>NC_058163.1:26418255-27139823 GCF_020080835.1 Cotesia glomerata
TCAAGTTAATTTTCATATCAGGGTAACTAAAAAAGTTAAAAATTTATTTTAATATCTAGACTAATTATTTAGATTGTCAATGTCATTGAATAAAAATAATTGCTCTGGACTTTAGCTGTCAATAAAAAAGTCCAATGAATCTTGATAAAATTTGACAATGTCATTTCTATCTCTGCGGGAGATCCCAGTTGCAAAATATCGAGCGTTTTGTTTTCATTTTTTTTTCAATTAAAAGTAATCATTATTTTTTTTTACTATAATTATTATTTTTTTATTATGACATAAATATTTATAATTAATAATAAATATATTAAAGAAACAAATATATATAAAAAGGGTCTTTATAAAAAAAAAGTATTCTACATTTCCAACTGCAGTACTCACTAAAATTTAATTTACCACTTACTGCAAATGCGGTATATAAGATATCGGCTGTAAGAATTGTTAGAATCGTGACTCATTTTATTTATTACCAACTCCAACTTATCGTTTTATATATATTATACCATGTTATAGAGCAATAACATCAACATCTGCCAAAATATAACCCAAATAAAACTGTTTATTTTTCTACATAATTCATTAAATTATGTGATAATAGTTTGTTTTAAAATACTTAATTTTAACAAATTAAAAATTTTGGCGCATCGGTAAGTTAAAACCTAAATAACATTTTAATGATATAATTGTATTAATACCATTAACTTTATTTCTTGAAAGTTAAAATATAATCTGACAATTTTGGTGATTTTTTAATGAACAAATAATAGAAAAAAAACTCCAAAATTATAGAAATGGATTGCAAAAAGCTGTGTCCTTTCAAAGAAAAATGTTACCGCAAAAATCCAATCCACTTTGAAGAAATGTCTCACCCTCACTGTGAGTATCAACCTATATTTCAAATTTAATAATTGAATCCTGAAAAACTTTACCAAAAATCAAATAACCTTTTTTCAGTGGAAAAATTACTGAACGGCCAAACAACAGGCCCCATAACTCTCCCAGGGGACCTAGACTTCGACTGCCCAGACAGATCGGAGCTTCTGGAGCAGCTGAAAGTCCTCCAAGTGACTCTCCGCCGTAAAACCCCAGACAATCCTCCAAACCAGCCCGTAAAAAGAGTCTCCTCGCCACCGTCCAGCAGTTCTTCGTCCAAAAAGCCCAAAGACAGCCCAAAGAAAGCCGAGTCGATCTTCGAGAGCTTCAACAACGCGATGGACAGCTCCCGGCTGGAAGTACGCAACAACGCAATCAAAAAAATGCAAGCTGCTGGGCAGCAACTCCCGCACCTAGAACCTCCAGGTCAATTTGGTATGAAGTACGCTCTGTCAGCGCCCTACCACGTGTTTCTAGCTTGCGTGCAAAAGGTCCCGGAGACCTGGAGCCAGTCGTTCAGCGTGACCTTCCCGGAGCTGCTAGACATAAGCTTGGGAGTGATAGAAGAAAGCCTTCACTTCAACTTTATGGTGGACGTAAGCTGGCTCTGTCTTCAGTACCTCTTCGCAGGACAGAAGGCGGACAGCCTGATTTTCCTGGGATCTCGGTGCGATGACTATTCGCTGCCTTCCAACATCAAGACCGTAAAAATAGAGACCCCAACGGCTTTCGGGACCCACCATAGCAAGGTTTCCCCTTTAAAAAATTTTATTTTTATTTTGTTTAAGAAATTTTTTATGAAAATTATTTTTATTCTGAGTAATTTTTTTTTTTTTTTTTTTTTCTGAATTTATAATTATAAATATTATTATTATTATTGTAATAATAATTTTTATTATAATTATTATTATTAATATTATTATTATAATTATAAATAACAGAAAAATTTTTTTTTATTTTGTTTAAGAATTTTTTTATGAAAATTATTTTTATTCTGAGTAATTTTTTTTTTTTTTTCTGAAATTATAATTATAGATATTATTATTGTAATAATAATTTTTATTATAATTATTATTATTATAATTATAAATAACAGAAAAATTTTTTTTTATTTTGTTTAAGAAATTTTTTATGAAAATTATTTTTATTCTGAGTAATTTTTTTTTTTTTTTTTCTGAATTTATAATTATAAATATTATTATTATTATTGTAATAATAATTTTTATTATAATTATTATTATTAATATTATTATTATAATTATAAATAACAGAAAAATTTTTTTTTATTTTGTTTAAGAAATTTTTTATGAAAATTATTTTTATTCTGAGTAATTTTTTTTTTTTTTCTGAAATTATAATTATAAATATTATTATTATTATTGTAATAATAATTTTTATTAATATTGTAATTGTAATAATAATTGTTATTATAATTATAATTATAATTATTATTATTATAATTATAAATAACAGAAAATTTTTTTTTTTACTAGAATCGTAAATATACAAGCATGTATGGAAAACACAGATTCCATGCTTGTAAAGAAGGACCTTCTTATAAACTCCGCCGTCCATCTTACAGCATGAAACAAATTTTATTTTGTTTAAGAAATTTTTTTTTATGAAAATTATTTTTATTCTGAGTAATTTTTTTTTTTTTTTTCAAGGTTTCCGTCTTGAAGTACGCTAACGGGGCGAGGATAATCATTTCCACCGCTAATTTGTACAACGACGACTGGGACAACAGGACCCAGATGGTCTGGGTCTCTCCTCATCTTCCTAAACTCGATGAAGGCTCTAGTGAAGCCGCAGGTGAAGCTCCCACTGGGTTCAAACGCGATTTCTTGGACTACCTTAAGTTCTACAAGAACTCCGCCTTGGAAAAGTGGATTGTCCTGCTCAAAACTCTGGACTTTTCTGAGATAAACGTCTGCTTTGTCGCCTCAGTGCCTGGAACGCACAAAAACGAGGCGCGAAACCGGTGGGGGCTCCGCAGATTGGGCGCCATTTTGTCGGAACACGCGGAAACTCTTCCGGAAGCGTCCCAATGGCCGGTTGTCGCCCAAGCCTCGAGTATTGGAAGCTTAGGGCCCAGTTATGATGCCTGGCTGACCCGCGAATTCATTCCCGCGATGGCAAGCTTGAAGACTGAGAACCGCGGACTGAGATCGGCGCCCAATTTCAGGTTCATTTTTCCCTCTTTGAAGAATTTTAGAGAGTCCTTTGATATGAAAGCGGGTTGCTGTTGTCTTCCGTATTCTAAAAAGGTGCATGATAAGCAGCCCTGGTTGAACAAGTACTTGTACCAGTGGAAAGCGGGGAGTAAACATCGCAACCGGGCCATTCCTCACTCGAAAACTTATATAAGATTGGCGCCAGATCTGAAGAAGGTACCCTGGGCGGTTGTTACCAGTGGAAATTTGAGCAAAGCTGCTTGGGGGTATGGTCAGAATTCAACGACCATTTTGAACTATGAAGCGGGAGTTGTTTTTTTGCCGAAGTTTTTGATTAATGCCAAAACTATTCCTATTGGAGAAGAGGATGATAAAGGAAATCCGGCATTTCCGCTGCCTTATGATCTTCCTTTAACTCTTTATGCGGGGGATGATGGTCCTTTTGTCATGGAATTTTTTAACGATGTCTAAACTTTTTTTTGATCCTTTGAGGAAGTTTTTGTTTTTATTAATTTCATAAGTTATTATTTATAGCTAGATTTTTTTTCTGATGTATTTGATTAATGTAAGACTGTCAAATAAGTTTAAAGTGAAATAAAAGTATTTTTTCATTATATCTTTATTTTATTGAGTAATTATTTTTTTATAAAGTAAGTCAATAGGTTTATTTATAACTTTGCACATTTTTTATGACTTTTTACGGTCTTAGCATGGCATCTATACGGCTTTTTTTGAAACTCTAATCTAATGAAGCTTTACTCTACTGATATATGTATCTAGCTCAACAATCGGTATAAAAGGAAATTTTACTTCCAATAAAAATAATAATTTTTTCGTATTGAATATATTTTTTTTTACTACCAGTATACGTTGCGCGCGCAAGCGCGCGTGTGAATTTAGTATGAAATTATCTATATTTTCATACTTATGATATATTTGACCAATCACGTTTCGAATAGTTTGTCTTATTGTGTATATTTTCATATTTTTCATCTGAATTATAAGAGTGGATATTCACTACTTTTATACGTATTTGTACAATGTAAAATTAATTAATTAATTAATTAATTATGTAAAATGTAAAATTATCTAACTGAAGATATTGAAAGTTTGGTCCTGGATTATATGACAATTGTAATTATTCAAACAATTTTTTTTCGGGTACTTCTAATTGATACAAATCATTGAATAGCATTTTTTATACAACTTCGGTAATAATATTATAAATTTGAATAATATAAATTTGGATAATATAAATTTAAAAAATGTAAATTTAAATAAGGATAACAATAAGGATGACAATAAATACGACTTCCGTGTAGCCGTACATACATTTTAATTGTAATTGTAAAAAAATACTCTAAAAGTCAAGCATCTACTACCTGATTTGTTTTTATAATTCGTACAGCAGAATAAGCGAATAAGTTTTATAAGCACATAACACATTACATTGCAGTATCTGCCCGAGTGAAATCAAAATCGTTTTTATTTTTATTTCGCAACAGACTGTTACTTATTTTCTTCACTACATTGTTTAATTGTTGTTAAATTGTCATTGCTCGAAGCATGTCAAGTTCAACCTTAGAATTTGCTTAGTCTTCTTAATTTATTATATATTTTTTTTTAGCCAGCTTTCTTTTTCTATTTAGAAACTTTAATTTATCGCCATCGTTACCCGCATGAAAATACTATATATCGTTAAAAATATATTATACAATATATTGCATATAAGTGATGAATATATGGCGGCAAAATTGTCTATATTGAAAAGTATAACTTTATTCTATATATGGAACCATGTATTTTAAATAATATATTCATTAATATATGGTGATCCATATATTGTTTAGTATATATCATCTGCTATATTACCAAATACATAAAAACCATATATAATATATCATGTACAATATATGAAGAATATATGTGACACCATATATTTATCGATACATTATTTTAAGTATAAGGTATCATTATATAAAAAGTTATACCGATACACGTATGGATCGTGCAAACATGAAGCAAATATATTGATGAATATATGGTTTATACATGAAAATGATATATTTATTTACAATATATTTTTTTATATCATTGTGGCAAAATTATAGATATGATTTTATATATCGTTCCATATATCACATTATAATATCAATATATTTAATCATATATTTTGAAACATATAAACCTTTTCCAAGCGGGTAAGGGGGGAAATACGTGTACAGGCTTAAAAAATTTCAATTTTTTTTTATAAATCGCTTGTAAAACTATTAAAAAATATAGATTTTTAATTTCAAGTAAAAATTCCTATTCATTCAAAAGTTATAAGCGATTTAGTAATTACTTTAATACTATTTTACATTAATTTTTCTGTCACTTTTTCTTCTCAAAACGAGTTTTTTCAAAACTGTGTGCAGTCTAGCTCAAAGAGTTTTAAGCCAATCATCTTGCGATATGGCTTATAATTTTCTTTATACAATTGCCTTGAATATGAACCTCAATCGAAAGCGATTTTTTTATTTAAACTATTTTTTTTTTAATAAACAATGTATGAAAAAGTGGTTAAAAATCACGACTTAATTTTACAGCCCTCTAAAAAATGCAAGTTCTTACTTTTTTTTTTTGAAATTAAGGTTCATATGGAAGATACACATATAAATGAAGTAACTTTTCTGTGCCATTGATTTCAAATGAAAATTGTGACTTCCATACTGCACACAGACTGCTAAGTCGGATGACAACCTACGATGTGTATTAGCTGATATCTCCGCTATTTGTTAACTTATATTGTTGTTTAATACGAAAAAATACTCATAAATATATGTATAAAATAACCTGATAGTTTCAATGAATAATATTAATTTTTTATACCTTAAAAAAATTAATGAAAATCAGCATGAAAACAGCCTTCTACACGTATTTCCCCCCTTAATCAGACCTTCTCTCGGAAAGCTTCTAAAACGGGTTTCAGTTTTTAGCATGAATAAATTAATTGAGTGGAATTTTTTGAATTAAATCAGCCAGACGGAACTGCAAAAATAATCTCCTTTGCCAATAAAAGCTTTTTTTTATAGATGCGCGGTAATGAATACTGATGTCGCTTGATAATGAATTTATTATTTATGAACGCCAATAATAATAATAATAGTAATAAATAAATAATAACATTATAATAAATTCATAATTTTTAAAAGTCTAAATTATTATTTTAATATGTATTATAAAAAATTTTCACAAGGAATTTTTTGTTTTTTCCTATTAGAATATAAAATGCAAACATTTCAGGACCTTTTTTGTAGAAGATTAAATTTCTTACAAAAAATATAGTGATTTTTTTTTATCTTTAATTCTTAACCCAGATTTTGAAGTTTCAAGTTACAGAAATAATATTTTTATTTGAACATGACGTTTATTAAAAATTTTTTCTTCTTACTTTGTTTTCTATCTCAAGGATAAGAGATACGAAAATATTAATAAGGATATTATTTGTAGGAAATTTAATTTCCGACAAAAAAGTTTTCTTATCATTTTTTTTATAACAATTTTTAACTCAAAATTTGAAGTTTTAAATTTTATAAATTATTTTTTTAGTTAAAGATATAAAAATTTTTTATGAATTATTATTATTATTATTATTATTATTATATAAAATATCAAATTTTTAAAATTCAATAATAATAATAATAACAAAAATAAAAAAATTTAATTTAATTAAAAAAATTTTTTATAAATTATTATTATTATATAAAGTATGAAATTTTTTAAATTTAATAATAACAATAATAATAACAAAAAATAGAAAAATTAAATTTAAAAATTTTTAATTAAATTAAAAAAATTTTTTTTAACTTTGAAATTAACTTTAATTATTTTACACACTTAAAAATAAATCTTAATTCACCACCAAACAAACTAAATTCCTCTGAAAGGATAAAATAAAAATAACAAAATTAAAAGATGAGACATTAGCCACAGAAAGTAGGACGCGATTTAAATATTTGATCAATTCTGAGGAAAACCCGACATAAAATATCCTGAACAGGAGTGAGATCACGAGAATTGACGTCAACCCCTCGTCTAGTTCCCCTTCTAGGATCAGCACCCTTCTTGAATTGCGCAAGTCCAGTCATCTGCTCAACCTCGCGGGCTGACACTGATAACACCCTGATATAACTCAGACAATACTAGACCAGAGAACGGAAAGTGACAGACTAGACGCTTATTTTATAACATCAAACTTTATTAGATTGCAGTACTCACTACTAATAATAAGAATAATACTCATACTATTGGCTCGGACTGCAGAGTAGAGACCCGTAGACCTGTAGACCTTCATCAGACATGTCGTCAGGCATAACTTGTTTGGACTTCGGCGAGTTCACATCGTCCTGCGAGTTCCACTCCCATAATTATCCGCGATTTTAAATTTTACGCTATAAATATCGCGTATTTTGGTGTGTCGCAGTGGAAAAACCAAAAATGTGTGTGACCGGTTTTTGATTAACACTACTTAATTTTTTAATTAAATTAAAATTAATTTTTTTGAGTCAGTATTAAAGATTTTCACGGTAGAGCAAGTTAAATAATTTTCTTAAAATTCGGGTCAATAAATCGACCGAAAATTGACGGATGATAAGTTCCGTGTTTACTTTTGCGTACAAAGTAAGACAAAAATCGAATTGTTTATGATCGACAAGTGGTAGCCCGACGCAATGATTGGTACGTGCTCTCATACTCAGTGAATTTGTTGCTCAGTTACTTTCACTATCGTGTAAGGAATTTAGAACGAGAATTTACTTGGATTTGTGTAAGCTCGGAATTTGCGGCACTTTAGACGTCACCCGTTGACTTGAGTTCTTTAATTGACAACTGAAAAATTTTTTTCACGGAATTTTTTATTATTTTTTGTATAATCATTTTTTTTTATAACAAAAAATATAATAAATGTTAATTAATAATTTTAATTTCATTATTTTAAGAGATACACTGAAAAAAAAAAAATTTTCTACCAACGAAATGTTTCCTTATGGGTAAAAAATTAGTATTCTTATGATTAAAATTCGAAAGTTTTTTAACTATGAGAATACAGTTTTCTCACTGTCGAAAAACTAGCTTTATAATAAAACGAGGTATTTTAAGGCTAAGAATACCAGTTTTTTTAAATCAAGAAAATTCGAGTAAAAAATTTAGTATTCTCGGTGGAAAAAAATTTTTTTTTCAGTGTAAGTTGTGATAAAAATTATTTTTTACACAAATTTGTAAAGACTCGTTCATTTTTTTAAATTTAGATTGTTTGCTTGTTAAAAAAAAAATACTTAGAAAATTTTTTACAGACATTTTTTGACTTTGTTCGTTTGTATTCTAACTTTTTTTTTTTAATTTTTCTGTTTATTTTGAATAAATGCAAAATATCAGGTCGGAAATTTAAAATTCCGCAATAAGAATTGGTAATTTTTTAATTGTATAAAAAATTAAAATTTTTTTTTGTAATTATTTTACTTTATAAAAAATTTATAATAATAATAATAATCATTAAAAATTTGTAAAAATAAATTTTTTAATTAATTTTAGAGATTTTAACTTTAACAAAAAATTTTTATACCGACTAAAAATTATTTGTTAATTTTTTTCCGAATTTTTAAAAAAATCTATTGCAAAAAATTTTTATCCAAAAATACATATTTTTTTTATAAATATAAATTTCTCATTTTTAAATCATTCAAATAAATTTTTTGTTCAAAAATTAATTAATTAATTTATTCAAAAAAAATCTTTTTGTTAAAAATTAGTGAAAAAATTTTTTCTAATTAATTTTAGAGATTTTAATTTTAACAAAAAATTTTCATATCGACTAAAAATTATTTGCTGATTTTTTTCCAAATTTTTAATATGACTAGAAAAAATTTTTATCCAAAAAAATATGAATTTTTTTCATAAATTTAAAGTTCTTATTTTTAAATCATTTAAATAAAATTTTTGTTCAAGAATTAATTAATTAATTTATTCAAAAAAAATTTTTTTTGTTAAAAATCTTTTTTTTTAATTATTATAGAAAATTAATTAAAATTTCTGCAAATAATAAATGAATTATTATTCATATAAAAGTAAATATTTTATTTTTTTTTGAATGAAAAAAAATTAATTAAAACTTCAACAATATAAACTTTTAATTAATAATTATCTGACTAAAAAAAAAAATAAATTAGATTGATTATACTAGTATTGATTTATTTTATTTCAGTGTTGGTAAACAGTGTCTGCTGAAGAAGAATTGACGAAAGCTTGACAGGATGCCGGCATCTCCAGGTGGTGTTATTTTCGGAATAATAATAATAACAAGAATAACTAACGAGATACTGTTGTCGCGAATCGATATCTATGCCACGCACAGACTTGACTCACCCGCTCAACTAAGACGCTAGATGTTTAATTGCGGTCACATCATCATCATACATCATTAAACAGCGCAGTACCACTGATATATGTATGTTAAAAAGTATTCTGCCGCATCTGGGTATTTTATTCTAAATATAAAAGTTATTTCTAAGGAAAAAAAGAGGATAAATATAGAAAAAAGCGCCTGTGAAAAGAGGCGATGAAGAGAAGAGATTTTAATTGAAAGCGGAATAATTAATAAACAAATAAAAATGATAGCCTGCTGGGTACTCGTCGGCGTATTTGGTACAGTGGTACTTCTATATGCCCTCATAGAGGTGCACTACTTTCTGAGGATGTTTTTAACCGTTTTACTGGCGAGGTTTTGCAAAAAACCGGTGCACATTTTAGACGAGACTACTGTTTATGGTAAGGATCATTTTATTTTGTTCTTAGATGGTTTTATTGTCGCATTTGTTGGCTTCTTGTCTAATATTGTGTACAGCGATTATTTAATACCTTGCAGAAAAATTGCAAAATAAAATTCATCGATTTTAATCCATTAAATCTCTCCAGAACAAATTTTACTCCAAAAAGGATTTTATTTATAAAAAAAACTCTCCAAAAAGAATTTTTTATTTTTTTTAATGTACACACGTCTTAAATTTAGAAATTTTAGGAATGAGCTTGTATACTTAAAAACATCATTAGTTAACAATATGCAATGGGCATTCTTCAATAATTAACATTTTCGTAAATATAAGCCCATTCTGATTTTATACTAATCAAGAGCTTTCATTTGAGTACCCACATGCATTTTTGATATATTTTATATATTTATATATTCTACAAATACCATATATATATATATAAAATATATAAAAAAAGTTATGTGGGTACTCAAATGAAAGAACTCGATGAGTGTAACATCGGGATGAGCTTATATCTTTCAAAACTTCAATAATTAAGAAATGACATTGTATCTTGTCAACTAATGATATTTTTAAAGATATAAGCTCATCCCGATGTTACACTCATCAAGACCTTTCATTTGAGTACCCACATGCATTTTTGATATATTTTTCATATATACATATATATAATATATATAAATATATAAAATATATGAAAAATTGATGTGGGTACTCAAATGAAAGCTTTTGATGAGTGTAACATCGGGATGAGCTTATATCTTTAAAAATATCATTAGTTGACAAAATACATTATCATTCGTTAATTATTAACATTTTCATAAATATAAGTCCATTATGATTTTATACTCATCGAGGCCTTTCACTTGAGTACCCACATGAATTTTTTCATATATCTTATATATATGATATTTATAAAATATATGAAAAGTGCATGTGGGTAGTCAAGGTCAACAACAATTTATAAATAAAAAATCTATTAAATAAACATTTTCTCGTGGACTGAATTGTGAATCTAAACCATTCTGGAATCCACCGGAAGACACAAAAAAAATTTCATTAAAATCGGTCCAGCCGTTTAGGAGGAGTTCAGTGACAAACACACGCACAGAAGAAATATATATATATATATATATATATATATAGATATATATATATATATATATATATATATATATATATATATATATATATATATATATATATAAAGATTAATTTTGAGATTTTTTTTTTTAGACCGAAAATTCATACTTATTTTATTTATTTATTTATTTTTTTTTTTTTTTTTTTTATTTAATAAATTTATGGTCACATCAACTTCTTGGTTATTAGTGACCTCAGATTACATATATAATTTACATATAAATATAGAAAAAAATAAAACAAATAATATGAATTTTAGATAATCATAGACTTTTTAATAGTTTAAATTTCTGTAGTAACTCGATGATACTTTCGGTGTGATCCGGGTTATCCAAGCAATTCTTTATGTCCTTTGGTAAATTGGATCTTTCAGCTATAGAAGCCTCACAATCGGTGATAAGATGTTGGATAGTGAGTCGTGTACCGCATTTAAATTTGTAGGCTTCAGTTTTTGTGAAGATGTGGCTGTGGGTGATTGCTGTGTGACCAATACGGAGCCGTGTAAAGATACATTGGAGTTTTCTATTATAGATGTTAGGAGCCACGTCCCATGCATTTTTTCTGATATTGTGTAAGCTGGAAGATTCCTGTTTCCATCTGTCATTCCACAGACTCCACACATATTTAGTAGCTGTTTTTTTAAATTCTTCTATGGTTAGTGGCTGTTTTGTATAATCTGAACCATTTGATAAGGCTTCTTTGGCTGCTGAGTCCGCTCTCTCGTTTCCTGCAAGACCCTGGTGAGATGGAGTCCATGCCAAGACTAGGATCTGTCCTTGATGTCCTAGATACTGGATTTTCTTTTGAATGATTTGAATGCGTGTGTTTTTATTTTTGTGTTGGATATAGCTGCCAGTGTTGATTTGGAATCCTCGGAAAAAGGATTTTATTTATATTATTTATAAAAAAAAAATCTCCGGAAGGAATTTTTTACTTATTTAATAAATAAAAATAAATAATTTAGAGGTATTTGAATTAATTAGAACCTTTTTACTTAAATTAATACATTAAATAAATTTTAATAATTAAAAAAAATTGCATTGATATTTTTTAAAAATTTTTAAAAATATTTTTTAATAAATTCTTTTTAAATCAATTAATTTGTTAAGAAATCATAAAAATTGCGATATGTTAGTTAATATCAGTAAGATTAAAGTAATTAATTTCATTAATTCAAACATCGTAATGTTAAGAATTTATTTATTATGATTTATTAACAAGACTTAAATATAAAATAATTTTTGTAAAAATTTAATTCAATTTTTTAAGTGAAATTTTTGAAAAAATATTATTAATAATTACAAAATTAAATTTGAGATGAATTGTTTGATTTTTTTATTATTAATTTATCATATAAAAGTTGTTTTAGCTAATTAAAAAAATTATTTAAAGTAAAAACGCTAATAAAATTCTAGATTTAGTGAAAATTTACTCGTAATTTTTTGCAGTGTACATAACACGTATTTTTTTTAATTTTTACGTATTTATTTAGAGATATTTAAATTAATATAACCTTTCTTCTTAATTTCATACATTAAATAAATTTTAATAATTAAAAAAAATTGCATCGATATTTTTTTTTAATTTCTAGAAATATTTTTGAATTAAATTTTTAAAAAAATATAATTAATATTTACAAAATTAAATTTGAGATGAATTTGATTTTTTAATTAGTAATTTATCATATAAAACTTGTTTTAGCTGAATAAAAAAATTATTTAGAGTAAAAACGCTAAAAAAACTTCTAGACTTACTGAAAATTCAATCCTAATTTTTTAAAATCTTTTAAATAAAATGTATACAAGAATCCTTACAACTTATAAGTATAAGTCGGTAGCCTTGACCCTAACGGGGAAGTGATGAAAGTATAATTGCGATCAATATAATTACACGCAAGTCTTTGATAAATAACTATAAATTACCTAAACATAAGGATTAAATGGATGTGTTATTGTTATTATTTATTACCGGCTGTATATATATATTTCTTACCGCTGAGGACGCTATTAAAGATATTGCGAAATAGTTAATCCGTGGAAAAATTTTTAATTTGGAAAATTGACTTCATATTATTGCAAAAACTTTATAATTTTGTAAATAATTTATTGTAATTATTTTTCAACATTTTTTTTCGCGGAAATTCCAATGATTTTTTTCAAATTATTTATCAATTTTCTAAAAATAATTAGCAATTACAATTGATTTTTAATGTAATCGAAAATATTAAATATATACTTCCTTTAATTACAATTAGATAATAATAATTATTATGATTGATGTTTGTAGTTGAAAAAAATTACTCAATTCAAACAATAAATTCTTTAGATATTCGTCATTGTAAATGTCAATCGAAAGTCCTCGATTAATTTTTTACATGATATTTAATCGTTTCTTTTTTACAAACTACTTAATCAGCTTTTCAATCACTTGAGAATAAAGTGTACTAGGATGAGAATGATAATAACAGCCTGTAAAAAATTTATGAGTAATTTATATTGAAACTAAAACTGTCTAATCGAAATTCTATTTTAAACAGAGGTGAAAGTGAATTTTTTATTTTGGATTAATTCTATTGGAAGTTAGAAGAAAGTTTTTTGTTTTGGATTAGTTGCATTAGAAGTTAGAAGAAAGTTTTTCGTTTTGACACCTTGATTAGGGTACTAATTGTAATTGTAATTATAATTGTATGTATTTATGCTATTAAATATATACAGAGAATGAAATTATATGATTTACAATATGAAATTTTGAGTGCTAATCATTTAAAATAGTAATAAAATTTTTTCAGTGTTGAAATAATTAGTTTTATAATTTTGTAATTATAATTGAAGATCATTTAATAGAACTTTCTATAATAAAGTATCCTAAAATTTTTTTATTTTAATTGTAGTAGTTATTATTGAGGATGATAACAATTACGATCGAGTAGAATGATTTTTTATATAAAATTTAAATTAGCTTAGATGATAACTATTATAATTTGTGATGATAACTGTTACCATCTCTCAATTATTCCTATTATAAATATTTTTTTCGAGATTACAGTAAAATTAACAATTGTAAATTTTAAATTTAATGTGAAAATTTTAATAAACAATATTAATATTAAATAACAACGTTTATAATATCGATGATATTTATAAATATTTTGTAAAATAAAATTAGACAGCTGTTATTAATATTAATTATTGTAAAAAAAAATGATAGGGTCGGTAGATACGTTAATAGATTTTTTAATTCATAACTTTAATATAAAATCCTATCGAGTTAAATTAAAAAATCTCTACAGTGAGAAAAAAAATTAGGAAAACGGTTGACCCTAAAGGCTATCCCTGCAACTTCCCGCTAATTCCGTTAATACCTGGCCGCTTTTTTGAGCTCTTCGAGCTCAAAAGTACAATCTGTGTGTTGTTTTAAGCTCTCCGAGCTCAAAAAGATACCTTTTCTATGCTTTTGAGCTCTTTGAGCTCAAAAGTCTGATAGAAGTTTCATAGAACACTATTTTTTTAATGTTCATACCGCAATAACTTTTCAATGAATGAACCGATTTTTACGCGGTTGGCGGCATTCTACGCAGTTTTTTAAGCCTCATGAAGAATTTCTAAGTTTCAATTGGTCAAACTAGAAATTTCGGAGTAACTCTGAAAAAACACTTTTTTCGGTTTTCTTTCGTTCACGATATCTCTCGAACGAATCAACCGATTTTGACCGGATTGGCGGCGATCGACGTGGTTTTTCAAGGTTGAGAGCTGATTAGTTTTTGTAATTGATCGGTTGAGCCGTTTAAAAGTTATCCCAAAAAAACCACTTCAGAAAAAATTTTTTTTCCTATTTTTTTTTAGATTTCTCCAAATTTCTCAAAATCTATCGGTCCGAATCGGTTCAAATTAACAGAAAATCTAAGTTTGGCAAAGCTCTTTCGAATGGCACCAACCGCGATGAAATCGGTTCAACCGTTCAAAAGTTATAAGAGGTTTACATACTTACACACACACACACACACCCACATACATACAGACATAGTGACACCCTCGCGGGAATAGTCAGGAAAGCTTCCTAGGACCTCAAAACGTCGAGATCTGATGAAAACTCGATTTTCGAAAAACGGGGTAAAACCAATAACTTCCCGATTTTTGAAAATTTTCAATTTTCTTAGCGGGAAGTTGAAAAAATACTTTTGCTCAATTAACAATTTCTTGGCTCAAGAAATTCGCTGACGATCAAACGTTCTATTATTATTAATTATTAATTTCTGAAGAGAAGAACAGCTTTATTTAAATTGAGCTAAGAATATATATTCTTGTAAATTTTCAAGAACATAAATTCTTGTATAAAGAAAATTTTCTTAATAAAAGTATTTTTTTTTCTCAGTGTACAATAATTAGATGATCATTTTTACTGTTCAATTTTCTTTGTGTACTACTTAAGAAATTTATGAAAATTTTATAAATAATTTTTTTACTCTAGCTTAATAATTTTTCAATTTTTCAGGACTCTGTACAACAACAGACTTGGACACTTTGCTCTATCACATGAACAATTCACGGTATTTACGAGAGTTGGATTTTGCTCGCGCGGATTTTTATGAGAGGACGAGTTTGTACCGCGAAATTTGCTCCCAAGGCAAAGGAGTAGTCCAAGGAGCCGCGACTATTCGCTACAGGAGGTTTTTGAAGCCTTTATCCTTATTCAAAATAAAATCCAAGGTTCGTTCTTTATTTTTTTATTGATTGTAAATTTTGAAATTTTCATTATTGTTATTTTTATTTAAATTATCTTAAAAAAATAGATATTTCATTAATGAACCTCACAAAAGCTTACATAAGTGTAAGATAAAAGGCAAATTGATAAACTAAATAAGTAAACAACAACCCAAGTCAAAAGTTAAACCAATGCGTCACTCTTTATCCGGAATAAAGAATAAGTTTATCGTAAAATAAATTTCTGTATACTTAAAATCCTGTGGAATGTTTCGACCTTGAGCCGACGGAAATCGACGATAACATTCTTTTATTTTAATTTCTATGTTTATCTTTACTTTTTATTCGATACTTATTTTAAAACCAATCATATGTTGACATCATTATTTATTTTTTATAACTTATAAATGTCTTTAATTATAATGTTTCGTTTTATTTATACTTACAACTATACTCAAGGCTCAAACATTTACACTCTTACACTTTTAGACTAGTGTGAGTATGCGGGAAGTGTATTTGTGATGTAACATTTATATTATTGATTAGCATGATTCGCTCATTATGATTCTTATCTGAGTATGTTCTGATACTTTATATTAATCCGAGTCCTTGATTCTTATTATGTAGACAATGCATTTTAATGTGAGGAGGAATCGCTCAATTTTAATTTAATAAAAATCTTATTCCTTTTTAGTCATTCTTTTTTTTTTTTTTTTCCTAACAATTTATTGTCTAGTGACAGAACTTTAAACTTTGCAATGAAATGTCACGCGTGACTCAGAAATATTTTATAGCTGATTATTATTATTACTTATTACTTATCACTTTGACTATTGTATCGATTAGTAATTAAAATTTTCTATTGGGTTGTTTTAATTGAGGAAATTTTCCAATTGAGTCATTTTCCATTTAAAGTAAATAATTATTACACAATGTTGTTATTTATTTAAAAGTGTCGAGTGGGCTATTTTTTATTGAGTCATTATTAAGTAATTCGAAATATTTCGCGGTTAAAAATTATATTATATTCATATAAAATATTAGAGCGTTATATCTCTAAATATATAATTAACAAATGACCTTGTATCTTGTAAACTATTAACATTTTTAAAGATATAAGCTCATCCCGATGTTATACTTATCGAGATCTTTCATTTGAGTACCCACATCAATTTTTCATATATTTTATATATTTATTTATTTCATAAATACCATATATATAAAATATATAAAAAATGCCATGTGGGTACTCAAATAAAAGGTCTCGATGAGTGTAACATCGGGATGAGTTTATATCTTTAAAAATGTCAATAATTAAGAAATGACCTTGTATCTGGTGAAATATTGACATTTTTTAAGAAATAAACTCATCCCGATGTTACACTCATCGAGACCTTTCATTTGAGTACCCACATCAATTTTTCATATATTTCATATATTTGTATATATTATATATATATGTATATATGAAAAATATATAAAAAATGCATGTAGGTACTCAAATGAAAGCTCTTGATGAGTATAACATCGGGATGAGCTTATATCTTCAAAATATATATTATATATATATATATGTATATATGAAAAATGCATGTGGGTACTCAAATGAAAGCTCTTGATGAGTGTAACATTGGAATGAGCTTATATCTTAAAAAATGTCAATATTTAAGAAAGTACAGTGTAATTTAACAAAAGTCATTATTTAATTTCTTAAAAATTTTATTTTTTTTGATTTTTTAACTTTTTTTTAATAATTTTTTAGAAACTTCCTTATTTTATTTTTATTTCATTTTTTCTCTCATTAAATACTCATTTAACAATTCATATATATTTTTATAGATTATATACTGGGACGATAAATCGATATTTATGGAACACAAATTCATAACACCTCATGACGATTTCGTCCGAGCGATAGCAGTTTGCCGGCAGCGATTATTGGACTGCAGTGCTGAAGCTGTTATGTCGACGCTGTTAGATCGCGGGGTCAAACAGAACGGAAGCGTCGAGGGTGGAGTCCCCCAGGTACTAAATTTCTACCTTTATCCACACTTTACTCACAATCTTTATTGCACCCCAGTCATTATCATTATCATAACACAGCCACCTTCCCTCTATTTATAGAACAAGTATGATTAGATCGTATATCATCATAAATGGACTATATCGACAATCTATACCGAACAATATGGAATTCTTTTTATTTCATGACCGCAATAGGTCAATCATGACATTATTTGCTTATTAAATGGTTGTTAATTTTAATTAAAAAATTATAAAACTAATTATTTCAACACTGGAAAAATTTTATTACTATTTTAAATGATTAATACTGAAAATTTTGAATTGTAAATCATATAATTTAATTTTGTCCTTGGAAATATAATTTATAAAATAAATCACACCCCACACTTTCTTAGAAAAAAAATATTGAGATTTGTCATTAATTTTCTAGTGAGTGGTATCGATTCGTATATAAAATACATAAAAGGTATTTTACCCTCCCTGCTTACTAAAAGCTTTTTTCTAACGAAATGACAGCTCATTTTTTTTTTGTTATTGTATAATGATGAAATATTAATGATGTGTTTTTTATTTCAGACACATGTAAGACCGGAAATGCCGCTAGAAGTAGCCAAATGGCTGGAGAGCAATGACATCTCTTCGGCAATTTTGAGAGGAACTGAGACCAGCTCTGTTGTCACGGCAACTTAATTTAATAATTGTTTACATTGATAAATAATAAAATTATTTATTGACCGATCTCCCGCAAACGCGGTTTAATTATCAAACTATACATATTAAATATTATATATTGATAATATTTTAATAAATGAATTGTAAATTATTTTTAATGTGAGACCGTTTAAAGAACGACCATTATTAATCTTGTGTAATTTTATTATGTACATATGGTTGTGTATTATATATTAAAGTACTTGTATGTTAAATTTTAATGATTATTTCTTTTATTTTTGTTATTAAATGCAAGCCTTTGACTACTGTTAGCTGCAATTAATTTAATATCAATTATTATCCTGAAAAAAAAATTCTTGACTGGAGGGTAAATTTTCTAGGCTCAAAAAATTATTAAGGAAGATTGAAAATTTCTTAAATGAAGTCAAAGTTTCTTGAATCAAGAAAATTTTCTTGAGCCAAGAATATTTCTTTTTGCTTCAAAATAAATTTTGTCTTCTTTAAAAATATTAAGGAAGATTGAAAATCTTTTCTTGCTTCAAAATAACTTTTGTCTTTTTTAAAAATATTAAGAAAGATTAAAAATTTCTTAAATGAAAAAGTTTCTTGAGCCAAAAAATTTTTTTTTACTCCAAAATAACTTTTGTCTTCCTTAAAAATATTAAGGAAGATTGAAAATCTTTTCTTGCTTAAAAATAACTTGTCTTTTTTAAAAATATTAAGAAAGATTGAAAATTTCTTAAATGAAAAAGTTTCTTGAACCAAGAAAATTTTCTTGAGCCAAGAATATTTCTTTTTACTTAAAAATAAATTTTGTATTCTTTAAAAATATTAAGGAAGATTGAAAATCTTTTCTTGCTTCGAAATAACTTTTGTCTTTTTTAAAAATATTAAGGAAGATTGAAAATTTCTTAAATGAAAAAGTTTCTTGAGCCAAAAAATTTTTTTTTACTCCAAAATAATTTTTGTTTTCCTTAAAAATATTAAGGAAGATTGAAAATCTTTTCTTGCTTAAAAATAACTTGTCTTTTTTAAAAATATTAAGAAAGATTGAAAATTTCTTAAATGAAAAAGTTTCTTGAACCAAGAAAATTTTCTTGAGCCAAGAATATTTCTTCGTGCTTCAAAATAAATTTGTCTTCTTTAAAAATATTCAGGAAGATTGAAAATTTCTTTTTGCTTCAAAATAACTTTTGTCTTCTTTAAAAATATTAAAGAAGATTGAAAATTTCTTAAATGAAGTCAAAATTTCTTGAGCTAAGAAAATTTTTTTACTTCAAAATAACTTTTGTCTTTTTTTAAAATATTAAAAAAGATTGACAATTTCTTCTTGCTCCAAAATAACTTTTGTCTTTTTTAAAAATACTAAGGAAGATTGAAAATTTCTTAAATAAAAAAGTTTCTTGAGCCAGAAAAATTTCTTCTTTCTCCAAAATAATTTGTCTTCCTTAAAATTTTCTTAATGCAAAAAATTTTTTTTCTGTGCATGTTTACAATCTTAAAGAATTTTTTTCTTGAATCACAACACCATAATAGCTTCATTTTCAAGAATATTAAGTTCAAAATTTATAGTAAATTTTATGTAATATTTTTCTGAATCAAAATTCTATTCAATTTGATAAAAATTTACGATTAGATTTGAAAAAAAAAAATTAATATCAAGCTTTTAGTCAACTTTTTTACCACAACTTGATTAAAATACTTACACAGCAAGTCTTGACGTCAAATTGCAGAGTAATTTATCTTTCCGATAAGTTGGCTTCAAATTACGGACGTAGATTTTGACAAGGTTCAATTAAGGGTGTTATCTTATCTATAGTCGGTAAGGTTGGGATTATCAAGTAAATATTATAATTATTATTTCACTTGAGCATTAATTATTTTTGTAAAAAATTTATAAATTAATTATCGGTATATCTTTCATTAACGAACTAAATTATTAAATAAAAAAAAATTTCAGCTCTTTTAAAATTATTAAATAAATAAACCCGTTAAAATTTTTTTAAAATTAATTTATTTTTTCATTTAATTTACAGAGAAAATTCCACCAATAAAATCAAGGCAATTTTTTTCTTGCCAACATAAAAATCATTTTTTGTGACTTCAAACTTTAATTACTTTACTTATCATTATTATTACTTAATTGTAATAATAAAAATCAATACACATTATTATTGTTTCCAAACAACCCAATGATTTATACAGCGTCGTCTGAGCATTTTATTTATTATTGTATTGAAAAGTATAAAAAAAAAATTATAATAAATAGATATTTAAAAACAAATTTATGTGACACATTTATCTTTGTACTTTTAATCGTACATAATATTTTTAAATAGTTTGTTACTTGGTATCTTTATTATTATTATTTGAAAGTCTTCGGTAATGGTAAACATAACGACAGCAAGTATTCAATAGATTTAATTAAAAGGGTTAATAATTTATAAAAAGCAAAGCAATGAAATTAAAAAATTTCAAAATTAATTTAATAAAAATTATTCTATTGATTACGCTGTCATTACGTAAAAATTCACTTGATTATTAATTAAAAATCTAGAATCTTCTTACGGCCATTCTTCATTTACATCATTTAAATATTATTAATTATTAATTATTACCAATATTAAATTAATGTTATTATAATTATTATAATAGATTAAATAGCTTTTTAATTTATCAAACATTATGCAACTCACGCTAACAATTCCGCACACTCAAACATCAACAAAAAAAATTATTAGAAGAAATTGCTTAAATTAAATTCAACAATTCTTGTCAATAAATGCGATATTGTACACACTAGATCTCTGTTAAATTATTACAATATATTTTTAATTTTCAGTCGTTTAAATCATTTAGTTATTATTCAATCGTCCTTTAATATTATATTATTATCATTTTAAAAAAATTCAGCAACCCAGCAAGTAAGACTTTAAATTTAAGTAGATTGTTGAAAATTTGAGAATCTATCCAGAGACACAGTATTATATTTTTTTTTTTTTTTTTATTTAGAATGTGTGCGCGTTACGACAAATTCCACAGCCAAGAGCAAATTCTTCTCCTGTTGGCGGATGTTTCACATGAAGTGGACATTCATCGCCTTCTAGTTGTTTCCCTCGTGGACCTGTTAAAATTAATTACATTAATTTACAATTAAAAATCAAATTACCCAGTTTCTTAAAGATATTTTCTTAAATATTGACGTTTTTAAAGATATAAGCTCATCCCGATGTAACATTCATCAAGAGCTTTCATTTGAGTACCCACATGCAATTTTGATATATTTTTCATATATACATATATATGATATATATTTTAAAGATATAAGCTCATCCCGATGTTACATTCATCAAGAGCTTTCATTTGAGTACCCACATGCATTTTTGATATATTTTTTATATATACATATATATAATATATATAAATATATGAAATATATGAAAAGTTGATGTGGGTACTCAAATGAAAGGTCTCGATGCGTGTAATGTCAGGTCGAGCTTATATCTTTAAAAATGTCAATAGTTCACAAGATACAAGGTCATTTTTTAATTGTTGATATTTTTAAAGATATAAGCTCATCCCGATGTTACACTCATCAAGAGCTTTCATTTGAGTACCCACATGTATTTTTGATATATTTTTCATATATACATATATATACATATATATATATATATATATATATATATATATATATATATATATATATATATATATAATATATATAAATATATGAAAAATTGATGTGGGTACTCAAATGAAAGGTCTCGATGAGTATAACATCGGGATGAGTTTATATCTTTAAAAATGTCAATAGTTCACGAGATACAAGGTCATTTCATCTATACAAAAAATAGTTTACAAAAAGGGAAAAATTTACCAGCTGGACAAGAAGGCAATTCGCTTTTGGAAATATTGGTAACCCGTTGGAAGTCATCGTGGCATGGATTACAGAAATGTGTGGTTCCAAAGCAGAAGAAGACGGCCGTCGAACAGCAGTACCGACACTTGTACTCGAGGAAGTCAGCTCCATGCTTGGGACACATCTGAGCCCTTGCCACGTCGCTGCAACCCCCGCAAACCAATTCTGTGGGGTCGAAGGTTTCGCCTCCTAGTTGAGCGTCGCAACGTGCTTCACCTCCGTAGTAAGCCTTCTGACACTTGTAACACACGTAGTAAGCATACCGGTCCATGGCATACGCTGCTGGATCCTTGTAGTAACGTCCTCCAGGTGCAGTCACCGCTTCGGCCCTGAAAATTATCAATCATAAACATATTTAGACATTTTAAATAAATTAATTTTCTTTACAAATCACTTCTGATAGTAAAGATTTTTAATTTATATTTTTTATTTAATAAAAAAAAATCAAGTTAAAATATTGAATTTTTTGAGAGATATGGTGTTAACACCATCATATTTATGTAAGAAATTTTGCTAAATTTTTTTCAACTAATTTTTTACACAAATTGTTCAGTAATTAATTTTAAAATTCATGAATTTATTTTATTATTATTGATCTTTGTTGAAGATTAACTTAAAAGAGTAATTAAAAGTTAAAATCACTAAATTTATATTTTTTCATCCCATCCAATTATAATTAACTAAAAAACTTACTTATGTAGCCCTTCATACTCCAGCCGCATGAGCGCCTTCCTCTTGACATCCGTATAAAGTTCCTTGATACTAGTCAATTGGTCCACCAAAGTAGGATGTTCAATCGGAACTTTACAAATCGGACAGAAAGAAAATCCAAAAGTGATCCTAGGTCCAACCCACCTCTTCATTAAAACATTCCGACAGCAGTGTAAATGAAAAACATGTCCACATTGCAGCTGAATCGCCGGCGCACATGACAAAGCCTCCGTAAAACAAATCATGCACATGTCATCAGCATCCTGCTTCAGATCACTACTCGCCTGGCAACGATGCAAACAAGGCAGGCAATTTTTCTCATTTCTGACCCCTCCACAAATATGACCACACGAATGAATCTTACTACAAGCATTCTTCGCATGCTCCTGACACTCATGATCCGAGCAGACGTTCCCAATAGCCAGGAGCCCTGAATTTCCCGTGGTTCCACAAAAGCGGCAGACCCCGGAAGTTCCGACGGGTTTCCTTGGTGTTCCATCGCGGAATTCCACCAGAGCTTTCAGCGTCCTACTATCAGCTAGAGCGAGAATCCAAAAGAGCTTAGTTCTTCCACACCCTTCATGAAGATCCACCCGGATAGCTTCCTCCTCTTCTTTGCAAACCTGCCTCATATGCATCCTAGTCCGCCGGTGCAAGTGCAGAACGCGATCACAGTCTGCGCACAAATTACCGCAAACATTGCACTGAATTATCGCGGTGGTTTCCTCATCGTCGTGGTTGCTGCAAGTGGGACGAGGTGGTGGCGGTTGTCCGTCCAAGCTTGCATTCCATTGGCCCGAGGACAGACGCTCGACGTGGTCAGAATCCAATACACACAGGGAAGACAGTGCAAGCCACAGTGTGGGCGTATGCAGACACTCATTAGGCTCACGACGTTTCTCGTCCAACCTTGTTAAGTTCAAAATATTCTCCGCAATCGCAGCTTTCGTCACCGCTGCCCAAGTGTCTGATAACTTCCCCGTTGCCATGTCTTTCAGCAGCTGGATGATAACTTCTGCGAGCTTCCGCGTCATGCACCCCCTTAACCACCACCTAGAACCAACGTAGCTCTTCGGGTGGATGCTAGTCGCCAGAGAAACTGTCTGCAGTGCCTTGCCGTTGTTCTCCTTCCCTTTGATCTTGACTTGGACCGCCAAGGTCTTGGCAATGCAGCTCAGAAACACGTCCAGAATTCCCGCGGCGTGCTCATCGAAGTTAGAAGAGCTTGCGCTTCCGCTATTGGTCACTGAAACTATGCTAAAGTCCGACGGAGGTAATCTTTCGACTCCTAATACATTAGCAAAATGTTCTGGCTTTATTTCTGGCAAGATTCTGCGCAGCAAGGAGGTTACTTGCCGCTGAACGCGCGCTGATCCGGTGTGAAGAAGGCTTAATATATCCTTTATCAGCCCGTATTGGTGCGAAAGATAGTTTCTGCCTACTGCGCTGCCACTTAATGCAAGAACCATTGATAACATTTCGAAGCAGTAAGTGTCAGAAGCTTTAGGAACGTCGCTTGATTCGCTGAGAATACTGTTTGCTGGAGTCGGTGAGCAAAGAAGTAGCTCCCATTCTTCGCGAAGCCTAATAGTTTCTTTTCTGATCGCTTGGACAATATGGCTGCAAACTTGCTTTTGCAAATGTGTCAATTTACTGCGGCTGAATAAGATTCCTACCATGTGCTCACGAAGGTCATTGCTCTCCTCTAATTCATCATTAGCTTCAGATTCTTGCTGCTGCCGTCTTTGCGGCATCATTTCACCCTGAATGAGCTTTCCAAAAACTTGAGAAGTGATCAGCCGGAATACTTTAAGAGTCTCAGCTTCGCAATTACGCTGTTGAATCGTCTGAGTGCTCAATTGCTTGCCAATTTTCAGCGGCTCGCCTTCAGTTTCTCCTAACACGCGAATCTGCCTGACTCTAAGCGAATTATCAGGACCTTTGAATTCTAAACCAATAATAATGTGTCTTGGATCGGTGATAGGACAGCTGACCCACCCAGCAGAACGGCTTTCAATCTCTACTGTCTTCAACTTGATCATTTCGTCCACATTAACCCCAGATTGGAAAGTAACACTGGTAACTTTGTGAGTCAGATCGCGGCAGTTGTCAATATGAATGTAAACCATCCTCGGGAATGTATGAGCGCTGCAAATAATACTGATAGTCTTGGTCTTGTTTCTATCTTCATCCCCAGACTCCCAGAATGTTTCAGTAGAGTTATCAGTCAAGTGTCCTATCATCGCCTGCCTGCTGGAGCCTTTTATTTCCACCCCAGCAGTCAGATCCTTAAGCGCCTCCACCGACGCAGTTATCGGCTGAGAAAACGTAGACTGGTGGCTTTCATGCATGCTCATAGTTACATCTTCTTCCTCTTCTGACCTTGAAAGAATCTTGCTGATGTTACTGAAGACGTGGCTCCGGTGCAGAAACATGTGATCAGCAGTGGTGAATTTTATCCCCCAGCACTGAACCGCGGCCTGTTGAAGCGGCGAGCCGGGAGGAGGAAGCAGCATTAAGTCAGAAATTGTCTGCAGCAAAGTGTGGAAGACACTAGGCAGCGGATTAATGGCTTCTCCAGCGATAGCTAGATCGCTCAAAGGATGCTCGTAGACTCCCGTCATGTCGAGATCCTCTTTGCGCTCCACGTGGTTGTCGACTTCGACGTCTAAATCAGGAGTGGCGGGTGTCAGAAATGCCATGAACCACCAGAGCAGATCATGCAAGCCCATTGGCTGCGTCACGCTTCTTAAGAGCCAATTGAACGCTTGCATTGCGTAAATCCTGCAAGCAGATCGACGCAGCGCTTGTTTCATAGCAAGCTGCAAGTGTTGGAGGTTGTGCTGCTGCAAAACGAACAGCATAACTGGTCTTGTAAGCATTTCAACGCGGTCTACGCTGGAAATTTCTTCCTGATTTACTGCAACGATTGCCGATTGGTCCATCGAGGGAACAAGCTTTTGCAAAGCTGCTGAAGGGTAGCAAAGCAACGACGAGCCAGCCTCGGTGTTCATTTCACTGCTGCTGTTGTTGCGCTTTCGCATCATCACAACGCGGCCGTCATTGCTGTTCCGAGCCCAAGGCGCGCCAGTTGACATCGAAACTGACCTGTGGAAGGCTCCAACGCCAGTTCCGCGTCTTGCGCCTTCACTATCGCTGTCGCTCATCGGACATTCGGACAACGGACGGCCATTGCTGCCGTAGTTGCAGCTGAAGTTATTGTAATTGGCCTCGTAATTTCCTTGGCTGTTTTGCCGACGCAACGTTTCTTCATAATAACGTTCTTCATTCAACGCACTTGAAGAGTGATGGACACCCAGCGCCTGCAAGCATTGGAACGGTCCAGTAGGCGGAAACGGTCCGGCCGTAACTTCCGGAGGACTGTAATTTTCAGCTACTGAGGTCAAAGTTTGCGACGGCCTGCGTTGCTGCTTGGGAATTGTAACTCCTGAAGCGCTAGAAAGGTCCAATAGAAACATCGCGTTGTTCTTCATCACGATATGCGCGTCATTGCTACTGGGGCTGTTTATAGGCGACAAAAATGTCTTTATACCTTTGCGCCTTGCTGTAGCGGGTAAGCTCGTTCCATTAAGGAGTTTTTTATTTCCCATTTTGTTCCTCCGTATTTGCAAGTAATTATCGCGACACTCATCGCAAATCAAATACCAGCATGTACCGCCAAAATCACTATCTCCGCAATTTCCCGCCCAGCCTGAACAGTAATTACCGACATTATTGTACCCCATACCACCGGAATGCCACCCACAACCTGGATGCATTGTCTTCATGTGGTAAGTTATCGGATGAGGGAACATTAGTCCGCAAAGTTCGCAAGTTGTTTCCAATTCTCCGGTATTTTCTCCCGCAGAAAATCCAAATTTGTTTATTATTTTGTTCAAATCTTTCTTTTTTTTCGTTACTTTTTTATCCTTATCCTTATTAACACTACCAATATTTACACTAGACATTTTATCATCTTTATTTTCTTTATTATCCCTATCCTTATCCTTATCTTTATCACCGGATTTTTTAGGCGTTTTGAGTAGAAAATGCGAAATAGGACTCGGAAACATCGTTTGTTCTTCAATAGCCTGAATGCAATTGCCACTGAGTTCTTCCCAGAGAAACACGAGGCTCTTTAAAGCCGGAGGAAGAACAGCAACTGTGTGAGTTTCAGGCAAAGCCATAAGTTTGTTGCTTGAAACTTCTTCTTTGATCATCACAGAGGGGTTTGTTGCAATCACCTCTTGCTTTTTGTTACGATTGCGATTTGCGTTTGCATTAGCAGCAGACCGAGTCAATGCCTCAAGAGTGCTTGGCTGAATGTGGAGATAATTTCCCGCTGTGGTCACTTCAACAGAATGCCTTTGTCGCGCGCGTTGTTCTTTCGTAAGCTCGTCTTTGTTCTTATCCGTTTTGTCGTGGATTACCGGCTGTCGGGTGACTACCAAAGCTCCGTTTTTCGGCAAAGCCGGATGGAACTTCAGGAAACTAGCGCAAGCCATTGCGTCGTGAACGATCCCTTCGTGCCAGAGAAAAGCCGCGAAAACGGCACGAAGACACTCGGCTACTGACGGACTCATGGCTTCTTTAACCTTGTCTTTATTCAGATTCAACATTCGCGCGGTGCTGGGTGATGATTGTTGGGACTGAATGTTCGCCGGGGATATCGCGCGTTTCGTTCGGGTTTTTGCGATCTTCATATGGCTCCGACGGGTTACTTTTGGAGAGTGACGGTCTTCTTTTCCCGAAGCTCCGATGCTAAAGTGGCCCTTTATCATCGCGTTCTCAGGGCTGGTTTGGGTTTGAGCTTGAGATACTTTCTTCTCGTTTGAATTTTGATTTTGGTATTGGTTCTGGTGGTGGTGGGGGGTCTGAGGAACCGGTTCCTGAATTGGTACCGGTTCCTTACGCGGCGTATCCGGGGGACTCGCGATACTGCCCTCTGAGCGCATTTGAAGGGAACTACAACTGGGACTGGGTGAAATATCGCGGGTATTTGCTGCGCTGCTTATTCCGCTAGGTGACGCTGATGGATCACGTGTCAGGCTACTGACTAAGGCACTTGTGTCACTTTGGGTTGACCCTCGGCGGTGGGACGCTCCGCTGTCCAACATTCCGCCTGATACTTTGAAACAGAAAAATTTCAATGATTTTTTTTTTGACGCGATTTTTTTTGACTGATAAAAATTATATCTGGATATTTTTTTTATTAAATTTGAAATCATTTTAATGGAATTTGTCTATCGGCTTGTTTAGTTAGTTCGTAGTTTTTTTTTATTTCTACAGAATTTTTTTTTATAGTGTATTGACCGAAATAAAATTCATCAGCAAATATAAATTGAACGGGAAAATTATTTATAAACTTGCGGTGCTTTTGTAAAAATTAAAAAAAAAAATAAAGTAATGTGTTTATTTATCAGACAAAAAAAATTTTTTAGTCATTACTTGATAGTAGAATTTATTTTTTTTTTAATTAGAATGGAAATAAATGCCAAAAACTATTTGGAAAATAAATTCTACTCGAGCTGATTTTAAAAGAATACTTTACATGTTTAAAAAAAAATACTTCGATAAACCCCTGGAGGATTTCATCGGTTTTAAAGTCAGCGTTCTTTTGAGTGAAAGTTGAAAGGAAGGAGATATAAAAGATTGATTATCAAAATAAAAGTATTGGCATCTCGGATAAAATATATATAAAAAAAAAATGTTTTCAAGGTCCTTATAAGGCATCAAATTCCTTTATAATGGTCATTTAAGTTTAATCGATTGTAGAAATCTTAACAGCTGCAAAATTATATGTAAATTTACAAAATATTCACTTTTATTCATTTTAAATTGGAGATTTTACATAATTTATTAGTAAGTAGTGATATATTATAAAATTTTGTAGAATTATAATCTTGTAATTTAGAAATTTTACAATAGATGCTAATTATTGCACTTTTAATATTAATGATAATATTAAAAGTTCTTTGGTATAATAAATCCGCGTAACTTTAAAAAACCGATGAAAAGAAAAAATTAATAAGAAGAAAACATTTATTTGATAACTTTATTCACTAGTTTTTACTTTTTATTTATAATTTCAGTGAGTTATTCAAGTAATTTACTTTTTATAAACTTTTTAACAACAAATCCATAACTTTTCTTCGATATCCTCATTTTATTTCAGTCAAATTAATCTTATTAAATAAAAAAATGTCACAAAGTTTTAATGTGTATATTTTAAAGGGTAATTTATATTTATTTCAAGACTTATAATTGAAAAAAAAAATTTTTTTTGTCTAATTTTTCATCTTATAATTAAAACTAGCAACCTTGCAGTCACTATGTAACTGCCGTGACTTGTGAACTACGATCAATAAAATTTTGCTTTATTAAATAACGACTTTTGTTAAATTGCACTGTACTTTCTTAACTATTGACGTTTTTAACGAAATAAGCTCATCCCGATGTTACACTCATCAAGAGCTTTCATTTGAGTACCCACATGCATTTTCATATATTTTTCACATATACATATATATATAATATATATATAAATATATGAAAAATTGATGTGGGTACTTAAATGAAAGGTCTTGATGAGTGTAACATCGAGATGAGCTTATATCTTTGAAAATGTCAATAGTTCACAAAATACAAGGTCATTTCTTAATTATTGACATTTTTAAAGATATAAGCTCATACCGATGTTACACTCATCGAGACCTTTCATTTAAATACCCACATAGCAATTTTTATATATTTTATATATATGGTATTTCTGAAATATATAAATATATAAAATATATGAAAAATTGATGTGGGTACTCAAATGAAAGGTCTCGATGGGTATAACATCGGGATGAGCTTATATCTTTAAAAATGTTAATAGTTCACAAGATTCAAGGTCATTTCTTAATTATGTGTATAGAAATAGAGACACTAAATTTTTCTTATTCTTTTAATAGTATAGATGTAGCATTTTTTATGAAATACGCTAAAAAAAATTCTATTTTTAAGAATAAAAATTGTTTACTTATACAAACTTTTGTTCAACGAACTAACTTTTAAAGCTGATAAACTCTTTTAAAATGATAACACACGAATAAACATGCATTAATAATATAAAAAATGATCAAGAATAATAATAATAAAAAGCAGTAGAAGGAAATAGCACCCTCAAAGCATATCGCGCTTTGGATGTGCGATACTTTGATACAAATCCGTGGAAAAAAGTTTTATAAATTAAATACAAATGAATAAATATTGAAAGACAATATCTCTTTGAATCTCCCATCGGTATTTTATTTATTTAAATAATATTTTCGGACTGGTAAATATTTTTTACAATAAAAAAAGACTTGTATCATGCGGATTACACGAAAGTTAGCTACAAGTATATGATATGTATGGAATAATAACAATAACAGTGCAAACAGAGAGAGAGAGAGAGAGAGAGAGAGTAGACAATATATATATGTATTGTATATTGTACAAGTAAAGCATGGACACGTATAACGTAGAACGTAATTATTGGAGTCTAAATAATGCAATTGGTACATTGGATTTAACAAGAGGAACCACTCTACATAATACCGTGATGATGTTGTCATGTTTATGTGGATATATATAACTAACTCTGTACTGGGTTAAGTTTGTTCGGTACATGTTACAAGGTACTGTATATATACAGATAACATAGTGATAGTAATAGTATTAGTATTGGTATTAGTATTAGTTTAATGTTAGTGATCTTACCTAAAGGGGAGAGCCCGACACTTCGGGGGGAGCCGTAGTGCAAGGGACTGCTACCAGCACTCCCTCCCCCTTCAATCAAACTTCTCCCACCTAGTAAGTTGTTAATTAATTTTCAGTGTTGATAAGTGTCATGATCATGAACGTTCATAAGCATTATTTTAGATTATGTATGCAATATTATATTAGAATTAATTACGTATTAGGAAATTCGATTACCTAAGTTATTATCCCAAGACAAAATATCTCTCACGGTTAATTCGATCATCGTAATCTATTATTATAATTATCCAATTCTAAATTTGTTGTCTATGCTAATAAACTTCGCAACGCTGATTAGTGATTATTTATTGTTGGGTAAATTTAATTATTTTTGAATAATTAATAATTTATTGGGGATTCATGATACAGGTATGTCGGACGGATAAATTTAACAAACAATTTTTTGTTGGTCTTTTTAATTAATGTATGCTGATGAATAAAAATAAACTTGATTAAAGAGAATAGAGCTCAGTTTAAATTTTAAAAAAATTTTAAGGAGTAAATATCTCAAATTAAGTATGAAAAGTTTTAAATAATAGAATTTTTATTGATTTAAGAGCATGTAATACAGTCTGTTGTCGGTAATTCAGTTTGGACTAGTGATAACAAATGCCAATTAAATATATCGGATTGTTTATTTTTAACACATAAAATGCACTGAAGATTATCAGGCTGACTGTCAAAAAGTTAAACTATAGTTTATTTACTATAGTAAATCAAATTTTTTGTTGATAATTAGATTTCTATTCAAACCTAGTTGCATTTTAATAATTCTGTCTTATAAGTAATCTAAACTAAAGTAAAGATTAACCAAAAAATTAAATCAATCTCAAAGATTATATTGGTTGTAAGTTTATGAGTAATTTCTTTATAGTAAAGTTTATTTACTTGAATATATGATGGGCCCGGAGATAAGGCAGTTTTACGCGCGAACTCTACCTATTTATTTATCATTTTATTATTTTTTTTCAATGATTAAATTTAAAAATAAATGAATCAATTTACGAAGGACTATTATTAATATACTCCTGCCAAGTTTAATGATTTTTTGTTCAAAAATTACTTGGTCAAACAGCGTCTCAGTATTTTGTCCAAAATTTGAATATTCTCTGTCCTACATGTTCTTAAATGAATTTTCAAGGCCTGCTTAGTTAATAATAATGACTTTTGTTAAATTGCACTGTACTTTCTTAAATATTGACCTTTTTAAAGATATAAGCTCATTCCGATATTACACTCATTAAGAGCTTTCATTTGAGTACCCACATGAATTTTTGATATATTTTTCATATATACATATATATAATATATATAAATGTATAAAATATATGAAAAATTGATGTGGGTACTCAAATGAAAGGTCTCGATTAGTGTAATATTGGGGTGAGCTTATATCTTTAAAAATGTCAATAGTTTACAAGATAAAAGGTCATTTTTTAATTATTGACATTTTTATAAATATCAGCTCATCCCGATGTTACACTCATCAAGAGCTTTTATTTGAGTACCCACATGCATTTTTGATATATTTTTCATAAATACATATATATAATAAATATAAATATATAAAATATATGAAAAATTGATGTGGGTACTCAAATGAAAGGCCTTGATGAGTGTAATGTCGGGGTGAGCTTATATCTTTAAAAATGTCAATAGTTCACAAGATAAAAGGTCATTTTTTAATTATTGACATTTTTAAAAATATAAGCTCATCCCGATGTTACACTCACTAAAAGCTTTCATTTGAGTACCCACATGCATTCTTTATATATTTTTCATATATACATATATATAATATATATATAAATATGTAAAATATATAAAAAATTGATGTGGGTACTCAAATGAAAGGTCTTTATGAGTGTAATATCGGGATGAGCTTATATCTTTAAAAATGTCAATAGTTCACGAGATACAGGGTCATTTCATAATAAATTTACTATTGATGAGAATGATATTAAACTTTGAAAAAGCACAAATTCAAATCAAATTCATACTTTTTTTTTTTTTAAATTCATTTTTTTAATAAAGATATTGTAGTTTTCATGGCTAAAAATAAGTGAGATCACAATTATATGTTAATAAAGCTTTTAAAAATTTATTTTTTACACAAAACTAACTAGTTTTTTTTTTTTAAATTGCTTCAAAATTTTTCAATTTAAATTTAAACTTTCTTTATAATAGTCAATGATAATAATTTTTCATTAAAAAATTTAATAACACATTTTTTTAAACCCAAAATTCCAACATAAATTGCTTTTAATCTAAAATAATGAATAAATTCTTCCTATCTACAATTAATTTCCGTAAAATATTTGACATATTTAATATTAGTCAATTAAAACCGTATTAAGTTAATATTTAATAAAAATAATATTTCGTTATTAAAAATTGTTTTAAAATTCTCATTTTTTTTTAAATATTGTAAAAATTTTTTGAGGATATTTTGTCTGAAGATAAAACATTACCCTAATTAACGTGTAAAAATTATAATCAATGATTTTCAAAGTACCTAGTGAATGAATAATGAATAATGAAAATTCTACTCAAAGGACTTGAACCTTAAATCAGGATTTTGTCTCACAAAAAAACCGAAACTCAAACTAAAATAAAAAACAATAGTAGTGATAATTATTATTTTATTTTTGTTGTCAAAAAGCAAATCAAGTACCTGGAGCATTAGCGACAGGAGGAATGAGACAATTGCCAGAACCAGCAGGCTGACGACTGGGTCCAGCTAATTATAAAATCAACATTTAAACTTGTTTTTAAATAACAAAAAGCTACACTTTTTCGTTAATAATAATAATAATCTAATACTAATATTATGGATAGTTCAATTAGTAATAAGTGGTAATAATTAATAAAATAAAATAAATAAAAAACCAAGCAGTCAAAAATATATAGGTTGTACATACCAGGTATCGCAACCGGACTAGAAGACCTGCTGTGCAATCTCGGAGACCCACCTTGAGGGTTTTTAGGCGATGAACTTCTTGATAACCTTCGCGGGGTTTCTGGCGGGGTTGCGCCGTTACCATTAGCGCGGCTTTCGCCCATTGCTTTTACCAATTCTTTTACCGATACGCCGACAAATTCAGAAAAATCTCTGTAATTTTTTTTAATATATATTTATTTTAGTCATTTATGAACTTATTGTATTAAATTACAGATATTACAAGGGCGTATAATAAAAATAAAAAAAATCTAATTTTTTTCATAAAAAATAAATTAGTTTGAAAAACTATTCATAAAATTCAATTGTAAAATTTTTATAAATTGAATAAAATTATAAATTTCTGCATTTAAAATTTAAAAAAGGTCTATCTCTATATACATAATTAAGAAATGACATTGTATCTTGTGAACTATTGACATTTTTAAAGATATAAGCTCACCCCGACATTACACTTATCGAGACCTTTTATTTGAGTACCCACATCAATTTTTCATATATTTTATATATTTATATATAGTATGTATATGTATATATGAAAAATATATCAAAAATGCATGTGGGTACTCAAATGAAAGCTCTTGATGAGTGTAACATCGGGATGAACTTATATCTTCAAAAATGTCAATAGTTAAGAAAGTACAGTGTAATTTAACGAATTTCTTGTGAACTATTGACATTTTTAAAAATATAAGCTCATTTCGATGTTACACTCATCAAGACCTTTCATTTGAGTACCCACATCAATTTTTCATATATTTTATATATTTATATATATTATATATATGTATATATGAAAAATATATCAAAAATGCATGTGGGTACTCAAATGAAAGCTCTTGATGATTATAACATCAGGAAGAGCTTATATCTTTAAAATATATATTATATATATGTATATATGAAAAATATATCAAAAATGCATGTGGGTACTCAAATGAAAGCTCTTGATAAGTGTAACATCGGAATGAGCTTATATCTTCAAAAAAGTTAATATTCAAGAAAGTACAGTGCAATTTAACAAAATTCATTATTTAATAAAGCCAAATTTTAATGATTGTAGAGATACATTAAATTATTTAACATTTTCTCATAAATTGTGAAGAAATTAAGACTGTAATTATTCAAAATTGATGGAAAAAAATATTTAAACACTTTAATACGCCCTTATAGTCTCTGCATGCGATTATTAATAACTATATAAAATGTTTTACCTTCCGGAACTCCTCTTGTCCCCTTTATCGTCACCCCTGAGCCATTTCTGCAATGCACTAAACTTACCGCTGCCCTCGCGTTCCCTATCTTTAGCAACGCGCTCTTTCGAATGTACTTTGCTGTATTTTGGAGAAACGTCGTTTTTCTCTAAATTATATTTATCGCTCCCTAAAAAAAAGAAAATGAAATTTATCAGACTTAGCGCATTGAATTTTTCACGAAAACGGGAATGTGGATGCGAAAAATAAACTAAAAAATCACCTGGCGAGCTTTGGCTCCGAGATTTAAAGACAAATGGATTAATACTTTCTCCGGGATCGCTGTTGCCAGCGATAGTGGCTGAAAAATTGGGCGTCGAGAATGCGAATCCGTCGTGACTGCCAGAAGGAATTGAAAAATCAAACCCTTTGTTTACCGGTGATTTTGTTGTACTTTCAACGGTAATTGGAGTACGTTTTTCCGGTGGCTCATTTTCGCTGTCGTGTTTAGCTTTCATGTGTGTTGTTCCGTGCTTGTCAATAGCCAGCGACCAAGCCTCGCCGGGATTGAAGCAGTACTTTGAGGCTGAGTCTTCGTCAATGCGAATCCACGTTCCATCTCCGTTCACCCACTTAATATTATTCATCATCATTAATAAGTAATAATAAATAAAATTTAAAAAGTTATTAAAAAATCCTCAATACTTTACTTACATATTCCTCGATATTAACAGCGTCTCCAAGAGCTAACATACCAACAGGAGCAGCTTTTAAACTTGGCCTACTTCTTATATTGTGTCCAGAAGCACCGGCTTTTGTAACAACCATGGTTCTTTCTCCGTTTATCGCCGTCCAGCCCCAATCGCTCATTCCAATATTTTTCCTTTTGCTTCAATAATTCATTTAGTGTTTTATAATTATAAAAAAAAGTGGTAAATCTAAATTTACATGTCTTAAGCGCTCGTTTAATACCCAAATGATTTAAATTAACGCTTATACATACAATTTTTTATTAAAAATCTAGATATCATTTTCAAATTTTAAATTAAACGTCAATTGGAATAAAAATGATCTAGTTTAGGTCGCACAGTGAAAAATAATAAGGATTTTTAATTTTTAATTTTTTTAAACTAATTTTTTACATCAAGTCGTTTAATAATTAATATAAATCATCAAATTAATAATTGATTCAAAAATTTATGAAATTAGTTTATCTTTAATTAAGTTTAAATCAATGAATTTTTATTTTTAGATGAAAGTAAAGCTTTTCTCAGCTCTTCGCGCTTAAAGCATGTATCCGACATTAAAATGTTAGATTTTTATCAAGAAGTTTCATTTAAAAATAATACTAATCTTAACACAAATTATAAAGTTTTAATCATAAATTCACGAAAAAATTTCATCCGTGTTTTCTAACGAGATTTTTTAATCTGACTATAAAATTTATTGTTTTTAAATGAAACATTATGTTGTTAATTTAAAATATTCTTACTCTTCTGAAGACTCTAAACGCTTTCGTAAAGATACTTCTTTACGAACTTGGTCGAGAATTGATTTTGGCTCATCTATTGGTACTAAAAAACTTTTTCCTAAATGCTGATTGTAACCAAGACACCAGGCTTCTGTGTATCCTTTGCTACAGTAGTTTTTTATCGTCTCTGAATTTAATCGCAACCACACTCCATCGTCATTGTGAATCTGAATATTTAACAATTAGTTATTTTTTATCCAGAAATTATTTTGTCAGAATTTTTAACAAAATTCTTTAACATATTATTTTTGATAATAGTATTTAATAAATATTTAAATATCATAAATAAATAGTAATACTACTGACAATTGATCAAAAATCAATTTTTTCATCATTTTTTTTAATTAATAAAAAATTTACAACTTTACAATAAAAAAAAAAAAACTTGAATCAAGAAAAATTTCTTAGTTTAAGAATTTTTTTATTCAAAGTAAGAAAATGAAATTTTTTTAAATTATTTACTTGATTAAAGTAAATTTTTTTTCTATTTATGAAAACACAATCTATTAATACTAATATAGTTATTAAAGTATTAATAATAATACCTCTTCTATAAATGTAATAGTATCGTTGATAGATATAATCCCAATTTGTTCGCTTTGCAAGGACGGATGTGCTCTTATTCTCAATCCTGCGCTATTTTTCATAACAAATTTTCTAAGTCTACTTGGTTGATGTTGAGGTTTCTTAACAATACTCTGTGAGGGTGGATGCATTCCCTGAGGTGGTTCTTTTATTTCTACTTTATAACTCTATAAAAAATTTCAATTATTAAACAGTTATTCACTGATAGAAAGATTTCTTAGCTTTTAAGAAGATTTCTTTGTATTTAAAAAATCATTTTTTAAACATCATTTCTTAGAATTCAATAGTATTTTTCTTACCTAGGGCAGGAAAATAAGAAATGTCTCAGATTACATGTAAGATGGACGGTGTGGCTTAATGTATATAGAATAAGCGAAAGGAAATTTAATATAGACCGGATAGCTCAAATGGTAGAGTAGCCGACGTGTCTTCGGAAGGTTCTGGGTTCGAATCCCAGTCCGAGCTATCTAATAATTTTTTCTCGCATATTCTATAAACTCACATTAAGATGATCCTCTCCACATTCCTTTCTCAATCCTTTCCGACCAATATCCTGTTAGGTGAATGTGGAACGCTTCACGTAATAATTACCGTAACTCCTATTCTTTCCCGCTTCACAGGATTATTTATATTTTAAAAATATTTATTTTTTCAATAATGAATTTGATAGCGCCATAATGCCCTCGGCTTCGCCTCGGTCAACAAACATGTGATCTGAGACATTTCTTATTTCCTGCCCGTGGTGAGAATACTATTTTTCTCCTCGACGGAGGCGGAAAGCGGCATTTTCATTTAGCGCAGCGGGCGGAAAATTGACGCTTTCCGCCCGGAGGGGAGAAATAGTATATTACACACCTAGGGAAGTAAAGTAAGAAATGTCTCAGATCACATGTAATTGTTGTCCGAGGCGAAGCCGAGGTCAACAAACATGTGATCTGAGGCTTTCTTATTTACTTCCCGTGGAGTGTATACTATTTTTTTGTCCGACGAAGGCGGAAAGCGGCAACTTTGTTTAGCGCAGCGGGACGAAAGTTGCCACTTTCCGCCCGGAGGGCAAAAAAAAATATTTCTTAGTATTTAAGAAATATTTCTTAAATACTAGGAAATATTGTAAATACTAAGAAAAATATGATTATATTTTATTGTGACTGATCTTTATAATTGATCTGTTAATCTTACATTTTCCATATTATATCCATCAATGGTGATCATAAGCGAGTACCAGCCAACCGAGGAAGGTGTCCACGTTGCGCTGTAACTGCCATCACCATTAGGTCTGACTAGCATGCTCTCACTCGAGCGTTTAACTGCGGGTGACATAAACCTCAGTTCTTCGAACGAGTAATTTTGGTAGGCCTTCATTATTGTTATCGCGTAAAAACACATTTTATTATTAACAGTTACTTCGTAGGGTATATCTAATGAGGGCTGTGGGTGCCCTCCGAATGTCATGGGGTCAGGTTGAGAAATACGACGAATTTTTCTCCCCTGGTCCGCATCAGTTATGTCTTTTTTATCTATTGGAACAGCTTTCACTTCAATCTAAAATGGATATAATATATTTATTTTATTTAATTACTTTCAATTAGTTATTAATTTGCGAGCCAATAAGGTATGAAGTGCTAGTAATTAAATATAATTGATCCCTCGGGAAGTGTCTCACTGGAGGTTTTTAATCAACCTGAATAATCAATAAAATAATTGCTCTATAAATGAGAAAATTTATTCTATTTTTTATTGAGAATTTCCTTTTTATGTTTATTTATTAAAATAAATAAATATTAAAATTTATTAAAGTAAATAACAATATTTAATAAATATTAAAAGTATATTATTAATTTAAAAAACTGGTTTTTCGAATTTTTGTTCGGATAATTTTTTATCACCGGAAGCTGAGGGGTTGGTAAAAATTTGAACTATTTTTTATTTAAACAAAGAAACTGCAAGCCTGGATTTGTAAATAGCCAGTGCAGACTCGCAAGTTTCATTATAAATTATAACAATGAAACTGAAACTGGAGAGCGTGAAGATACAGAAATTGCAAGTCTGCAATTAGTTATCAAAACTGATAAGTTATGGTTGAAGGATCATCTAATTATTCATTAAGTTTCCGGAATAATAAATGAAAAGTGTAAATCATGTAAAAAGTGATAATAAAATTAAAAACTGATAGAAAATTATTTAATACTCATTTCAAAAATTTTTATATTAAAATATTAAAATATATATTAATAAAATTTAATAATATTTAAATAAAATTTTTAATATTAAAAGTCATGAAATGAGCTTTAGTCTTAATTTCCGACAATTATTTTTTTATTTTTACCATCATAAATAAAAAATTTGATTTGTTCTGAATTTTAAAGTAAATAAAATTCAAAAATCAGGCCATAATAACAATATAAATTAAATATTCCAGTAAAGTTTAAAGTTACGGATATCGATACTCAAAGTTCTAAAACCAAACTCGTATCAAGCTTCATCAACAAGCTGAAGAAATAATATCAATATCAAAACATGATTTATAGGCAAAAGTTTAAGAGGTAAAGTATGTAGTAAATAAAATATTGAAGGCTTGTACTGAAAAAAAATTAACTTGAATCAAGAGAAAAATTTTTGAATGAAATAAAATTTAAAAACAGTAATTATATTAGTTTAAGAATTTTTCTGCTCAAATTAAGAAGATGAAATTTTTTTTAATTATTAATAATTTCTTAATAAAAAAATTATTAACTTAAAAAATTAATTATAAGTTAATAATTTTTTTTCCTGTGTATAAATTTAAATTATTACCAATAGCTGTATAGTATTAGTAAGTATGATATTAACCTTTAAGCCAGGTACATGAACAACTTCTCCATACTGATCTCTCGTGAGAATAGTAACAATTGCAGGCCAACCACATTTCATATCTTCCTTGGCATAAATCGCTTCACATTTCGATGGATCCACAAAACTGTCAGGCTGGAGCCACCGTGCAAGCCTGCCGCCGCTCGTTCCAGCCGAGCAAACAACAAAATCCCTGAGGAATAGTCTCTCATTTGAGTGACAACTGAAATCAAAAAATAAAACAGTATAAATATAAATATATTTATAATAAAGAAGCAGATTAATAAAAAATAAGTTTGTAAAAATAATAAAGAAAGATCGGCTGTTATCTTTTTATCGGATAATAGATAATTAATTGCTAATGAGTTTTTACCGAGTCGATGACCCGATTGGTCAGATAGATCAGGTGTCTCCTGTCTATAGTCTATAATCTATAAGTTATGAGTAAGAAGAAGATAGAATTGAAGAGTTCGTTAAAAACAAGTTCTCTTCAGGTTTCTGCCCCTAATTGGTACTCGTGCAGATCTCTCAGTGTACTGATGTCTGATGTACAGTAACTGGGCTCATAACTGTATGTGTGCTGCACATTGCTAGTTATATCAAGTATAAAAAGAGCAAAGTATCATCTCTTGGTAACAAACAATCGCGAGTTGAGGTTTTCATCGTATCCAGCATTCCTAATAAGGCACAATCACGTCTAGTCAGCCATTTCCGGTTAAGAGAAAATTCTACGAACAGCTATAATATAATGTACTCTTTTTCTTTTTATTTATATACTTGATAATTATTTTATTACTTATTATTGTGATAAATATTTAGGTTAATTGATTATTTTTATTTTTAACTTCCCGCTAAGAAAATCGGGAAGTTATTGTTTTCACCCCGTTTTGCAAAAATCGAGTTTTCATCAGATCTCGACGTTTGAAGGTTACAGGAAGCTTCCCTGACTATCCCCGCGAGGTTGTCACGGTGTCTGTATGTGTGTATGCACTGAGAAAAAAGTATTTTGATAATCACAATACTTGGTAATCTTCACAAAGTGACAAAAAATTATTTTAACATGAAAAATTTATAACCCGGGTCGAAAAATTGAAACTGATTTTAAGCTAAATGATCTGTATTTGAAGCGGTATTCACTATTTGTTAGTGCGAAGAATACCGCTTGATATACATTGCACTACGAAATAGCGAATAATCACTATTTCAATTTCAGAGAATGAAAAGCTGTGCCCTGTAGAGGATCTTTGAGGACATGAATAAAATAATAATAAATAAATAAATAAATAAATATATTATTATTATTATTATTATTTTTATTATTATTATTACTATCTAATTCGTAAAAGGTCTGTTTTTGATCTACAGGCGATCAAAAACTGACTCAAAATTATGCAACGTTTTGGTCTGTTTTTGACCTTGACGCGATCAAAACCAGTTAAATGATTGCGACAAAAAAAAGTCTGATTTTGGTCTTGAAACAATAGAAAATAATTTTATTATAACATTAGAAATGATCTGAAATTGGACTAAATTTTTTGACCCGGGACATTTCCTACAATTAAATTTTATGAATTTTACCATAATTATTAACTACATAATATTAGTAATAGAATATTTTTTTTTGGTATAAATTGTTATCATTAATCTAACAAATGTAATTAGAAAAAAAAATCAATTAACGTACGCGTGAGTCACATTAACTCACACAAAAGTAATTTTTGTAGATAATTTTAAATCGAATTAACAATTTCAACACTTGCAGCAACAATTGTAAAATAGAAAAGCTTTAATACGTCCTTTAAGTGTTTAGAGCTAAAAAAAAATAATCTTTAAATTCAGTTGCCCCATTCTTTGTTCATAATTTTTGTTTTTTTCCGTTGTAGAAACTAGAAAAATAAAATACGTCAGCATTAATGGGGATATAAAATAAATACATGGAATTTATGGAAGTATTAGTCAATACTTATCAGGATTGATACAATATATAATGACAGTGTAAGGTGAAAAGATCAGTTCCTTCGAAGCAAGCACTTGAAAACATTATATATCGTTAAAATGAATACTTTATTATTTGGTTTTGTTATTGTTGGCTTGGCTAGTCAGGTAAGTTTCGAATAATTATATAATAAAAGGGTGTAAATAAAATATTTTTTTGGAGAGTTGACATACAATATTGCAAGAACTAATTTTGTCAAAATTTGAGCTCTTTTGAAATAACTACTTTAATTTTTAGAAAAAATTCGAATTTAAAAAAAAATATTTTTTTATCAGTAATATACTGCGTGACAAATGCCATAAGGGTTTATTAGTTTTGTGTCAAAGGAAAGTATACAAAAAATTTTTATTGCCATTAAAATCAAAATTGTTCAAAACGTCTAAATCGATATTAAAAATTCATTTGAATTACTAAAGCCAAAAAAGCGGATCTCTATACGCTAATTTGGCTTTAAGATAAATTTTCTTAAAGCCAAAAGAGCGGAAAAAAAATAGATGTGTTTATTACCAAAGGTTTAAAAATAAAGGTAGATAAAAATAATACTCAGGGTATGAAAATCAATTAGAGAGACAAAGGCACATAATTAATTAGTAAGACAATTGGATCCCTAAAAATTTCTACGTGCTTTTGGCTTTAGATCACTAAATTGTAAAATTCATAAACCAAAACGAGCGTACATTTTTAGTCTTACTTCCTTTTGGCTTAAGAAAATTTTTTTCTCAGTTTTAAGCTTAGAATATGCTTGCAAAAGTTGGCAAAAAATTTTCTAGACCTTTTTGGCTTTAGATCACTAAATTTTGAAGTTTCTAAAGTCAAAACGGGTGTAAAGTTTGATATATACGCCTTTTTAGCTTCTAAAATTTATTATCACTTTTAAGCTTATTATATGCTTGCAAATATTGGCAAAATAATATTCTACGCTCCTTTAGCATTTGTCAAGCATTATTATGATGATTGTTTTTGTAGAAGCTTAAGCTCTAAGTTCATATAAAATTCTTTATCTATTTATCTATCATTACATAGTAATTACAGTGATTTATGAATGATAACTTATCGGAAAGAATGATTGGAGTGTTACTAAATAATTATCTTGAAAAGAAAATTTCTCTTTATTTAAATTAAATTTGTCTTTTTATAAAATAAAATTTTTAACAACATTAGTATTATTTTTAATATTTTTCTCACTACAGGCATTAACTGCTCCTCAAACGGTCAATTCAGCCTCAGTCCAACAAGTTGAACAAATTTTCTACGCAATGAAAATTGAGATCCAATCATTCGTTAGGACTTTTGAAAATGCAACCATAGACAAAATACCAGATGCCCTGACTGAAGCGATCAAAATCATCTACACTTTCAAGGATACAATGTTCACCCAAGAAACCATCAACGAAGCCACTTTAGCTGGTAGTGACATCATAGCCTACCTGGAGTCCGGTAAATTTGTTAAATTCATGCTCAGATTTTTCAGGGATATCGCTGATTCCGCAGAATCCTACAAAAACATTGCTCCCAGCGCCGTAGAAATTATCAAGCTTATCAACAATTTCGGTGTCAAAATGCGTGAAAGAAATGACCTTTTCAACTGATTTTATCTAATTAATCTTTATAACTACTAGTCTGCAATCATTATGTGTAATTGTTCAGAATTTCCAATTATCAATAAAAAAATTGTGAACGTAATTATTGTTTTGTTTTTTTAATCACAATGTAAATATTTTGGAAATTCTTGAACTAAATCTAAAAAATGGAAAAAAAAAATTAATGTAGCTCAATAAAATTTTGGAAATTCAAATGTCCATCTAACTTTTTTATTAAAATCCTAGATATTTTTTTGTAGAATATTATTTTTAATTGAAAAAATAAAAAAATTATATGAAAAAGTAGTAACTATATTTTTAATCGAAAAAAACAATCATGATAATAAGTTAAAAATGCATTTATAGGAATATTGGATCATCAATTAATGCATCTGTCTTTCTTTTTGTTGTTTTCGTCGGATGCTTTATCACTATTAAATTAACAACAATAAAAATAATAATTAAAAAGCAAAAAAATATAAAATTTATAAAGTAAAAAATTTCTGGAGTGAATGCGGAGTGGATTATTTTCAATTGATTTACTCCCTCCGGGAGTGAAATTCAATCCGCAACGGATTTAAATTATATTGTTAGTAGACCACTCCTTGGAGTAAATCTTTTATTTAATTTTTTAAATAAAAACAAAAACATAGTTTTAATTCGATTGAAAATTATAAAATGCGTACATCAATAATTCGCATTTCAAAAATTTTTTTAAGTTCATCAAAAGAAATTTTTTTTTACGAAATTCGACGTTATCCGAAAATCTTTGTTTCTAATTTAAGTTTTCTTCTTAAATTTAGATTATTAAATAAAAATTTTTGTTTACTGATCAAAAAAATTTTTTTCTGGAAATTAAATTTATTTTTAATTTTGATTTTTTCAATTTTTTTTTTTTTTTCTATTTTATATATTTCAAAATTTTAATTTCTCTATTGTTCCCAATGCCGTTGAAATTTCCAACATCTTCGAACCTTGAGTTGTCAAAGTCAATAAAATTTAAACCGATAAGGTTGCTAATCCAATCAATATCTACAATTAGCAACCTGTGGTGATTATAAGACTGTTTACAATGACGAAAGGTACCTTTGAAATGAAGTTTAAAATAACATTTCAATGAGTAATGCCACGGACACAAATTTATAGAATCAACAAACTATTAAAAACTCTTCCAAAAACTGGACATAAAAAAAGGATCATTATTAAGAAATATATAAAATTGTGAAAGAGAACAAATTTAGGATCCTCCGACAAAATATCCCGGACAAAATATCCCCAGCATGACAGAGAATCCCCAACAATTAATCCTAAATAATATAGCCGGAGTTTTTAAATAAAACGATAAACCATAAAAAATTAAAAATTAAATAATTAATTTATTTAAACAATTTTATCCTTTGTATCGACATATAAAGTGAGAACACTTACAACACTAGAGATAATAGTAATTATGTAATATCATTTAATGACTAATACAATACTTAATACAAAATAAATCACAATTTGAATAAGAGAAAGTCGATAAATAATCAAAAGCAATTAATACAAGTTATAGAAAAAAAAATTTTTTCGAAAAATTTCATTCAAATTTGTTTTTGTGTGTGTTTACTCAGTAATAGGCCAACACAAACGCGGGTAATAGTGTTGCGCCCTTTTAATATGATTTTTGTGTGTGTTTACTCAGTAATAGGCTAACACACTTTTATCATTGTGCGCTTTAATAATTTTTTTTTTATTTAAATTTTCGAATACTATTACGAATTCGAAGAATAACTTGTCAGGGTTTTTTTTGTCATAGGGATATTTTGTCGGGGATATTTTGTCGAGGGATCAAGACGCCTGATACCAATTTTTTCGAGAGTAATCGTTGGTACATCCAAAATGGGGCGACATCAGGACGTCCATGTAAAATTTTTGTCAAATAGTATATTTCTTATCTAGGGCAGGAAAATAAGAAATGTCTCAGATTACATGTAATTGTTGACCGAGGCTTCGCCTCGGTCAACAATTACATGTAATCTGAGACATTTCTTATTTTCCTGCCCTAGGTAAGAAATATACTATTAACTTCCCGCTAAGAAAATTGAAAATTTTTAAAAGTTGGTAAGTTATTGGTTTCACCCCGTTTTTCGAAAATCTTCAACGGATGTTGACGTTTTGAGGTCCCAGGAAGCTTCCCCGAATGTTTCCGCGATGATGTCCGTACGTATGTGTCTGTGTGTGTGTGTGTGTAAACCTCTCATAACTTTTAAACGGCTCGACCGATTTTATCGCGGTTAGTGCCATTCGAATGGGCTTGACCAAACTTGAATTTTGAATACAATTTGGACCGATTCAAACCGGTAGATTTTGAGAAATCTCAAAAAAACTACAAAAATAATTTTTTTCAAATGTGATTTTTTTTGGAATAACTTTTAAACGGCTCTACGGACCAATTCCAACAACTAATCAGCTCTTTACTTAAAAAACCACGTTGATCGCCGCCAGCCCGGTCAAAATCGGTTGATTCGTTCGTGAATTATCGTTGTCAAAAAAAAACCAAAAAACATTTTTTTTTCGGAATTATATCGAAATTCCTACTTGGATCGTTTGAAACTTAAAAATTCTTCATAAGGCCTGAGAAGCTGCGTCGAATGCCACCAACCGCGTGAAAATTGGTTTATTCATTCACACGTTATTGCGGTTTGAAAATTTAATAAATAGTGTTTTATTAAACTTTTACCAGATTTTTGAGCTTTGAGAGCTTAAACTGATACGAAAATTATATTTTTGAGTTCGAAGAGCTCAAAAACTTAGTAAGTGCAATTGTTGAGCGCTTAAATATGAAATTAGCGGGAAGTTGCAGGGGTGGCCTTTAGGGTCAACCATTTTTCTAATTTTTTTAAGCTCATTTCATTTATATAATACATTTTTTTAAAGAATTATTGTAATTAGTTTTGATATCATTAGAAAAATTTCGACCTGAATTTTTGTGCCGTTTTATTTGATAAATAATTTACAATTCTCGACAATCACCCAATGATTGCAGATTGATTGTTATAATTAATTAAATTCCAATAAATATTTAAATAAAAATTAAAATACGCCGTCTATTACTAGAAAAAATAACCAAGTACCTTACGGCGGAAATTGTAAGCGTACATTTAAACGCTTCAGTGTTTTTCTATCTTTGTAAACGGTAACAAGTTTATGTCAAAATTAACATAAACCGAGAGTAAAATGTAAAATACGATTCACACGAATTTCTATGTTATTCTAACATACGTCTAAAAGAAATATCAGAGGCGTTGGTTGAAAATCACTCAAATTTTTTGTAATAGACTTATAAATTTTTCAAATAACTAAAAAAAATACGAATATTTCTCGAAAAAAAGGTTATAATTTTTTTCAAAAAATTCCAATCTCTGCACATGAGCCAATTAAAGAATAAAGATACTTATAAAAAAATCCTATTCACAATTATTCCAGCACGCATGTAAAAAATACTTTAAATTTGGTATACACGCCCAACCGATTTGTGCAGCTTGAAAAGGAAGCGGTACCCTTAATTGCGCAATTTTCAGTGCCGATGTAATGGAACTCAAAAAATACCTCGATCGATTCGTATTACCAATAAAATTCAACTCAAGTACCTTGTTATATCAACTGATTATTATCAATCTCGAAACCGTAATTACATATTGCATAAATATATTTTGAGCAGAAAAAATTCTAATTACAATAGCAAAAAATTTGTTTCAAATTAAGAACAAATATACTTATTTGTAAAAAAAATGATACTAAAAGTTACAAGAATAAGTTTTATTTAATAACTGAATATATTGTTTCCAAATAAATGAAGTAATTAACATAATTAATAAATTCTTCTAAAATTCTGAGTATTTTTAATTTAACTATTTAAAATTTTATCAATTAAATTTTATAAAAATCAGTATAAAGTATATAGATCAATTGCATAAAAACCCGGAAAAAATTCTAAATAAATTGAAAGCAACACGCAACCGCTTTGATTACACAAAGAATCTAATATGATAATAATCAAAAAATTACGCAGTGATTTTATCGATTCAGTAACATACACTGGCAAGTTGGTCAAGGTTGACTACTGGTACTGGGTCCAGCTTGACAATCCGTTACATAAACCCAATACCTTCATCACTTATGATAGTGGTGCAAGACCACCTTATATTACTCTTACTCATATTTATATTTTCTTCGATACAACATGTATTGTACTAATTCTTAATATAAGACAAAAAAAGTCAAAATTAATTAACAAATACAAAATTTGTAATCATTTTATATATTTATTTATTTATCAAAATTTTTAGGCCCTGAAGCCTTAGCTCCCTAAGGGCCTTAAAAAATAAATACAAAAGAGATAAATAACATAATAATATCACTAATAACAAATAAAATAATAATTATAATAATAAGTAACGTTGTTTCAAAGCAAAGTCAATCTAAATTATAATTTGCTGAGTACATATGACTGTAGCTCATAAAACAAAAAAAAATATGAATATTCAGTAATTAAAATCATTTATCATCTTTATTTATAAAGAAACATGTAATATTTAGATCAAAATTTATTGTAGTCAATAATTGTGATAATCTCCTCCGATAACTAATTATAACACATTGAAAAAAAAATTAATTTGATTCAAGAAAAAAATTCTTGAACTAAGAGTATAATTTTGAAGAGGATAATTGTCTTGAATCAAGACGAAAAATTCTTTAATCAAGTAAAATTTCCTTAAATCAAAAATTTTTCTACTCAAACCAAGAATATTAAGTTCTTCAAAATTATCTTACTTGATTCAAGAACACTTTTTTTTTTTCTGTGCATTGACCAATAAAAAATATATTTAAAAATATCGATCTATTTTTCGAAATTAAAAAATAAAAAGACGGGAACCAAGATATAATTTTTAAGATGAGTAGCGAGTATCCTCAATTTAATATTAAGAGTCAATTTTATATAAGAGGCCAAGAAGATGAGAAGAAATTTTCAACCAAGACGAAGAGGCAAAAACAGAAGCCGAAGAAGAGAAGATGAACACGAAGTTGAAGAAGAAGAGGAATAGACAAGACAAGAAAAGGTCTCTACACTTGCTTAGCCTCTTTATCTCAAGTTGTTCCTCTTCTTGTTCTTATTCCTTGGGAGTCCGACTGAAGCACAACATACAAGCGAGTAAAATGTAAGTGTAAGTATAATAAGTGTTCCCAACAAAACCGAACCGATGCCAGTATATACAGTAATAATTCCTCTACTATAATATACCAGAGACTATTTCTTCTTCTTCTTGCTTATACATTAGATCCTCGTCTCTTTTATCTCTTAAACGCTCTGGAGGGAGACTTTACGTTAAAGAAGGTGGGGGACCCTTGATCGTATGCTACTCTCGCCAGTTCGAAAGCAACCTTCGTTACTACCGCGTCCATTTAAAATTACAAAACTTTTTTTAACAGATATATTTTTTACACAACTCCATGTTGTGAATTCCCGACTCCATACGCGATTTCTTAAACTCACTCGGGCTAGTTTTGATAGTTTCTATCAAAAACATTACAATGGATTCACCCGTGGATTTTTAAATTTATTTATTATTAAACCCAACCCGTGTTTATGTTTTTTGTTCCCACACACATCACTATGTATTTTTGAAACATGTGGTTACATAAAATAAGAATGAAAAGTTTGCTCAACTCTATTTTGTAGCTTTGTTAATTGTTTTATGTTTCATGTTGGTTTTGGAAATTATATATTTTTTTTAAATTAATAATGAAGTTCCTTAAAGTGTTTGGTGTGAAATACGCCAGTGTTGTGAATTTATTCTTGGTGTTTGTGTTTGTAATAGTCTTAGGACAAGTTTATCATGCTAACGGGGAATCCGAAAAAGTTGGAATATGCGCTATGGCTGGATGCAATTGTACCATTGTTGCCAAACATTGGGTTAATGTTAAATGTATTTTTACAGATTATGAGGTGATTTTATTTTTTTCTTTTCGTTTTTTTATTAACAGCTATTACTAATACTAATATTTAAGAAGGGAAGGGGGCAAAGGTTAATCCAAACATTGTATATTAGAAAATATTCTTTATCTAAGTTTTTACTTTATAACTATTTACTTTAAATTCTTGTTAAGACGTAATTTTTTTTGTTCGAAAAAAAATTGTACCTATATTTTTATTAATTTTTTTAAATTAATTATTGCGTTACAAAAATCAAAAACTGTTTAAATATCTGCTACAGCTGCAGGATAATATATTAAAAATTTTTGTTTGTAAATTTTGAAATTTTTTTTAACTTTCAACATTATGATGTTTTATTTTTAACTTCTAAAACTAATTTTCTTTGTATTTTTCTGAAAAAATGAGCTCACTTATTATGTCTCAGTAATTTTAATCAAAATTTTGTTTTTAATTGATTTATTTTCATTAAAAAAAAATTAATTTTTGTCATATTAATAGCAATAATTAAAATTTTTTTTAAAGAACAAAATAAAAAAATTTGTAAACAAACTGCCTATTTTTATACTTAAAAATTTTTTCCATGATCTTTACAAGACTCCTCTATCAAATTTTACCTTTTTTTATCTTCTTTTATTAAAATTTTCATTATTATTGCGGTTATTCCCTCCATTGTTCGCGTTTACAACTCCAATTATTACCTTTATTTAATTTCAACTTAAATAAAATTTGTCACGATTTAAAATTTATACAAATTAGGTCAATTTCAAACCAATAAATTATTAATAAAGAAAAAATAGACCAATAAAACGATCAAGGGCTCGAAATACGACTTACTTTCTTTACAAAATTTGTTACGACTGCGTCGTAAAATTATTCCCATAAATCCACTCGATTTATGTTCCTCTAGCTCCAAAATTTCTTCTAAACTCAAAAACCTACATTAATTACACAGAAAAAAAAATTTGCTTGAATCGAGTAAATATTTTTGAAGAACTTTATCTTCTTGATTTGATTAAAAAAATTCTTAAACTAAGAAATCTTTCTTGGCTTAAGTAAATTTTAGTTGATTCAAGAATTTTTCGTCTTGAATCAAGACAATTACCCTCTTCAAAATTATTTTCTTGGTTCAAGAATTTTCATCTTGATTCAAGTTAAATTTATTTTCAGTGCAGCCGTCAAAAAAAATGTATTCCAAAATTTTCTTTATTTTTTGATTAACCCATTTAATTTATAAAAATAAAATAATTTATCCGATGTTTTCCTAAAAGACATTCACATGTTAATATGTATCATTGTATACCATCAAGCCCCAGAGATACAAAAAGTAAAAAAGCGATAATAAATATCCCCGAAAATTCAAAACAGGTTCCGAGATGATTTACAGCAGGTATTTTTGAATAAAAACCTTTTTATTTCTTTACATCTTAACATCGCGCTTATATAAATAAATATAACTAATATAATTCTACTCCGTTCGTTTGAAATATAGGATTAGTTTTACGGACGGAATAACAATTATTAATGATAGTACCGATGACGATGACGATGACGGAGACAAGAAAAAGTTAAAGTATTTTTTTTTAAATTGAATGAAAAATATTCGGGAGTTAAAAATATAATTCAATTCATAAGACATGTATTTTTATTAAAGTACGAAGAGTGTGTATGTAGAGATGCCAAGAATTCACAGTAAAGTTAAGTTGGTTGATATCAAGGGAGAACAGTTGTTACAACCCGTCCCACTTGATGCTCGATTCGCCTCGCTGGTTATCCAGCATTAATTTCAGAACTGAAACATTATTTTAAAATTTCTTTCCCAGGGTTTCATTCTTAACTCTATCTATTGCGCTTTAATTAATTTAAAGCTATGATTAATGTTTTCAGTAATTATTTTAAATGAGTCACCTTATTTCTATTTGTTCAATAAACTCTATCTGTCCAGAATTTTTCTTTATCTACTTAATGACTGCTTATCGCTTTGTCATACGCCGCACAGATGGTTTTACAATCTTTTGGTTACTTTTTTTATTTTATTTTAATGCTTTTTCACATTATTTCCGTCAATTTTGTTAAGATAACTAAATAAGTAACGAGTATAATTAGGATTAATTGTTTTTCGGTGAGAAAATTATAAAAATGTAAGTATATGACGTTTTCGTGGAAGTATAAATTGGTATTTTCGGTGAAGGTTATTTTTGACTTTTGGACAATTGAAATTATGAGTGTTTAATAGATCATACTGTGAAAATAATTGGTTCCAGGTAGGGAGTTAATGTTTTAGTGTGTAATTACGTCAACTAGATTGTTTTTTTTTCTAATTTTACTTTATTGTTATTATCATTTTTTATATTTGAGGATTAAAAAATTTATGTCTGAAAATTTTTTATTATTATTATTATAAAAAAGTTTTTAAAATCCTCATGTGGAAACTTTGAAAAATTATGAATAAAAAATTTTTTTTATGATTTTTTTTTTAAAAAGAAAAAATTACAATAATTTTTTTATTAAATTTAAAACTATGGAATTTAAAAAATTTATTATTTGAAAGTTATGACAGTAATTTTAACAGTGTAATAATAAAATAAAAAAAAGTGTAAAAAATTTTAGACTTTAAATTATTGAAATAAATATTTTAAAATACGAAAAAATAATAAGAATAATTTTTTTTAAGAAATTTCTCACAGAAAAATTCCTTATCAATTTTACCGGCTCTGTTGTATTTTAGATAAAATAATAATATAATATAAACAATAAAATATTGAAAGAATTATAAAAAAATTGTATATGCCTGGAATTCATGAAAAATAAGAAAAATTCTTTTGACATTATTGTATTAAAGTCTTTTGACAAAAATGATCTTTTAACAGATGTAACTTTGGTGAAAAACTTAAAATAAAAATTACATAGAGATTTAAATAGTTCCGAATTTCCGAAGCTTAAAATATATTTTTACTTTTTATCATACGGTAAAAAATATTTCTAGAATATAGTGAATCGAATATAACTAAAAAAACTATCAAATATTTTGGAATTGTTATTTTTAAAAATGAAAATATTTTACGCTCTAAAAATATTTTCATGAATTACAAAGTTATAAAAAATAAACACAGGTGTTTTAACAATTGACTCAGAAAGTAAATACTTGTTATTGTAATTTCTAATCTGATGAAATTAATATTCTTTTTGCAATAATAGTAAACAAAAAAAGTATATTTTTATGTCAAAACAATTTTTTAAAAATTAGTAATTGTAATTTTTTAACTCTACTTAATTTATTTAATTTATTATTCAACACTTATAAAGGTTTGCAAAGCTTAGAAGATCTCGGGGCGAATTAAGCTACCATAAAATTTCAGAATGTCTGGGACGGAATTAGATATTATTTTAAGACAAAAATTGTTTTATTGCAAAAGCAGTCTTTATTTTTGTGTCTATTTTTGCACCAAGTTCCTTTTCTACAAACTACAAAAATACAAGAATGAATAATTAATCAACCTATAAATCAATAATTTTGACAAAAAAACATCTTGTAAGTCATAAAAATTATAAATTTAATTAAAAAACAAAATATTTTTAAATAATATCAACCAATGTCCTATCGGGGATTCGAACTCGCGTCCTGTCGGTCAAATATTACGTATTCTAACCGCTAAGCTATTAAATAAAATTCATAATTCATATATAACACTTCTCAGGTTGTAATTATTGCAATTATTTTAATTACTACTATTTTGTTTTTGTTTTTTCCTTCTTTGTTGATTCATCATTATATTTACATAATATTCTATAATTAGCCATAATTAATAGAAAAATCAAATTTTTTGTACGTAAAATTTCGTTTCAAAAATTTTTATTAAATATTTAATGAACTAATTTAGTAATTATTGGATTTACTATAATTATATAATAAATAAATTTAATTTAATCCAGTTAAATAAAATATTTAACAATAGATAATTTAAATCTAGACAATTTAATAAAATAAATAATTTGCAATCAAGGTCAAAGTGAAGTCATTAAAATAATTACAACTTAAATAATAAAAAATGAATCAGATAGTCAATTAAAACGTGATAAACACAATAAACATGTGTGGATATTCTTACACACGTGTCAATATAAATTCAAATGTAAATGTCTATATTATATTATTTTTGTTTCTTTCTTTCATTCATTAAATCAGTAAATAAAATATTGTTAGTTGCGGTTTGTGCATTACCGGGGGGGGAAGTTTATTTAAAGAAAGCTTTTTTCGTATGGAGCCACCAATTTTATTCCCATGGAACGTAAACGGGGGCCAAACCTAGTTGGGCTTCCGTTCAACGGGACTTCCGGTGGAGCCAGTACGGCACAGGGGCCGCTAGACCATGGGAGAATTAAATGGACTGAGAGTATAAGTTTTGTATTTATATATCGAGGAAAGACGCATTGTACTTGACACATTACAGCAACAGCCGATACTTTACTTATTGTGTATAAAATTCAATGTTGAATTTAATATTGTAGATTTTATATCATTTATTGTAGACTTTTCTTTATTACTAGTCTATCGTATTCAATTGTGTATCGCCAATGGGGCTGAACTAACGGGAAAATTTTTAGTTTTAGTAATAATATAAATGTTGCTTTTTCGATTAATTATTTATTATCTTTACTTGTTACTTGTTATTTAGTCAGGAGGTATTGAACTTGCTAATAAAAAATCTAAGTTTTTTTTTAACTTGCTAAAACAATTGAATAATTAAATATCATAAATAATAAAATGATTCATTTAAATCTAGAGCAGGTAAGATAATTTAATCAATGACTTTTAGTATAAATATAAATCTGTGGGTGATTAGATAAATAATATACGAGTAAAATATCAAATAATCGGTGGAATAAATATTAATGTTAAAATTTAAACTGAGATATTGATTTTTTTATTAAATTAATTTATTGCAGGCTAATTTAATGTAAAAATAATTTTTTTAGTGAAATTTTTGTAGAAAATTTTTATAAGTCAATAGAGGAATTATTTTAAAATTTTTAAAAATAAATTAAAAACTAAAATAATAAATTAAAAAATAAAATTTAAACTAAAAATTTTAATAAAATTAAAATTTAAACTGAGATATTGGAGCTTTTTTATTAAATTTATTGCAGGCTAATTTAATGTAAAAATAATTTTTTTAAGCGAAATTTTTGTAGAAAAATTTTTATAAAAGTCAATATAGCAATTATTTTAAAATTTAAATAAATAAATTAAAAAATAAAATTTATTAAAATTAAAAATAAAAATTTTAATATAATTAAAATTTAAACTAAAAATTAATTGCAAATAATTTTCTGCTGTTAATAAATTTTTTTAACAAATAAAAATTAATTTTAAAATAAATTAAAAATCATTCTGTAATTTAGAAAAATAATTAAATAAAAAAAAAAACTAAAACTTTTTACTTAAACTCTTTTTTACATATTAATAAATAATTTCTAAGCAAGTGGACTTTAATTCTCAAAATGAATCATCAAATTTACTAAACTGGTATTCAGTCTGCACTAAAAATAAGCAAGAAATAAAACTAAATCCTGTTGATTAAAAAAACTAATATATATACAAACATAAAAAAAGAGGCATGAGAAAAGGAAGGAATAAAAAATTGAATAGAATATTCAGTGTAAGCGTGACTAATTTCCACAGATAGTACCAAAGGCATGTATTAGTTCTGGCTGACAAGTAGCTGCTAGTATTTACGTTTGGTTAAGCTTGTGTGTTATGTATATTGTGTATATATATATAATATCATATCTTACAGAACCGATCTGATGTATGCATTACATGTATGTCGTGTTAGTGCGAATGGCCTCGAAGCACCTAACCGATCGAGTCGATTATTGCGACATTTCCTCTTTGGTTATATCTATCACAACAGCTATTATAGTACACCGTTGCGCTAAGATATTTACATTGACGTTAAAATTGTCAGCTAAACAGTTTTTTTTTATTTCAATGAACAAATAAGACCGACATACTTTGAAAATTTAGGAGTAAAAATAAAAATTTAATAGCTGAAAAGAGAAATAGATAAAAGAAATTGATGATATGGTTTGAACTTTAGTTCGGAGTGGATAGGATGATTTTATCAACATTGCAGTCCAGGATGTAGCGTTACATTTTATTTCTATATACGCCTCCATTAGACCTTAGAGAATTTAAACATGAGAATACTGCATACTGTGCACTATATTTATACTTATGTTTATATTTATTAAAATAGTAACTGTTTACTCGGAAAAACAAATTGAAAGATACTCATGGATTATATTACTGTCATAAAAGCTTGATAATAGCAGTGAGAAAATTCAATTACGGCCTACTAAAACTAGGTACTTATATAAATATATACACAGAAAAAAAAAAATTAACTTGATTCAAGAGAAAAATTCTTGAACCAAGAATAAAATTTTGAAGAGGGTAATTGTCTTGAATTAAGACGAAAAATTCTTGAATCAAGTTAAATTTCATTAAATCAAGAAAAATTTTCTTAAATCAAAAATTTTTCTACTCAAGTCAAGAATATTGTTCTTTAAAATTATATACTTGATTCAAGAACATTTTTTTTCTGTGTAGGAGCATTAATGATAACAATAATAATAAAAAAAAAATTATAACACTTTATAATAGCAAAAAAATAATAATGGAGTATTATTAAATTGAGAAATAAAGTTATAAAATATTCTTAGAGAGCTAAGACTGATCCAATCTCTTGAAGCCCGCATAGACCGCGAGTAGAGTGATGAGGATGAGAGTGACGACTTATCGAGTACGAGGGTGTTTACAGCTCATTGAGGGTCTATTGTTGGATAGATTAGATCCAAAGAGCCGAGCAATCTGAATTATACTCTTTATCATTTTTTATTTCTTATTCTATTGAGTTCATTATTTTTAGTACAATTGAACTCGTCATTTTAAACACGTTATGATATGATGGTATGACATATTTAATAATAGTGTAAATTTAGTGTTGAGTTTTATTTAGTAGATTTTTTGAAAAATTATCTGGGCTGGTCGCACGATTAATGGTTTCTAATAAAAATAAATAATAATGTGATGAGCAATTTTTTAAGGTGGTAATAATTGATTATTATGATTAATATTTATTAGAAAAATTAAACAAAAAAATTTTTTTCCTGATTTTTTCTATAAATTTAATATTTTTCATTAAAAAGAAATTTTGGACTGAATTTTTTATTAACAAATAAAAATTTTAAAAAAGCGCTTTCTGTTAAGATAATTATTTCTTTTTGCGTAAACTTATACAGAAAAAAATAATTTTTCATTAAAAAATAAATTATTTTGATTAAAAAAATCTTCAATTCTCGTAATAATTTTTAATTATTGGTTAAAATTCAATAAAAAGAAGTTTTAATTATCTACAATAAAAAAAAATTAAAATTAGTTAGTAAATCAGACAAATTTTGTCTCTAAACAACTTTCAAGAAAAATTTAAGTGGACTAGATCTTTTTGGACACCCACGCAACATCTTATGATCTTGTCTTGAGGTCAATTACATTTTTTTAACCATTATTTATGACCAAAACTCCTTAACTTATTTATTTTTTACTATAAAAATACATTAGAAAAATACGACGACTTTTTCACTGAATTTAATTAAAAAATACGGATTTTAACACGTCAAAAATATGAATAAAAATTTTATAAAATAATGTGAGTAATTGAGTCTAAATGAAGTAATTTTAAATTTTTTATTGTATAAATAATCCACGTAATACGTATAGTAATGCTCATAAAATTGCACGGCATCTCTGAGCTGTTGTGTATCCCAATTAACCGAATTATCGCAAGCACGTCCTGACCCGGTGGGTTCACACATACACAAGCATTAAAGCTAAAGACTGAGAGAGACGACTGATAGTAATCAGACTGGTAAAGAAAGATATAATATGATGTATGTAATACAATGAAATGATTCAATGAGAAAAAAGAAGAGAGTGAATAATGTATAATTTAATCGGCGACCTCGGGTGCGTGCGCATGACATTTCTTCTGTCAACTTCCGGTATCCAGTGTTGTGTTATATATGTTATATTGTGTCTCTTCGCCGTAGCTAATTAGAAAAGAGAGAAAGATAATTATATTTTATTACAAAGCTTAAACCGTTACTTTATTTTCAATTTTTATTAGGTTTTTCATTTTCGAGATGTTTTAACTGTCTGTTTCATTTTTTTATTTTATCTTTAGACAGTCTAGGGGTTTCCGGGATAGAAATAGTTTTTTTACAGAATAGGTCATGTTTATTTTTTTTGATAATTCGTTTCAAGCGACCGTGAATCGTTAAATTTATCTTTTCTTTGGGTTTGTGTTTATCGACGTTGATTTCGAGGCTTGTATGGAGATTTTATGGGTTCATATGATGAGTCATTACATCTGGAATTCTTTGGGAGTTCGAGATTATTTCAAAGGGGTTATGAAATTCTTTGTACTCAAATTCAGGGAGTTATTTTAAATATGCAGAGCTATTTATATTTTTTCCCTGTTTCTAATTTTAATTATTATCAAAATTTTTATGAATTTTTGAAAATTAAATAAATTAACATTTAGTTCAATTAAACATTTACTTACTTCAATAATAAGTTTTAACAAAAAATCAGAAAACAAGATCAAACATTGCTAAATTTAATTTCAACAATTGTATTTAATAAATTGTTATTTTTTTATTTATCAACGTAATTTTTGTATAAATATTTGCTTTTAAAATTTTCTTCAAACTTGTTCGTGTTTTTTTAACTTTTAAAATTAAAAAAAAATTAACTTTATCATTTTTCTAACCTATTTATAGAAAGATTCTTTGAAGAATTACATAAATAGTTTGAATTAATTGAAGTTAAAAAAGTGCAAAAATTTATAATAGAAATTTTTAGTCAAAGAAGAAATAATTTAACAGTTTAAAGTTTATTGTAAAATTTACTATTGATTTCTGTTAGCATTAATCATTAATTTTTTTATAATTTTATAAGTCATTCAATAATTTAATGGATATTTTTTTAATACTTTAAGCTTTAACATTCATTAAAAATTTTAAAAATTCTTGCATTAGAAACTTGCATTAGATAAAAATTTTAACGACTGCACATTCTCGGAATTTTCGGTAGTTTCTCACAAAAATTTTCAAACATTTGTTACTCTTATTTCCAGAAAAGCTACTTCCTCTGCACTGACTAAATAATTTAATGTTATTCAGTACATTTAAGCACGCTTTAACTTTCAAAATTTTGTAAAATTAATCTTTTTTTTTTCAATTGTATTTCAAAATTGAATTCCCGCAAAATAACTGTTTGAATTTCAAATTTATCAGTCAATTCTTTAAAATAATTTTATCCGTGAAATTCTATTGTAACAAATGTAAAAACTTTCGAGAAGACAAGTGTCTATTTAACTCCAATATTTAAAATCTCAACTCTACCTGTGGAGTTTTCTTTTTCACTCAATGAATAAATTTGTACAAAGCATAAAATGACCCAAATATATGCACATAAAATGTTAACTTATTTAATGAACTGCTAAATTTTCAAAATTTTCATTTAAAAAAAAATTTGTATAAATTACTTCTCTTGTTAAATAATTTTAAGAATTTTTTCCCAGCGTATCTAAACACATAAATGTTTAATGTTTTTCTGTAACTAAATTCATGTAATTTACATGATAATAGGACGTGACTCTTAACTACATTTATTACATTCCGGTAAATTACTATTTACATTTTTAGTTTTCAAATTTTAGAACATGAAAGTTTAAACCATGAATGTAACTTTTTTTTATTGAGATTTAAAAAACTTATAATAATAATAATAACTTGCAAGACGGTTTAGTGTCAATTTTCTTTCGTGGTTAAAACCTGTAACATGAGTGGTTGGTTCTATGACAACGTCATATGGCCCTCACAGTATTTATCCATAGTATCTGTTTCTTTGTTATATTATGTTTATCACATTCATATTCAAGAGTCATATGTCTTGAGTCCACTCGATTTTCAAGCCATGGCATGTTTACCTTGAGCTTACTTCAGGTATTAAATTTTAGATAAATTTTTTTTCTATCGATTATGAAATTTACAGATATGATTTATGTATGTACTTAGGAACAAGGAGGTTTTTAGTAATTCTAAAATTAATACGTCTAACTAAACGTTTATTTTTATTTTTACTTTTATTTTTCACAAAACAAGAGCTAGAAATTATTTTTATGAATTTCTGAGTGAAATATTAAAAATCTAAAAAAATCATAAGAACTTTTTTTTAGAAAATTAAATTCTCTACAAAAAAAATTTCTTTCAATTTTTTTGTCTCCCATCATTAAGACAGAATTATAATTTAAAGTAATTAAAAATTTTTTTCCACTACTTAATTAAAAATTTAATTTTCATCTAAATATAAACTCAAAATTCGGAGTAAAAAATTAAAAATCTAAAAAAATAAGGCAGCTTTTTTTTTAGAAAATGAAATTCTCTACAAAAAATTTTTCTATTATTTTTTTTAACTCCTATCATTTACAAAATTTAATTAAAAGTGTATTAAAACACTCGAAATAGCCGAAATAAATCTACCGACAAGCATTTAAATTAAAATAAAAGCGATTGGAGTTATTATAAAGTAAAGATACATGAATATGAAAATACCTAAGAGAGTTATTTGATTTCTCTTTAGCAGAACTCGGCTCTCGTATTTGTACTCGCATCTTTCCCGTCTCTTAACTCAAGATTTTAGTGTGACTCAAGGGGTTGGGGTGGCCCCGAACTATTTCTGCACTTACTTGGCTTTCAGCACAAAGAACATCTTGACTTGTAGTTTATAGAGTGCAAATGCTTATCTTAACCTCATTGGCGATCGTAAATATTTGTAAAACAATTTTTGTTATTTCTTAACATTAATAGTTTATTTATTTCATATTTTATTTTTCTAAAAAATAGGTAGAAGGATTTGTTTTTATTTAATAAGCTATATAAATGATTTTTTAACATCATAGGATTTAATAAATATTTATTAATAGTTAATAAATTATTTATTAAATGTTAATAAATATTTTTTAACTATTAATAAATACTTATTAACTATTAATAAATGTACTTTCCTCCCAATAAATATTTATTAAAAAATATTTATTAAAATTTAATAAATTAAATAATTAAATTGTCTTAAAATAAATTATTTATTTATTCGATTTGAATGCCAAGGCATCAGCCAAATGGCAAAAATACAAAAGTAAGTAGTATAAAGTACATGTAAGAGTATAAACAGGTCTATATAAACATATTAACAATATTTAAATTAGAAGAAATAATCAACTAATTACAATCAGTCAAAGTGAAATGAAATAAGAGTAACAAGGAATTTGAAAATATAATATAACTGCTAGACTAAGTTAGATTTAATGCACTGCAAGTTATACCAAATTTAACAACTTGAAATTTCCTCAATGGTACCAGGAATTAGGCTCTCCTTGAGCTCAAGGTCATGGAAGAATTTATAAGCTTTTGTCTTGAAGGTGACAATACTAAGTGCATTGATGACATCAGGTGGTAATTCACGCCAAAGACGTATTGAAGAGATTAAAAATGAGTGTTCATAAGAAGCAGTTGAAAAATTGGGAATTTTAAATGTGATGTTATTATTTCTGGCAGCTACTCTCTCGGAACGTCTGATATCAGGTGACTCTTGGACGAATAGGCTTCTGAGGAAACTAGGTTCACCAGAGCTGAAGAGTTTGTACAAAAAACAAGCCAAGAAATAATACCGCCTCGATTTGACTGTGATCCACTGTAAAGAGCGTCTATGAGGTGTAATATGTTCATCACGCTTCAGATTGAAAATAAATCTTATGCCATTGTTTATTAGACGCTGTAGCTTATAATCTAGCCTCTTCGATATGTCTATCAAGACCAAAGAGCAGTAGTCAATGATAGGAATAATCATTGCAACAACCGGTAATTTTCGAGTTGAAGTAGATAAAATATTCTTCCTATATTTGAGGCTATTTAGAGCACCATAAACTTTACGAGAAATATGCGAAACGTGCAGATCCCAGGAGAGATTGGCTGATAAATGAACACCCAGATGTTTAATTGAGCTGACATATGGGATAACATTACCATCGATGATTATTTGTGGAAGATCACAGTCCTTGAGAATCTTCAATTTCCTATTACTCGCTAGGATCATTACTTTTGTCTTCACAAGGTTTAGTTCGAGGCCAATTCAATTGTTAATATAGTTAATAAATCCTTTTATCAGTTAGTAAATTTAATTTTGTTAAAAAATATATCAATGATTATTTTTTGTCTTATATTTCTAATATTACACATATATAACAGCAAGACAGTAAAGAAATATTATATATTATATATGAGCTTAGAAAAACATAAAGATATCTGGTCTTTAAAGCGACAAATATAAAAAGCGACCGTGGGATAATATTACAAGCCTGACTGTGACTGGTGATGCACACCAGTATATGTATTATATAGCATACAGGTCTTAAGGGTTTCTCTACTGCCCTCTTAGGGGCTTCTCCCCCGCATTATTCACTAGATAAATAAAAAAAAGAATCCTAAAATTAGTTTTACAACTGGAACTTCTTTAACGGTTGCATCAAGTGTCACATGCCCTTGGTATAAATTTATAAACTTAAAAATTTACTGTGGATGAAGGAAACTGTGAACGACTTTTCCGACTTCTGAAAAAATTCATTTGAGGAAGATGCTTTTTTTTAATTTAAAATCAAGCGAACTCGAGTTGTGAAGAAGATGAGAAGTAAATAAATAAGTACAGTAGGATGTAGGATGGCAAAAGAGACCGGCCTCGAATTATGCAGGAACTGATCGAAGACCCGACAGTGGATAAATAATTGAGCAGGAAGGTGTGACGTGCATTGAATCGTTAAAATGAATCCCCAATCCTATTCGTCGTTTTCACACTGACTCTTTTATTCTTATGCTTCTCTTTAGTTCCATTCCACTCTGCCGTTTCATTCGGGTTTTCTTTTGACTGTTATTTAGCTTACCAGTCACGAATCGAGGCTAGATCTTTCATTAAATAGCTTTTTTCTTTAATTAAGCCTTCATGTACACTGTACACTGTACACTGTTTATGTTTTCGTTCTTTATTCAATCGGTAAAAGAATTGTCGTTTTATTTGGATGAAAATTATTGTAATTTTTTTAGTCTCCAGTTATTTAAAAAAAAACATACCTTACATCAGGATATCCTCGTAAAAATAGTCAAAATTGCTTCCTAGGGACGTATTCAATATCTGAATAATAATTTTAAATTTCTAATAAATTTATAATTGATAGTAATAAATAAGTACACTGATAGGATTTTTTTATAGTTAAAAATATTTGTTAATATTTAACAAATATTTCTTAGTGTTTAAAAATATTTATTAATATTTAATAAATTAATATCAGATTTATTAAATACAAACAAATCATTTTAAATACTAAGAAATATTTGTTTAATACTAAAAAGCCGTCTATAATAAATGATTTGTTAAATATTAACAAATATTTTTAACTATAAACAAATCCTTTTATCAGTGTACGAAAGAAAAATAAGACCATAGAGAATAAGTATGTCTAATTCTGTTTTCTTCCTTTCACACTATCGTTTAGTCAACAAAAAATAAATTCAGGGGGTCTTCTTCACTCCACGGGGTCTCTTTGTCCCACGGAGTAGTGCTCCACGGGTCAATTATGAATCCCTCGGTCTCTACTTACAACTTTTAAAATCAATATGGTAATTTATATAATTAAAAAATAAAAAAATCTTGTATTCAGCGTATTTAGACGATAAAACAATTTCTTTTAGTTAAATTTGGTATTATTAAATCGATTTTTACTTAAATTTGAGCCTTTTTAAAGCTTTATATGCTTTTCAGCTATTTGTTTATTTTAAAAGATATTTTTATAGCCAAATTTGATATCATTACTCAATTTTTCAATACTTGTATATAAAATGTATGTAAAATGAATAAAAGTCAATATTGCGTCGAAAAATTTTGTGTTTAAATTGTTGTGTTAAGCATTTAACACTTATTTGTGTTAATTTTTCTTTAATTAACACAAAAAAGTGTTAAATTTTTTTGAAGATGAAAAATTCTTTATTGAATAAATAGCCGCAAAAAAAGAAGCAAAATTATTTTAAATATCTCTTAATCTCGAAACTTCCCTAACTTATTTCTATCTCTGTTAAATTTAAATCCAATAGAGTTTTAGTTTATAGCATCAAGTCTTTGTAACTTAATTGCAAGTAGTCTCAATACAAGTTTATCATATTGACTCACACAATGTTGGTAATTCCACAATTTAATGCAACACACAATTATCAAACCCGACTGTCAAATCATATCTTCAAAACACATAAATAAACTCATATCAGTTTATTTGTAATATTTTTTCATTGTGTTTTATTTCTTTAAAGAACAAATGCAAAAGTTGAATTTGTGATAAAATAATTTAAACAATGAAGTTTATAATAATAATAACAATTGATAACGTAAATATATGGTTAATGTTAAGAGAATAGTATTTACTTTCAGTATGATATAAATTTATAGTCATGCAAGAAAATAGGAGATATAACTTTGTTGGCGCTTATGCAAAAGTATAAATATAAAGTACATAGTTGGGTCGTCGCCATTACCGGAAGTTATTTCGAAAGGTATTACTGTCGTCTGGAAGTCAATAAGAAACAGATGATGACACTTAAATTCCCTTTGAAAAATTAATATGAATGATGTTTTAATATTAAATTTTGATCACAACAAATATCAATTGATTTTTAATTAATTAACTGAATAAAAAAATTTATTGATAATCTATGTTAATACTGACGTTTATTGACCTTTTGAGATCGACGACTGGAACCTAAATATAGTATTTGATTTTATTAGCAATATTGATGATAATCTTTTCTATTGCAGGAAGTAGAATTACATGAAGGGTCAATTCCAGCTGACGCATCAGATGTCTCAGTGTCTCGTTGTCGCGAATTGAGGATCCACTCAGGAGCTTTTACAGGCGGTCCTCAACTAAAAAGAGTTCACGTGACGGGAATACACAGTGTTGTCGCTAAAACTCAGGCATTTCACAATATTAGCGCTCCAAATCCACTCTTGGAAGTTACCGAATGCAATCGAGTTGTATTGGAGTCTCAGGCGTTCAAAAACGCACGTGGAACGCTTTCAGTGTCTATATCAAGATGCAAGCACGTTGAGATAAAGCCAAATGCCTTCTCTTGGTTACTCAGATTCTCGATTAGCCAAGTTCCTGATCTTGAATTATCGAGCAACGCTTTTAAATTCGATGCACCTCCTCACGGTCGTCATGGACCAGCGACTAAGGTAATTTTTTGTTGTAATTGTTTTGCATTTCCATGGTTTCATATCATTCTGACCAATAGTCAATTTATTATGATAAATATTTAGGTTGCATTTGAAAATTATCTATCTCTAGATACATAATTAATAAATGACCTTGTATCTCGTGAACTATTGACATTTTTAAAGAAATAAGCTCATCTCAATGTTACACTCATCAAGACCTTTTATTTGAGTACCCACATCAATTTTTCATATATTTTATATATATATATATATATATATATATATATATATATATATATATATATATATATATATGAAAAATATATAAAAAATGCATGTGAGTACTCAAATAAAAGCTCTTGATGAGTGTAACATCGAGATGAGCTTATATCTTTAAAAACGTCAATATTTAAGAAAGTACAGTGCAATTTAATAAAAGTCATTACTTAATAAAACAAAATTTTATTTATTCATAATTAAATATTTAACTTGTAGACATTTTCACAGAATAGTTTTTAATTATTGCCCGATGAGAAAATGTCAACGAAAAAGTTTAATTTTTTTTTTATATTTTGATTGTATGTATAATGGAAAAAAAAAGAAATTTTTCCACAGTGAAATAATATGAAATTATTATTCACAGATAATGTTCCAAAGTGTTAAAATAACGGAGTTGCCAAGTTCAGTATTTCCGTCAGCAGCTGCTGAGATTCGTATGGACGACGTTTGGACAAAAGTTATTCGCAAGGATGCTTTCTGCGCGTTGCTATTTCTCGGAGTTAGAATAAGCAATGCGTCAATAAACGACATCGAGTATGGAGCGTTCAACGACAAAACTCTAATTCATAATTTCGAATTAATCGACGTATCACTACGAAATATCAAAAACGGATCCTTCCGAGCTGCATTTAACAACTTTACAATTCAATATTCGAGGTAAACATTATTAATTATTCATATTTAAACTTATGATTAATTAAAAATAACATTACAGGGTAGACTCAATCGAAAGCGGAGCAATAGACATTTCAGCAGCAGCAATAGCCTTCAACAACAACGAATTTCACTTGCTCGAAAAAAAGTCAATAACCTTGAAACAATGGAGCAAGATCATCGTCGACCACAACCACTTTATCGACATAGCCGAGGATGGAATCGTCGCGGATGAAATCGCTGAAAAAACCCCAGAACAGCAGCTTGAATTCTCGTTCCGCGGCAACAGAATTAACAAAGCTGAGAAAAATTCGCTGCGATTCGCTTCAATCAGTGAGAAGTCCAACATAAACAATGCGACTGTCGGAAACAACTACTTCGAAAAAATGTGCAATTGCTTCATTGAGAACTACATCCGTGAAATAACCGGGAGGAACTCTTCCGTGGAGTGGATAATGAAGTCTAGTTACTGCATCGCCGGAGACTGGTTAGGAAATTGTTTGAAAATCCCTCAGGGTTACTTAGAAATGGGGAATTTCACGTCAACGATCTGCAGCCCGGAGGACAACGTAGTTTGCCGTGAGCCCTCGGAAAAGCCTACATCCAGTGTGAGTCCACCCAGCGTAGGTCCACACGTTTATCCTCGACAGAACAGCTTTTTCGACGTCGAAATGAGCGACTCTGAACAATTGGAACGCGAAAAACGGCTGATAGTAATTGTTTGCGTAGCAGCTGTTTTTGTGATAATCGCAATCATCCTAACGTCTGGAATTCTCTACATGCGCCGCCGTGGCGTCTGCCCAAAGCTGACCTCCGGCCATCTTATGAACCTGACGAATTCGTGGCTGTCACCTAACAGCGGAATGACCGCAGCTACATCAGCTCGTTCGATTTCGCGGCTCAGTATTAATGAGTACGCTGGATTGAGGCCAGAAATGCGGACTTTGAACGAAAATGAACAAAATGACAACCTTCAAGAAAATGCAGATGTTCTGACCGAAGAAGGCTTCACTTATACGGAAAACAAAGCTTCTCAAACGCTGCCAGAAGAACTGACCGAGGAATATTTAAGGGAACTACGTGACCGACTTAACGACCCGGATAATTACAGCCAGGCGCGTGACATGATTGAGCACCTTTATGATCTCATAAAGGTGGAGGAAAGTTGCAATAACAATAATGAGAGACCTGGATCTTGTGGGCTCAATGATGAGGAGAATACTTACGATATAATTGCTCCGCGAATTCGCAGACCGCGGAACCAAAAGCCTACTACGGATATGGGCACAAAAGTGCCGTCTTTGGAGAAATTGTTGCCAAGTGAGCATTCTATTGTCAATAGACCGGCTATTGCTGAGTACACTGAGCCAAGAGACCTGAGAACTAGTGATCAAAATCATCTTTACGCAGAATTACCCGGAGATGAAACTGTGCCAAGCACTAGCAGACTTTCACAGCCGATTTTAGCGGCTACTTTGGCTGCCGCTCGAGCACCATTACCACTGCCACCAGATGTTGTTAATGATCATCTTATTAATAATAAAAGTAGTTGTAAGAGTAGTAATAATGATAGTTGTAGGAATAATAATAATTATGAAAGACAGTATTTAGATCTGGATGTTGAGCATCCTTATCAGGAAGCTATTAACGATAAAAGACACCAGTCTAAGTCGTTGTTCTTCTTTAAAGCGCTTGGCGATAGTTTGAAGGGTAATAAAATGAGTAATAATAATAATTGTAAAGGCGTAAGTCTGTTTGCGGAGTATGCTGATCCGAATGACGTTACCGCGCATCTTTATTCAGAACTGCCGGAACCACAGGGCTCCTCAACGCCTGTTAGTAAAATGGCAAATCGACCGCTTCCGATAAAACCAGACCAAGAGAATGTTACTATTAATTTGGCCAGGACGTGAGTTTAAACTACCGACATGTGTGCCAAGCTTTATTGTCTGTGATAAAATCGCTTTTTTATCTTGATTACTTTATCGTTTATTGTAATTAAAAGTTTCACCGAGGAAAGTTGTCCGGTTTTTCCTTGAAATAAATAAAATTAATCTGTTGGATTGATTGATTTATTGATTAAGGGACTAGTGTATGATTGGTATTAATTTCAAGTGATTTGTGAACTCGACTTGTTTATCGGTTGAGTGATTTATTTCTAGAGGTTATTCATTCTTTTTTATTGTGTATAATTGAATATTTGGAAGATTGTTTTCTTTTTCTTTTTTTATATTAGTAAAGTTGTATTCTATATCGATGCAGTAGAACGGCTTTCGAACTGATTTTCTAACGAACGAAATAATAATTATAAATATCATAGTATAATATAACTTTTTTATAACGAATTACAGTGTATGTATATTGTATATATTTTTATTTATGTATATTTGCTTCGTGAATTTATAATTAAAGTGATAATGTTAATAATAAAAGTCTTTTTTTTTCAATTTTTTAGAAAATAGTTTACTCAAATTAATAACTAACTTTTTCTATTTAAAATATAAGTTGTAATTTTGACTTCAATTATACCTGAATTATTCAATTACCTAAATTTAATTTACTTAAAAAATTTTTGGCAAGTTAATTTTTGAGTAATTTCTAACATAAATTTTCAATTAATTTTAAAACAGTTTATTAAATTAATGGCGCGAATATTTCTAATTTACCCATTAATTAATATTTAAGTTCTCGTCGATATTTACAATATCGACGTTCTAATTAGCAAATTTAACTCTATTTTAGAGAATTTTCCATTTGTACGAAAAAAAAAATTCGTTCAAAATTTATTATCACTTTAAAAAACCATTTAATATCTAATAGAGGTATAATATTTTCGTTTGAATCATTCAAATAATTTATAATTCGACTATGGCTACATCAAAATGTTAAAAAATCACCCTCTAAAAAATAAAGAGCTAGACAAATTGCTAATTAGACCGTCGATATTTTAAATAACTTAATCTTGGAAGTTTGGACAATAAATCAAGATGTTAAACTATAAGATTTTTTTGACTATTGATTTTTAGTTCGCTTGATGAAGCTGAAATAAATCAGCGAAATGTTGCGATTCTTATAATTAAAAATTTTATTTATTGTCCAAATTTCCAAGATTAAATTATTTAAAATATTACTCATCAATCTTTTTATAAATAATCTGAATGACTTACTAGAATTTATATCCTCAAAGCATCGTCCTTGATGAAAATTCAATACTTAAAAATTCAATCGACTACACTAACATTCCCAATTTTCAAAAAATTGTCAATTGTCCCAGCAAAAAATTGAAATAAATAATAAAAAAAAAAAGAAAGGAAGCATCATAGAGAATATAACGAACGGAAGTGGACAAGTTAACGCCCGAGATGATCGTCACCCAGGAGTAATGGATAAGAGAAAGAGATGGAGGCCCATCAGATTTTATTAACGCGACCAATCATCCTATCATACGGGCTGGACACAGCATAGAGTGAATGTACGAGTTAGTATCCATCCCAATTCATCGGGTTGAATGATTTCTCCAGCTGTGCTGAATGCTCATGTCTGTATGGAGACTAACTCTCTGCTCATATTGATTGGGAAGTCAATTCGAGACTCAACGACCCGAATACTCTTGGTTGTTTTCGTCCTCTCATGTCTACGTTCCACCAATTTTATTTTCTTCTTCAATACTTTTTGCAATTTTTATTTCTTCTATCTTCCTTTTACTCTACTCCAGCTCTCTTTGAGCTACATTTTTCACTAACAAATGTGCTCAGCATATTTTTAAATATATCCGGTGTCTAGCGGCTTTATAAGCTTCCTTTAATGCGGCTGCGACGAATTGGAAAAATTCACGAGATGATTGAAAAGACTACTACTTGGTAGCAAGGTGGGTGCTCTTATTCTGTAAGCACCGACTCATTGCTAAGAAAGAGTAATAACTCATACTTGGAAATATATGTTAAGGTATTTTGAGAAAATTTTGGATTTATGTCTTTGATAGTGTGAGTGAGTGTGTGTGGTATCTTACTGACACTCCGACGAAAGATGTAAAAAGCTTTTGGTAGTCATCTGCTCAGACGTAAAAACGCCTCGGAAGTTACTTCAGACCACGAAACAGGATGTAATGAAGACGACATAAATTCTATGAGATTAATATGGATATACTTACTAAAATTCTTGCCTATTCAAACAGTTTGTTATTTTTGTCATAACATTTTTGGAATTTACGATTAATTTTGACTTGTTTTAAAATAATTAAAAAAAAAAAAGAATTGTATTTTTCTGAAGAAAAAAAAATTATTGTTCAGAAAAAATTAATTATGGAGCAGAATAAAAATTTTCATGACTCGCGACCTTGATTTTATACAATACTACCGTTTCTTAAAAGATAAAAAACAAATAATAAATAATTGTGAATATAAATGTAAACAGTGTTTACAAAAATTCAAGAAATTTTGTTTTTTTAATTAATTGTTTGACAATAATGAAAATTTAATGAGTAATAATCAAAATTTGTGCTTTGTTACAAAATTATTGTATTTTAAGATTTTTTGATAAATAAAAAAACAAAATTAATAATTAAAACAATAATACAATTAATATAAAGCAAAATGTACTATTTAAGAAAATTTTTCTCTTTATAATTATGTAGATATCTTTACTAATAAATGGAAAGTTGGTTTTTTTGTCCGGTTATACTGCGAAATCTACTGAACCGATCGGAATAATACTTATACCATAAGATGCAGTGTGTTTCTGATGGGTGGAGAAGGTTTTAGTATATGATATGGTAGTGATTACTTATATCCAGAACCTATATTTTTTTGACTTAGAAATAATGAATTTTTATTGTAACTAAATTTATTCTATTCGATTGTCATTTGTTTAAAATAAATTTTTCAATTCTTTTGGTTATGTTTATTATATACTAGGCGGATTTCTTCACTTATGAGACCGACAATTTCTTTAACTGAAACTTTCAATGCTCATTACAAATTTTTTTTTTCATATCAATTATTATTAATTTTTGTAAGAAAGACACGGGAATGTTATAATGATTGCACATTGAAAGTTACAATGAATATTAGCTAGAATAATTATATGGGTAAAAGGTGGATGCCAATTCGATAAAATTGGGAATCTGTGCAAGTTAAAACAGTACTCTAATAAAATTTCAAGTTTAGATCTAAAAATGCAATTCTACAAAGCGCCCAGAGGAGCAGGCGAGTAACAGCTAGTAATTAATAAATAAAAATTAAATAATCTCTAAGTAGATTGGGTAAGTTGGCTTAAAAAATAACAATAAATCCTCCTTAATAATATAATTAATTTAAAGCGAAATGTACTATTTACGGAAAGTTTTTGTCTTTCTAAATATATAAATATATAATATAAAATAAATTGAAATTTTAGTAAAAAGTTAACTTCTTGTATTTGAAATTTTGATGGTCATTATTTTTTAAGCTATGTTTAAATTTGTTCAATTATTATGATTATTGCTAAAATTTTCAACTTTTTATTATTTATGCTGTACAAAAACATTAAAATTAAGAATTAAAAGACAAAAATTAAAATATAAATGTATTCAATAAAAAAATATCAAAATAAAATTGAATTGAAATTCGAGAATTATTGAATGATTGCTGTTAAATTAAGATATCTTGTACAAAGTGCTAATGTCTCGTGCCCTCGTGTCTCGTCTTTCTCTACTTCAGCTCCATTGAACTCTAATTTTACCCATTTATATTAATAGCCACTCACATCAACACCCTAGAGGGGAGAAGGCCCGATACATATAAAATATACAATATACAAAACAAGTAATACGTACGCCCCCTAAAATCCGTCTATTTGTATTTGTACTTTACACAGAGAAAAAGGACTCGTAAATCGTAACACAAAAAAAAAAACAATTTTAGAGACTAAACAAAATATTATTTTATTTCATCTATTTTCAGGAGATCGATGTATCGATAGTGAAGGGTTGTTCTATTTTCCATTGTGTAAAAATCCAGCTTTCCTACGTCCAACATGTGGATGTTTTATATACATATCGTAAACGGAATCTCGCCTTTAAACTTCATCCGTTTTTTATTTATTTTTATAGTAGGCATTTTTTTATCACCGTTAAGATTTCCGGGATTTTTGTACCAGCGTTTCCTGTTTAATTCACATTTGATAGACGAAACGCGTAATATAAAGTAATGGTAGCTATTGTTGTGATGAGAAATAAGAAATATTAAATAATAAACCGTCATATGGAATAATATAGGATCCAAATAAGTAAAAAGTCTATGTGGTGGTAGATGAGGGGCAGGTGACTCATTGTTCGGAATGCGATAACTGAGACGAGACACAGACATGTTTAACGCACGTGTAAACTAAGAGGGGACATGAGTTCGAGCCCAAGTCCGATTAAACCCGAGTGAGATAATAATTTTGTTGATTATATCGTGTATTATTTCTAGACCTCCGTGTAGTGCGAGGCCCAATATAAATAAGAATTAATTTCATACCCCATTGTATTGTTATTGCGATTATCATCTCTTGTGCCTTTGTATTACGCTCACATCACCCATCACCGCGTACCAGAATATTTCATTTAATTTGAATGAAATTAATTTAAATATTCAAATCAAAGCTTTTATTTTTTTAGGTCGCGGCTTAATGGCCGTAGAAAAAAATTATTAATTATTAAATTCCAATTATTAAAATGGAGATAAATTAAAAGAAAAAAATTTTAGAGGGAAAAAAAAATATCAAGTTGTCCAATAAATTATTTTTATTGTATTAAGGAAGTACGAGCGAATCTAATGTAAAAATAATTTCCAACTTTGAGCTTTGAAATTAAATATACGTATAAATAAATACATCATTTATTTAATCCCATAATTTTAAAAAGATTCACTATTTAGTTACTTAGATATTAAATTTTAAAAATCACACTTTTTATCTCCTTATACACGGGCTCTTATGGCGGACAAACTTTTGTCGAGACTTTTATGATTTTTTTCAATATTAACCTTCCAACTTTAACGAATAAAAAACTATATACAAGAAACTTGGATTATTGCAAAATATAAAAACAATTGAATAATAATACATTACTACAATAATATTTAAATATTTAAAATTAAATTTTATGTTTTTAATTCGTTTATCGCCAGCTATTTATCCGAATAAAGGTTTGGCAACGTCGCTTCACCAGCTGAGAAAAAAGAAAAGGATAGAAATATAGTTACAGAGAGAGAAACTATAGAAAATGTCACGATATGACAAATATGACAGCAATTGCTTTTATTAGTAAATAAATTAAAACAATGACAAAATCTTATATTGAGTGAAATAGTTTAATATATTAGCACTTTAGTAATTAAAAAATTATAAAAATAAATATTTAAACTCTAAAAAGTGACTCTAATCTATAATTTTTTTTATTAATAAAAGTGATGTTAAATTTTTTCAAAATATTTATATGTTAAAAATGAAAATATTCTTTTACTTGAAAAAAAAAAAAAGTACCCAAGCACACACTAAGCTGTAAATAATTAATTATTTAAATTAATTAGAGGTTAGGAAATACATTCAATGGAAATAAATATCACAGTTTAAAGTTGAAAATTTTTTTTTATTAATAAATAAAAAAACGAAATAATTTAAAATTAATAAATAATTAACACAAAATAACATGAATAGTCATTCTATTAATCTGAAAATTAAAAATAAATAAAAATCTGAAAAATTAAATGAAAAGTTAGCTAGCTGTTAGACAGCTGTCAGACAGAATAAGCCCTAATTTTGTACATAAGCTATCAATAATTTTTTGGCTTTTCGTAATACGAGGTTTTCCACCTACATCTTGTGCCAAAAGTATTCTTATACCTTTAGGACCACTCGATTTGAAGCACTTACTTACAGTATCGAAAGTTATTCCAGTCATTGCCATTTTTTTAATCATATGCACAGATAAGCCACCGTTTTCTTTTTTCTTAGTTCTGTAACAAAATAAAATTTATTATAAATTTTCAACTTGAATTTAATAATACAATTTATTGAATATATTTTTCTAGAAGAATAAAATGTGTCATTTAATTTCTTTAGTTGTCATAATAAAGATACACACTGGTATAAATATTACCTCAAATTAATAGTACATTCATAATTACCAATAAAGTTTGTATTTTCGGCATTTTCCTTATTTTTTTTTCGAGCTTTATTGCTCGCAATCACATTTTTTTTCCACTGAGCTATATTTTTTTTAGTTAATTTTCCTTTGTAACGACAACGCATTTTGGTTAACTCACACACTCATGCACGTCCCTGTATAGTGGGTATAATCAAACGCGCTGTTGCCAAGCCTGTTTATTTACTCCGGCAAGTAATAAATACCAAAGTCATTTTATTACTTTGTTTTATTAAATAAGTAAAAATCATCAATTATTAAATTGTTCAAATTATTTTAAATTAAAATAAAGAATTTTGACGAGAATTGGGAAGATTAAAATTAAAAAAAAATTTTAACATTATTTTGACTCATTAGTTACGCTCGTACTTCCTTAATTTATTGGCCGTTTGAAATTTAATAGTTGTAGGAGAATGACATCAAGCGTCATAAAAAATGTTTATGGGTTAAATTTAGCTACGAATTTTTTCAGTTTATTGAGAAACTGAGGAGACGAGAAGAATTGTAATGAAAATATGTAATTGCTATAAAATTGTGGTGCAATATGCTTTATATTAGTTGGTGTAAAATTAACGGCATTAATTTTATCGAATAAATTAATTTTTATTTGCTAAAAATTTGGCTTATTACATAATGACTTTTGTTAAATTGCACTGTACTTTCTTAAATATTGAAGTTTTTAAAGATATAAGCTCATCCCGATGTTACACTCATCAAGAGCTTTCATTTGAGTACCCACATGCATTTTTGATATATTTTTCATATATACATATATATAATATATATTTTAAAGATATAAGCTCATCCCGATGTTACACTCATCAAGAGCTTTTATTTGAGTACCCACATGTATTTTTATATATTTTTCATATATACATATATATAATATATATAAATATATGAAAAATTGATGTGGGTACTCAAATGAAAGGTCTTGATTAGTGTAACATCGGGATGAGCTTATATCTTTAAAAATGTCAATAATTCACGAGATACAAGGTCAGTTCTTAATTATTGACATTTTTTAAGATATAAGCTCATCCCGATGTTATCATATGACTATCTTGGAAACAAAATTTTACTTATCCTTTAAATAATATAGATTACTTTGAAACCTATTCAATGACTCGGTATTTTACCTAAGAAAAGCAAAAAAAAATTTTTAGTTCCTCAAAATTAAATATTATTTCGACAAAAAAGAAGAATAATAATTCTTGATATAAAAAACTGTTCAAAAAAAATAATTATACTTAAAAAAATGTGAAACAAGAATTTTTATACAACATAAATTTATATTATTGTTAGTTAAATAATTGATTAAATAAATAAAAGAAAAAATCAAATAAATTTCAAGGATAAACACTGACACCGACATTAAATTGCTGAGCTCGTTTGATAACTGCTAAAAGTAAAGAGAAATTCTGTTAGATGTCGCCAAGCTGCAGTCAATCGGACGAAACGGAAAATCTACTGCGTTTTCCAAGTCTATATGCATTGCAAAAAAAAAAAAAAGAAGAGAAAAATTAAGCGATTAAAAATTCTCTAGTGATAAAAAAAGCCTGTAAATACTTTTTACAGATAAAACGATTATTTGGCATAAAAACAAAAAATAATAATTGAATTTTCTGGCATATTTATGCGTAAATTAACGAGGGTTGATATCCCATTTGGTCGGCGAGTTGAAAACAAACTTGCGGCGGGTAAAGCGGGCGCATAACAGGGAAAGAGAAAGAGAATGACGGGATTTATAATTCACGTACTTAGAGCCATGGGGGCTGGCACAGTAAGCTGACGGGATTCCTAATGAAAGATAAACATAATCAATCCTCGACGCGGTAGTTGAAAGAGAGAATATTATATACCTAGCAAACTTGCGTAATTTAGGCGAGGTTATATGTACTTCACCCTACAATTTTGCACACCCACAAACTCTATGGTATGCTAGTAGAGCTCTTTACCTTTTTTTTTATTCTTCTTTTCTTCTCCTGGACCGACTAACCCCCGCGGGCAACATCTCGCCCTGTTTTCGTTTCATTATCCCCGAGTTGCAACGAGACACATCAGTCCCCTAATTATCACAGGTTGAGACAAATTCATCCTGATTTACAATTCAGATGATCAAAAAATTTTTTTTTTATTTTTATAACCATTTTGCTAGAAGTTTTATTTATAATTGTTTCATACATTAATTTTTTATTACTACGGCTTTATTTAGTTTATTTAGTTTATTCATTCATACTTAATTAAATAATCTAGTAAGCTCTCAGATGAGTAATCAAAGATATAAATATAATGATTAAAAAAAAATCTATACGCTGGAATCGATTAATTGAGAAGTTTATTTATAAATAATTGTTTTAATAATTATTAAAATGAATTAATCTTCGATTAAATTCGAGATTTATCTTGATAATTTCGACTTTTCATGATTTATTGCAATTTTTTTGGGTTTTTTGTTATTTTTTCAAATTTTGATGGCTCAACGGGCTCATTAATGTTCAGATTTAGATTCAGTCAATTGAAATACATAAAAATCATACTTTATCTGGGCCTAAAAAATTTTATTCATCGCTGTGACTGCAGTTTTTCGCAATTTCTTGCCTTTTTTTGGGTTTTTTTGGATTTTACTCAAAATTTTGAGGGTGTACGGGCAAAAATAACTTCAGATTCGGATTCAGTGCGTCAAAATACATAGAGATACATAGGTCCGGTCAAAAGAACTGACAATTTTTTTTTTGTGTACCGGTTAAAAATTATAATTTTTAACATTAATTTTTTTAACAGGTTATGGGCCTGAAAAAATATAAAAAATAGACTCAATTTGTTTTCTAATTCTTTTATATGGTTTTTTTAATTACAAATTTATGTAATATTTTTTTATAGACAGAGTTTTACTTATTCGTTTAATTTAAAATAATTGAAAGTCAAAAATAAAAATAATATATAATTTTAATAATTAGTTTAATTTTTAAATTTTTTATAATGAATACTTTTAATTGATTGAAATCTCCTCTAATGATAATTATAATTTTTTAACATAGTTGACACGTCAAAATAAAAAATATAATTTATCTCGTTATTAAAAAAATTGCAATTTATCTTTTGATAAATTAAGCTCACCCAGAAATCTTATAATTCAATTCATGAAATCTCTGTAATTTTTTTTAATTAAAAAAATAAAAAAAAATTAAAAAAGGACAACTCGACAAATTGAAAGAGACAACTCATTAAATTACACGCAAATAATATGACGTGATAAAGTTTGTTATTTTTGATAGATGAAAACGAGAGAAAAGCATCTCGATGTATGCAGCGGACGACTAGACGAGAGTAACTGAGTCGAGGAAAACTGGAGAGCAAAACGCGGTTGTTAAATCGCGCCAGCGGCAAATCCGGACAGGGTTGTGTGTGACGTTCCCATATTATATATACATATCGTGAATATACCTACTGTATATGCGAGTGCACAAAGAGTGACAAAAAGAGACAGGTTAACGGATAATGCATGTACTGTAGAAGAGAGAGAGAGTGCGTTAGTTTCAGGATTAAAAGCAAAAGCTCTGGATACATTCCTGTTATATGAGTATATATGGAAATACGCCGAAATATTTCTCTTGTCAGTTTTGGAGGATCCACCAGCGCCACTTCTGCCATGACTACTACTATTACTACAGTTACTACCACCCCCACCTCTTTTTCCATCATCACCGTGGGCACAACAGGGGAAATACTGTTGCAGTGAGAGCATTTTCGCGCATTCATTTGCGTATTTAATATCATACGTGAATTAAACAAGACCAGATAAATTAAAGCCACGTCATTGTGTAATGTTTCAAAATTCATTTCATACTTATGTTTTGCTTTTTTAATGTTAATATTTAATATTCAAATTCCACTTATGATGTGAGTGTTCATAAACTGGAAAAAAAAATTATGTATGGTCATACTTGAATTTTTGGTCACATTGGAACATTTATTATCAAATAGATATAAGCTCATCCCGATGTTACACTCATTAAGACCTTTCATTTGAGTACCCACATCAATTTTTCATATATTTATATATATATATATGTATGTTGTATATATGTATATATGAAAAATATGTCAAAAATGCATGTGGGTACTCAAATGAAAGCTCTTGATGAGTGTAACATCGGGATGAGCTTATATCTTTAAAAATGTCAATAGTTAAGAAAGTACAGTGCAATTTAACATAAGTCATTATTTAATGAAGCAAAATTTTTACAAAAAATTTTCATAAATTCAGAAAATAAATAAATTATTTTTATTTTTATGAGAATAAAAATGAAATATCTAAAACGATTCAATTTTACGATTAATATTTCAATAATTTATCGAAATTCTACTTAAAAAAATAATTTAATCATATACTCTCAATTGAATGCCGAGTTAAGTGGCCGTACAGTACTTAATACATTCTCAGAATTAATCATAAATAAATAAAGATGCACTTAAGTATCTCATGACTTAAAACGATTTCGAAATCCTCCAAGAAATAAATGGACATAAAAATGCGGAGACCATTAGAGATAAAACTTGAAACAAATTGGTTGAAAATGAAATGATAATTTATCCATTAACTTTTTATAAAAAAAAAATGTTCGACAAAATTAAAAAAAAAAGTGAATTATTAATGCGTGAAAAAAATAGAGATTAAACAGTTTAACGCTTTCAGCTTTTGATAAACATTTAACGGCAAGATCGGGATTAATTTTAGAGGAGATCCGCGTGCATTTAAACGGGAGCGAAACGGAGCTTCCATTAGGTTGTCCTCTGTCCTGTGTCAAATATCCGTGGGGGATACAGAATCCAGGGGAGAGACGGTTTAAACCCGTCAGCTTTGGCTATTATGTCGCGATATGAAATATTGACTCTGTATTTTGTCTGCATAAACATTTAATTTAATAATTTTGTCATTATTGAGTGATTATTTCAGCAATCATTTTTATTCCGATATCCAATAGACTTGCGAACAGATTTATTTGAAATTCACTTTTATGAGTTATAATTATTTTACTAGAAGAAAATTTAATTTTGATGATATTATTATTGTGATACATTAATAATTTAAAGTGGATTATATTAATGATATTTATTTTTCACATAAATTCGTTTTATGGACTTTGAATGGAGTTTAATTCAATTTCATTTTAATTATCGAATATTTGGAATAAACTTTTTGAAATAACATTTACTAGACTATTATTAACTCACTGAAAAATTCAATGTTTCTATTTAAAAAAAAAAAATAAATAAAAAATATTCATAGTGTCATCTTTAAAAAACTAAAACTTACATCATTTTTATATAGTACATTAAGATATCCAACTAATTTCTTTTTTATCAATTTATTACTACCTGAGAAACTTGACCAATCATTAAGTAATATGTTGAAATATTTAACAGTTGTATAACTTGAATTTTCATGAGATATAGCTTTATAAATTCTAGACAGAGTAATTGATCTGTTTTTAGTGTTAAACGCAATTTTAAATTTTAAAGAAAAAATTTTTTTAGTTAGAAAGAAAAAATCTGTGAAAAGAAAAGTCTTCCCTTCACAGTAATAATTTTTGCGTCAAAAAATTTTGTGTTAAAAATTTGTATGTTAAATATTTAACATTTTTTTGTTTTAATTTAACAGAATAAATCTTAAATTCACACATAAAGGTGTTAAATATTAAATACAAAAATTTTTAATACTAACTTTTTTTACGCAATGACGTAAAATTTTTTACTGTGTTGTCTTACGATTAGGATTATTAAAAAAAAATCATTTTTTTTTATGAAGCTGATTTAGTACGAATAAAAAAAAAAAAGTTTAATTTCTTCAGAAGCTTTGTACATAGTGTTCAGACATAAAATATATACTTTCAATTTTAAACGTTGATTTTTTGTTCCTTGTAAAGCGAATTATTAAATAACTAAAAATAATTATTTTTTTGATAAACACAAAAAACAATTTAAAAACTTGCTTTTTATTAAAATAAAATCCTGCAAATGTTGGTTAAATTATTTTTTCATTATACAAAAATAATTTATTTATTTAAAGAATAAATTTAGCATCCTTTTACAATATTTTATTGAATATAAAAAAAAAACAAAAAAGAGGTAAAAACAATAATATTTTAATGTACCTGCATTCTGAGAAAGAGAAAAAAAAAAATGTTAGAAAACTGAAAAATTTGTGTTTTAAACATCTGTTAAAATTTGACTCATTAGTATTTTGTCGGAAGTAATATTCATTTACTATGTAGATAATTAATAATAATAATTTTCGATTATCATATGAAACCTTTCATAGTCTGTTCTGTTACCAAAACTTGACTTCGTCATCTATAGTTTCTCGTTACTGCTATTACGACGAGCTAATATTTAAAATACAATAAGGCATTATATTCAAGACTTTCGTAAATTTGTGTAAAATATCATCTGATAAAAGGAACGATTAAATAATTAATGAATAATGGAGTAATAAGAATCAACATTTAATTAACGTCACAATAGAGAATCTACTCAAAGCTCAAGACCTTTATTGCGACTACCTTAGAAGTGCTTTAATAATAATAGCGATCACGTTTTTACTTTAAATATGTAATGTTAAAAAATTCTGTGCTTAATAAATTTATATAAATATTTAATAGGGGTTGAAATGTTTTTGCGAGTGACGCTCAATAAAAATCGGATTAATATTTAAAAACCTATTGAAGTCGAGTTTTTGCTCACGCGAAAAAATCGTATTGAAAATAACTCGACTCTAGGGTCCTCGAAACCTCACGTGGCTAATTATAACTTGGTGAAACTAGTAAATATTTAATTGCCATTCATTTGAATGACCTGCACGTGCCCGTAAATAAACAACTTTTACACAAGTCAGATATTTATGCACTATTTTAATAAACTGTGTTTATATCTCAAAAAATTCGCTCATTTTTGTATTATAAATCTATTTTCTATTATAACTTCTTAAATTATTGTTTTTTCCATTAAAAATTCATTATTAAAGCAAATTGTTATCATTGGATAAAATATAAGTTTTAGGAATTAGTAATCTGTATTAAAAATTAATAAATCGTAAATGTCAGACTTTATAACTTTCCGCAATTGACAGCTCAAGCCACGATATATTTAATGTTTAATTTAAATGGAAAAAACGACGGTCGTTATTATTTAATGAACTTGATGAATCGTTTAGTTGAGTTTTATAACTTTTATCGATTAATTAAATATTTATAAATTCTCCCGTTTCTGAATTTGTATAAAATAATTTTGATGAATTTTAAAATTTGTAATGCATAATTTATTTACATCGAAACTATAGAGTTCAATTAAAATTTTATCACACACGTCTAGCGTTAACGCAAAACAAGAAAAAAGTACCTGTGCAACTGCAGATAATTAATTAACGATGACCAACGTGGTCAATTTTCATTTACGGCCGTATCATATTTTTTATAAATGTGGACGTCAATTAATATGTATTAATAAAAATAAAAAAAATAGTTCACTAATTATTTGTTTATCAGGAATGTGGACAAGATAGGATCATAATAATAAATTACATTATTATTTCTGCGATAACATTATTAATTTGTTATTATGATCTTATCTTGTCCAAATTCCTGATATACAATTAATCTATACTAATAAATGGAGAGCCGGTTTTTTTGTCCGGTTATACTGCGAAAACTACTGAACTGATCGGAATAATACTTATACCATTAGATGCAGCGTGTTTCGGAGAAGGTTTTAGTAAATGATATGTTGGTGATTATTTATCCGGAACCTATATTTTTTTGACTTAGAAATAATGAATTTTTATTGTAACTAAATTTATTCTATTCGATTGTCATTTGTTTAAAATAAATTTTTTAATTCTATTGGTTATGTTTACACACTAGGCAGATTTCTTCACTTATGAGACCTGCAATTTCTTTAACTGAAACTTTCAATGCTCATTGCAAATTTTTTTTTTCATATCAATTATTATTCATTTTTGTAAGAAAAACACGGGAATGTTATAATGATTGCACATTGAAAGTTACAATGAATATTAGCTAGAATAATTACATGGATAAAAGGTGGATGCCAATTCGATAGAATTGGGAATCTGTGCAAGTCAAAACAATACTCTAATTAAATTTCAAGTTTAGATCTAAAAATGCAATTCTATAAAGCGCCCAGCGGAGCGGGCGAGTAACAGCTAGTATATTTAAAATATATTTTTTTTTTCATGAGGGTCTCATGACCTTTTGCATTAAAACCACGTGTTAAACTGCAGATTTAAATCCTCATCTGTCCACTAAGAAAATAGTACGCTTCTTTTTCAATCCGTTAAATTAAAAAAATAATAAGCCACGAAACATTTTAGTATTATGTTTGATTCACAAAGGTGATAACAGTTAAGTAGTTGTTATTTTATTAAGTGTTTGAGTAAGATAAGACTTAAAGATGACTAAGCTATTAATAATAAATGAAACAATGCAGATAAGTTAAATAAATGGAATCGGATTTAAACTCTTAAACAAGCATTTGAAATTGAAATCTCGACTTGTCTAGAATATTCGTATATAAGCATCGACGAAGCGATCAATCCAGAAAAGGAGTGCCTTTTCTCCTCGTTCTACCCCGTAAGGCCGGAAGGCCGGAAGGCCGGAAGGGGCGCAAGCACCAGGATAGATCCTTTTTACTCAAGGGCGGGACGCTCTGACTATGAGAAATATTTCTCTCCTCGATTGCGGGTTTCGCGATTCGTTGTAGACGAGCAGGAACGATATATTCCTTACGTTATCACACCTTCTTATGTCGACTGATGTACCAACTTAATAAATATATATATATATATATATATATATATATATATATATATAAGAGCATATATATATATATATATATATATATATATATATATAAAGAGAATGAAAAGGAGTGTAATACTGTAGAGAAACCTTAATGTATTTTACAATCCTCCATCCCGGTGAGATTCTTGACAAGGAATCTCATCCGTGAAATAACATGAGATTTCTCGGGATATTCGTTTGGTTTTAAACTTTACACTGTACATTGTTGATGAAAAATACCCTATACATATGAGCTTTAAGAGGAGCTTTGTGGAACAAAATAAACCTGTACATATTAGTATTATTCACATCCGCTTTTCTGGAATAAATTTCAACTTTTTTTTTAAATTACGCCTCTTATAACAGTCTCTGTAAAATGAAAATAAAAGATATAAAAATTATCCTTTTACTTTAACCTGAAGTAGTATTCATAATAATAATTTTATATAATTTATCCTTTTAAATTAACCTGAAGTAGTATTGAAAATCTTCGATAGATGGCGCATGATCGCTCAATCGTCTCCTTACAAGAGACTTAAGTTTGAGGTGCTAAGTTATAAAATAAAAAACAATTTTTTTTTGCTCTTTTAAGAAAATTATCTGACCTTTTTAGCTTAGTGAACTGTGTTGTTAATATTATCGTCCATAATTATGCATAACTAGCTGTTACTCACCCGCTCCGCTGTATATATTCAAAATATATCTTAAAAAATATAAAAAATATATATTTTTAATGTATTTAAAATATATAAAATATATATGAAAATTGGCCAAAAGTTAGTTATTAAAAATATATTTACTATACATATTTTATATATATATTTTTTATATATTTCAAAATATATTTTTTTAATATTTTTTTTTTTTGGGGGGAAATTTAATAAAAGTTTCTTCATTTTTAGATAAGACTATTAAAAAAACAAAGTTATGAAACTTAAACAATAATTTTAACATTTACAGATGAAGATATTTAGATAAAACATCGTAAAATATGAAAAAAATTATTTTATCTGTAAATAGCTATTTAAATTTAAGAAAAAAAAACCATAATGTATAACGACTAAAAATCGCATTAAAATGTAATTATTTTAGTAAATATAAAAATGACATTACTCAGTTTTTGCTAATAAGAAAATATAATGAAAAAATAATTCTCAAGCCTTTGAAAAAAATACTTAATCCTCGACGAGATTATAAACTCTATTATATCCTTGTAACTTTCGAGTCTCCAGATTTTAATATTCATAAAAACTAAAAAAACTGAAATTTGGTAAGAAGATTAAACTTTAATTTTTTGTCGACAAAACAAAATTTAAAAACTGAAGATTGAAATAAAAGTTCCCGTTATGCATTATGTAATCCAAGTAAAAGAGTTGGTGTGTTAAAAATATTTTTTTTCGGATCATTGGGCATAAGACGTAAGAAATTTTATTTAGTTTTATTTTTATGGAAGTATACTGCTAAGAAATAAAAATAAACAGATGAAGAATTGGATTTTATTATCGAATGAAAGACTCCCTAGCGTCTTAGGAACGTCACGCGTATGGTGGCCGTTCTTTCCGCAAAATTGAGCGCTTGAAATTCGCGGCGCGCCTGAGATTCACAATGACGTCGTTGTGTAAGGATGAAGCTAAAAAATAAAAAGAAAAAGACAGAGGCTCTGACAAGGCAAGAGAATCAGGAATTCGAGAAGAATAATAACAAAACTAAAAAAATAAAAAAAAAATAACGAGACTTTAGTAGAGATTGACGTAGATGAGGCTACAGTGCGAGTCTAGAATTTGAAACTACAATAATATCGTGAGTTCTTTAAACTTATTATACGAAATCCTATCTTTAATCTGATGTATCGCTTACTTTTATATTCTCAGGAAGGAGCTGCCTTTTTTATTTATTATAGTTATAGGTTTAACACCTTTTATCCTTTGATCTTCTGATAAAATAAACCCTGTTTTATAAATTAAATTAATATTTTTTTAATTAACATTTCAATCTGATAATTTACATAAAAGGAATTCGCTTACACGAAGCGCAGAAATTCTCACCATTGGCTTTAAAATTGGACAATAGATATATTTTTTTTTTCTTCCTTAAAGTTACGATACGGATAAAAATAAACTAAGTTGTTTTATAAGTTTAAGCAGTAAAGAATTCAAACTCTTTAAACAGTTACGACTTAGAAGGTAAGTTGGAAAGCGTTAAGAAGTATTTTGAAGTCTTGAAGCTTCACTTCACGTATTTATTAAAAATTTATGTCGAAAAATATGACGAAAATTTTGTATTAAAGTTAATGGATAATTCACAGTTTCTAATAAATTTCTTTGAATTTAGTAAAGTATTGGTTTTAATTTCGATAAAATTGATTTCTCCATTCGCAAGAAGATTAGCGAACTCATAAAATTATTCTCTTAAGTTTACAAGAGAAAAATGTAAGTAAATTTCTTCGTTGAACAGGATAGAAACTTAAACTTTTGGTGGAGATATGGCGAAGAAACTTTTTTTAGTTAATTTATTGTTTCAGGTTCGGCGAGTTTACGTCTTTCAAATTCATCCTTCACATGATATGATGTGTTACTCCAGGACGGGCTCATTCTATAAAATAATTCATTCATGGTTGAATGGCTATGAAAATTTAATAAGTGATATTTTTGGTACATTGATCATTGTTTCACAAGAAAGTTAGAATATTTTGCTGAAGCTGCATATTGTTCAAAAGTTCAAACTAAAAAAATATTATTTTCGACCTTTTAATTATTTCCAATCAGAAAATTTTTCAAAACAAGAAATATCTGTTTAAATTTAAGATTAATTTTTTTGGTAAAAAATAATTTCAAAATAATTTTTTTGATTGAAAATTTTTCCTTATTAATTATATTAATTTTTTACTCACCAAATGGAAATCATATGTTCATTTATTATCTTTGATATTCCCAAATTAGGACTGACAAGGTCATAAATGCCAAAATAGAATTTTCAAATTAGTTAGTACTAAAAATATCGGAGAGGTGGCGCATGGTCGCTGAATTATCTCCTTACAGGAGAGTTAAGTTTGAGATATTGAGTTCGAAATAAAAATAATTTATTTCCTTTTTCTTATTAATCTTTTCCTTATTAATCATATTAATGTTTTAATCACTAAATTGAAGTAATATGTTCATATATTATCTTTGATATCTTCAAATTAGGACTAACGTAGTCATATATGCTAAAATATAATTTTCAAATTAAAGTTAGTACTGAAAATCTCCGACAGGTGGCGCATGATCGCTGAATTCTCTCCTTATAAGAGATTTAAGTTTGAGATATTAAGTTATAAATAAAAATAAGCTGTTACTTTACTAAAGAGCTTATCTAAAATTTGTTATTAAACTACACTGGATAATTATTACCCCGATAGTGAGAACAACCAAACAAAAAGTGATAATTGTTCCGTCAAAAAGGACACAGATAGGATATCCAAGTTTAAAGGGTTCGAGGCTTGAAATCAGTATGACAACTTAGCTCTTACCTAATGAAAGTTAGCTTGAGAGACAAGTATAAAGATCTTGAGGAACGATATTAGTCGTCAGAGTCGTGTATAAGTTGCCACTTGGTACAGCAGTCTCGACGTCTACTCTTGACTTGCGTCACTTACGATCCTCGCAGCCGTTTCACCAAGACGAGGACGACGACTCGACGTGGTGGTAGACCAAGTGGCACTTTCTGAAAACGCCTTTGCACCACCCACATACTACTAAAACTAAACTTCCTGCTATTTCTTACTCCTTCTCTATCTCTATCTCGATCTTTGACTAAAACTCATTGTCGTTCTCATTTTATCTCACTAACTTACACTAGTCATACCACGTATATCTTCATCTTACCCACAAGTCAACACCACCGACTAAACTCCAAAGTCACCTTCTTATTTTACTTCTCATCGCGAGAAACTTTTCAGACTAAAGAGTACACCTAGTACTTTACATCTTTAAATTTATTCACATCTCCGAGATTCGTTTGTACAAATAGCTTTATTGACATTTATAACTTGTAATATTTATTCTCTTCCCCCTTTTTCTCCTCTTGTTTCATTTTTGGGTTAATTTTAATAAATTATTTAAAGATTAAATGTACGCAAAGAACGAACTCTGTGGGTAGTAATAGGAAAAAAAAAAAATATTAAAGCGCTTATTTTTTATCCTTTTTCCAGTCTCGTATTACATCTTATCGGTTAACGAGGCTAACCGAGATAAGTCCCTCGTTATCCACTAATTCCATTACTATCAAAGCTAATTTAATGTCACTTTTTTTTACCTAAATAGGTTGTTATGTTTATACGAATATAATGATGAAATTATTTTGGGTTTTTCTTTCACTAATTTAATAAAATTATTTTTAAATTTTAGTATTAAAAAATTTTTATAATTTAATAATGCGAAAGGAGTGATTGATCTAAATTACTACATTTATTAGAGACCACTTTTTAGTCTTTAACAAATATTTCTTAGTATTTAAAAAGATTTATTAATTTATACTAATAAATGGAGAGCCAGTTTTTTTGTCCGGTTATACTGCGAAAACTACTGAACCAATCGGAATAATACTTATACCATTAGATGCAGCGTGTTTCGGAGAAGGTTTTAGTATAGGCAGATTTCTTCACTTATGAGACCTGCAATTTCTTTAACTGAAACTTTCAATGCTCATTACAAATTTTTTTTTTCATATCAATTATTATTCATTTTTGTAAGAAAGACACGGGAATGTTATAATGATTGCACATTGAAAGTTACAATGAATATTAGCTAGAATAATCACATGGATAAAAGGTGGATGCCAATTCGATAGAATTGGGAATCTGTGCAAAAAACAATACTCTAATTAATTTTCAAGTCTAGATCTAAAAATGCAATTCTATAAAGCGTCCAGCGGAGCGGGCGAGTGACAGCTATTATTTACTTTTAAAAAAAACATACCTTACATCAGGATATCCTCGTAAAAATAGTCAAAATTGCTTCCTAGGACGTATTCAATATCTGAATAATAATTTTAAATTTCTAATAAATTTATAATTGATAGAAATATTTTTATGATTAATAATTTTATTCAAAACTTCATAATTGAAGTAAATAAGTACACTGATAAGATTTTTTTATAGTTAAAAATATTTGTTAATATTTAACAAATATTTCTTAGTGTTTAAAAATATTTATTAATATTTAATAAATTAATATCAGATTTATTAAATACAAACAAATCATTTTAAATACTAAGAAATATTTGTTTAATACTCAAAATTGGTCTCTGATAAATAATTTATTAAATATTAACAAATATTTTTAACCATAAACAAATCCTTCTATCAGTGTATGGATAATTCTGCAATGATTGCAGTAATAACATAATGACAATAAGAAAGCAATCAATCAATGTCACTGAAACTTTATAATAGATTTATTGAATAGAATTTTTTCGCATTGAAATAATGTAACTATTCCATTAAATATTGAATAACTTTTTTTTGCACTACCGCTAATCGATAGTTATAAAATGATAAAGTGTTTCTTTGGACCGGCGTAACTTGTAACTTGAAAATTCATTGAATATATTGTGAGAAAGTTTGATTGACGTAACGTCGGTATGAAAATTTCTACTTTTATTATTTATTATTATTAAAATGGAAGTATTAAGGTTTTATTTAGAATCATAAATATTAAAGAAACATCTTTAATATTATTTTTAAAAAACTTTATTAGAATTTTTAATGATACCTCAAAAAATTTAGATGCGAATTTTTTTTTTAATACCAGAACAATGTTTTACTTTAAAAAAAGATAAATAAAAATAACCACGTTACAATAATAGAGCAGTGATAAATAATAATAAAAAAGTAAAGCACAATATGGCAGGCAGACCGCACCGGAAAATTAATTCACGCCTTGAGAAAATTTTTCATTGTGATGTTGAGGAATAAAAATAAATAATAATAAAATATAAATAGAAATATAATAAAATAAAATAAAATAAAAACTAGATGGAAGAGAGATGGCCAAGGTAGCGAAGAGAGGGTGCAGTGGAAAATAGAACAATTCATTTTCTCAAGAAATACGATGATATCTGAGAAAAATGGCTGGTTGAAGATTTTCACGAGCTGAATGAGAAGCGAAAAGTGTATTTTTCTTTCTCACTTATTATTATTCTATCTTGCTCGCATTTCATTTCGTTTCATTTCCCTTTTATTATATATCTGTACCAGTGATAATTTAAAGGCAAGTTAATGAATTCGGATAGACGTTAAATGTCTGGGAATAAATAGCTAAAAAAAAAAAAAAAAAATATTTAAATAAATTAAAAACGAACGAGACGAACTAGAGAGATAATAAAAATGTTTTAAAGTCATGCGAACAAAAATGGTAATTATGCTATAAAAAAATCTTTTCAAGATAAGAATAGGTTTTTGTGCTGTGGGGATGTAAAATTATTTAAGAGACAATTTGCATTGAATTTTAAATACATAGGTAGTTACCTTAAAAGCTATGTATAGAGATGGACTAAATATATAACGAGTGAGAAAAATTTGTCTTGTAAAAATAACACTTGTTTTCGTACCAATTTTTACGGGTGACTCTTTTAAGAAAAATTCCCTCGTTTATTTCTTTTGTATTTATGTTTAAGTACATGTTTTATTTACAGGGTTATATAGTTCAGTTAAGTAAATTGAAAATTTTTTTAATAGATTATTTCATCAATTTTAGAATGTACAAAGTAAAAATTATCATATTAAAAATATACCAAGCAATAATAAAGAAAAAGTAGATATACAAAAAGATCTTACGATTATCTTGAATTTAACGGTAATTTTTAAAGAAAATTTCTTTCAGTGTAGAAAGTAGATTAAAGTATATTTAATTATCCGTAATAGGCATTTTTTGTACCTATTTAGTTTTATAAATTTTTACTAAAATTACACGAAGAGAAAAAAAGAGCAATATTGACGTTCTAATTAGCAAATTGTCTAACTTAATTTTAGAGAATCTTCCATTTGTACGAAAAATGTATATAGAATAAGCGAAAAGGAAATTTGATACAGACCGGGTAGCTCAAATGGTAGAGTAGCCGACATGTATTCGGAAAGTTCTGGGTTCGAATCCCAGTCCGTGCACGGATAGCATGCTATCTGAATTTTTTCTCGCATATTCTATAAGTTCTCATTAAGAAGGTCCTTCCAAATTCTTTTCTCAATTCTTTTCTTTCAATTATTCTGTTATGTGAATGTGGAACGCTTCATGTAATACAATTATCGTAACTCCTATTTTTTCCCGCTTCACAGCAATATTTAATTTTAATTTTAATTTAATTTTTTTTTGTATCAGTTTTGGATGGCCGCAAGGAGTTTCGACTTCATGGCCAATTAAATAAATAATAATAATAATAATAATTTATTATCACTTTAAAAAACAATTTAATACATAATAGAGGTATAATATTTTGGTTTGGATCATTTAAATAATTTATAATTAGACTATTGCTACATCAAAATGTTAAAAAATCATTTTCTAAAAAATAAGGAGTTAGACTAATTCCTAATTAGACCGTCGATATTGTAATAAGAATTTAATTTGTTGAAAATTTTATTTCGTAAATTGCTGTAGCCACACAAAACAACAATATTATTTTAGTGGTTATAAATTAAATTAAACTATAATAAATATGTTTGTATAATATATGTAATATGTAACGACAAAATGATTATATTATGCACATGGTAGATAAACCATCAGAAGTAATGAAATTTGACACTCGTATCAATGATAAAAACCATCATAAGATCATCTCTCTATCCTCTATCCGGGAGAGTCTAGCTGAGCTTCGCTCGTGAAAAGGGAGTGATAGTTGATCACGAAAGCATCAGAAGCATCAAGAGGGCGAATATTCGTGGTACTTATTACAGTTGAGATTGGATTAACTCACGAGAGAGCTTCTGTTTATCCCAGGTCCTCGATGGGTTATACCACTATGATTCTGAAAAGGGGATCGGGATTTCCCCACCGAGTCCACAAGCTCTAACAGCTTAGTCCGTATATATATATTTATTCCTCCTTTCTCTCTCTCTCTCTCTCTCTCTGCTCGTACAGTGCGTATCCAGTGTAATTGCTTCAAAGGGTATACGTACGACTACAATAACAGCAACGACTACATACACCTATAAAATGCCTCCTGACCCTCTCACTCGCATCGCAAAAGCATTATGTCAAAGGACTCTCCTGTGTATATATCCATTTTCAAAACAATTTGAAATTATGGAAAAGGGACTTGGGATTTGGGACGCGTAAAATATAACAAACTAGCTATATGCTCTGCAGAATGCTCTCCGAGGGTCGTATATCTGTATTGTATGAAGGGACAAGATAATGGGAATCTTTGTAAATAAATTATTTCATACTTTGGTATCATGATTTACATGTACTAAAAGACATTATTCAAATATTCTATTGATGTTTTTTCGAAATCCAATTGCTGGAATAAATCCCTTCTTTGCACCACTTGTCAAAGTACATAGAATTATTTTTCTCATTTCGATCACTTCTGCTATGATACTTTGAGCCAACGTCACATACTTTACAATATAAAATTTTTAATTATTATTATTATTTATACACTGATAGAAGAATTTGTTTATATTTAATAAGCTTTATCAACTGTTAATAAATAATTTTTTAACATCAGAGGATTCAATAAATATTTATTAACAGTTAACAAATATTCATTAACCATCAATAAATATTTATTAACAGTTAATAAATATTTATTAAATCCTATGATGTTAAAAAATCATTTATTAACAGTTAATAAAACTTATTAAATAGAAACAAATCCTTCTATCAGTGTAGATATTTATTTATTATTCCAAGACGTTATTGCCTATTGATATTTTTAACTAAATCCACCAACAAAACATTTAAATAAAAAATTTTTTCTTCGATTTTTATGATTGTAAAAGTTGCAAAAATGATTAATGGTGCGTGCATGAATCAGTTCAACATTTTTCTACAATACTAAAGCACACTGACGTTTTTATTTTCGAGGTTGATGTGCACAAAACAATCGCGATTTCTCATGGAAGAAAAACGTAATAGAAACGCGAATATTAGTTTCAGAAAAATGTATGCTATGCTTCAGCATTTCAAATTAAAATGTTTACACAAATTTTTTTGACATATTAATTTTATTTTACATTATATAGGAGCTCATATGTGAAATACGTATTCAAAAATAACCATGTAAATATGACACGAAAATATATGAATAGAAAAATCAAGACTAACATGATACGTATGTGCACATGACACTCTCCACTTTTTCAGGTCTCTTTGCTCTCAACCTGCAAATTTTATTCAACCCCCTTTGCTTCTTCCACTCTACTCTCTTTCGTTCCACGTATACATATTTTGGTATAACTTCTGCCAAGCACTCGCATCGTCATTGCAAGTATACCTGTTCTTATATTTTTCCTCTGTGTTTCTCCTCTTTATTTTCAGGAACAAAAAAAAAAGTAGATGACAAGGTGAGGGTATTCCTCGAGAGAGTCGGCTAAAAATAAGGATGCCACTTGCGATGCCCGCGAATTCTCCCCGTGCGCATTTAGGAAAGTGGGTACACAAGGGAAAATACGACTCAGTCGTGCGCAGCAAATTTAATGTTTTTTTCACTCCTACTGGGGGGCTATTATTTATACTCATTCTTTATTCTTTACTAGTTTTTTTTATCATCGATTTTTTTTCTAGTATTCTATCTCTCCTTATGGTTCGTTAATTATAATTATTTAAATTATTTTTTTTAATAATTTATATATATATTTTTATTAATTATAATTAATTAAAATAATTTATAAAGATGACATTTCTTTATAAACAATCTTCATATCACTTGATATTGCAAGCGAAATAAATTCACTCAACAAAATATTTATTAAAATTAAATAATTATCTTCAAGTAAATTGAATTATTAATAGTTAATAAATCCTTCTATCAGTGTATCTATCTAAATTTTCAAACTTATCTGAGCACAGTGTAAAATAAATGGAACCAACTTAAGTAGAGTGATTTAATCTTAACACATGTAATCAAAAAATTAGATTAATATTAAGTATTAAGGGGTATATAGGTCTCTTCTCCTAAAAATAACTGTCTTTGAACGAGCACTTTGCAGCAGCCGTGTAAGAGACATTTGGATTAATTTTTAATGTCCTTTAATGGAACATTAAACATCTGTATTTTATTTTCTTTAAAAGTCAAATATTTTTCAAATATATTTACGCGCTTTTAACCCTGATTTACATGATCTAGTATCTTTAAATTGAAAACTTGCATATAAAAAAAAAAAAAGGTAAATTATTTTTTATTTTAAATTAAAATGCATGAAAACTTTTCATTAATTATTAACGTTAATAATTCTATAAGACGGAAGAACCTTTTTTCAGCTTAAGATCCAATTTTAACTTCAAAACTCGAGTAAATATTGAAGAAGTATTTGAACCGCTGCGAGCGAAGTTAAAGTCCACTAATAATTTATAATTAAAGTAATTAAAGTAGGTATAGACGGGCCTTTACCCTTTGATCTTTCGTGATTGTACCCCGATGTTAAAAGTAGCTTAGTAAATTTCTCAATCAAAGCAATAATGAATAATGACTGAAAATGGCACCGGAGTATCAATGTTTATGTGAAGCATTTATTTTATCATAAAATTAATTTAAAAGTTTGTTTCCGGTGGAATCAGTTTGACCTGGTTTGGCGCATAAAGTGTATCCTTTAAGCTTAAGGGCACCTCGGGCATGTATTTAGTAGTACAAAGAGAACTGAGAAGCTGATTATTCGCAGAACAGTGAGATAAAGCAAACTATTATAGGTATTGTTCAATCACAGATGAGCTGGTTGTGAAGAGGGAGATGGAGTTATTTGAAATACTCTTGAAATCAAGAGGTAAAGAGCTAGGTAAAGCGTATTTTGCCACCGGCCTCTTCAACTGTTTCCAAGTGATCTAATTGCGTAACAACTACCCATCTACCTAGCTACCTTCCTATCTTATATCCACTTCAATCTGTTATTTCATGCTAACATTAACACAATACTCATCGATTTTCGTCTGTTCTATTGCTGAAAGGTCTTTTCCAAATTATATATTCTCATCTACAAACGGATTTCGTATCAGTCTGTTGCCTTTTACGCTTATAATTTATCAATCGATTTGTACTAGTCTATTTATAGTGCCTTTGTAGTTGTACGCTTATGAAATCTGCCTTTTTTTTTTTAGAATTTACTTGCTTTACACAATTCTTGTGAAATTTTAAGAATACATCTTATCTTCTTTTTTGAAAAAAAAAAAAATTTATTGAATCAGAAAAAGATTTTTAAGAAGAAAAATTATTTAATTTAGATTTTTTACAGGCTAACACATCATTAAAAATTATAAATAAGTTAGAAATCCAACTAAAGACGCCACATTTTAAATTCTATTAGAAGCGTAAAGATCGTCTCAAAAAAATATACGGAGCGGTACCTATTAAAATTGAGAGATCCAGATTTAAATCCTGGTTTAGTAGAATTTAAAAATTGATTAAAAAGATATGATGAGTTAAATAGTTACAGATCTTATAGTAAATGTAAAAAATTATTTTTTAATTTTTTTCTGAATCGGAACAAAATTCAGGCAAAATTTGTAATCTTTATAGACTTTTATTGCAAATGATCGTGATTTTTTTTAGTTCTATATTTTTTAATACAACATTTGGATAACATTTTAAAAAATTTTTCAAAGCCATAAAATAACCCACACTGCAGAAAAAATTAACTTAAATCAATAGAAAAATCCCAAAATTAAATGTTAAATACTCTTTCTACTTTTTGCTTTATTAAATAATGACTTTTGTTAAATTTTACTGTACTTTCTTAAATATTGACATTTTTAAAGATATAAGCTCATCCCGATGTTGGACTCATCTTGATGAGCTTTCATTTGAATACCCACATACATTTTGATATATTTTTCATATATTCATATATATAAATATATAAAATATATGAAAAATTGATGTCGGTACTCAAATGAAAGGTCTCCATGAGTATAACATCGGAATGAGCTTATATCTTTGAAAATATCAATATTTCACAAGATAAAAGGTAATTTCTTAATTATGTATCTAGAAAAAAACCGATTTTATCATATAACTATCCTGGAAACAAAATTTTTTTATTCTCTTAATAATATAGATCATAAAAAATCGTCATTTTATAAAAATTAAAACCAAAAAAATAACTTTAAAGATCATTACTGTCTCGACTCAAGACAAATAGTTCTTGAATTCAAGATATAAAATACAGAAAATCGGCTTACGCAATAAAATCTATAAGAGTTGAAATTTAAAAACCTTTCAACAAGCTCATCACGACAAATAGATTATTAATACAAAAAAAATGATAAAAGCTCTAAGTAAAAGAGATAAAATCGATTTTATAAAGTATTCAGGGAATTTCAATCGGGAAATTCCGGGGTTTGGTCGTAACTGGCCTTGATCAAATCAGGAATGTCTAGCGGTATGGTTTTCATTGGCTAACTGAGCTTCTGAAGGTATAGGTTGATGACAGAACTCGGTAAAATAATAATAAGTAATGTAATAAAGACACCGGTTAAATCAAATAAAATTTAATTAAAAACTTAGCGCATTACTAAAATAAAATTCCAATAAGTTTATAACTTTAAAACTGTAAGTGTTAACAAAGATTTCCTAAAGTACGTGTCCGATAGCACTTAAGCCAAAGCTTACGTCTCAGAAGTAATTCCAGTGGATAAGTTGTCCGGCAGTTGACCTGAGGTCTCTAAGTCTTCTGGGATGTTTAGCAACCACACCAAGACAATACGATTAAACTAGACAAGACACAAGACGAGAAATGAAGTTTAAAAAATAAAAACAAAAGAGAGAAATAAAAGGAAGAAAATAAAAAAAAAATCCACAAGTAGAGTCAAGAGTTAAGAGTAAAGAGAAAATATCATGAAGCGGCTGCAGTGCAGTAGTTAGTCGGAAGTTCCGGGTCAGTCGGTATGCTCGCCACATCCCAAGGAAAATAATGCACCTGCTGTGCGACAATCGCCAACAAAACTTTACTTTACATTACAATCCTTTCCTTTTATTATCATTTTTATTTTCCAACTAATTACCCGTAGAAAAATCGATTAGATGCATTAATTTTGTTAAATTAGTCAACATAATAACTAATTAATTATAATCACAATTATTGTGGTGGTTATTGAATATGCATCGAAACTTTTGGAACATGTCCCGGGTGCTTTAATGTAAATTTAGGGTTTATTTTGTATAGATTCGTTTTGGATGCACAAATGAATAATATTAATATGGAAGGTAGATATTATGTTATTATGTGTATATATTATAAATATGTATCCAGTGAATCGTTTATATTATTTGGTTATTCCTCCACTCATATAGTTAATTAATCATGGCAATTAATTTATAGTCTCTCACGCGTGCACCATCAAAATTATATTGAATCAGGATTATTTTGAATCGTGAAGTGAATTTATTCGGTGAGCTAGTCACAAGAATAATGCACCCATTATACACACTAATTTAGATTGCGTTCCCAGTTGAGATTTTAATGTATTATATTATGTTGCGTTCTGTTATGTATGTTGATGGCTGTAATCATTTTGGTTGGGGAGCTAATTTTTAAAAATCACTTTACACACTCGTTAAAACCAGCCGAGGGTGCAAGGTTCACGATTAATAGACGTACTAATTTTTATAAATTTTTTTAGGGGAACTTTATTAGTTTTGGAACGATTTTTTATTATATATATGTTATTGAGAGAATAAGAAAATTGTGTTTCCGAGATAGTCATATGATAAAATTGGTTTTTTTCTAGATACATTAAGAAATCATCTTTTATCTTGTGAAATATTGACATTTTTGAAGATATAAGCTCATCCCGATGTTACACTCATCGAGATCTTTCATTTGAGTACCCACATCAATTTTTTATATATTTATATATTTTATATATATGTAAATATGAAAAATATATAAAAATGCATGTGGGTACTCAAATGAAAGCTCTTGATGAGTGTAACATCGAGATGAGCTTATATCTTTAAAAATGCCAATAATTAAGAACTGACATTGCTATCTTGTGAAATATTGCCATTTTTTAAGATATTAGCTCATCCCGATGTTACATCGATCGAGACCTTTTATTTGAGTACCTACATCAATTTTTCATATATTTTATATATTTATATATATATGAATATATGAAAAATATATCAAAATGCATGTGGGTGCTCAAATGAAAGCTCTTGATGAGTGTATCATCGGGATGAGCTTATATCTTTAAAAATGTCAATATTTAAGAAAGTACAGTGCAATTTAACAAAAGTCATTATTTAATAAAGTAAAATTTGAATTTTTTTCTTTAAATTCAAAAATAGAATAATTAAATATGATGATATATTCCTTAAAATATGATGATGTTAGTCTTATATATTTAATATTGTTATACGTGTACTTTATTATAAAAATTATGTATATTATTGTCATTCTGCTAGTTTGCCTTGACATAAAAATTGAATAAATAAATAAATAAATAAAATAAAAATAAAATAAGGAAAAAATTGAAATTTTTGTTTGTTTTTACATTTTATTTTTTTGATAAGCTCAACATTTTTCTAATAATATTATTCTCATTAGAAGTATACATTCGAAAGTAAATCGATTTCATATTTAATTACACTTATTTTCAATGTTAACCCAGTTTCACGAGAAAATTATACCTTCAGTATGTAACTTGATATTTTATTAATAAAATTAATCCTTCATCATTTAAAATTTACTTGCTCGAAAAGATAGTGCTGTTTTATTTACAAAGAATAATTTTCAGAGAGTAAAGCGAGGTTAAATTACGATTGTGCTATCACAAAATTCCTTCAAGGGTTATGTTTAGTTGCAGTCACATGAAAAAGCGCGTATAAACCTTAAGTCCATTCCGCAACGACATTATTGTCAAATAAATCGCCGTTTACGCCACGTGTAGCATAAACGCCCTCCGCAATAAATTATTACGATATTTTTTCACAAAATATAAATATTAAAAGGTAAAAAATTATACGTAGGTACACAAAAAAAATTTTATAAAGATTCGTAACGATAAAAAAATTTTAATTAGTTAATTACTGAAATTTATTCATTAAAGTTGAAGTAATTATTTATGTACAAGAAATTCAGGTTGATACCGTTACATAAAGTTTGTATTGAGTTACATGTTACACGGGACCGTAATACCTTTGTTGTTACATCAGTCAGAGTCTCAGTCTCAGATCCCAGAGGAAAATTTCAGTAACGAGAGGCTGAATGAGTATCGCGTATCGTCTATTACTATTATTATACTTTTACATGAATTTTACACCCGTGAATATTGCTGCAATGATATTTCATAAAGTTGAGATTTATTTTGGGATGCGAATTCATTATTTTTTGTTGAAAAAAAAAACTATGGTAAAAATCGCGGCTTTATGGTAAAGTTAAAAAAAGGTGAAGAATAAAAAATATTAAAAAGAACAGAGGAAAAAAAATTAAATAGTAATAATAACAATATAAATGGAATAAAATAGTATGACTCGGTAAAAAAGGTGATGGTAAAATTATGATTATTAATCGCTAACTTCTGCAGTTGGTGGCGATGTTAGTACACTCTCTTTATTTTATTTAACTTTTTTAATTTATCTCTTTCTCTTTTTTCCTGACCTTTGGACTAGGGAAAATTCAAATAATCGCCGAAACACTTTTTTACATTAGTTACGCCTCGCAGAGCACTCGGTTGCTCTTCTCTGGACCGTACTCATGACTCTGTAACGTTTATTAAAATAAAAATAATAATAATAGTTTATCATAATACCAAAGTTTACTTTCCATTTAATTTAATTTATTTTTATTAATTTAATTAACAACTAACTAAGTTGTAATATTAATTCAATATTAGAGTAATTATCGTTCTGTCAGACCCGTTGTTTTAGATAAAAAAGTCTGTTAATTATAATACTAAATTTAGCCGACATTTTATTTTTGTTTTTATTTATTAAATTGGAACAAAAAAATATTTTTTTAAAATTACACTTAAAGTTATTCAATTTTTTTACGAATGGAATTATTTTTTTTATTTTTTTGTAATAATTTTTTCAATAAAAAAAATTATAAAAATTTTTAGATGTCGGCTAACTTAATTTTCATCCGTTAATTATCAATGATATTAAAGTTAGCCGACATTTTTAGTGTTTTGATCTTTTTAATAATTAAATTAGAAAAAAAAAATATTTTTAAATAATTACACTTACAGTTTTTAAAGTTTTTTACAAGTGAAAATTTCTTTTTATTTTTTCGTAATCATTTTTTCAATAAAAAAAAATTCTAAAAATTTTTACATGTCGGCTAACTTAATTTTCATCGTTTAATTATCAAAATTATTCTAAATAATTAGTTAGTAATTAATTACGCAGAAATAAATACAAAAGGATTACGAGAAATATTTAAATAGCGAGTAATTCTCTATTTAATTATTGACCCGTGCGAATATTTTGCACAATATTAAGATTTTTTATAAATTTTTATTGTATTTTTCTCTAACAGAGAAAAACAAATTTTTTAATATGATATTTAAATTAAGTTTTAAGATTAATTAACAATTTAGAAAAATAACGCAAAAATTTTCAATTTAAAAATTTCTATAAAAAAGTCTAAAAATAAAATTGAATAAGCGCATCTGTCAAATTTGATAATTAATGATAGAACTCGTCCAATTAAGTTAATTTGATAACCAAAATTTATTTTTAGATTAAACCCTTCAAAATATAATGCATTAGACGGATTAAATTCTAGACTTGTCATAAAGTTTAAGTTTCAATATGACAACAATTACCTGCTAGCGATAAAGATAAATTTATAATGATACCCAATTCTATTTCGGTTGAAGCTTACAACCTTGATAGAATATTGTCAGACGAAGAAGTTTAAAAGTTTGATTTTTGTTAACTATAAATTTTCTCCTAGATACAAAAATAAACTAGCCTAGCAACTAATCTACCCGACGTTGTTATTCTGATCGAATTTAATTCGATGAATAAATCCGTAGATACGTCAATTATTTTTTATGATTGAAGGAATGAAATACCTTTTGTTTATCTTATATAAGATAAGACCTTTTAACCTTTAAGAATTTTTCTTGCAGTTGAATCTGCCGCGAACAGCTACTGTGTTCATAGAATGGAACTGACAAGCTTACATATGTTGTAAACGTGTACTTGGCGCGAAACACCACCGTGCCTCCGGATATTTTATGCTAAGTAGTGACTATCTAAACTTTGTCATTATGTATTATGTGTATTTTGCGTGAAAAAGTTATGCAAGGAAGCATAAATAAGCAGCAAAACTTTGCACTAATTAATTGTCAACTAATTTGTAACCTTTTAGCAGAAATTTTGAGTTTATCATTAATGTCGAGTACTAACAAAGGTACTGAAAATTCTCAGTAAAATTAATCTTCTACAAGATAATTTAAGAATTTTTTCGTAATTAATCTCCTCAACTCATACATGCTCGTAAAAAATTTCTTTAATATAAAAATATAGTCTAATAAGTCCGTAAATGCCCATATATAATTTTTTGACCAAAATAGTGTGGAAAACGACCGACGGAGGGCGCATGGTCGCTGTATGTTCTCCTTACTAGAGATTTAAGTCCAAGATATAAAGTTTTAAAGTAAGAAATCATGTTTTGACTCTTCTTAGAAGCTTATTGGAAATTTTTATGTTATTTAATCAACTAGTAAGCTATTTTGTTTTATAAACCATATTAATTGAGAAGATTATAGTAATTTGTTTATTGATGAAGCCATTTTAGGCTAGATGTGCAAAAATGCGTCTTAAGAAAATTGTTTTACGTGCAAATGCCTGTAATTAATTAATGAATAAAAGCTACGTAAAATTAATTTATTACAAGTCATTAGTAAAAATCTATAATAGATTGGCCAAGACGTAGATGTTCATAAGAGCAAGCCAAAAAGAGTCAATTTTGATCGTTAAATTGATGAATTACACTTGACATAATTTTCTGTCGATTAAGCGGTAATTAATATAACTTAAGTTTCTTTATTTGACAAGCTCGTCATCAGTTTCGGACACTTTATAAGAATTAATCGGTGTTCCGACAGTGCTTCGATCGGATATTATATCAAATGTGGCTTTTAATGAGTCATTGCCTCAAGAAATCGATTGAATTGGTTAGAAAATATATTTCGTGGAATCTATAGCACATGTTATGCACCATATAGAGTATTTTAATCTCTACAATTCTAGGGAAGTAATAAAAATAATCAAACGGTACTTCGATAATGAAATACGGGAAAAGTATTGTCACTGCCTCATTTTCTACCTTATTTTCGGTATAATTCACTTGAGATGAATAATCATCGATTTTCATGTTTTAATAAACTTATCTCCAACCACTTTCACTCCATTAAATTAATATTTTGATTCAAAAGAGGGTCGTTGTACTCATACTTTTTTTTAAGAATTTAATCATTTTGATGTGTAAAATTACTTTTATAAAAGCGAATGTAAAAAATTATTAGTGATTTCTCAAATGCTTACTTATATTTAACCCTAAATATACCAGTCAGGCAATCGAGTCATCAGAAGTAATTTCATAATTAAAATATCTTTTTCCTTTAAAAAAAAAAAAAAAAACAAAATATACCAACAATTTATAATAAATATTTTTCACAATTATTTCCGTTATGAATTATGAAGAATTTTCCATTTTTTCCACTGCATTATTACATCATAAAACCATTTTCATAATCTTCGTCAAAAAAAAAAAAAAAAATGAATAAATAAAATAGTCACAATGATGGAAATGATGAAAATACTCTCAACATTTTATGAGAAAATATTTTGTATTTTTTCGTCCTAAAAAAAACCGGATAAACAAATTGCAAACGTATTTTAATAATGATAGACGACGAGCGGTGGAAAGACATAAAAATTTATAAAAATGAATGCTAATAAACAGTATAACGTAAGCGAGCGAGCAAGAGAGAGAAAGAGTGAGAGAGACAGATGTAGATGTAGAGATAGAGAGATAAATTTTGCTGAAGAGAGACGGAGAGATAGAGAAAGGGCTATCGGTCGGGTGTTATTTGCGTTATTTATACGTCCCTGGAGCATCGCGCGGGTTATAATCGAGCGTGCCTGCTCGACGGCCGTGATTACACATCGTTATCCTGGTTAAGCCACCGGAAATGACGGGCCGATGCTCGTGTTGCCATACCTACCAGCTAGATCTGGTTCTGGTAGTGCTTGTGCTTGTGCTTGTGCTTGGTGCCTCACTTGCCGATGGTGATGGTGATGGTGATGGTAATGGTGATTCTGATTCCACGTGGACGTATTATATGTATGCACAAGAGGTACTGGCTGAAGCTTCGAGAATAGAGGTGACTCTCTGGAGAATTTACGCTTCTCGACAGTCCACAGTCCTCTATTCTATACCCAGTTTGGTCGGTGGCTTGGCTCTGATGCTGCTGGTCATACAGCTTGACTGGATCTGTATAGCTGGATGCTTGGCACGTCGATCCTCTCTGGAACCCGTCGACAGCCGCCGGATAAGCTATGCTGCCTCGATTGATCGATTTCACATCATCCTGCCCGGCTCCGGCTCTGACTCCAGGATTATCCTTTTACCGCAAACATTCCTCATTGCAACAGATCTGTATTTTATAGAACCGGAGTGAAGTAGTAGAATATCCAAATCCACCAGTCATCAATCACCGTATTTATGGCACTGCACTATACCACACGTAACACTCCCCCCCCCCCCGCTTTTATTTATTTACTCATAAATTTCCACCTTTTTAGTCTGACCGATAAATTTCCTTTATTTTTACTAATCAAAGCTTGTTTATGCATTCTCGGATCGTTGATGTTTACGGAGTAATAAAAAAAGACGCAATATTCCACCGCAGTAAACAAGTCATTCGTGCTTCGTGGATAATTTGATATTAATTAATACCGGGCCAAAGCATTTTTAATTGATATCTAATATCGAGTTTGCTGCTTGTTATTGCTAAATTATTCAGCATTAGTTACACGCTGTTTTGCATTAATAACGAAGTAGAAATTTTCAATAATTACAATATTTCATCATATAAACTCTTACTTTTGCATATGGAAGAAAAAAAATCGAAAAATTACATTATAAATAGTAATGTGTCCCGTCGTATTTAAAACTAGAAAAATTACAGTTCGAAATAACATTTTTCTAAATTCAAACTTTGAATGTTAATTTTCAGAGCATTCAATTTAATATTTAATTCTTACAAAATCTGTAATAATTACAATCTGAAACTGTAATTTTTCCAGTTTTTTACACGGAGCGTTACGTTATATTATACAATGTAATTTTTCTTTTTTCCGTACAAGGTAAAAGACCCATTAGTGCCACTTTTAACCCCCATTAGTGGCACTTTTTCTTTCAATAAAAAAAATGATCTTAGAATAAAAATCAAAGTTTTTTTGATTTAAAGGTCTTAAAAATTATAAATAATATATTCATTATTGAAATTAATGATTTCATTAATTGAATAAGTACCAAAATCAAAGAAAGTGTCAGTAATGGGATCTTTTATCCTAGTTGGAATTTTTTTATACTGTCAATTCGCAGAAAAAAGAAGATTTGTATAAGTAAAGTCATACTGAATAATTACTACAGTTTCAGATACTAGAAAACGTCTTTTACTTCGAAACTGTAAAAATTACATTTGTCCAGAAGTAACAAATATTAGTTTCAAATAATACGTTATCCCTATTTTAAATTTTATTAATTTCTAATTGTGATTTATGAGTAACAACCTCAAGCTGTAATTTATTATGAAGAAGTCGAATTTAGAAATTACAATCCTACATTATATGATCAATAAAAAAATAGATAAACTTACCAGCTACCACAATTCATACATCAATTTGAACTAAATACTATCCCAGAGATTGTCACTTACCTAAAACAAAAAAATAAAAAAAAAAGGTTAATATAAGCTATAAATTTTATAAATGTTTTGAATAATAATAATAACAATAATCATGATAAGTGAAATTGTTAATATTCAATGGCTGCACTTATAATAAAGCTCTAAGCCGGTATCTTCAAACCGAATTTATAGAATCCGACGATAATAGAATTTAAATAATATAAAGTATAACACCGAGATACGTAACTGCGGCATTATTTAAAGCCGGAATTTTTCAGGATAAAATATCTCGAAATCCAACTTTATTCAACGACTATTAGAGAAATGGATTTCCAACTGGTCGAAGGTCATCCTGGAATCGATAAGAAAGAATTGATAACCTCCAGGCAAAGGCAGAGGCAGAAGCAGCGAGTCTTGGCCGGAGGACTTCCTGAGCACAGACGAGTCAGAGAATAAAAAAATGAATAAGAATAAAAATAAAGCTGAAATGTTGAAGAGAAAAATGTCCTCGAAGCATATGTGCTTGCACACACGAGCGCTCGTACGTGGAATGAAAAAAATTTTTCCACGTCAAGAGTATTGCAGCCAGTCTGAGTTAGACTGGATAGGTCAACTTAGAGGGTTGACCACGTTCGATTCTATTTTCATGGGGGTCACGTTGTCACGTACCTACAGCCTGTCTTCGTATACACATAGTGTTCGGTAGGTAACCATCAAAACTATGTATACAGCTTACATATACTTCATATATACATTGAACTTACTTCGTTTTAGAATTACTGAATGATACATATATCTACACGGGTGTAGTCGCAAGCGCAAGTGTGTACGTATGAAGCAAAGACACATGTACACTCATGTGAACACAAATACATTCGTGTGTACGTATAAACACACATGATACATATCGAAGCATATGAACAAAATAAAAATTCTTTTTTAAAGTAAAAGTATTTTTTTAAATGATCAGCTGTTCTTTCTAGGCAAAAAAAGTAATTTTAATGGTTTGGTGTGCACGGAAAAAAGAAAAATTACATTATATAATGTAACTTGGCACTCCGTGATGAAAACTGAAAAAATTACAGCTTCAGATTGTAATTATTAGGGGAAGGACGGGCAAAACGGATATGTTAATTTGAAAATGAAATAACAAATATATATTACAATCATATCCATTCTTAACTTTGGCTAATAATTTTTTGGGTAATTGAAGTTTATAATTAAAGTAAAATAAAAATAATAACAAAGAAATTCTTCTTCGAAATTAAAAAAAAAAAAAGTCAACATTATCCGTTTTGCCCTACCAGGGCGGGCAAAATGAATACTCAGGTCGCGTAAAACGAATACTGATTGGAAAATACATTTCAATCAAAACAATCGTCGCAAAAATATCAACCGCGTCCTGAATATGAAGAAAAAAAATCAAATCTGCATCGTCCTTAACAACATTAAACTAAGTACTGTATACTTACGATTTAAAATTTTTTTTTTTTCCTAAATTTCAATATTTATAAAAAAAATTCCCACAAGTATGCAAAACCAATGCTTTATCGATAACGGTAAGTGTAGTTACATAATAGATTGATAGATTGCTGTCTAAAATGTTTCTATCGACCGACCAGCGATTTAAAACGATTATTCATTTTACCCGCCCTCTCCGTCTTGCCCGTCCGTCCCCTACAGATTTTATAAGAATAACATTGTAGAATGTAATATTTACATTGAAAGCTCTGAAAATTAACATTCAAAGTTTAGATTTAGAAAAATGTTATTTCGAACTGTAATTTTTCTAGTTTTCTTTTTTCCGTGTCGATTTTTAATATCTTTATGAGGGAGCAAACCTTAATAACTCTTGTAATTATTAATTTTTAAACTCATTTTATTTTTTAATCTTAATTGAGTTATAGGTGATTGTCGAAAAAAAATTGTAATTTCATATTATGTTTAATTATAACTAATTTTTTGTGAGAGTGACACTGAAAAAAAAGTATGAGTCTCACACTTATAAATTTTAGTGATATTACAATACTTGGTATTGCGAATATACTTAAACAATATTTGGGTCTCAACGCAATATTTTTAAGCGCTACACTAAAACTCGTTTAAGTCATACACTTAAACTGACTTGGAGCGCCACCGCAAAACTCATAACCACAATACACTCAAATATGTTAATTTTTTTTTATTTTTTATTAATTTATATATTTAATTTTTTAAATTTTATTAATTAAAAAATAATGATTAAAACACTAATGTTAAGATGTTACAATTATTATAATACAGGTTAACCTCGGTTGACAATGTGTTCAAATTTTACAATATTATAAAATGACATATTATTTTATAATATATTAATTTTACATATTATAAAATGATATATATGTGATAGGAGGATTAATTCCACTTGGTTAATTTATTTTTCATCCACGAATCCATAAATAATTATTGTTAATGTCAATTATGTAAATATTTTTTTTATGCTCTTAAAAACGATGTTTAGGTTAAAGGTACAAACACGGTATATAAACACGGGGAAAAAAGAAACGAAGTATACGCGCTGAGTCTTACGCGGGAACTTTTTTTACTATACTCTCTGAACTTGCAATAGTATCGTACGGAAAATATAAGTCACTCACTTAAACAGAGTATTGCGATAATACTTAAACTTTTTTATATCATATTCGCAATACTAATTCATTAAAAAAGAGTATACCCATATGACTTAAACTTTTTTTTCAGTGTAGGCAAATTTTATGTCCTTCGAATAGTCATTGATACGGTCTTTAATTAGTTCTTTTTGTATAATTTATGCATTAAAACGAAAGAGAGCATCCAATCCGCACAGTAAAAAATTTTGCGTCAAATAACAGTGTTAAAAATTTTTGTGTTAAATATTTAACACTTTTATGTGTAAATTTAACATTGATTCTGTTAAATCAACACAAAAACGTATTAAATATTTAACATAAAAATTTTTAACAAAATTTTTTGACGCAATGACGCAAAATTTTTTACTGTGCGTATGAAAAAAATACTATTCGTGGAAAAATTTCAACGAGCTTACAACTTGAATTATGAATCAGAGTAATTTCGTTTAAATTAATTCATTTGTAATTAATTTATTATTAAAATCATTTTTTCAATTATTCTTGTAGTGTACAGTAGATAATTATTTTTTTTCTATCAACTTTTGATATAAAATGATTAAACAATTGTATTTACCAAACCTTTTAAATATTAACACATATGTGTGTACAAGTGTATCTATATACACTCACATGTATCTACAAGTGTAGAATGTAGTATGTAATATGTAGTGCATAGTATTGCATAGAACTATACTAGTGACATAGATATTACTATCAAATCAGTATCTATACAGTTAATGCAGCATTATGTCTCGCATGATTGTATGAGGTCACATCGCAGAAACGTCGCACTACATAGTGTAGGGGAGCCCTTTTAGGATCCACCATTCACCGAGCTGGTAATCAGCGCTTTATTGCCCATAGCCAATTAACGGCTGCGATTGGCACGCGAACAAAGCTCCGCGGTATATGGCACCAGTGCCTATGACTATAACTATAACTAAACTATCCGGTAGTCATCCTATATTTCCAACTATCCCACATCCGCGGGGATCTATATCTGAAAAAGCTGAGGAAATAATACCAGAAAGGACGGAGGTTACGGATATTTGGGTTAAGCGTTCACTTAATCGAATTCAGGTTGTGATTTCGCTCTTCAACGGGCTTTTTGGTGATCCAAAACATTTTGGTGTACGGCAAAACATTTTAATTGCTGATTTGTATGCTAATTCGCTTATGGTAAAATTATTTTTATTTCACTTAAAATTTAAAGGAAATATAAAGTGACACGTTGATAAAAATGTGATAATTTCAATAAAAATGAGCAATTATTATCCGAAATTTTTCTATTATATAAAAAAATTCTTAATTAAAATTTGAAAAATTGTATTTTGGAATTTTTCGATCATAGAGCACTCTCTAATGTTTCGGATTAAGCGTCATGCAAAAGGAAATTTCTGTTGAAGAAAATCTAGGACAGAAAAGTTTAAAAATTCGATTTAGTCTTAGGTGCTCTAGTCTTGATATATATCTATAAAAATATATATTGGACATAAAATATAGCAAGGAGCAAACATTGCTGACACTAAAATAGATTTTATGATCCAACTTTAAAATTATATACCTTTGTTAAATAAGCTGCACGTTTATTTTTATAACACGATATTTTTCTAATTTAGCAATTTTTACCTATAACTCTCCATTATTATTAAATTGATAATATACAATATAATTTTTTATTACAACTTATTTTTTTATTAGCTTTTTTTACTAGACCGAAACATCAAGACCTTAATTTAGAAATTCAATCATCAAAAGAACTAATTTGTGAAGCAAAACAACCAATTTGCTTCGAAATAATTATTATAGTTAAAAATTATCTCATTTTGATCAAATTTTTTTATTAATGTGATTCTTAAAAAGTATAATAAATCATTAAAAATATCATCATAAATCCATTTGAATTGTTTCTTGTATTGCGAGGTCAAGCGCGAGTTCTTTGGCTACTAAACTATCTCAGAACTAAATCATATTTAAATTAAAGAAACTTTTTGCATCATTTTCTTCCAACTATTTTTTCTCGGCAACTAATACCGTAAATCAATGCTCACCAAGTTTGTTAATAAATATTTGTAGACTATAAACGCATTAAATATTGAATGTAAAATTAATAAAACATAAGTTTAACTTTAAAACTACAAAGACGTATGGATACTGTATAAATAAAGTCTTTCAACAAAACTCTTAGAGTTTAATTAAATTGATAACTACGATACTAAACTATACTCGTGCACACTCCCCGGTGAATTTATTTAGCAAACTTTATTAAAAGTTAATTCGATAAACCTCGTGTATACTTTATACAAGAAAATATAAATAAACTTTTCATTCTTATTCAACTTTATATTTATTTCCATCACTTTTTACTGCCGTTGTTTAAAAACTCGCAATGTCAATTGAGTACAAACAAATACTTCGTCACTTATTTTTATATTTTTTTACGCTGGATAGTTGAGTCAAGTTTACATTTTTTATATCGCAGATAAACAACTTTTGTCGTCTTCATCAAGTGAGCTTAAGGGAGCTGTTCCGAAGCAATACAGTGCACTAGCTCCTTTTCGTAATTTCTTGGCAACTTATAAAAAAAATATCTATATATTTTTTTTTTACTCCACTCAAGAAGGGACCTTCAGCATAAAAAAATAACAACGACACTAACGCTGAAGTTGACATTTTTTTATTTATAAATATTTTTTATTGCCGGTATTTTTATTATTATTTACGCCCTTACAAAAGGATTTAGACATGGAAAAAAGACTAGAGAGGAAAAAGCTGGTGTTATTTTCGGGCTCGTTTTTTACGACTCTCATGTTTCTTATACTCGGCTTCTTATTCCTTTCTTCTATTCGTTTATTTTTTTTATTATTTTTTCGTACCACGGTTTTCATCTAGTTGATCTGGCTAGCTGCGCATTCTAGGACTAGGGATGATCTGAGGTTTTGAGGGGTTCAACGTGATCCCTTACTCGACATGTTAGAACTTGGCCTCTTGATCTCGGGATTAATCGTGCTTTAAGGGTGAAAACTAGTATAGGAAAAGAAAAATAAAACGAAAATATCGAAAATTATGGGTAAAATGGGAAAAAAGATGAAAGAACTAAATCTTTGGGGATGATGGAACAAAAATTCAAGGTTCATTTATTGATATGATGGAGAGCCTAAGTCAATAATAGTTTATTTATTTTTAGATAGATTTTTTCATTATAGGGAGGACATTATTACTGAAATAATAAGTTATTTTGTTTTGATTATTTAAATTCATCAAAGATATCAATTACTATTATTTTTAATTTGTGGGAATATCTAAATTAATAAGCTTATAGGCTGAAAAATGAAATTTATTTCATATATAGCGTCTTGTTTAGTCGGAGTATATTTTTTACTAAATTAAATTAAGTCAAAAAAAAAAATTCTTTAATAATTGAGATTAAAATTTTTTATAAATTTTATTTAAAAAATTTGTAAAATAATTTTTTTTTATTTGGCTAGTTTTAATTGTTTTAAAACATACTTTGGAAATTTTCCGATAGGTGGCACATGGTCGCTTATTTTACTTGTTACTAGAGAGTTTAGTTTTAAAATATAAAATGAATTAATAAAAAAAAAAATATCATTAGTTATTCTAGAGTTGAAAATGAACTAGACAAAAAAATTAATAATAAATAATTTTGTATTGATTATTTAAATCCATCAAAAACATAAATTATTAGTTTTAATTTGAGAGGGACCTAAATTAAAAATTTTATAGGCTAAAAAAGGAAATTTATTTCATAAATAGTGTCTTGCTTAGTCGGAGTATATTTTGCAGTAAATAAAATAAAATAAAATAAAATAAAATTAAATTAAGTAAAAAAAAAAAAGAAAATATCATTAGTTATTCTAGAGTTGAAAATGAACTAGACAAAAAAATAAATAACAAGATAAAGTTGCCGATAGAGGTTGAAAACAATTTAGTGTTGGTCTAAAGACGATAGAATCGAGAGGAGTAATAGTGAAAAGGACATTTTCCACAAGCACTTTCCGGTTCTAAGCTCTTCCCACTTACAGTGAATGCTCTTTTTATCATTCTATCTCTCGGTCTCTCTTGTTCTTCTTCTTATATTCCTTCATACTAAAGTCTTGAGGTTTTCTGGATTCTTAAAACCATAACTCTGTGGTCCTGCCGAGTAGGACGAATCCTATATAAAATTTTACCGTGCTCTTACTTCACCACGGGCTAAATAAATCTTATAGAATTGCTATAAGCGAAAAAACGACCTTTGACCTCATATTCTTGTAAATTTTTTATATTTTTATTTCATTTCCTTCTTTAAAGAATAATGCTTGTTTAGGACTTTGTTTCAACAGCAAAAACATACTCTTTGAAATAACAAATACATAAAACTGGCCCTCCAGGTACTTATACAAAAATAAACATACTTTTCTTTTTCATCAAAATTCACCCTTCATATCAACTACCTTAATTATTATTTACGAGGAAAAAAAATTCTATGAGTACAAATTAACCGACATATTTATTATACTAACATAAAAAACTGATCAAACCTATTTTTTTACTCTACCCGTGTATAAAAATTTTCCGATACAGCTATCAATGACCTAACTTGGAGAGAAAATAAATTATTATTTGTAATTTTTGATTTTTTGAAAAATGTGCACGTCAATTATTCAAACTAAAATTGATTTAGTACTTAGAAGAGTGATATCTCAAAGTAAACTCTCTTGAAAGGAGACGATTTAGCGATCATGCGCCATCTGTTGGAGATTTTTAATACTAACTGTGATCAAAAAATTATATTTAGGGTTGATATGCATAATAATTATTATATGTATATTTCAGGACATATAAAAAATTATTTACGGTTATATCGGGTATTTTTTTTACAAAAAATTATTATTATCAATATTAATTAGATTAGATAACATTCTTAAGTCTACACACGGAAAAAAAAATTAACTTGGATCAAGAGAAAAATTTTTGAACTAATAAAATGATTTTAAAGAGTTTCAATATCGTAGATCAAGACGAAAAATTCTTGAATCACGTAAAATTTACTTAAACCAAGTAAAGTTAGCAGTCATTAGAGAATTTTTTGATTTTTTTTAACAAACAAATTTGTTCAAAAAAAAAAATAAAAAAAAAATTGCATTTTGTATTTTTTTAAATTTCTACATGTCAATTTTTTTTTCTTATTTTTTTTGCCATAATTTATTTGTCAAAAAAATTCTAAAAATTATTTAATATCTGCTAAATTTATTTTCATCGAAAATTCTCTTAGTTTAAGAATTTTTCCACTCAAATCAAAATTATTCACTTGATTCAAGTAAATTTTTTTTCTCTGCAGAAATACTATCATACTGTCCTTTTTCTTTTTTTTTTAAACTTATGATCAATAAAAAAAAATTTTCCTTTTTAGTTTGTAAAGAAAATTTTTCTTTCTTTTCTCGTGATATAATCAGCAATGTAAATACCAGTTGCTATATATATTCCGTAAACTCGGACATTTACATTCCCTAAAATCTAGAACCCCATCATCGACATACACATACTCGACAAGAATCACCTATGTAAACGTATAAATATTTGATCTCATTTGAAGCAGACTACAGAGGGTGCGCGTTCAATCTCGACGACAACGATGACGGTGACTTGGATGCTGACATTCTCTCGCATAATATCTATCTATACATATACATGGATATACATGTACACCCAGAAATCTCCGAATCAGGGGGATTTGCCAGGAGAGGTAGATTGGTTTAAGGGCTGTAGTTATAGCAGTTAGCAGGGAGATGTAATAGAAAGAGGAGAGTTGTGACGGGGCACCCTAGCGCGAGACGGACACTCGGAATAATTATTCCCCGAATTTGCATCCTGATTCTGAGGTCACGTTTGCTACGTAGCAGCCTCAATCCCATCCGAAGTAGTCGAGCATCCATTCACCCTCTTTCAGCTTTCGGCTCTGCCCGCTCTATCCCTTGTTACCTCGTTACACTCATGGTCAGCCGTACAGACGTACGTACGTACACAATACACATTTACATGGAATACAGCGAGATCGTGGCCATCATCAGCATCCCCTTGAATTCCCATGTTAACAGTCGCCAGGTAGCCTATTTGCCAACTGCTCCTGCTTCTGCTCTTGTTTCTACTCTGCGGCTTAGTAATTTCTGTCTCGATCTCACTCTCGCTTTCATTATCATCAGTACGTATAGATTAACAGCAATTATTGAAGAAGGATTTGTGTCAACTGTAGTTATATGTCAACCGGTGGTTTATCGCAGTATACTGTCCACTGATGTATTAAATATAGGTTATTATTGTAGTTTCTGTTTTAGGGGAATATTGTTGTCTATACATCTGGGGCAAGTATTGGAATTTAGGGATTATCGGCCGAACAAATGTCATTTCTCATTTCATCCACGGCAATTAGATTTGGTAATAACAAATGAACAGAATGACGATGTTAAGGCCAGCTGGGAAAATTAAACGATAGGGGATATATATAGTTATCGTTACGAGATTCGCGGAATCCAATAGCCGTTGAACACCGGTGAGAGCGGAGACCGACACTAATTGCCCGGAAATCGAGCAAGAAAATTAGTTGATTCGGGTTGAGGGTCGCAAAAAAAGAGAGATAAAGATAACCTTTAAATCTTTATTGGATTTCAGCGAATTAGTTGATACGAAGGGTTGTTTTCGTTTTTTTACGGACCAAAAGTTCTGTTAAAATTATAAAAATATCTGTTAAATTTACAGTTTTATTCTTGTCAAAACATCTTTTAAATTTACATTGATAAAAATTTTAATTTTACACTAGAAAAGTGCATTATATGAACCGGTATAAAATTATACATCGCAATAATTCTTACATAAAAATTTATAATTTTATGAATTTTGTTTCTTTATAATTTATTATTGTGAATGTATTTGTAGTATATATGTACTAGCTTCTATGTTATTTGTGCAATTATTGTAAAGGAACTCTGTAATTGGCTTAAAGCTGTTGAGTTCATTATTCTATAAATAAAATAAAATAAAATAAAAACAAATATAATATAAAATGACCATGTAAATTAAATCAATCAAAATATTTCGACCTCTAAATAATAACGTTATAATTAAATTTATTTTTGTGTCAACAAAAATGATTGATATTTTTTCCTTTGAATTATTTATACAGAATGAAAAATGACAAGAATATTAGTTGCGAGAATAAACATATTATTTATATACGTAGGTATGTGACAAAGTGGACGAGACCAGACCAAGAAAACAATTTATCATTCCGTGATACCGTAAGTTTTTTAAATATTTTTCTTCTATCAAATACAAAGCAATGATAGAACGGAATAAAAAAATTAAAAATAACCTTTCGTTTTTATTTTCACCACGTCTCGCTCGTCTTCACCATCACCACCCCCTTTCCTCTCTTTTTCGCTGGTTGTACTCTTCTTATACTCTACACATTTTTTTACGGTAGGTTTTTTTTTGTTGCGGTTGCGGTAAGTGAGGTAGATCGATCGAACGGTCAGACGACAGAAGGATTACCTGTCGAGTTCGAGAAGATAACCAGCTGGAAAATCGCTCACCGATAACATCTTTTCAAGTGAAAAAAATTTATATGTATCGTTATTTATAATTTTATCTATAAACCTAATCATATTATTTATAATATGATAATGATAATATATAATCACAAGAAAGATAATTTTATTACTGCAAGGTTTTTTTTTTTTATTAAATTGTTAGCATTTCTCGCTATTCTTATTACTGTTGATTAATTAATCAGGCTTTTGGTAAAAGCCTAAAAAAAAATTTCACAAAGAAAAAATATTTCTAAATCATTATAAAATTTTTTTATAAATTTAAAAATTTTTGTTAATTATTTGGAATTAAAATTCACAGATTTTGATCCTCAAAAAAATTTTTTTTAACAACTAAATATTTTATTTTTTAACCTTGATTAAAAACAGGATAATTTAAATAAGTACTTATTAAAATTTTGAGAAAATTAAAAGTATTATAATAAAAATTGGAAAATTTTTTTGATCAAAAAACAGTAAATTTTTTTTTTTAATTCCCATTTGATAACGAGGCAAAACATAAACAGGCATCAACAAGGATATACCAGTAGAATAAGCCGAGTAAGGTCAAACACAAAGGCGGGATAAATTTTGGCCATAAAGGGATAAAGCATCGGTCAACACCGGGAAACACGTCACACACATAGACGTTCATACTCATATGACATGCGTGAGGTACTAAAACGATGCTAATGTTCCAGGCCAGGAGGGCTAGTTTCTTGTCACTGGGTTGTTTTGGGTAGCTAGATGTGTGATGTCGGATATATTCAAGAGGGTGCGAAAACCCGATGAGATCCAGTTGGGATCCAAGGTATACCCGACTAACCTAACCGATATCCTGCAAGAGTAGAGAGAATCACTAGAGCTGGTAGAGAGAGGTGTATGCAAATATGTATGCTAACGAGGACGTGAATTCTCGACGTTGATACATAACAGCCGGGGTAGTCAAAGCCAAACCAATGTTGTTGAGTGACGTTATATCATACATTGATATACATCTAAAATATTGTCACTGAGGACTATCGATATTTTCTCATAAATTCCCACACTCAAATAACTGACAAATATTATATCTGTATCAGATTCATGGCTTTTATTTTTCTCAAAAGATTTATAAGAATTTTTTTTATCAAAATTTTATATCAAGTCGATGAAAATATGTAAAATTACTTACAATAATGATCTTTAAAAAATAAAGTTGATTTGAATACTTTAAGGAAGTACCCTCTTTGGAAAATCGTCGATTTTCGGTCCAAACGCAATAAATCCAAAGTTATCTGTAATTCTTCGAATATAACCATCAGAATTTGTGCAAGCCATGTTTATACAGTGATTTCTGTGAAAAAATTACTTAAAATGACTGTAATTATGTGAAATTACATGAAGTTATCTCTCGAAAGAATTGACTGAAATTATGTGAAATTATGTGAAATTATGTGAAATTATATGAGATGTGTGAAGTAATCTCTTGAACGAATCGACTGAAATTATGTGAAGTTATTTCTTGAACAAATTGACTGAAATTATGTGAAATTACTTAAAATAATGTTCTTTAAAAAATAAAGTCGATTTGAATACTTTAAGGAAGTACCCTCACGCGGAAAATTGTCGATTTTCGGTCCAAACGCAATGAATCCAAAATAATTAGTAATTTCTCGAATATAATCATCAGAATTCGTGCAAGCCATGTTTATACAGTGACTTCTGTGAAAAAATTACTTGAAATAATGTTCTTTAAAAAATAAAGTCGATTTGAATCCTTTAAGGAAGTACCCTCTTTCGGAAAATCGTCGATTTTCGGTCCAAACTCAATGAATCCAAAATAATCAGTAATTTCTTGAATATAACCATCAGAATTCGTGTAAACTATGTTTATACAGTGATTTCTGTGAAAAAATTACTTGGAATAATGTTCTTTAAAAAATAAAGTCGATTTGAATCCTTTAAGGAAGTACCCTCTTCCGGAAAATCGTCGATTTTCGGTCCAAACTCAATGAATCCAAAATAATCAGTAATTTCTTGAATATAACCATCAGAATTCGTGCAAGCTATGTTTATACAGTGATTTCTGTGAAAAAATTACTTGGAATAATGTTCTTTAAAAAATAAAGTCGATTTGAATCCTTTAAGGAAGTACCCTCTTCCGGAAAATCGTCGATTTTCGGTCCAAACTCAATGAATCCAAAATAATCAGTAATTTCTTGAATATAACCATCAGAATTCGTGCAAGCTATGTTTATACAGTGATTTCTGTTAAAAATTACTTGGAATAATGTTCTTTAAAAAATAAAGTCGATTTGAATCCTTTAAGGAAGTACCCTCTTCCGGAAAATCGTCGATTTTCGGTCCAAACTCAATGAATCCAAAATAATCAGTAATTTCTTGAATATAACCATCAGAATTCGTGCAAGCTATGTTTATACAGTGATTTCTGTGAAAAAATTACTTGGAATAATGTTCTTTAAAAAATAAAGTCGATTTGAATCCTTTAAGGAAGTACCCTCTTCCGGAAAATCGTCGATTTTCGGTCCAAACTCAATGAATCCAAAATAATCAGTAATTTCTTGAATATAACCATCAGAATTCGTGCAAGCTATGTTTATACAGTGATTTCTGTGAAAAAATTATTTAAAATAATGTTCTTTAAAAAATAAAGTCGATTTGAATACTTTAAGGAAGTACCCTCTTTCGGAAAATCGTCGATTTTCGGTCCAAACGCAATAAATCCAAAGTTATCTGTAATTCTTCGAATATAACCATCAGAATTTGTGCAAGCCATGTTTATACAGTGATTTCTGTGAAAAAATTACTTAAAATAATGTTCTTTAAAAAATAAAGTCGATTTGAATCCTTTAAGGAAGTACCCTCTTCCGGAAAATCGTCGATTTTCGGTCCAAACTCAATGAATCCAAAATAATCAGTAATTTCTTGAATATAACCATCAGAATTCGTGCAAGCTATGTTTATACAGTGATTTCTGTGAAAAAATTACTTGGAATAATGTTCTTTAAAAAATAAAGTCGATTTGAATCCTTTAAGGAAGTACCCTCTTCCGGAAAATCGTCGATTTTCGGTCCAAACTCAATGAATCCAAAATAATCAGTAATTTCTTGAATGTAACCATCAGAATTCGTGCAAGCTATGTTTATACAGTGATTTCTGTTAAAAAATTATTTAAAATAATGTTCTTCAAAAAATAAAGTCGATTTGAATACTTTAAGGAAGTACCCTCTTTCGGAAAATCGTCGATTTTCGGTCCAAACGCAATAAATCCAAAGTTATCTGTAATTCTTCGAATATAACCATCAGAATTTGTGCAAGCCATGTTTATACAGTGATTTCTGTGAAAAAATTACTTAAAATGACTGTAATTATGTGAAATTACATGAAGTTATCTCTTGAAAGAATCGACTGAAATTATGTGAAATTATGTGAAATTATGTGAAATTATGTGAGATGTGTGAAGTAATCTCTTGAACGAATCGACTGAAATTATGTGAAGTTATTTCTTGAACAAATTGACTGAAATTATGTGAAATTACTTAAAATAATGTTCTTTAAAAAATAAAGTCGATTTGAATACTTTAAGGAAGTACCCTCTTTCGGAAAATCGTCGATTTTCGGTCCAAACTCAATGAATCTAAAATAATCAGTAATTTCTTGAATATAACCATCAGAATTGGTGTAAGCTATGTTTATACAGTGATTTCTGTGAAAAAATTACTTAAAATAATGTTCTTTAAAAAATAAAGTCGATTTGAATCCTTTAAGGAAGTACCCTCTTCCGGAAAATCGTCGATTTTCGGTCCAAACTCAATGAATCCAAAATAATCAGTAATTTCTTGAATATAACCATCAGAATTCGTGCAAGCTATGTTTATACAGTGATTTCTGTGAAAAAATTACTTGAAATAATGTTCTTTAAAAAATAAAGTCGATTTGAATCCTTTAAGGAAGTACCCTCTTTCGGAAAATCGTCGATTTTCGGTCCAAACTCAATGAATCCAAAATAATCAGTAATTTCTTGAATATAACCATCAGAATTCGTGCAAGCTATGTTTATACAGTGATTTCTGTGAAAAAATTATTTAAAATAATGTTCTTCAAAAAATAAAGTCGATTTGAATACTTTAAGGAAGTACCCTCTTTCGGAAAATCGTCGATTTTCGGTCCAAACGCAATAAATCCAAAGTTATCTGTAATTCTTCGAATATAACCATCAGAATTTGTGCAAGCTATGTTTATACAGTGATTTCTGTGAAAAAATTACTTAAAATGACTGTAATTATGTGAAATTACATGAAGTTATCTCTTGAAAGAATTGACTGAAATTATGTGAAATTATGTGAAATTATGTGAAATTATATGAGATGTGTGAAGTAATCTCTTGAACGAATCGACTGAAATTATGTGAAGTTATTTCTTGAACAAATTGACTGAAATTATGTGAAATTACTTAAAATAATGTTCTTTAAAAAATAAAGTCGATTTGAATACTTTAAGGAAGTACCCTTGCTCGGAAAATTGTCGATTTTCGGTCCAAACGCAATGAATCCAAAATAATTAGTAATTTCTCGAATATAACCATCAGAATTCGTGCAAGCCATGTTTATACAGTGACTTCTGTGAAAAAATTACTTGAAATAATGTTCTTTAAAAAATAAAGTCGATTTGAATACTTTAAGGAAGTACCCTCTTTCGGAAAATCGTCGATTTTCGGTCCAAACTCAATGAATCCAAAATATTTAGTAATTTCTCGAATATAACCATCACAATTTGGGCAAGCTATATTTATACAGTGATTTCTGTGAATGAATTACTTAAAAGAATGTTCTTTTAAAAATAAAGTCGATTTGAATACTTTAAGGAAGTACCCTCACTCGGAAAATCGTCGATTTTTGGTCCTAACCCAATGAATCCAAAATGATCAGTAATTTCTCGCATATAACTATCAGTATTTATGAGCCTTATTTTGTTTGTCATAGCGGGTTGAAAAAAATGTGGATTATTAGTACAGTTGTTTGCCTTTTATCAAATCTGTGTGAATTTGAAGTTCCAAAAAACTCCAACTTCACGTTTTTCCCATAATTTAAAAATCGCCATCAGATGGATGGTGGACTGGAAAGAAAGATCTCAAGTTCACATTATAGTGTACTCACTTAGAATCCAAAAGCACAAACTTTAATATTGCAATTTTACGATGACGGATTTGGTGGAGATGATCTTGGTGGGTGTTGCACACTTTTGAGTGAGCGTAGTATGGGGCCTATACCCTATACACAGTATGTCCTTTCTACATGGATAGTTCTTAGAATTAAGAACGGTTTGTGCCAGAGGTGACACTAGTCACTCCCGCTGACGAGTCTTGTAGTGTTTTTCGAGACAAAACCGCAGTAATCCATAATTGTGGTTTTTAGGTAGATTTAATTAGGAATCTAACTATTGCATTAGTCCTCATGGTGAAATTTTCACCTGATTTTGCTATCATATGTCATAATTAGTCAAGTAAGTTTCAAAAATACAATTGGTTAAAAAATATGACCTTGTTATCAGGATATCTGCAAAAGTTTTCAACCGATCTTGATGAAACTTGGTACACATATTCTTTGGGTAATTATCTTGAACGAGTTTGAAGATGAGCATAATCGGTTAATTAGTTTAGAAATGGCGGCCATTAAAAATTTGCAAAATAGTGAAAATCACACAAAAAAAAATTTTACGTCATCGCGTCATAAAATTTTGTGTTAAAAATTTTTATGTTAAATATTTAACATTTTTTTGTGTTGATTTAACAGAGTAAATGTTAAATTTACACATAAAAGTGTTAAATATTTAACACAAAATTTTTCAACACTAATTTTTTTGACGCAATGATGCAAAATTTTTTACAGTGCACGTTTTCGGTTACTTCATTGATGTATAACTTTTGATTGAAGAGAGATAGCTAATTTTTGAAAAATTCATATGAAAGCTCATGAAATTGCCTTCGATTTGATGCACATAACATTGACTTTTTTTTCTTTGTTACCTTCGATATTATAACTAAAATTAAATATTTTTTATTAACTTAATTTTTTTTACTTATTAATGATAAAAATATTTAAATCACCGTGAAAATTGTAGACATAACGATCGATCATTTATTATTCAAAAATCATATATAGATTTTGCTCATCTTCGAACTATTCCAATATAATTATCCAAATAGTAAATACACCAAGAAAACTTTTGCAGAACTTTTTTATTGTAATTAATTTAAGAATTTGGTTTTCAACAAATTATAAGAGAGAAAATAAAGAGAATTTTATATCAAATGAAATTTACCTTCCATTTCAGGTGAGGCCGAATGCCATTTTATTTTTTTTACATTTTAACACATCAACGAAAAATAAATGCTTCGCATCGTAAGTCGTGCAATAGACTAAAAAAGATAATTACAAAATCATTTATTAACAGTTAATAAAACTTATTGAATATTAAAAAATCCTCTTATCAGTCTATAAATTATTTAGTCCAAGATGGCGGTGGTATAGCTCTAGTTTTATAAGTCTGAGTCACAAAGCCAGTAGACCACATTTTAGGCGTTCGCGGGCGCTGAGGATTTGTGAAATCAACTGAATAAAGTCCGTATTTATGTGTGTAACCCGCAGTCCATTCGAAAACATCAATAAGAGACCAAGTGAACAATCCCATTATTTTAGAGCCTTGGGTTATTAACTTCAGTATTTCAATGAAATGAAGGCGGAAGTATTCGGCGCGTTGTTTGTCGTCCAATTGGCCATCATCTTTGAAGCCGATTTCAGCGATTAACATCTGTGGATTGTTGTACTTTTTGTTCAAGTCATTTATGAGCGCTGAAAAGGCCCATGGATCACACTAAGTAATAAACGAAAAAAATAATTTATATTAAATTTAATTTAAACCGTCACTTGTTGGGTATAGAAATGGTGCAATTAATTTTGAGAAAAGAATTAATCGATCGAATGGTGAACAAACATGATTTAATTAAAGATATGACATCTAAAATTGATTGGTTTATTTTTGCGCAGTAAGTGATCGATTTACTTACTCTGATGCTGCAAAGTGGGCCATAGTGTTTCAGAAAATCATCCTCAAGACCCAAGCTAAGTTTGATGCCAATGTCGGCGAAGTATGAAATCGTAGATTTAATATCTTTATCCGGCCATTCAACGTATCTCAGACTGCGGTAAAAAATTATTGCCAAGTAATCGGATGAGTTTTTTATCAAATCAATTTGCTCGTTAGTAAAACTAGGCAGTCTTGAGCGACGAAATCCTTGGACAGAACTGTGCATTGAAATTCTGTCTTTCATTATTTTGGAATAGCCGCCTTCTTTTGAAAATATCGGGTTTATAAACCAGCTGTTCCAGAAATCTGTTGCTTGCATCGCTGCTTGAGATTCATTAGTATCATTTAAATTTCCCGGATGAAACCACATTACTGAAACCACTAATGAGACCGTACTTGTTGTAACAGAATGTCATTTAAAAGAAAAAAAAAAAAAAAACGTCAATATGGTGACTATAAAGAAATTCAATAAAGGATAAATGAATATCCAAACCTCGTTGTTTGTTCCGAAATTGTTCATTATACAATCTGTATGTTTTTGCGTGGGCCAGTAATGCATTGTGACCACAAATGTAACTGGCAATTCCAGATTGGTTGATTCGGGGTGGAAATAATCCATCATAACCGAACATACAATAGAAATTCGGTTCATTGGATGTAAACCAATGTTTGACCTGAGCGTATTCATTATTTATTATTAATTTTTAATTTTATTAATGAGTATGTTTTTTTGTCAAGTAATATATATTGAGTAATGATTATACTTTTTATTTACTATAGCAATTTCATGAAAACCATTTTTGTTACAAATTTGCTGACATGATCAACTTGGTATGTAATTTAGATGTACTCAAGAAACATACAAATTTTTGTAAAATTATAGAAACAATTTTGGCAATGTTGAAGAAAATGATTTCATAATGACAGAAACCGATTTCAAGAACCGTGACAACAGTTATAAATTTATAGTTAATATATATCTCACCCTGTCTCCAAAAGTATCAAAAACGACTCTAGAGTAATCAACAAACCAGTCAACCATCAAAGAATTAGTCCATCCACCTAGTTCTTGTAATTTTTCAGGCAAGTCCCAATGAAACAACGTTATATAGGGCGTGATAGTCTTACTTAACATTTGATTAATCATATCATTATAGAAGTCAATGCCGTCTTGATTGATTTTATTGTTAAAACCACCAGGTAAAATTCTGGGCCAAGATATTGATATTCTGTATGCATTGGCCTATAAATTTTAAAAATTATCTTCAATTTCTGAGTTCCAATGTGTCTACATAATATTTTTACTCTTAATAATTGTTAACATTTTTCGTCATACTCTTGTTTCATCGCAAGATGCACAGTATAGATCATTTTAATCTAATTAGTAGAGTTAACGATAGCACGAATCGAGTTATTCATTTAGCTTCATAAATACTGAGAAATATAAACTGTCGCTAATGTATTATTGAATTGATTATTATATATATGTAGTTAGTTATCAAGTAAATTGCATAGTTACTGTTTTAATTTAGATAAATTAAATAGCAGTTTTAATTTCTTACTGAAAGATCATTTCAATAATTAATTGAATTTTTAAACGTCATTGATTTTTTTCTTTTTATTTAAAGATTTTAATATGAAAATGAAGACTTCGAATTTGGAAAGACTTTTTTTTTAATATTATGCAGTAATTTTGGAATGAACACTGATTTGATGATTGTGATGATCATGATTCATGATGCTTAAAGTGATGATGACGATCATGATGATAACACTAGTGATCATAGTCATTCTAGTTATCATGATAAGAACTATGATCATGATCATGATCACAATATGATGACTATGAACATGGTGTTGTCAATGATGATCGTGGTGATGAAGATGACACCATTAATCATGGCCATAGGCTTTTAATCATCATAATAAGTTATTATGATGATACTTGTTATTATAACAAGTATCATCATGGTCATGATCATAATGATGTTAATGATGATCATGGTGATGATAATGACGATAAAATTTATTACAGGCTACCATTACGTGACAACAATAGATAAATTCTAAAAAATGTCAACAATTTAGTGACTTATAACGAATAAAAATGACTTACTCCAACTTGTTTAGCAAGATCGATATCAGTTTTATACACATAGTAAGAATTAGTGGTAATATCAGCATTACTTTGATTATCGATAGTGTACGAATGCTCGTGGATCATCTTATCCCAAATCGATTCACCTTTATCTAAACAATACACACAATGAAGATAAATTTATCAAATGAATTTTAAAGCATTATTTTGGAGACAATGAATATTTCACGTACTTGAAGCATTCCAGGCCCCTTCTGTCTGATAAGCGGACGTAGCCACGTCAAATATAAAGTCGCTTGGAAATTTATTCATTCCATTAACGAAATTTTTATTCAAATCCATAAAACTTAATGAAAAAATTACCATGAAATGTAGAACACGATATTCTTTCGACCACATAATGTATGCTTGAATAACTAATCACTTAGATATATATGTATATATTTGATAAAATTCCGCGGTATTTTATCGATGGATATTTGTGGGAATAGTAATGAGCTTCGATTATTCGTGGAGAGTACACAAATAAATTCATTCAACAAACAAGAAATTTTTCATTTTAAACACATATCACATTCTTCAGTTTTCCATTGATCAGCATAAGCTGATGACATAATTAACTTTATAAAAAAAGAATCTCCTTATCTGAAGGCTGAATAACGTAACGTTCTGAATCTTGCAGCATGCAAGAGACAATACATATCAGCCCCTTAATTTAACGGGAGACACTTAAGTTATTTACTCTGGCAGCGAGGCTGTGGCGAAATAAACGATCGAAGATGGATGAAGGTACGTAAGATGGATTCAATTAATCGACTCTACTTACTCCTAGACTTGATAACTATTTTAGCGATGTAGCATATAATTAACTCTTTCTTTATCAAAATTAAAATTTTTTGGAATTTCTGCTCCGTACAGTAGATACTTTAAAGCTGTCGTCGGGATGCTGTTAACTCATATTTATACCAAGTTTTTCACTTATCAGAAAATTAATAATCCTTCGTTTAGGTACATTAAACTTTGCAAATTATAATTTTTTGGTTAAGAATCATATTGCAATCTTTGTAAATATTTACATAAATTCATGTTCCACGTTATGGAGTATGTTATGCATAATTCTTCAATAAATTAGCAAGAGCACTAACTCTTTATAAACTCTTATATATTTAACAACCAGAGTTGGTACTCGAGTCTTGTTTTAGGTGTGCAAAAACTTATTATTGTTTGTGTGTTACGACTGATAAATAAGAATTTGAATGATACTGATAATGATAAGGAATAATAATGATTTTAGATTAGTTGATTTTTTTAAGTTTTAATTATTACGTAAATAATTAATAAGATTTCATAATTAATTAGTTAATATATTTATTTTAAACTCTCTAGCTTTTTTTTAATTTTTTTAAATAATTTCAGGATCAATTTAAACAAAAAATATTTAAATAAATTAAAAGAGAAATTTTTCAAAATTTTAACTTTTTTTTCTTAGCCTTAATAAAAAAAATTCAAATTTGATTAACAAGCTGAATTATCGAATGGATTAATTAATAATCACTAAGTTAACAAGAATAAAATTAATAATGTGTTTTATATTTTTCAGGACGTATAATAACAGCAGCAAGTCATAGTCGATATTGCGTACTAGTTTACACGACCGAGCATGCATTTTATGAGAGATAGATAGACTGTAACTTTACATTCAAGCTGGAAGTTGAGTGTAAGCGGGAATAGACACAGTATAAAGAAGACAAGGTCCTTATGGAACTTTCAAAGTGGCAATAAAGCACGTTCATGATAAGCGCGAGCTCAATATTTTTAACTATTTTGTAAATGTGAAAAATAGACAAATTTGAGCATAAAAAACATTTAAAAAAAAATTTAATTTAAACAATATAAAAAAATTTAATATGAACAAAATAAACAATATAAAAAAAATTTAATCCTTTATTAAAAAGTTGATGTGACATTTTCATTGTTGTCGCTTTTCGTTGCTATGGTGACCACTTTGGCAATGGTTACTATAACAACGGTTACTATGGCAATGATAACCATAGCAACAGTTACTATGGCAAAGATTACCATAGCAACGGGTACTATGGCAATGATAACCATAGCAACAGTTATTATGGCAACGATTACTATAGCAACGGTTACTATGGCAACGATTACGACAGCAACGGTTACTATGGTAGCCATTGTCATAGTAACCGTTGCTATGGTAACGATTATCATAGCAACTGTTACCATGGTAACGGTTACTATGACAAAATTTACCATAGCAACGGTTACTATGGCAATGATAACCATAGCAACAGTTATTATGGCAACGATTACTATAGCAACGGTTACTATGGCAACGATTACGACAGCAACGGTTACTATGGTAGCCATTGTCATAGTAACCGTTGCTATGGTAACGATTATCATAGCAACTGTTACCATGGTAACGGTTACTATGACAAAATTTACCATAGCAACGGTTACTATGGCAAAGGTTAAATATTAAAGAGTTTAATTTGTAAAAATATTGATTATTAAATTGTTGACAACAAACATTGCGACAGAAGCGCGTTTGATTTTCTAGTATAAATAAAAATTACAATTTTGAAAATTTCCTAATTGTGCCAGTTAATTATATAAAAAATATTCTATTATTACCTTGAAAACAAGTTTGATCCATTCTTTTAGACTATCGTAGTTTTGGAAATTAGAAAAAAAATTTTTGACAAACTGGAAAAATATTGAAATTTTTTATAAAAAGTAAAAAAAAATGTTTGTCTGTATATTAGAATAATAAAAGTAAGACTTATTGATTAAATTATAAAAAAAAAAATATTTGTAGCTAGTCATTGCAGGTTTGGTCTGAAATATATATTTCAAAGTTATATAAACTGAGGTCTCTTACAGGAGTCTCTGGAGAACATGTTCTATATCCAAAGTCTATTCTTGTAGATACAAGGCATCGATCTCCAGAGAATTCGCAAGTTATACTTTTACTCTTCATCTAAAATTTTTTCTCTGTCCATACTATTTTGGTATGTGTGTACATTTATATACAAGAGGAGAATAAGAGAAGAGTTCAGTATCTCGGGTCTCCAGAGTAACCATGAGCCGAAAACTCCCACGTGAGGTAGCACATCTTGAGACAAGTGTAAAAGAGGATAAATAAAGTATATGCTTCCTGTGTAAACTCTATAGATATATTACATTTCATTTTTTGTCCTTTATACTTTATGTTCAGTTATGTATACAAGTTAAGAGTGAGAGTATGAAACGGTCCTCGATTGGATATTGTTGTAGTTAACTTTTCGAGATTGTGTGTCAGATGCTTTATCAATGTTATAACGAGCTGTCGCCTTTATTGCCAACCGTATCACTGCATACTACCCCTCAAACTGCTGACTTCGCGTCTCTCGTAATAATAAAACGATCTACATTCTGCTACGCTAGTAACACTACGTTCTTGGAAACCACTAACCTTAACATTGCATTTATAACTTTGCCGGCAATGAATGTTGATGCTGAAATAATAACATTTTACTCTATTCTATTCATCCTTTTTTTTATTTTATGAAGACTCTTTTTTTCTTTTTCTTCTTTTAGATATTCAATTTTTTTCAGGAGCTTTTTATGCAAAAATCGACAAGTTCAACGGAAAATTACGCCAATAAATGTAACTGCACTCATATAACTATTTGTTTATATTTAATAAGCTTCATTAACTGTTAATAAATAATTTTTTAACATCATAGAATTCAATAAATATTTATTAACTGTTAATAAATATTTGTTAATTATTAATACATACTTATTAACTATTAATAAATGTACTTTCCTCCTAAATAAATATTTATCAAATGTTAAAAAGTATTTATTAAAATTTAATAAATTAAATAATTGTCTTCAAATAAATAAAATTATTAATAGCTAATAAATCCTTCTATCAGTGTAGTTAAAAATATTTATTAATATTTAATAAATGAATATCAGATTTATTAAATACAAACAAATTATTTTAAATACTAAGAAATATTTGTTTAATACTAAAAAGTGGTAATAAATGATTTGTTAACTATTAAAAAATATTTTTTAATACTAATAAATCCTTCTATTAGTAAACAATAATTTAACAAAATTTATAATAGTATAAAATAACTATGAAAAATAAAAAAAAGAATAATTTACCAATTTTCATTGTATCTCATTAAAATATCAGTCGCTAAAAGTCGACTGATTCCAGGATAATTACTAAATATTTAGCTATAATTTACAATTAAAAATAATTGAAACAAAATCATTTGATCTATATTTAATAGGCTGGAATAACAAAGTACTGTTAATTAGTTAGAGTAATAAAATAGAAATTAAATTGACTAAACGATTGTCAGTACAGTGGATAAAACTAATGGAAATGCTTTTGGATGCTATTGAAAAGCTAATTTCAGAAAGTACGTTATTAAGCAGATAATTTCATTGCATATGTCATAAATTATAAATCAATACTCGAGTTTCAATGATCCTGAAGTTGAATTGGTAAATAATTATGTTGTAAAAAAGGATGATAAGTGAATTTAAAAAAAATAAAGCAATTTTGGGAACAATCGAACGTCAATTAAGCAGTTGATTACTAATGGAAGAAATAAAAATGAGAAAGAGAGACAATGAAAAATCGTGGTGGTATCTCTAGCTTGACAATCGGTACTGTAACAATCCTCATACTCTCGTTGCACCCTTTACTCGACAACCCCACAACACATTGACAATGCTGCACATTGAATATAGTACCTCGTACGGTGCAGTACAGTAGTACGAAAGGTATAAACTCGATTTAAAACGAACGCGACACGCACAACCGATATATATATATATATATATATATATATATATATATATATATATATATATATATATATATATATAACTACATGGATAACGACGTTTTCCCGTTGGCGCGTCGAGCATCGGTTAACTCGATTTTACGACAGACAAAAAGGGATGAAAAACTATTGCGAGTGGGAGCGTTTTGTTGGTTGTAGTTTTAGAATCAAGACAAGAATAGGCTTATACTGGTAAAACTGCTTGTAGTACTTCTAGTGGTAGTAGTAGTGGTGTAGTTCGGCAGTGGTGGCTAAATTTTACGGTAGACCATCAGAATGGCTCCTAGTTCTGTTATGTTGCTTGATATATATAACCATTCGCTTTTTCAAATGCTTCGGTTAGAAAATTGAGATAATATTGACACCGCTCTAAACCACCGATTTTTTTTGTTAATAATTATTTTTCGTTCGTAGAAACATCGATGGTTTTCTACACTGCACGGAAAAAAGTAAACTGTAATATTCACTCGGATTCTGGTTAATTTTTATAGTTTCAAACAGTAAAGCGGACATCGGGGTGGCAAAAATATAAATATTACAGAACTTAATATAGAAAGTATAAAAGCCACAATTTATAATTTAATATCCAAAATAAGTGATCAGTAGCTGTCACTATAGTAAATAACGACTCTTTCATCTTAAAAAATTACAGTTTCAAAAAGTGAAAATTGCCATTTCAATATATAGTCTATATTTATTCTTGAACCTAGAAAATAATTTTGAAGAAGCTCATTGTCTGGAATCAAGACGAAAAACTCTTGAATCAAGTAAAATTTTTTTGTTTAAGAATTTTTCAACTCAAACCAACAAGATGAAATTCTTCAAAATTATTTAACACAAAAATTTGTGTTACTGACTGTTTTTACACAAACTAATGTTAATTCAACATTCTAGTGTGTTAAATCAACACATGAGAATGTGAAATTCTACACACTAGAGTGTAATATTCTACATAAAAATTTTTACACTACACAATGACGAAAAGTTTTTTACTGTGTATCTCAAAAATGTTGATTTTAGAGATGAGGTGAAAAATAGCTTATAAAAAATTAATATTCATCTAAAAACAATATTTATCAATTGTATTTTCTAAAAATACTATCGTATTTATTATTAATCGGGTTAATATCTTTTTTCAGTAACGCGTTTATAATTAATTATTAATTTTTCAGTTGAACCCTTTCATCTTCAAAAATCGAGATAGGTTGCGTTAGAAAACCCTCGATATATGACGACGATCAATTTTCGGTTTCATTCTCTAAACGACTTATAATACACGATGAAATTATTCAATGTTCATTACTTCGTTTGACTTCGAAGGTAAAAATAATATTTGTCATGTTTTTAATTGCCTTCCAAATTCTTTTTACGGTATGAAACATCTCATTAACTTACCCACCATTGCAACTATAATTAAATAAATTTTTTAAACTAAATAGGAAGCAAAGATCACTTACTTAAAACAAAAAAACATTGACAAATGTTTTTTGAAGAATTTTTGTAAATAAATAAATCATTTCAGTAATAAAAGTGAACATTTATTGATTACATAAGAAGTTCTTAGTTTTGATTCAATTTTTAAGTGAAATTTTCATCAAATTGTCAACTTTCGTTCAAGAGGATAAATTACAAAATGAAAATATTCTCAAAATTCCGTTGTTCTAAAAAATTATAATTTATAAAAGTTTTTTTCGCGTAATTAAAAGTCAAGTTTTGATATATGGAACGAAAAGATTGAAGATTAAGCTTGAAGATAAATATTTCGGGAATACCCTGGAGAAATAATAAATTTCAGATTACTTTCTTCAGTTTTAAAACCAGACGACCCACTTTCAATAGAAGAAACTCTATAAAAATTAAATTCTTACAATTTAAATATAAAATATTAACATAGCTTTAAATATATTTCAAATTTTTTGTCAAAAATTAATTACGCTCAAAAATGAAAATTTGAGACGAATACTTTTGAATTTAGCGAATCGAATTCAGCTTCTGATATGACGAAAATAAAAACAAAAAGGGAATACAATTTTGTAATAGAAATAAAATTGGATCACTGCAGAACGGACTAAGGGTTGATATAAAAGAAAAAGACTTGAGGGCTGGCCTGCAGTCAGAAAATCCAATGTCATAAAGAGGAAAAACTAAAGCCGGATTTGACACGGGAAAAAAGAAACGCTCTTCTAAAACCACATTTTTTGACTCGCTGAAATAAAAACATACCAATAAAAGTTCATTTCCCGAAAATAATTACTTAGTTAGTGTTCATGTTTGATGCCGCTATTTTTTATTATATCGGAAAAATTCCATTAAGATCTCGCGTATTATTTTTATTCTTATTTATTTTACACTGCATCGAAAATATCGTGAAATATCTAATTTAAAATTTAAAATTAAATAATAAAAAGATTATAACTTTTTTTCCGGGAAAAGTTGAGGCTGTCAGTGGCCTGATAATCGAAAGCGCCTTAAGTATGATTAAGGCGTCGGAAAAAAACGATCAAGCGAATGAGATCTCAAGTACAAATGCAATTAAATGAGAAAAAATTGAGCGTGAATAGTCGGAACATCATTACTATTTTCCGGCGTAATATTTTATAAAATTTATTTAACAAACTCTCAATTTAATTTCTTTTATTCGCAGAATTAAACTTCTTTGATGTATTTTCATGAACTACATTTAACGCCGATCAGTTGAATTGAAGCAATTACGTATCGTAAAGGCACTTTAACGCTTAGCCCATCTTTCGGTCCAACCTCAGAAGCTCTTCTACTTTTTTTAAACTTGTTCTTTCTTCCGTAATTTTTTTTAAACTTTTTTCTCAAACTGTCGCTGGTTCTTTCGCGCCAACACACAATCCGCGACCATTCAAACGTTCGAGTCTCCTTACATTTTATTCTCAGTCTCATCTTTTGCTTGAGTGGCTCCACGGACTTATAGACTAAGACCAGCTGAGTGGAAATTTCGAGCCAACTCCGCAACGTCATGTGAACGAATCTCCATTTATTTTTATTACTTCCAATGTCCACCAGTTACTCAACTAGTCAATTTGATAACTTCAATACTGAAAGTTTTTTTTCTTTTTAAAAATAACATTTAAATAAATTCATTCGCTGACCGGAAAAAATTCGATATATTTTATGTACTTAAAAAAAAAAAATTATTTTAATTATTTCATTTCAAGAAGAAAAAATTTTGGAAAATCCAAAAGTGCACGACTCATAATGCTCATTCAATTATGAAATGTTAATAATTTAAAGAATGTGAAAAAAAAAATATATAAAACAGCTAAAATAGCACGATAATGCCCAAGCGCTTCTATTTTTTGTTTTATTTTATTAATTGTACATAATTGTACAATAAGGCTTTGGGAAGAACTCCCACGCGAAATTGTAAATTCGAGTAACTTGCAAGTCTTTAAAAAAGAAGTTTTCAATTATTTATTAAATCTTGATAATTAAAACGACGTCTAATAAATAACAAATTTAAGTTTAATACATTAAAGATTAAAGGTTAAAGATTAAGATTAAAATAAGAATAAAATAAGTGCAATTCACAGAATTATTATGCTATTGTCTGAATTGATAACATTGAAATTCTATATTTTAAACCTTTATTTTCTATATTTAATTTGATTTTTCCTTGTTTATATACAAGTTATACACAAATTACTTAAATTAATTTTTATGCAATGTTATGTACTCACAGAAATTATTTTCTTGTAAAAACTGTAAATACTATGTAATAGAAATTGCCATTTGGCCTGTGCTTTGGCATCAATACACAAAATCTAAATCTAAATCTAAACGACACTGAATTACTTAGCCATTTATAATAGGTGACCTAAAATTCTTTCAAAGAATTAAAAAAAAAAAATTTAACTCAATTAATGCATTTTTTCGCAAGTTACAGTGTTTTCAGAGTTTCATACATGACAGGAAAATTTTTTGACCTATTTTGATGTTTTTTTTCGTTTCTATTACATTAAATCAATTTTTTAAAAGTGTCAAATTAATCTCCATTAAATTATCTTGACAATAGTATGCAAAATACCTTGATTCCGTGAACTAACAAGACTATAATAATAAAGATAGTTGCCGAAAAAAATTTTTCGATCGTAAAGCACTCTTTGATGCTTCGCATCATAAGTCGTGCAAAAAAACACAGAAAAAAAAATGTTCTTGAATCAAGTATATAATTTTGAAGATATTTTTGATTTGAGTAGAAAAATTCTTGAATTACGGAAATTTTTCTTGATTTAAGGAAATTTTACTTGATTCAAGACAATTACCCTCTTCAAAATTATATTCTTGGCTTAAGAATTTTTCTCTTGAATCAAGTAAATTTTTTTATTCAGTGCATAAATTTCAATCAAGAACTTTGATTATTTCAAATATAAGAAAAGTTCAATTAAATTATACTATTGTAATTTTTTTCAGTTTTTTTCTAAAGAAAATCAATTGAAAAATGCAGATATTTGAAAGACAGTGATTTGCAATACACTAGCCGTTACTTTAAATCCATGAATAGATATATAGATATATTTTTCGGTTGAATGTACAAAGTTTCGTTGAACATATCCGTACGTTCCAACCCAACTCGTTGAAGTAAACGTATCATACACGTACAGATATATCTATAACATTAGTATTGTACATATATGTATGTATGTATGTATGTGTATGTATATCGAAACTGCACTACCGGATGCTTTGATTTCCATCCAATTTCCATGAATTTCTCGTATCGCTGGACTCACTCTCGAGTGCTCGGACCCGATCTTGACGAAATTTTTCACCATACCTCTTTTATATGTATATATTTTACTCCCAAGCTTTTGTCGCTTATACAAAAAACGCTAAATCTCAAACGAGAATTCAATTAAATTGAAAATGAAAATAAAAATAAAAGTAAAATTAATAAAAATAAAAAAATTTTGTCATGATACCACGCCACTCTTCCTAGTTCCTACCTACCAGCATGAAACTATTCAGACGAATTCTAATCTATTTTTTTTTATTTTTCAATTAATTCTCAATGAACTCTATCTCCGACTTTATGTCATCCCATCAAAAGGATCTTAAAACTCTCGACTCTCATTCGGCACTAAACTGATTCGATTTAAATTTTCAAACGCTTCAATTTAACAGACTGGTTTTTCCTTTTTATTTCTATTTACCCGTTTCCTATTTGTCGGCTCATGTTGTGTCCTCCCTCCCTTTTAATCTCATCTAATAAACTTTCTAACGGACTACTTCTATCTCAAGTTTATTCTGTCTATATATTTTATGTGAACAGTTCGGTGACTTTGCCGACAATTGCTCTATCGGTACGACAGATTACAGTAGCGCTGCTCCATTTTATACTTTGCATCTTTATAATTTTAAATAATAATTTTTTTATTAATATATTGTCTTAGAATATGCATTAAATAAATTTTTAAAAATTGTAGAATTAATCTTCTCACAAAATAATAATAATAATAATAATAATAGTAATAATAATAACAATAATTTTGCATTTATTTCATTAAAAATCGCTGATAAAATTTTTAATTAATTTTTAATGAATAAAAAAAAAATCTATAATTTATTATAAAAATTAAAATTCTAGTTTTAATAAAATCTTTTTAAATGAATATTTTAAAAAATACTTGTTTAAATAAATTAAAATTTGATAAATATTTTGAACATTTTTAAAAAATAAATTAATAAATAAATTCATTGAAAAAATTAAAAATTTTGAATTTGCATTTATTTTATTAAAAATCGCTCATAAAATTTTTAAATAATTTTTAATGAACAAAAAAAAAGTCCGTAATTTATTATAAAAATTAAAATTCTAGTTTTAATAAAATCTTTTTAAATAAATATTTTAAAAAATACTTGTTTAAATAAATTAAAAATGAAATATTAAAATTTGATAAATATTTTGAACATTTTTAAGAAACAAATTAGTTTATTCGAGTTTTCAGGATACAATCCTCAATACAAAAAAGAAAAATAATAATAATAATTGCAACAAAAAATTTTTTATTCATTAATTTTAAGTAATAATTTTATTTATTAAATGATTAATTAAAATTCTGGTTCAAAGATCATGTTGCATTCTTTTGAAACTTTTAACTAGTCAAACCATTGTTATTATACCAACTAAAATAAAAAAAAAAAAATCTTAAATATCGAAAACTTTATTTTTCCGCAAAGTTAACTCCAAATTAAATTATAAATAAAATGACGGTGCACTGAGTAAAAATATAAACGTCAAATGAACAAGTATAAGTCCAAAGTGAAAGAGACATTTTTAGAGGAAATAACGTCAAATATCCTTATGTTTCTCTGGGTTCAAGTGACCTCAGCACGTCGATATTCCGTGTCCTAACCGATTAACCACCTCGTCGTGCGAGATTTAATAATGCTTTGACCAGCCGAAGTAAAGGAGAATTTGTTTACCACAAAAAAAAATATTACACACATAAATTTTTATACTTATACTTGTTATACTATTTAGAGTACAGTAAGCTAACGAGTAATGAAGTTAAGTGAACAGTGTAAGTAAAAGAGCTAATGTTAAATGTAATGTAAGACCCGAGAAAAGAGTTGACGCCGTAGAATTGCATGCACGCGGGGTCACGACTGTAAGCATTCACTCGCATTCCTTCTCACGTTCTTTTACAGTCATCCAAGTACTTTATTCTCATAAAAATTCTTTGACATTTTTTTATAAAATTATTCGGATGATTTTTTAGAATTTTTTTGACGTTTGAATTTTAGAGAAAAATTAATAATTCAATTTTTTTAATTATTTTTTTTTTTTTATAGAATTGGATGTTCAGAAATTAGACCTTTTAAAAAAGCGATAACTCTATTACAAATAAAAATTCTTAATGTAAAGATAATTGAGCATTAGCTGAGATTCTAATGCATTAAACATTGTCATCCGTTATGTCTCATATTATTTTATTTCTTCAGCATCACTGGCGATAATTAATTTGAGCGCTCCGTCTAATTGAAACATCGTACCATCGATAATTAACCCTCTTTTAATTCACAAGAGAACGTGACCTGCTTGACTTTTAATTTTCCTCAGTTCCTCCACCGTCCGTCATATTTTATCCTTCTCAATTAATTAACAAAATTAACGGAGACATTTTAAGCTCACGAAAATTAACAACATCACTCTATTAATTTTTGAATTTAATTATTTTTAGTATCAGGGTAATAGAGCGCTCATCAGATTACTTGGAATGCGACTGTCGTTTTTAATCCAACTTCAGTATTTTTTTTAAATATTCAGATTATTATTGTTTTAATTTATATAGCCGTTAAATTCACCCTTCTTTAGTCCGAAAATATATGAACGACTCTATCCGAGTGATTGTATCATCCCAAAAAGATGAAAAAAGGTTCATAAAAATGACTTTTAACATTGAAGACACAATCATGTCAACTTACGTTGAAACTTTTTCCGCTTTGTAAATAACTTTATAAATAATTAATTTTGATACACTCGTATTCGTGAAGTTTGTTTCAATTTTTTTTTTTTGTATTCATGAGAGCTTCTAAGTGCCTAAGCCTTTAAGTTTTTTTTCAGCATACTAAACTTATGTTATATAGAAAAAAAAAACATAAAGTGAATTTCCTTCGTGAGATATTTCAGGAGTTTTTTATTCTAGAAGTGGAGACAAACTTCTTACGTTTCATAGCGGATTTTTTACTGATGTAAGAACACACTTGCTCTATCTCTCTACTTTCTAAGAATATTCTATCCATGTTATACTTCGGAAAAAATTTTCTATGGTCTATATCATGTATGGTTATGTCAAGATATATATGAAAATGAAAAAATTAATTATAATTATTAAGAGAATAGGGAAAATTTTGTTTCCAGATCTTGATTTAAATTTTTACCTTTTCAAGGTTTCATTTCATTCTCATCTATAATTAATTTATTATGATAAATATTTAGGCTGCATTTGAAAATGCTCTATCTCTAGAGACATAATTAAGAAATGACCTTGTATCATGTGAACTATTGACATTTTTAAAGATATAAACTTACCCTGACATTACACTCATCGAGACCTTTCATTTGAGTACCCACATCAATATTTCATATATTTTATATAGTTATATATTTCACAAATACCATATATATAAAATATGTAAAAATTGCCATGTGGGTACTCAAATGAAAGCTCTTGATGAGTGTAACATCGGGATGAGCTTATATCTTTAAAAATGTCGGTAACTAAGAACTGACATTGCTATCTTGTCAGCTAATGATATTTTTAAAGATATAAGCTCACCCCGAGATTATACTCATCGAGACCTTCCATTTGAGTACCCACATCAATTTTTCATATATTTAAATATATTATATATATGTATACATGAAAAATATATCAAAAATGCATGTGGGTACTCAAATGAAAGCTCTTGATAAGTGTAACATCGGGATGAGCTTATATCTTTAAAAACGTCAATATTTACGAAAGTACAGTGCAATTTAACAAAAATCATTATTTAATAGAGCAAAATTTTAATTTTTTCAGTTCACAAGTCACGGCAGTCACATAGTGACTTCAAGGTTGCTTAACCCTTAAAATTTAAAACAACTACAATTATTTTTACATTCTAAAATACAAATTCATGCACAACTCCATAAAATTCTCCACAGTACATGACTAAAACTTATTCATTAGTTTATATAGTCATAGAGTAATTTATGCACTAAAATAAAAAATGGGTTATAATTTCCCAGAGTGGTATCCGTCTGAGCATAACCTTCAGTCAATGTATACACGTGCACTCGATTAATTAGTCGTCTCTTTACGGCCGGACTATAATAAATGCAAACGAGACTCCAGGGCCGCTGAAGCTGTTGGGATACCTACGACATGATGGAAGTAAAGGCGGGAAGAAATGAATAAAAAAAAACAAAATAAACTAAAATAAAATGAAATAGAATAAAAAATACAGAAGCTACGTGAAACAGACGTAATTTACGAGGCCGTTAAGCCACCCCAACTCTAAAAACCTAAACGGAGAACGATGTTACCCTCCTAAATCTTCAAACTGGCGGCAGTCACTCACTTTACTACTTTCTCTTTGTTTCTCAACGCAAAACCTTTATCTTTCTATATAAATTATTTCACTGGACCCTTTGTTGACCTTATAATTCAATCACTATTTCAAACAATTCTTTCATTTCTTTAATCCCCACTTAAGGTGGATTACATTAAAATCTAGCCATTTGTAGAAACTCTGACACGATTATATGAAACTTTTTTTAGTAATTCTCTGCTCGCATTACATACTCGAATTTGTTAAGATAATACCAACGAATTTATTAGCTAATCAAGATTTGTTTTTTTTTTTTTCTAAAACATTTGTTTGCAAAAAAACAGACAACTGTTTTCATTTAATCTGAACAATTATTCTATCAAAATTATAATTTCTAAATTATAGTACTAAATAGTTTAAAAGAACAAAATTTTCCAAAATTTTTTGTTTTTTTGACAAGAATCAAAATTTCTTGAATGATTTTTCGAAGGTTAAGAAATTTAGTTAAATTTTTTTAAATATAGAGAACTGACGTTGCTCTCGAATAAGTTTTAAAATATCGGTCGTTAAATTCACGAGATTTCTATTCTAGCTTATAAATGAGCGTTATTTCACGCTCCTACAAACTTAAATTATAACAAATCCTTTGAATGCAGTTCAAATTGTAATATCTCCAAGTATCAAGAGATTAATACTAGGTAATTAAGTTAAAAGGAATCTTAGTAAAATTGTGTCAAGACTTAAAAAATAAAATAAAGTAATGTTAAAATTAGTTTTTAATTTTTTTCAATTATGAATTTATAAAATTTAAACCAAAAATTAATCATCAAAAATAAGATAAGGAACCTTCAAATAAAAAAGTTAATTGTTAGTTCAAATTTTTTGACATAAGTTTTGTAGAAATATCTAAAAACAAAACATGGGTGTCATTTTTCTTCCAACTCATGAGAAAAGATGAAAAAAAAAATCTTTTAAAGATTTTGCAAAAGAGGTGACAATTAGAACAATATTTATCAAATAATACACTGATAAAAAGATTTATTTATAGTTAAAAATATTTGTTAATATTTAACAAATCGTTTATTAGAGACCACTTTTTAGTCTTTAACAAATATTTCTTATTATTTAACAAGATTAATTAATATTTAATAAATAAATATAAGATTTATTAAATACAAACAAATCATTTTAAACACTAAGAAATATTTATTGAATATTAAAAAATGTTCTCTAATAAATGATTTGTTAAATATTAACAAATATTTTTAACTATTCGCTGTGAGTGAAGCCATGGTAGGGGAAATTAAATCGACTGAAGCGTTCGCAGTGGTTACTTTCGGTATTACGGGGGGCTATTATTACTAAAATTGTAAGCAAGCACACGTGGAGAGTATTTATTTTGTTTTAATTTAAATCAATTAAAAAAAAATGAGACACCAAAGTTGTTGTGTCGTAAATTGTAAAAATACCAGCAGAAAAGTGAGTGCAAGTTTTATAAATTTCCGACTGCTCAATGGAAAAAAAATCAACGGAATCAGTGGATAGCTGCAGTTAAAAGGCTGAAGTAAGTACTACCATAACCTTAATTTTATCAATAACAATAATTCGGAAAATTTTTATGAAAAATTAAGTTAGCCGACATCCTAAAATTTTATAATTATTTTTTATTGATAAAATTAAAAAAAAAATTTTTTTAGTTCTAATTTTATTAAAAATAAAAAAATTAACGCCAGTTAACTTTAGTATTATAGAATTGAAAATTTTTCAAAATTTTTAAGTTTAGTGAAAGTTAATAATGTTGTTATGATTCTGTGATGAAAAATCTAATTTACAATAAATGCTTAAATGTAAATTAACAGAAAAAATTTACATACTATTCTAACATTTTGTAAACACGTGATTTTAGCGCTGACGGATCACAGTGGGTTCCCAAGCCATGTGATTGTATTTGTAGTGATCATTTTATTGGAGGTAAGAAATCAGAAGAGGAGCTAAGTCCTAGCTACATTCCAACTATATTTCCTTCAATTTACAAGTGCTCAAAAAGTAAATGAATCCTCTGCGTTAAACAGGTAAAAATTATTTGGTAAACTTGATCAATTTGAACGACTTAGCAATGATAATTTTATATTTTCAGATATAAACGCGTAATGAATCGGCGCATGAAAGCACAATTACCTTCAACATCAAATGCTGAGTCCAATGTTATAGAATCGGTAGAAGTGATGACTGAAAATCCTCCAGTAGTGTCTTCAAAAGTAGACCAAGAGTGTCAAATTGATTTTTATTCGAACTCTGATATCAATTTCTCAAACATTTACTTGCAATCGTTATGTCAAAGACGATTTATGTCATGCTGAAACTCAGACAGAAATTGTTGAAGATACTAGGGCGATTAAAATTCATATTGGTAATAAAAATTTGTAGATAAAGAATGTGGTACTCCTAAAACCTTGTTGTTGATAAAGAAAGTCAAGCAAACAGTAAACATTTCAATGGATTCACATCGGTGACAAAGGATCAAGAAATCATTGATCTGGCAGGGGTTTCATTCGAAAATTTTGATTTCTTGTTGACAAGAATGTCTACACGAAAAAAGTACATTGTATCGAAAAAAGATCGACTATTAATTTTTTTAATGAAAATGAAAACTGATTGACATTTTCAGCACTTGGTGTACTGTTTAGTATTCACAGAACAACAATTTCTACAATTTTTTATGAAACTTTGCAACTACTAGCTAGTGCAACCAGAAATTTAGTATTTTGGCCAGATATTGACGCTGTACAAGAAACTATGCCTGACTGCTTTCTACCTGATTACAGTAACACCAGAGTTATAATTGATTGTACAGAATTTCGAATTGATATCCCTAAAAGTGTCGACAATCGTGTTTTTACATACTCCCAATACAAAAACTTCACGGCTAAAGTTCTTATTGGAATAACTCCTGGAGGTTTTATTTCCTTAAGATCTGACGTAGCCGGAGGACGGAAATCGGATTCTCAACTTACAATAGAGTTCAGCTGTTAGATCTATTAGAAGATGGTGACATTGTTTTGGCTGACAAAGGTTTTCCAGAAATAAAACAGTGATTGACGCAAGTGGTAAAAAGTACAAATGGTTATGCCGCCTTTTTCTTGAAAAAAAAAATGAATTTTCAGCCATAGAAACTCAACAAACATACAGTGTAGCAAGAGTTAGGATTCACGTTGAAAGAATCATGCAACGATTACGGACTTATCAAATATTGCATAAAATTCCTCAACACTTGTTTCATTGCATAGACGATATTGTGCACATTTGTTGTGTTTTGGTAAATTTACAGCCTCCAATTATTTCTAATAAAGAAGATGCTGAAAATGAGAGATAAAAAATATCTTATTACTCATAAAAACTGTATTTATTTTATGGATTTTGATGACATACAAAATTAAATTTCCAAGATATTGTAAATAAATTGTAAAATTAATGAATAAATTGTTTAAATTCTTGTAATAAACAATAACATTCTTTACAACTTTTATATTAGTAAGGAATATTAAATTAAAACTCTTTTAAATTGGTATTTTTATAACGAATAACAATACTCTTTACTTAACTTAATAAATATTAAATTTTAAGTAACGAATAATATATCTTTACTTAATTTTCTAATAATTGACTTGTTGGTAACAATGACAATATTCCAATTATTTTTACGCAGTTATGTATTATAAAAAATAAGTTATTATTATTTAAAAATATTCTCAATATCACTTTCAGTAAAGCTTCGTTTCTCCATTGTAATATCATTTTCCTCATTACTATCTAAGTTATCAGTATTATCACAATTGTTATGATTATTTTCTTTATCACTGTCTTCAATAGTTAAGGTCGCGTATAAAGCAGGTAAATAATGTTCAAAATAGAATTTTTCGCTTTTTAAAATCACAGTTTTTAAAAAATCTTCGTCTCTATGAACTCCAATCAAAAAACTGCCATCTTCAACAGGTGAATAGACAAAGAAATCACAAACGCTCATTCCACTGACATACATTTGAACTTGAACTTGTGTATAATAAAGATCAGTCTTCTTCAGTTGTAACTTATTATCAATAAGTTGTAAATACTTAACATTACTTGAGTTATCAATGGTATTAATTATTGGTTTCTTCTCGCAAGAACTTGGACATTTGAATTCTACAATTTTTGAAATAGAGCCATCATCAGTGACAACGCCATCCAGGCTTGCACAAAGCCAAGGCTGAAATTTGCTGACCAATACTCCAACACGTTTAACAATACAATTTGTCAATTCTTGGTATTTAACTTTGGCATGAGTTTCCATTTTTAAACCGTATCTGGTTGAAGCACTGTCAATTTTACTAGGGTTTAACATATCTGAAACTAAAGCTTCAACTGGTTTTCTACTCAATACTTTAATATTATGAACATTAGAACTTGCGGAAATTCTTAACCGTCGAGCTTTAAACCAATTATTACTGGAAGATTGTTTAACTGTTTGACAAGACAAATTGACGATTTCCTGTTCTGATAATTGCACATTTTTTAGGTAAAACTCTCGTATTTTACTATCCATTTCATATTCACTTTTATAAATAAAATATTCCTCTTGGAAAATTAATAAATTTTCAATACACACAGCGCATTCTTCTTTCTCCAAATTTAATTCAACTTGCGCTAATAACGAATTCATAACGTTTCTCACTGTGTGTTTATTGTTTTCTTTCAATTGTGCTTGTATTATTAGTTTTAAGGGTGAATCATTTTTCAATTCAGTGATTGAAACTTTTTGAGGATCATGCAATTGGGTATATTTGTGTGGTACTATATTTTTAAAATACTCTCCTTTGGAATATTTATTTTTCGTGAATTGACGTACACTCGGCTTGCCCCACTGCTGCTCATGACTGGTTTTTGAAGCGCTTTCCTCATTGTTAATAAAATAAATTAACGCCGCGACGTGCTTGCACTTTTTACTCTGATTATATACACAATTACATTGGACATCCGTCACATGGCGTTTAGAATTAATCTAAAAAAAAAATAATAGAAAAAATCTGTTAATTACAATACTCTAATAATTTTTACCACGACGAAATAAATGATCAAATTTCAAATTACGTTCAATGAAGTGATGTAAGGTGTACTGTGGACCGAGGCTTGTCGAATAATTCGAGATTTTATTAAATAGCTATCATTATTCCGTCTGTGTTCTTCGACATCTCTTACATGTTCTGCAAGAGCAAGATTTTTGCCCTTATTCACTGTTGCTGGCTGAAATTCAATTTGATGAGTGACACACTGAAATCCGGTCTTTATAATAATATTCATGGCTTTTTTGTTACTAAAAAATAAAAATTACATTAATTAAATAAATATTAATATATTCCATTGATATAACTATTTAATTATTTTTTTTTTCATTTTAATTTTTTATAAGTTTCATTTTTTGACTTTGATATAAATATCAAATAACTTAACCTAAATGTTTACTGCATTCTTTATTATTTTTTATCATTATACTTACTTGTTGTTAATTCATTTTATTAAAAAACAAAACTGCAATCATTACAAAAGTCTCACATATTTTTTATAACTTTTTCTTTTTACTATTATTTATAATATTTATTTATTTTTATTTTTCTTGCTATTGCCATACGTATAAAAAAATTTTATGACAGCCCCCTGTAGTTCATATTTTGTCTGGCGCTGCAGTCGCACTCATAGCGAATAAACAAATCCTTCTATCAGTGTAGTTGTAGATTAAATTTAACGTCAAATTTCTCTCCTGTTTTTTTGCTATCAAAAAAAATTAACAAAGTTAGGATAGCTTGAAGCTAAGGGATGATAATTACATTCTTAAAAAATCATAACGAGCTGAAAAATTTCAAATGCTCTGACCGGAATATACAACGCACTAAGATGACGAGTGTACTTAGTAATTATGAATATTATTAATTATAATAATTTTTTTTTTTACCTAAGTAATTTTTTTTCTCAGCCATGAACTAAAAATCCGACTTATTTATCTGGTTATTTATGATTTTCTTTTTTTTTTTTTTTTTTGAGAGATCCAGCTTTTATTCCAGTTAGCAGATGCCAACTTTTTATGTTTTCCTTGAGACCCAAAACTCTGGTGGATATCCACCTTTCTTAAGGTAATTTAAAATTTTATTAAGAATTTACATTCATGAGAATCCCAGCGGGCCGATGATTGAAGAGAAAGAAAAATCTTTTTCTCTTTAAATTTATTTTTATTTATATTTATATTTATTTTTTTTTGGTTATTTTCACGAGGATCTATAGCCGAGGAAAAGTAGGGCGAGGGAGTTGAGCCGAGTGAATAAAAGGGAAAACACGTGACAAAAGTACGCGAAAAGTTTACCGCATCTTCCCATTGAACGCCCTACACTCCCATCCGCATTCGTGAGTTCGCATCTGGTGAAATAAGCAGGGAACCGCGCAATAGGAGCAGAACAAGAAAACGAAGGAAGAAAGGGAGAGAATTATACGAATAAGTAAGAGATGAGAGGAGTGAGAGTGAGCAGTATCGAATGCGTAAAACATTTAGGAGCTCAACCAGCTGGTGAATAATGCATTGCTAAAAAAATGGACCGCTTAGACGATTTAAATCTCATAAACGTTTTCTTTTGTATCACTCTCTTTATAACAAGGAAAATCTTTTTCGTATTCAAAAGTAATAAATATAATCCTTCTTGTTTTATTTTTTTTGTTGAATGATTCTTTTCATGGAAAACTTTTTATAATTGTATAATTTTTGTTTTTTTGTGTAATTATATAATTTTAATTTAGGCTGCAGTCGAAAATACTCTATCTCTAGATACATAATTAAGAAATTACCTTGTATCTTGTGAAATATTGACATTTTTAAAGATATCAACTCATCCCGATGTTACACTCATCGAGACCTTTCATTTGAGTACCCACATCAATTTTTCATATATTTTATATATTTATATATTTCACAAATATCATAAATATAAAATATATAAAAAATACCATGTGGGTACTCAAATGAAAGCTCTTGATGATTGTAACATCGGAATGAGCTTATATCTTTAAAAATGTCAATAATTAAGAACTGACATCGTATTTTGTCAACTAATGACTTTTTTAAAGATATAAGCTCATCCTTATGTAACACTCATCAAGACCTTTTATTTGAGTACCGACATCAATTTTTCATATATTTTATATATTTATATATATTATATATATGTATATATATATATATATATATATATATATATATATATATATATATATATATTTATATATATTATATATATGTATATATGAAAAATATATCAAAAATGCATGTGGGTAATCAAATGAAAGCTCTTGATGAATGTAACATCGGGATGAGCTTATATCTTTAAAAATGTCGATAACTAAGAACTGACATTGCTATCTTGTCAACTAATGATATTTTTAAAGATATAAGCTCACCCTGAGATTATACTCATCGAGACCTTCCATTTGAGTAGCCACATCAATTTTTCATATATTTATATATATATGTATATATGAAAAATATATCAAAAATGCATGTGGGTACTTAAATGAAAGCTCTTGATAAGTGTAACATCGGGATGAGCTTATATATTTAAAAACGTCAATATTTACGAAAGTACAGTGCAATTTAACAAAATTTTCAAAAAAATCACACAAAATACAGCAACTTAACAATATGATGATAACTAAAATTTATACAAGTAACCCTTGATAAATCTTTCATTAGCAATTCACTACTAAGATTTTAAATTATTTTGGTCGAAATTCTCATATAAATGACTAAAGTTGTAAAAACTTTACTGCTCAGATGTAATAAACTGAATATTGCGGAATTTCTTAGGCTCAATTAACTCCGTTATTCTAAATAAGCCCATTATTAAGATATAAAATTGCTATCGTAAAAAAAACAAATATTCATAAAAGTAATTGTTCGAATTATTACGTAGTCTATTTATATACCGTAGATAACAAGAAGTTATTTACATCACATTCTAATTTTTTTAAATAATGGATGATCTAATTTGTATAAAATTAAATCGATCATAGATGATAAAAGAGATAGGATTTGTTCTAGTGAAAAAAAAAAAATTAATATCGGTGTTCATAGCTTGTTAATAAAATAATCCAAATGTAAAATAGCAGTAATAATAATAAAATTTATCAGGTCTAATAAAAGTTTAATTAAACATACCATTCGATCGTTAGTGCTTATTAGATTTAACCAAATCTGACAGAAGTACTTAAATTTAACGAGCTGTACTTGGATTCATAAGTACAAACGTTTGAATAAAATATATTAATCTATTTAACTCTAAGCAGATTAAATTTTTAATATCGTTATTTTAACATCGTCTATTTATCTTTATTCCTCACAGTGATAAATTTTAATTAAAAAATAAATGAATACAGTGATGTGATGAATTGTTGTTAGCAATTAATCTTAAATACTTAAGCGCTTTAATGAATTTTTTTGCTCCGGTTTTTTTTTAAACTTAAAAAATAAATTTCGAGCTGGACGCCGGGAAAAAGCACCAAGAAAAATGTCGAGCAATTAAAGTTGTTTGGTCTGGACCTCAGAGGGAGTAAGGTAATCGATCTTAAAATGTGCCGGTCTCTACAAGTTGATTAATCTTGTCGATTTAAAGAAATGTTCTTAGCTTTTTTTTTTTTTAATCAAGTAAACTCTTTACAAAGCAATTTATTTTTTCCTTAACATTTATTAAAGCAAATTCTTTCATAAATCTTTTCTAATGCGTTTTTAAGCCACACGGAAAAATATCTTGTATAAATTATGTACTCCATTGTAACAAAAAATTGGTGTTATGAAAAAAAAAATGCTATTACACCGATTTTTGTGTTAATTCTTACAAATAAATCTACCAACTCATTTCTGACGCAATACATTAAAATAAATGTTCAAATATAGTTATAGCGGTATACCATTCATTTTATTTACGAGACTCTCCCGGTTTATTGCTTTATTTAGTATACTATATACCATACTACACTATACTATACTATACACGGTATGCTTTGTCGGTAACTGCGTAGATGGTATTGCAGATTATGTAGCCTATTAGTCCCGCATGAAAAAGCTATATATCCTTCATCATATACAAAAAATTATATTTTACATAAGGTAAAAGCCCCAATAGATGATCACGTACCAGTATATGATCACTCCATGTATTTGTATATCTATATTCACAAATATAGGTATACAAATACATGGAGTGATCATATACTGGTACATGATCATATATTGGGGCTTTTACCTTATGTAAAAATATATGTGATTATATAAGGACCCATATGCAAAATGTTGCCGTTTCATATACACAATAATGATATATGTAGTATTATGTATTGATGTTATACTCATAACATATATTTCAATTATATTTTCAGCTATATATGATTCAATATATCGTACATATTATAATTAACACTATATTATAAATAGTATAAGAACAATGTATTTTTCAGTATAATTTAAAATATACTTTAAATTATATGTTCAATATAATTTTAATATTGGCATTGGTACCAAAATTACAATAGAATGCTGAGGCCAAATAATTCTCTGAAAAAAAGTTATAAAAAAAAAGAAAATATTACGTGATGTGTTACTAATTTACTGAAATTCAGATTTGCTTCGACCGTAAACTCGATTGATCAAGTTGCTCGTGAAACTTGAGATATACGACAAACTATTAATTTTTTTTTTTTTATTAATCTTTCCGTTTTGACCTATTTCGACATATCATAAATATCTGGTATTATGTATGGTAATTTATAATAAAATAATATATATTGCCATATAATTGAAATTTTATAAATGAAAGTATACAGTAATAATCTATCTCAACACATATTTTACGAAAAATATATGTATCTATTATATAGTTTTCTATATAAGTAATTTTTATATAATAAAAGTATATATTTTATAACATATACTAAGTAATAAATTTGAACTTATATTGAATCAAATATATCTTCATTATATTAACAAAACATTTATTATTTCATATATATAATTTTGCCGCTATATATGATCACATATTCCCCATATAACTTTCCATATATGTTCAGCCATATATAGTTTTTTCATGCGGGGTAGCATAGCGTTAGATTTTAGATATCAGAACTCAAAAATACGTACGAAAGTTGATGTATTTTATTTGAGGTAAATAATTAATTAATAAATTACTAGAAAAAAATATCATGTTTTTTAGAACGAAAAACATAAAAATTAGTCAATTTTTGGATAACCGTACATTGAAAAAAAAATTAACTTGATTCAAGAGAAAAATTCTTGAACCAACAATATAATTTTGAAGAGGGTTGGGTAGAAGTACCGTTTGTGGCCATTTATTGTTCAAATTAACAATAGAAATGAATTTATATTAATAAACCATCACAAACTCAATTTGTTTTGATATAAATTATTTAAATTTCCTTAAATCAAGAATTTTTCTACTCAAATCAAGAATATTAAGTTCTTCTAAATTATATACTTGATTCAAGAACATTTTTTTTTCTGTGTAAGTCTGTGTTCAGCGCCATCTACAAAAAAATTTTTCAATTACACTGGTTCTTTTTGATACCAGCAAATATTTTGGACAATAATATGACAATCAAATAACGAATATTCATTGATTGATCACAATATGGTGCAAAATATTATCTTAATTACGTTAGTTGATTACATTTATTTATGTGTGAGGCTTTCGGCATTTGTGTATTGCCACACACACTTTGCTCGTTGTGGTAACACGCTTGTAAATTTGTGATTTTTGTGAATCAGATTAAAAATAAAATACTAAAAGTATGAATAAATTTGGCAAGATTAATGGTTCTTGTTTTAGCAAATTGAACAGTCGTAATAAATAAAAAATAATTAAGAAAACAATGCTAGGTAATGCAATAAATAAATATAAGTATAACCAATGAACGAAACATAAATAAGGCAGAAACAGAAGTAATTTATGCAGTTACTTAAATGTTGACGTGAGTTTGCGGAGAAATTTCCGCTTGAAATATGGAGCAGAGCTGGTCAACGGGGAGTCCCAGTCCAGAGCAGTGGGTATAGTACGGGAAAATAAGACCAAGAGGGATAAGGAGTGTACGATGAAATGAGGAAAAGAGGGAAAGAGGGGTGAAGTGGAAAATGGGCTAGGTTTCAACCGTTTGTCGGATGAGAATGAAATTCTGCGGCGTCTGTGAACGCGAGCTTCCAGGAATTGTGGAGTGCGGCCCGAGCTGGATCTAACGCTTTTCTCTCTTTACTCCTTTCCTCTCTTTCACGTGTATACTATACTACACAGCATTTTGCTTTTTCCCTTCCTCTTTTTCATTCCCTTCTCACCAGTAACCAGCATCCACCAACTCAACTCGACTCAACCGAGCGACCGAGCAGCCAGCCAAACTCACCCTCGTCCTCCGGCACTCACTCTTACTCTCATCCTCACCCCACGGTGTGGTTCGTTAACGTTAATTAAGCCAGGCGGAAACACAGGCTAAACTCAACGTTTTCTCATTCCACACGACTTAGGTTTATCTCTTTTACAAATCGATCTGACCGATTTATCACGATTCGTTTTTTATAAAAAATTCACCCGAAGATTTAAATGTTAATTGTGTCGGTGTGTGTGTGTTTTTTTTTATTGTCAAGGAATTATAAATTGAATATTTTTTTTTACATTTTTTTTTTAAATCAATATACTGCGAGGATTCGTACAAACGACTGCTATGTATATTTGATTAAATATTTACGCTTTGCTAAAATCAACATGCGAATCAATAATTACGAGTCGAGATTAAAAGCATACGGGCGAAAAGTCAGAGGGATTTCAATAAAAATAATATAATACATTATTGCTGAATAATAATAATACTACAATTGATTGATTTTAATAATTATTTTAAATGATGTATATTTAATATATAAAGATCGGTGTTTTAAATTTAATAAATCAAAGATAGTTAATATTATAAGCCAGCTACCCGATCCAAATTGTTGGAGAATGACTAATTTTTCACCATAATATTTTATCGGTATGAAGTCTCAATACCATCAAAGAAAATTTAGGTGACGACAATAACTAAAATTTTTTTAGACAATTATTATTAGAGAAAGATGTAATTTTTTACTCAGTGTAACTTTTTTCAGTGACTGAAAAAATAATTCAGACAGCCCAGACCAGGACTCGAACCTGGATCTTTTGGTTACGCGCCAAATGCTCTACCAGTTGAACTATCCGAGACCTATCCGTAATTACTATTCAGTTGCCTATTAAGTTAGACTGAGTAATTCTCATTTGGCCAGGAATTTTTTCAGTCACTGAAAAAAGTTACACTGAGTAAAAAATTACATTTTTCTCTAATAATAATTGTCTAAACAAATTTTAATTATTATCGTCACCTAAATTTTCTCTGATGGTATTGAGACTTCATACCGATAAAATATTATGGTGAACAATTAATAATGAAAAATTAGTCATTCTCCAACAATTTGGATCGGGTATAGCTGGCTTATAATATTAACTATCTTTGATTTATTAAATTTTAAATAATAATAATATTAATAAAAATTATTCGAGTGAAACTCGGTAGCACAAGTATTTAGAAATAAATTTTTATCCATGGCTTCTTAAAATTTATCCAACTGTCATCCGAAAAAAAATAATAATTATTAACCAAAACTGAATTAAGCTGAAATTTTTATTTAATAACTTCCCATAATCCAAATGAGGAGATTAAAAAATGATTTGGGTTAAAAAATTAATTTTTTTGAGGGTTATCTTATTTCCCTTTCTTTAAAGTCTTGAACAATAAAGGCAATTTAATTAATAAACGTTGATTTAAAATTTTTTTTCAAGATTGACGATCATTTTTTCGTTAGAGTATATTCTAATCAATTCATTTTATTTTGATTTTTTTTTGTACCATTGTAATTGTCAGTGTTAATATGAAAGTGGAATAATTATGAAAATAAATGTCTCGGTATTAAATTAAACGGCAAGACATAAATAACTTTGAAATTAATAGCATGAATAAGGCAACTGTAATGCGGTTGTTGGCTTGTAAATTTTGCCAAGATATTTATTCTAGATAGAGAGGAACTAGAGGAAGACAATGAGGTGTACAAGATATAACTTTAGGGAATAATTCTGTAGCACACTATTCGTGCATTGCTTATTTCCTACTTGTTGTCTGTGTTGCTCATATACACGGCAACATCAAGGGAATATACTTGCATTCTGGGTCACGGAGCTTAATTGAAGCATTAATTTAGTGTCGAGACAACCCGGTTAATCGAGATGAGAATCATCGCCTTGGTTAAAAGACATTTTTTAATAACCACTTCCGTACGACATCCCTGTTTTAACACAATAATCTACTCACGCCAACAAACTATTTTTTTCAAGGCTTTCAAAGTGCAAAATCATAAATAATTTTAAATGTCATTAAAATTTGTTTTTATGTAACACATTACATTTAAATTGAATTAATTTTTTTTGTTAAAATTGTCAAAGTCAGAATTAAAGATATTTTTTTAATAGCAAATTTAAAATACTTTAGAACAGTTTGAAAATAATTCAACATGTTAATTTTTTTTTGTATATAACTAATTAATTCAATTTTTTTTATTTATATAAGACTTTAACCAATAAAAGTACATTTGCATAATTTACAATTTAAATTGAAGATAAAATGTACGTTTTTGCATATATTAAATATAAATTCACTTTAAAGTGTACTAATTTCAGAAATCAGTAATATCAATCATCGTTTTTAAATATTTAATTCGTATCATTACTTGCTCATTTAGCGAACAAAATTAAACTTATTTAAAAATGCCGGTTAATTAATGCATATCAAGAATATATAAGTGGTAACAGAACATACACTGATAGAAGGATTTGTTTATATTTAATAAGCTTTATTGACTGTTAATAAATGATTTTTTAACATCACAGGATTTAATAAATATTTATCAACAGTTAATAAATTATTTATTAAATACAATTTATTAAATGTTAATAAACATTTGTTAACTATTAATAAATTCTTATTAACTATTAATAAATGTACTTTTCTCCCGAATAAATATTTATTGAATGTTAAAAAATATTCATTAAAATTTAATAAATTTAACAATTGTCTTCAAATAAATTAAATTATTAATAGTTGATAAATCCTTCCATGAGTGTACGATTTATTAAATGTTAATAAATATTCGTCAAAAAAAAAAAAAAAATAATAAAATTACACTCTCCGAGATTCGAACTCAGGACTTTAATTTGGAAGTTTTGTACCTCTGTAACTTTGAAAAATTTTTAAATAAATGATCATTTTATTTTTTTTAATGTTCTCTACACTTTTAGAAGGATATGTTTATATTTAATAAGCTTTATTAACTGTTAATAAATAATTTTTTAACGTCATAGGATTTAATAAATATTTATTAACAGTTAATAAATATTTGTTAACTATTAATAAATATTTATTAACTGTTAATAAATGTACTTTTCTCCCAAATAAATATTTATTGAATGTTAAAAAATATTCATTAAAATTTAATAAATTAGATAATTGTCTTCAAATAAATTAAATTATTAATAGTTAATAAATCCTTCTATCAGTGTACTAAAAATTGCAGATTAAATTAGAAAATTTTTGTACGGATTACCATAAAAATTTTTCCGTATTGTAATTTCAACAAATAAAAATTAATAAACCTGAATTGAAAGTATTTCTAAATACTTTGCACTATTTTTATTTGAATTCCATTTTCATTTACATTTCGACTCAATGCAATTTTTATTGTCACTCTTACATGTAAATACGCCGGCATAAAAAGTCTCTAATTTGATGCAAAAATAAAAATGAATGAACATAAAGAAGTAGGATGAAAAAGAGATAGCAAGAGCAAGAAACAGTATTTATCCATGAAAGGGAGGAAGCAGAGTAAGGAGGTTTAAATTTAATTGCAACGTCAATTCAAAGTCACAGCTGGTGTCGTTATTGCAAAAGCAAATGCGGGCCGAGGCTGACTACAGTACACACACCGGATAGAGGCGGAGTGGAGGCTGGATTCTAGGGGATGCTTCTGGGGTACAATTCTGATTCTGTGTGTGTTTTACGTTTTCCCTCTAGGCTAAGACTTGTGTAGAAACACGAACTGTATATAGGTATAGGACGACGTTCGACATATTCAACGACGGCGGGTTTCTGTCAACGAACTTGTCTGTAATTCCTCAGGCGAGTCTTCACAACGAACGTGACGTTTTTTGACGAATGCTATAAGACGTCTACACGTCGACTTGACAAGATTGACAAGCCTTCAGATAAATTGGTTTGTTTTCTTATAACATTTCTCGTACTAGTCGATCCGAAATAAAAAAAAAACCTCATATATATGTATTATTACCCAATCACTTATCGAATTTCTTTATACGACAGTGATTAGCAATAAAAAACATTGATTAGATTTTCTTCATTTACTTTTTCGTAAAAAAATTTTTTTTCTTTTTCGAGCATAAAATAACTTTTTTCGATTAATTATTACTAGCAATCTTGCAGTCACTATGTGACTGCTGTGAATTATAAGTAAATAAAATTTTGCTTTGTTAAATAATGACTTTTGTTAAATTGCACTGTACTTCCTTAAATATTGTTATTTTTAAAGATATAAGCTCATCCCGATGTTACACTCATCAAGAGCTTTCATTTAAGTACCCACATGCATTTTTTATATATTTTTCATATATACATATTTATAATATATATAAATATATAAAATATATGAAAAATTGATGTGGGTATTCAAATGAAAGGTTTCGATGAGTATAATCTTGAGGTGAGCTTATATCTTTAAAAATATCATTAGTTGACAAGATAACAATGTCATATCTTAATTATTGAGATTTTTAAAGATATAAGCTCATCTTGATGTTACACTCATCAAGACCTTTAATTTAAGTACCCACATGACATTTTTTATATATTTGATATATATTGTATTTGTGAAATATATAAATATATGAAATATATGAAAAATTGATATTGGTACTCAAATGAAAGGTCTCGATGAGTATAATCTCGGGGTGAGCTTATATCTTTAAAAATATCATTAGTTGACAAGATACAAGATAAAGCGTAAAAATCAAAGCGTACAAAGCGAAGAAAAGCGTAGAAACCAAAATAGTTAAAGATATTTCACAAATTTTCTCCATGGCCAGAAAAAAAAAACCTTTTTTCATACGCAATAACAAGTCTCCCCTAAAGTGAATTAATAAAACGAGAATATCTTTAAGTACAACTAAAATTTTATGAATTCCAACAGTCGATTTAACAGGAGTCGTCTAGACCATAAATGATTAATATTTAGCCAAAAGGGCAGTAATATTAAAGTTAATAATACGGAGATGAAAATGAAAAAAGTTTTGTAATTTAAAGATTGGTTTGGTAACAATCTTTTTATTTCTCGAAGGATTGTTTCATCTTCCGCAACATTAACTCTTATTGACCGAAAGCTATGTTATCACTGGTAGGACGGATGAAGAGCACCATCGAGAACTGCCCATTCGCTTATCGTAACCGTTTCTCGATAGCAATAACCGACCGCCTTGCGGGCAGTCCTTTGCAACAGCCGGCAGACAAACTTATACTTCTTTCCTTTCGATCTCTGCCTTTTTACATCCTTACCCTTTTCTCCCCCATATTCTTAAACTTTTTCCCCATATTTTTATTCTTCGTGTCTTTTAGTTATTTTACTGTTGGTTCTCAAAGTTCTTTATGGCCACGAGAAGTAAAGCAAGACAGCTCTTTTACTTCTTCTCCCTCTTCTTTTTATTCTTAAAGCAGCCACACTCTGCACTCTTGAAAAACTCGTTGCGAGGGTGCTTTATAGCTGACGAACGAGAAAATCGACATCTTGTTCCTTCGAGTATTGGAGAAACATTATGATAGAAATATTATTAGAGAGTTAAAAAAAGTTAAAGTGATAAAAGTTAACCAATATCAAACTCAATTTAAACATCTGGATCATGTGGATGTGCAGAAGAAAGGAGATAAAGAAGAAGAAGAAAATTTCACATCAAAATTTGAGTTTCTCAGTGTGTCCGTAATGGAACACTTAGAAGATAGCTTGGATCCTCGTCTCTCATTTTCAATAAAAGTTCAATGTCTTTTCTGAAATATACGGTCCGGGATAATGAAAGTTAGCATGGAAATAAAATTCATCTTGTCAAAACCTCACGGAGTTATCATTTTTATGGCACATAGAGTCTGAAAAGTCGAATAAAGTTCACTTCAAATACTCTGTTAATTATTAATTGAAAAATTATCTTGCTGGGTAATAAGAAAAAATTTCAAATCTTTATTTATGAAATATTTTTATTACAATTTGTTTTAATACTGAAAATTTCACGTCTAATGAGGTAATACGACTTATTTCATATTGCGTTATGAGGTGTGCACTTTTGGATTTTCTAAACTTTTATTACTAAAATTTGATTCATTTTTTTCGACAAATTTATTATGATACATTGGAAATTAATTACAACTAGCAACTTTGCAGTCACTATGTGACTGCCGTGACTTGTGAATTATAAATAAATAAAATTTTGCTTTATTAGATAATGAATTTTGTTAAACTGCACTGTACTTTCTTCAATATTGACGTTTTTATAGATATAAACTCATCCTGATGTTACACTCATTAAGAGCTTTCATTTGAATACCCACATGCATTTTGATATATTTTTCATATATTCATATATATAATATACACAAATATATATAAATGTATGAAAAATTGAAGTGGGTACTCAAATGAAAGGTCTCGATGAGTGTAACATTGGAATGAGCTTATATCTTTAAAAATGTCAATCATGCACAAGATACAAGGTCATTTCTTAATTATTGATATTTTTAAAGATGTAAGCTCATCTCGATGTTACACTCATCAAGATCTTTCATTTGAGTACCTACATGCATTTTGATATATTTATCATGTATACATATATGTAATATATATAAATATATGAAAAATTGATGTGGGTACTCAAATGAAAGGTCTCGATGAGTGTAATGTCAGGATGAGCTTAAATCTTTAAAAATGTCAATAGTTGATTAGATTGCAATGTCAGTTCTTAATTATTGACATTTTTAAAGATACAAGCTCATCCCGATGATATACTTATCAAGAGCTTTCACTTGAGTACCCACATGAATTTTTGATATATTTTTCATATATACATATATATAATATATATAAATATATGAAAAATTGATGTGGGTACTCGAATGAAAGTTCTTAATGAATGTAACATCGGGATGAGCTTATATCTTTAAAAATGTCAGCAGTCCACGAGATACAGGGTCATTTCTTAATTAATTATCCAGAGATAGAGCATTTTTTATTGCAACCTAAATACTTATCATCATAAATTGACTATTGGTAAGAATAATATAAAACCTTGAAAAGGCACAACTCCAGATCAAGACTTTTCCAATGATCTCAAATTTAACTATAAAAACCCATTTTATCATATAAAAATACTGGTCACAAAATTTTACTTATTCTCTTAATATTATAGAAAATAGTGAAAATTTAAAAATGTTTCTTTAAATATTGATGTACATTGTAAACTGATAAATACAATTACTAATAATAGAAATGATTCAATGCAATGGCATATCTCGTATTCGATATTTCTCGATAATGAAGCACTTCCGCCGCTTCGCGTTCAGGCGTACAAGATTCAAAAGGCAACAAAGCGAACGACCAAATAATTGCGAATTAGTACTGCAGTATTCCAGATGTTATGGTTATAATTTTTAATTAATCACTCTTTGATGGATATCGATACTTGAATTAGAATTAAAAACAATTTGTCAACATTAACCATATTTATGAAATCTTGTGACTCAATTTTCTTGAATCAATATCATTATTTAATCTTAAATTAAAAATTGCCATTTTAAAACAAAACAACCGGTTTATTTTCTTGTACGACAATTTCTGCCGTAAAAAATCATTCATTTCTAACAAGTTACTTTTTCAATTAGGGTGAATTATCATATTGTAATAAATTATTAAGGTGAATTATTATAAAGCACAGATGCAAATTAGACGTGAAGATAATGGTATTAAGATGTATTATTGAAAAAGAATAGAATAACTGAATTAAAGAAAAGATAATATGGTTTAAAAGTAAATAAATGGGTATGCAAGTAGCATAAAAAATACCGGAAGCTGATGCCGCTCGGTCAAGAAGGAGATACTGGAAAACTACAAACGTTAAATCCTCGAGTATTATTCCTATCCAGGACGGCGATGCGCACTCGAGATTTACTCGAGCGAGAGAGTAAAGAAGACTACTTTGGAAAAGATGAGACAGACCAAGTAGAAGATTCGGTCCACAGGCTCGAGATAAAAGTGGATAAAAGAGAGATATAGATACGGAAGTCGAGGACAAAAGAATAAAAATAAAAATAAAAATGATAAAAAAAGGCTGAGTTATATAAGAAAAAAATAAATAAATAAAACGAAAAAGAAGAAATATAAGTTTGAAAAAAGACAACAGTTGGCAGTTTTATCGGGTGAATTGTATCGGTTTCAAACGTGTCGACAGACTGAATTCTTTGGCTCGTGAAAATTACATTCTCCAGCCACGTGCAAGAAAAAAAAACATATAGAACAATAAAGTAATTCCAAGAATTTAATTCTTCATCAAAGGTTGTAATTGAAATAAAATAAATTCAATCTCTGTCTCTAACTACTTTTGTGGTAAAAATTGATTCATCAGACTATTTTTTCAATTTAATATAATATTTTTTCTTTTACACTTCAGTGATTTTTAAAAATTATTTCATTGCACGAATTAAAGTGTCAGTTGAAAAAAAAAATAGCTCTAATAAATTTTTGGCTATTTAAAAAGGAAAAACAGATCGATGCGAATTGGTATCAATTAAAAATTGTAATTCACACGGTCGCCAATAAAATATTAGCCAGTGGTGGTGTGACATTCGAACAGATTAAATTAAAACAATTTACCTGTTTCGTTTCAGTCGAGAGCCACAAATAATTCGTCATATGTAAATTAATAAAAAAACCCGCAAAAAATTAATTGTCTACCAATCGATAATTTTAATCCGAAAGTGTGTCAGACTATTAAAATTAATTACTCAATTCATCGGTAGGTTTATTTATAAATCAATTGCTTGTAAGCTGACAATTTTATATTTTATATGAATCAAATTGTCAATGATAAAGTAGTTAAATTTTAACTATTATAATTGAAATTTTACTTTTTTTCCTGCCGTATATATAGGAGATTATTTTTATTAAAATTGTATTTTTATTTTAAACGCTACAAAACACTTTTCAATATTAAATTGTAAATTTTGGCTTTTATACGTTGTAAAATTATGCTTTGTAATATTTATTGTTATGTTGAGTTAATTTTGTAATTTTATTATTTAACTAGCTATTATTTGCCAATAAATGATTTATTGGTAATCAATAAATCGTTTATTGGTATCAAATGAATTAATTTTTTAACTAATTTTAGCGTGTAACCTAACTTTTTAACTTAAAATAAATCAAAATAATTAAAACTAGCTATTACTCGCCCGATCCACTGGGCGCTTTATATAACTGCATTTTTAGATCTAGACTTGAAATTTAATTAGAGTATTGTTTTGACTTGCACAGATTCCCAATTCTATTGAATTGACATGCACCTTTTATCCATGTAATTATTCTAGCTAATATTCATTGTAACTTTCAATGTGCAATCATTATAACATTCCCGTGTCTTTCTTACAAAAATTAATAATAATTGATATGAAAAAAAAAATTTGCAATGAGCATTGAAAGTTTCAGTTAAAGAAATTGCAGGTCTCATAAGTGAAGAAATCTGCCTAGTGTGTAAACATAACCAATAGAATTAAAAAAATTATTTTAAACAAATGACAATCGAATAGAATAAATTTAGTTACAATAAAAATTCATTATTTCTAAGTCAAAAAAACATAGGCTCCGAATAAGTAATCACCAACGTATCATATACTAAAACCTTCTCCAAAACACGCTGCATCTTATGGTATAAGTATTATTCCGATCGGTTCAGTAGTTTTCGCAGTACAACCGGACAAAAAAACCGGCTCTCCCTTTATTAGTATAGATTTTATAATTTAATTTTTCCGTGAATATATCAAACCATAAGAAATTTTTAGACGCACAATAGTTAATCGTAAAACTTAAAATTTTTTACAAATTCTATGTAAAATTTAATGTTATTCTATAAAATTTGCATTGAATATAAATTAATTAAATGACACATGGGCTTTTATAAATGTGCATGCGAACAGTTAGATAATAAAGTTATGCTGAGGAAAAAAATAGTGTAAAATAGTAAAAAAATGAAGTTGGCTTAATAAAGTTAAAACTGTATGCAAATTTAGCATGTATTCATGGGAGTAAATAGAATAAAATAAAAACTAAAAACTAAAAAAGAGGAATGACCTGTGTAGTGAATTTGTTTGTCGATTCTCAAGCTCGTGAGGATTTTATAAATCAGCTACCACGAGAACATGAAATAGGAAAAGGGGATTTAAAGTTCTCGTAGTTTAAATCTGTCGATCCGATATACAACGTCTAGCCTCATTTACATACATTATTTTATACAAAGTAGAAACCCATTGAAACTCATCTGGTATGTAGTGTGTATCTCTTTTTATCTATCTGTTCCCAGCTAGCAGTCGCGCATTGCATTCTCGTTCTGAAATTCTCTAAAACTCTTTCAGGAACAGTCCCTTATCCCTTTTGTGTCTGTCGTAATGTTCTTCCACCATAAATCGAGAGCTTCCGGTTGGTCGGACTCAGTCTGAACTTTGATCACTTGACTCTCAGAACTACATGAGGCTTTTCCACAAAACCGTACCGTCCATGTGTGCTTGAGAGAAAGATAGGAAGTTTGTTCACTGACTTTACAGTTAAACCTCACTATTAAACAAACTATTGATATTTTTTTTTTAATAAACCGCGACAGAAACTTTCGATTTTTAATTAAAAAAATTTTTTTTACTTTTGTCTGATTTTTTATCGGATACTTGATTTAAATAATGAAGTTTTTTGAGGATAAAAAAAAATATTGAGAACATCTAAAGAACAAAATTATGGGGATTAATTGAAAAGAGGATCGAGGAGATATCTGCAAGCGACGAGAAATTATCCCGAGAGAAAGTTTGAAGTTTTCGATTGAATAGAAAAAAAGAAAAATTTATTTAATAATAATAATAATGAAAAAAAATATTATAAGTTGACGGCGAGAAAAAATGGAACGAGAAGAAGGTACGTTTAAACGATTGGCCGACGCCAGAACGATCCTCCGCTATATCATTTCAATTTTACGGGAGAGCGACCACGACGCCACCAACTTGGAAAACCTCACTGAACTTTTCAATGATTTGTACGACACCACCCGCTTTTTTTAGCTCCCCCTTTAGCCTTGTGCCTCGAGAGTTCCTTTTCACCCTGTCTATTTCATAATGCGGAAATATGTACGTCGCATTCTATGTCTACTCCGCAAGGAGACGGAATATCGTCAAATAAATATACTTCAAAACAACTTTTTAATTTTAAACTTTCAGAAAATTTAACTGACATAACACTGCCAAAAAAAAAGATAAAAGGAATAAAATATCTAGTTCTCTACTCGGGATGGAAAAATTGAATTTATATTTTTAAGTACAATGCGGAAATTAAAATTAAATGTCTGCATATTGAATATTTCTCCGTATTAATATTAAAGTGATTTTAATACAAATAAAAAAAAAATCAAGAGGAAAAAATCTTGAACAGAAAATTATTTTGAAGAAAGAATTATTTTTAAAAATAAAATTTTTAGCTAACAAATTATTTTTAAATTGATTTAATTTTAAAAAGGTTGGCAATAGCCTAATCGGCTCGGTACCTGCATTTCGAAAGAGTGGGACCAGGGTTCGATTCCGGCGCGCACCAATATTTTTCAATGATTATAAACTAAGAATATGTGCGTTTCATTGCCAGCCTCTGTACCGGTCGGGTTTTCTGTGGTTTTCCCATATAGTTATGGCGGTAAAATGTCATTATAGAAGTACCTCCATACTATTTAAGACCGTAATGCAAATGCAGGTACTGATTATAACGCGTAAGTCGGCCACAGTCGCAGCACATGTGTGTCAGGCATGAAAAAATCCCGACATGCAGGGGGGTGGGGACGAAAAAGTGGTTGAGTGTTATAATGACGGGGTTGAGAGATTATATTGCGGAGAAAAAAAGTGGAGAGACAATAATTCCCCACCCTCCCTTGTAAAACACTCTACAGTGATACAAGTAAAACCATCCTCAATTATAACCTCAATTGATTTAATTTTAATTAATTCAGGAATTTTTCTTTTTAATTCAAAATTCTGCCAAAATTTTTCTATACACTGATAGAAGGATTTTTTTACACTTAATAAGCTTTATTAACTGTTAATAAATGATTTTTTAACATCATAGGATTTAATAAATATTTATTAACAGTTAATAAATATTTATTAAAATTGAATAAATTAAATAATTATCTTCAAATAAATTAAATTATTAATAGTTAATAAATCCTTCTATCGGTGTAGAATATTCATAAAAAAATCATATTAATAAAATTTATTATTATATAGTTATTAAATATTAAATTTAAAAAAAAATTCTTAAGTCAGCCGTAAAAAATAACGCTAAAAATTACGAGCAGTTTATTTTTGAAAATTGTTATACTTATAATATATTATGTTGAAAATATTTGAACGGTATGATAATATTAGCAGGGAAAGAATTCGCGAGTGCATTATTTCCGACACTTTAATCATAAAAATGAAAGTCGAAGCGTTAAAAAAGAAGAGTAAGCAGGAAAGATGAAAAAGGGGGAAGAAATCTCAGCAAGAGGAGAATAGTCTCGTATATTAGTTCTACTAGTGGGAGACAGGCGAGGGGCTGAAGAAGCCAGGGGAGAATTACCAAGGGGATGAGGTGGTTGCAGAGGAATAATGTACAGAATATAGTGTAGTACAGCATAGTGAGGAAAAGAAGGTTTTGTGTCGGAACTCTGAACGGGGTCCAAGGTAATATCGTTCCTCGTGTGCTTGCTACCATAATCCGGCATAACGATACGCGGTGTAAATATTAAAACGTGATGGCTGGGGTGTGAGAAAAGTAAAGAGGGTATATATATAAGCTCAGCAGTCAAAGCCCGCTCGGATCGACTTATAAACTGGCTGACCAAACTGAGCTGAAAAATAAATTTAAAACAACAATTTATTGCGCTCAGCTATTTTTATTATACACTAAAACAAATAATTCTCTGGTAGCACAAAAGAAAAGGATAGAGGAAAATAAAATAGTGGGTTGTTATTGGAGTTAAAGCTACCGCAAATGGCTGTAGAATTTACTGGGTGATAAGTTTCACCACCCGGTCATCAGAGGAAATAATCTCTTGGGCTCGCTGCCGGTAATATCTGAATAACGATTGAATGTTAAATATTTTTCGGATTATAGTTGGACTTTTTATGGCTGGTGGTAATCATTGATTCTTTCATTTTTAAATGAAATTGGCTTAGGTCATACACAGAAAAAAAATTAACTTGAATCAAGAAAACTATAAACTTTGCAGTCACTATGAGACTGCCGTGACTTGTGAACTCTAAATAAATAAAATTTTGCTTTATTAAATAATGACTTTTGTTAAATTGCACTGTACTTATTTCAATATTGATGTTTTTAAAGATATAAGCTCATTCCGATGTTACACTCATCAAGAGCTTTCATTTGAGTACCCACATGCATTTTTGATATATTTTTCATATATACATATATACAATATATATTTTAAAGATATAAAGATATAAGCTCATCCCGATGTTATACTCATCAAGAGCTTTCATTTGAGTACCCATATGCATTTTTCATATATTTTTCATATATACATATATGTATATATATATATATATATATATAATATAATATAAATATACAAAATATATGAAAAATTGATGTGGGTACTCAAATGAAAGGTCTTGATGAGTGTAACATCAGGATGAGCTTATATCTATAAAAATGTCAGTAGTTCACAAGATAGCAATTTCAGTTCTTAATTATTGATATTTTTAAAGATATAAGCTCATTCCGATGTTACACTCATCAAGAGCTTTCATTTGAATACCCACATGCATTTTTGATATATTTTTCATATATACATATATATAATATATATAAATATATGAAAAATTGATGTGGGTACTCAAATGAAAGGTCTTGATGAGTGTAACATCGGGATGAGCTTATATCTTTAAAAATGTCAATAGTTCACGAGATACAGGGTCATTTCTTAATTATGCATATAGAGATAGAGCATTTTAGAATGCAGCCTAAATATTTATCATCATAAATTGACTAACGGTGGGAATGATATGAAACCTTGAAAAGGCACAAATTCAAGTCAAATTTGAGTAAAAAAAATTCTAAAAAGAAAGATTTAAAGCAACAATTATAATTTGTAAAACTCAAATTGAAATTGTTTCGATAGTATAAACATTTATTTGAAAATGTAGACCAAATCAACGAAAAGCAATTTATTTTGTGTGAATTTATGAAGTTAATTATAGTTCTTGACATTTTAATTCTAATATCGTACTCAGCAAAACAAATAAAGTGATTTGTTATTTGCTGCACACTACTGAGAACATAAAAATTTTTTCACTAATCCATTTTAAAGGTTGATAAAATCGTATCTGAGTGAAAACTAGTATAAACTTTTACGAAGCAATAAAATTTATCTCTTAAAATTTGATAACCTCAAAAACATAAAATTCCTTTTTAAATACTCCGGATTTTTTATCTTTACCTGAACTTACTAAGATTTAACTTTTAGAGTAAAAACATTTTATAAAGCTACTATTATTTTTTGTGTCCACTTAAACGGCTTAATTATAAGCATAAAGTTAAATTTCCATAGTGTTAACTGAAGCTACAAAAAGTTATGTTCTAAGTGAAAAATTGTATAAAATTTTATGGAGTAATAAAATATTTCTCTTTAAACTGATAATAATCTAAGAGATAAAAAAATTTATCACCAGATATTTGTTTGTAAATTTGGAGTCGAATGTATCTTTATGCAAGTGACGTTATTTTACGATTTTTTGTGCAAACGGCTTTGCTAGATCGGGCTTACATTTTTTTAAAGTTTCGTCACGTCAAACCATTTACATGTTATGCAATTTAATTAATGTCATTTATTCATGTGACGTTAATTCAATATATTTTTTTATAAATTTTTCCGCGAGTTCTACTATTTGAAAAATTAAAAAATTTCTTTAAGTTTAGTTAAAATAGAAGAAAATACTTTCTTAAATTTACTTTACCGAGTAAATTTTCAGAATTTCTCTTCTATCATGTCAAATAAAATTTCATTTAACTTTGGTAGTTTGGTAATGGAATCTCAGTAGTCTCACTGGTACCGAAGTTCCGTGATTTGACAAATGGTAATTCTAACCCGGTAAATTAGTCCGTATATACAATGTTTATTATTATTTTTCCGTTAGATTGTTTTTGTTCTTTGGTAATGTTATAGGGATATATTGGTATAAAAGCATATTTGGAAGTTTAGTGTAGCTTCAAAAGCCAACGAGGATAAGTTTGAATTGCACTACTACCTCGTTTTAGCTTCGTCGTAATTCAGTTCCGAAGCTCGTCAGTTTCCAGCCACGAGATTGCCCTTAGTCGACTGGGAGAAGATGAAGGGGATGAGACTTTAAAGGAGGTTCTAGAGGATGAGAGTGAGGGTAAACCGCGACCACTATGAGTTTTAGTAACTCTGACCCGAATCTAGAATTAAACGCTCGTATTAGAAACTTTCCAATTGGGACAAAATTACGTCGGGACTTGACGTACCCAAAAAAGTTTGTCTCCCTTGTTTTAAATAAACTATTTTTTGTTTTATTGTTCTGCTACACATACTTTACTATGCAATTTGTCTATTGATTCAATTTTCAGTGTTTTCATACAAAATTGATTATCAAGATAATTGATGTTATCTAAGCTTATAAAACTAATATCAATTTATATAACTAATAGAATAGATTAAATATTACTTTACATTTAACTAGAAGTAATTTTATTCACTTCGTTGGGATATAAATATAAAATTTGAATTTCAAATTCAGAGATAGCCCAAAAATTTCTTTTCCAATCTCTGTACAATTTTTGGAGTTTTCTTTTAATCTATATTATTAGTATTAAGATAATAAGCAAAATTTTGTGGCCAGTATATTTATATGATAAAATGGGTTTCATATCATTCTCACCAATAGTCAATTTATGATGATAAGTATTTAGGCTGCATTAGAAAATGCTTTATCTCTAGATACATAATTAAGAAATGACCTTGTATCTTGTGAACTATTGACATTTTTAAAGATATAAGCTCATCTCGATGTTATACTCATCAAGACCTTTCATTTAAGTACCCACATCAATTTTTCATATATTTTATATATTTATGTATATTATATATATATATATATATATATATATATATATATATATATATATATATATATATATGCTATATATATATATATGTATATATGAAAAATATATCAAAAATGCATGTGGGTACTCGAATGAAAGCTCTTGATGAGGATAACATCGGGATGAGCTTATATCTTTAAAACATATGTTATATATATATGTATATATGAAAAATATATAAAAAATGCATGTGGGTACTCGAATGAAAGCTCTTGATGAGGGTAACATCGGAATGAGCTTATATCTTTAAAAACATCAATATTGAAGAAAGTACAGTGCAATTTAACAAAATGACCTTGTATCTTGTGAACTAATGACATTTTTAAAGATATAAGCTCACCCTTACATTACACTCATCGAGACCTTTCATTTGAATACCCACATCAATTTTTCATATATTTATATATATTATATATATGTATATATGAAAAATATATCAAAATACATGTGGGTACTCAAATGAAAGCTATTGATGAGTGTAACATCGGGATGAGCTTATATCTTTAAAAACGTCAATATTGAAGAAAGTACAGTGCAATTTAACAAAAGTAATTTCAATAAGACTCGACTCTAACAATAATAAACACGATAAAATATTTTCAAACAACACAAAATTGATGAACAATCGGTTTATTTCAAAAAAAGTCATATCCAAGTCGTTAAATTGTTTTATGGTTTTTAATTCCAATTCTTTTCAAGCTCGAGCTTAAAGTTTAGAGTACAAAGATAAAATAAAATGTTTTTTACTTAAAAATTGCGAGTAAGAGTTTAGCGAGTATGAGATTGAAGAAGGGTAAAACAAATCATTAAAAAACATAAACCAGTAATGAAAGTCAAGTTAAATGGTATCTATAATACAAGGAGAGACAGTTGATGATCGATGTGAGGGATGAACCGTGTTAAAACGAAAGTAGATACCGATTCACTAGTATAACAGTGGTGTGGCAACTGAAAGTGCTCCGTAAGATTCAGAGGCTGAGGTTAAGAATTCAATCTCGCCGTTGGCAAACATTTTAACTTTCAACAGGACCCTTCCCTAGTTCTCCGACATCACAAGTCGAACGATAGAAACCAGTAGACGGAGAACGGTTTTAGTTGCTTTCTTCCTTCCAAAAGGAGTGCATTTATCCGATTTCCCTCTGCTAGCAGAGTCCCAGTAGAAGTTACTTCCACCCTTGCTTTTTTAACCACTTTTTATTATTCTTCTTCTTCTTATTTTCTATCTCCATAGAGTAGTCATGCTGAAATGGAAGCAACGTTTAAGAGACTACAGAAACCTCTAAGAAGATAAAGCTGTAGCCTTCGATGTAATAAAAACACGAAAAAAATTACTGTCTCATAGAAATATAACTCTAATTCACATGAGTTAATAAAAGTTCTTTTTTTTGCGGTCAAATAAAAATTCTTTTTAATTAAGTAAAAAAATAATTTTCATAGAAATTCTCACCTGACACATATACTAACACGCGTTCAAATGAATAGAACAAGTTGCTTTGCCAGCAAGAGTCGTTAAAGAGGCCAACAAGAAACAAGACTGCTGCGAATAGAGGTTCAAGCGTATGTTGCACATGCATTCACAACTTTTTCTTTTGTTCACGACATGTGTGTGTACAAGTAAAGTTACTTTATGCGCTAAACAAACACGCTGCTCTTATTTGCATAAAAAGAATTCAAGTAATTGTAAACTTCAAAATCGATATGTGTTACCAAACTCGGACAAAAAATCAAAATCTGTTGTGTGTTGAAACCGCAAAAAACCAAACATTAGTCTCTAGTAAATCTGTTTTTTTAAAGTATTTTTTTTTTACTTTTTTTTTTTTTTTTTTTTTTTGAAAAAGGAATAATACACGGATAGAGGAATTTGTTTATTTTTAATGAGCTTTATTAACTTTTAATAAATGATTTTTTAACATCAGAGGATTTAATAAATATTTATTAACAGTTAATAAATTATTTATTAAATGTTAATAAATATTTGTTAACAGTTAACAAATAATTATTAACAGTTAATAAGTAATTTATTAAGTACAATTTATTAACTGTTAATAAATATTTATTAAAGGTTAATGAAAATTTGTTAACTGTTAACAAATATTTATTTAAAATAAAAAGCAAAAATAGCAATTTTTTTTACACTTTTCAAAACCCTATAGCTGGAATACATGATAATAATTAAATTCACTAAATAAATTAACGTTTTTAATTTTTAAAAATATAAACGAAAATTATGAGCTGTGTTAGAATTTGGTATTTTACAATAAACGTTATTATAATGCAATATAATTAATTCAAATAATTTAAAAAGATGATATTTATTTATAAGCAATCTTCATATTATATGACATTGCAAGCGGAACAAATTCATTCAACAAAATATTTATTTACTGTTAATAAATACTAATTAATTATTAATAAATGTACTTTCCTCCTAAATAAATATTTATCGAATGTAAAAAATATTTATTAAAATTTAATAAATAAGATAATTGTCTTCAAATAAATTGAATTATTAATAGTTAATAAATCCTTCTGTCAGTGTAAAATAGTATATTTTTTTTAAAATAAATTTATAAAGTCTAAGCCAGGATTACGATATTAATATCGTAAGTCTTACTGTAATTTCCTTTCCGTGTATTATAAACATTAATAACAAATTTAAGGCTACAGACTAGAGACGGTCTTTAGTACTTTTATTAGAACATAAAATCTTATCCGGAGGCACATTATTATTTTATACAGTAAAAGTCAATCCTTTTATACCAAATGTTTAACATGAATCCATTGTTTGAGATCACACGATCCTTTTCAGAAGCATTGTGTTAAATCCGATAGAAGATAGAGTGAAGCAATTTGGAGGTTGGTAATCCCCTCGTAAAGCCCAAGACATCGTCAAGCATTTCAAGTTCCCTCCTCTATCTTTTTCCACTAAAGCTTCATGCAGACTCGTATTACGTTCCCTTTTTTTTAAACTTTTTCACTCACTTCTTACCTTGGTTCATTTTTCTCATTCAGCTATTCCCTTTTTTGTTTTATTACTTTATTTTATATCCTCTTCCTTCGCATTTGGTGTGTTATATACCATCGGTATGCTTTTTCCACTAATTGGATCAGAGATTCGTTACTACCGCCTCGCAATAATTAGTTTAAATCCTGCCATTAATATGCCGTGTTTTATTTTTTGTTACACCGTATGTAATCACTTTTTCTTCTTTTTTGATTCATTAAAACTCAGCATTTTGTATTAATGCTGAAAAACCGTTTGTTTTTATACATTTTTATGTCCTTTAATTACCAAGTAGTTTGACTAATAACTTTTTTATTTATGGTTTATTACCTCTGATTATAAATTCTGTACGCCTGTATTTATATTTTTGCTTATCGCTTTTTTTTCACTTTTATTTTTTTAAATCCTATCAATAACTACAAACGCGCTAATTAAATTCAAGTTCGCTTTTACTTAACACACAGCCATTTATTCGCTTTTTAAAATTACTTGAGTTCAAGCAAAAGCAGTTTTGAATTGAAAAATTTGTTCTTTGATTCAAGACCGATGAATTCTTTCAAATTAATTTTTTGTTTTTGATAATTACCAATTTTTAAAACGACACTGATAGGATTTGTTTATATTTAATAAGCTTTATTAAATGTTAATAAATGATTTTTTAACATCATAGGATTTAATAAATATTTATTAACAATTAATAAATTATTTATTAAATACGATTTATTGAATGTTAATAAATATTTGTTAACAGTTAACAAATATTTATTAACAGTTAATAAATAATTTATCAAGTCCAATTTATTAACTGTTAATAAATATTTATTTATGGTTAATGAATATTTGTTAACTGTTAACAAATATTTATTTAAACTAAAAAGCAAAAATGGCAATTGTTTTGACACTTTTTATAACCCTATAATTAAAATACATGATAATAATTCAATTAACTAAATAAATTAACCTTTTTAATATTTTAAAATATAAAAGATAATTATGAGCTGTGATAGAATTTGATATTTTTCAATAAACGTTATTATAATGTAATATAATTAATGCAAATAATTTATAAAGATGATTTTCTATAAGCAATTGTTATATAATATTCATATTATATAATATTGCAAGCGGAATAAATTCACTCAAAAAAATATTTATTAACTGTTAATAAATTAAATAATTGTCTTTGAATAAATTAAATTATTTATAGCAGAAGTTAAAAATTGATAGTGATTTTTTTTTTGACAAAAATAAAAAAAAAAAATATTTTTATCTGTTATCAAGTTTCATGCATGAACACTCTCGAAATAATAAAGGCTTGTAATCGGAAAATAAATGGAAACTTCACTCTACTCTCAGTAGAGGTGTACAACGCGTGAAAATTCATAAACAGTAAAAAAATGTAACCATTGGAGTATTATTTAAATAAAAACCATAAGATCATTTTAATTACGATGAAGCTGGCCGGTCATTAGTATGAATAAGCAAAGGCCTTTTATCCCGTCTGGTGGCTATTACGGATTAAAGTCTTTTAATTAGAGGCCTTTTTCTATATTTACTTTCCCTTGAATTTTTTTCGCCCAGTTAAACTTTTTCATTATTATTTTATTTAAAATTTTATTTCTTATTCTTTTTGCAGCATTTAAATTGCCTGATTCTACCCCTTACATTTAAACGTACTTCTTAGAGGTAGAGGTACTTTTCCTTCTGTACTTTGTAACCTTTTTTATGTTATTTACTCTTTTTTCCTCAACTTCTCTCTCTCTCTCTCTCTCTCTCCTCTTATACTTAATACTGTATAAAATCTACAGAATCTTATCGTCTTATTTCCCGTCATCAAGAAGAAGAGAATACACACTTGCATTTAGTATAAATTAAAGTGGAAATCCGTATACACTAAAGCACAAGAATAATTGGGGATAAAAAAATGATGGTAATGAAGGAAACAAAAGACTTAATGAATTTAATGTCATTAACTTTAAACTAAGGTAAATTATTTCGGAGTCTCTGGTAATGTCTTTGGCTTTTTTACTAAATAAAATACTATTTTCATTTTTTCCTTTTAAAAGTATGAGTACATTAGAGTTAAAATTATTTTACTTGGACTAATTATTTATTGAAAATTAATTCTCAAAAATAAACAGGTAATATTTAAATATTTCAAATTTTTTTGCGAGAAAAAAAAAGCTATATTTACCAATAGAATATTTTTAGTAATAACTGTATCAATAAACAACTTTCAAGTATTTAAAATCATAATTTATTTTTTGTATTTATGAAACACGCTCGATTACTAAGTAACACAAACTCGTTTATTGACCAGAAATTTTTCCACTTAATTATTTTTATGTTAATATATTATTTGATAATTGCCTTTTAAAATATTCATTGCGATAATTTTCGCTTAAGAATTGAATTTTCTTTATTCATGTACCGTAAAATTTATAATTTATGTTTTTGTACTTCTTATAGAACTTTAATTTCCGAGATTTGAGTTTAACAACATGAATTTTAACTACAAATTTTATAAAAGAAGAAAAAAATTGTATTAATGGTTATTGTTATTAGATAAAAAATACTGAGTTAATAATAATTACTAATTATAACAATAATTACTTGAGTAATTAATAATTACTAATTATAACACTAATTACTTGAGTAATTAATAATTACTAATTATATTTTTATTTGACTAATTATTAATATTTAGAGCAGCAGTATTTAGAGCATCGGGTTTTTTCCAGCATTTTAGTAATTAGTGTATTTGAGCGATCAGTTTTATTTCTGTGAACTTATTGTTTAATTCGACAAATGCCAAATAAAAACCATTGACTCTGTCAGTGAAAATATCAATAGTTCTGTGAGTGGCGTAAAAAAATATGAGCTTAAAATACACATGATAAATTAATTTATCAGCCAATACCTTTTATTTATTTTATAATAGTAATGGTCAGGGTTTTATTTGAATCTCGATTTTTTTTTAAATATTTGCATTCTCACAAACAAAAATATCTTTATTTTTAAAAATTGACGTTTGTTAAAATGCACTGTACTTTTTTAACTATTGACATTTTTAAAGATATAAGCTCATCCCGACGTTACACTCATCAAGAGCTTTCATTTGAGTACCCACATGCATTTTCATATATTTTTCATATATACATATATATAAATATATGAAATATATAAAAAATTGATGTGGGTACTCAAATGAAAGGTCTTGATGAGTGTAACGTCAGGATGAGCTTATATCTTTAAAAATGTCAATAGTTCACAAGATATAAGCTTATTTCTTAATTATATTTTTTAATTATTCTTTTCTTACTGTAGATGATTTTTAACATTAAATAATTTAATAAATATTTCTCACTAGTTAATAAATTCTTTTCTCAAAACTTTTTTGCACAACTATTTTTTCATTTTATTCTCTTGTTAATTCAAAAAACTATAAAAATTTTGATACTATTATGTTGATAATTTAATAAAGATTATTTTTATCATCTCTAAAAAGTTATTCAATGTCCCAGAAAATAAAAAAAAAAAATAATAGAAAATTTTCCACAATTGTGTCGCTAATGACAAAAAAGTCTACCGGCAAATGAGTTTATTTAAAAAAAAAAATAAATCTGTTTCATTTACACTTCTCCCTATTGAATAATTATTAATCCCTCAGTCTGTCTGAAAAAAAACGCCCTTAAAAAAAATTTTACGCAGCAAAACCATACATAAAAGTATAACAATAAAAATTTACTCGAAAGAACTTGAATTAAGCTAAATATTAAAGAAAACGAAAAATGGAACGTAGTGCGTCTGAACAAAGTAGGTTATTGACGTAAATAATTAATGATATTGATTGAGCCACAATTGATATAATCGATTTCATCAAGAACAATAAATTGAATAGAACTAACCCCCAATCGAGTCTGTTAACTCAGCTTCTCGAATTTCACCCAACAATTCATATACATAGCATTAAATTATATACATACCATACAACACAGATATATACAAAACACCAACAGTCAACAGTCATCAGCCCGCAATTTCATGCACGGAGCACAATAAAACTCGGAGATCGATAAGAGCGTAATTAAATCGGAATAGCACCGCAACTCTCCCAGCACTCTCCAATATCTATATCTTCCCCTAGAAATTCTATCACTCTATTTTTTGTCTTTCTCTCTCTTTTATACCTTACACCTTAAACTCCTGTAGCGTTTGTCGCCATAAAGGTGACGTGACACGCACGTGGGCATGAAATCGGTTAAAGTTAACTTCACAGTCTAACCGGTCGTGGGTCACGTACTTGTCTATGTAACCCCCGGGTTCGTTGATTGTGGCTTTTTAATCGAGCAGTGAAAGCCAAGTACTAGCTCTTTGTTCTATATGAATTTAATATTTTTATTTTTAATAAATAATATAGAGCTCCGAAGGCTGAAATATTTATCCGAAATATTTATATAGGCACACTGATAGAAGGATTTATTTGTATCAAAAAATATTTTTTAATAGTTAACAAATCAATTATTAGAGACCACTTTTTAGAATTAAAAAAATATTATTTGGTATTTAAAATGATTTGTTTGTATTCAATAAATCTAATATTCATTTATTAAATATTAATAAATCTTTTTAAAAACTAAGAAATATTTTTTAAGGACTAAAAAGCGGTCTCTAACAAATGATTTGTTAAATATTAACAAATATTAACCATAAACAAATCCTTCTATCAGTACAATACAGGAATTTTAATAGAAATATAAGACCGAGAATAATTAATCTTAATAAAAAATTGTTACTTGCGATCTGTAATAAAATTTTCTGTTATAACAATATCGTTATAAATAAGTATAGAAAACAATTCATTACTTTTTCATTTTTACTGATAATGACTGCGTTAAAAATTTAGTTAACAAATTGGTTTGGAAATTGATTAATAATGATAAAATGAAAGATAATGTCAAATAAGTTCCTTGTAAGAATATAAAAAGTCATTTTTGTTCTAGATCTTAATATCTCAAACTTAACTCTCTTATAAAGAAAAGATTCAGCGATCATGCGCCCTCTGTTGGGAATTTTTACAACTTAGGTATCTAAAAAGACGCTATTTGGTTGAAAATTTATATATTGACAAGTATAGGTATGTCAAAATATATTCAAAAATATTAATTTGACATACCATACCATATCAGGAAATTTTCTCACGCGAAACTCTTTGTAAAAATATAAAAAAGTCATTTTTGTTTTAGATCTTAATATCTCCAACTTAACTTTCTAGTAAGGAGAAGATTCAGCGATTATGCGACCTCTGTTGGAGATTTTAAGAACTTAGGTATCTAAAAAGACGCTATTTGATTGAAAATTTATATATTGACAAGTATAGGTAGGTCAAAATATATTCAAAATTATAAATTGGACATATCATATCATATCAGGAAATTTTTTTCAAGGGAAGCTCTTTGTAAAAATATAAAAAAGTCATTTTTGTTTTAAATCTTGATATCTCAAAACTTAATTCTCTAGTGAGGAGAAGATTTAGCGATTATGCGCCCTGAATAATTACAGAAAGAGCGGAAAAGCGGGGATCAGGTTTAGGGTTGGATATCTCAATTAAAACGCGTAATTTATTATCAAAAATAACACTAGTAATTTATTTACATTAATTACACTCAATATTTAATATTTTTAATAGCGGATTGTTAAGATAAAAGCGGATTTGTAAATTACAGCGTGGGTTGCAAAAGCGAAGCCGGTTGACACGTGGTTGAACACTTTGCCGGCACTGAAAAAGCGGTGAAATAAATGCACTGTTAACACAATTTACCTATAACAAATTAAAGCGAATTATTAGCGGTTAATTTAAGCAATTTAAATTATAAAATAAGCGAAATGCGATTTATTAACAAAAACGAAAGTAAAGAAAAACTAATGGCGACTTGATGCAGCGAAAGCGTAGAAGCGAAAGATACTAATGATAATTCGTCTTCTTCCTCGTTGACTTGGAGAAGAAGGCTAATGCGCATGTCCAGCGAGAGCGATAGCCAATCAATAATTCGTTCTATTGATGTCGACATCGATAGCCAATAGTAAAATTCAATACATGTGGCGTGATCGAGCGGTCGATTGGCGCAAGCGTGTGAAAATTAGCGGGAACGAGCGCTTGTCAGGTGCGTATTGTAAATTTGGGGAGCCCACAGTGACGTAGTGCTCACTAAGTGGGCCTGTTCACTGAACATTCTCCCCGGCGTTGGCGGCTGCGTCGACAAGATCATCCTCTTCATGCGTCAGTGGCAAGACACAAAGCTTTGTAATTGGGCGTACCAGCTCTGTGTTAACTGTCTTCACAGTTACCACGCGGATTTGTCCATCTGCTCCTGGATGGACAGCAATCACTTTGGCTAATGGCCACTTGGTTGGCGGAAGATCCTCAGTGGTGATCAGTACAACTGAACCCACTTTGATCTGGTTGCGTTGATGATGCCACTTTGAAATGGCCTGGTAGCGGTGGATACAGTCCTGGTAGTAGCGTTTCCAGAAATGTTGCACCATTTGCTGGACTTGTTCCCAGTGCGAGAGCCGAGCAGGTTGTAAATCTGTCAGCGATGGCTCTGGGACTGCGGTCAATGACTGTCCGATTAAGAAATGACCTGGAGTTAATACAGCCAGGTCAGCAGGATCTTCATTAAGCGGTGTAAGCGGTCTGGAATTCAATATGGCTTCAATTTGAGCCAGTAGCGTCGAATACTGCTCAAGCGTCAATAGCGAGTCTCCGATTGTTCTTCGGAGGTGAAATTTAATAGATTTCACAGCGGCTTCCCATTTTCCTCCAAAATGTGGAGCTCCAGGCGGATTGAATTTCCAGTTCGTGCCATCTTGCGCGATCAGACTTGATAATTCTCGTAATGTGCGGGATCCTGCTGCGAATAGTCGTTTCAGCTCTTTTTCTGCTCCTACGAAATTGGTTCCACAGTCAGAATATAGCGTGTGGCAGATACCTCGGCGACTAGTGAAGCGGCGATAAGCGGCGATGAAAGCGGCAGCGGTGTAGTCAGTGACTAGCTCTAGATGAACAGCTGAGCTGAACATGCATACAAAGACAGCAATCCAGCCTTTGTATGTTTTTGCTCCACGTCCTTGAAACGTTTTCAGCGTGATAGGTCCAGCGTAGTCGAGTCCTGTATGCAAGAAGGCTCGAGTTGGCTGTACTCGTGCGGCGGGTAGTTGACCCATCAACTGTTGAGCGCGTTCTCCACGGTGTCTCGTGCAGATAACGCAGCGTAAAATAAATGATCTGACTGGAACACGGCCTCCAATGATCCAGACAGTCTTGCGTAAGTCAGCGAGCGTAAGCTGAGTACCTCCGTGAAGCGTTTTGCGGTGCGAATCATCAATCAAAATTGATGTAAGCGGTGATTGTCGCGGTAGAATCGCTGGATGCCTCTCTTCTGGGTCCAGCAATGCGTTTTTCAAGCGGCCACCGACTCTCAGGACCCCCTGATGGTCGATGAACGGAGTCAGCTTAGTGATGCTGTTATTTTTAGGCAGACCATCACCATCTTGTAGCGTGTGAATCTCTCTAGCGAAGTATTGTCCTTGAGTGAACTTAATCAAGGTCAATTTAGCGCGCTCCAGGTCTGATGGAGTAAGCGGGTAGGCCAGCGAAGATTGTGGAACTCTTTTGAAGCGGTCGATGACACGATGCCAGATGCTGAGCTTCCTAAGTAATGGAAACAGCTGCGAGTAATGCGATAGTAATTGTTGGAGAAGGCAATTTTCTGCTTTCCAAGTTACTAATGTCAGACCTTGGCGTTCTTCTCGATGCGTTGCGTTGTCGGTTGGAGGCTCAAGAGTGGGCCAAGAGGATTCTGGTTCATGAAGCCACGTAGGTCCATGCCACCAGAGAGCGTGTTGCTTTAGTTTTAGCGTAGGTATACCTCTTGAAGCGCAGTCAGCTGGGTTTTGTTTTCCTGGAATAAATTTCCAGGAGACATCTCGAAGCGTTTCTTGGATTTTTCCCACTCTATTGCGGACGAATGTCTTCCAGCGGATTGCTGGACTTTTAATCCATGCGAGAGTCACGGCGGAGTCAGTCCAGAGATTGATCCTGACATTTTCAAGCGACTGAACTTCTTTAACATGAAGTATCAGTTGTGTTAGCAACCATGCGGCAGATAATTCCAAGCGTGGGATTGTTATAGTCTTCAGCGGTGCTACTTGCGTTTTTGAACACAGAAGTGAGACCTTTGTGTTCCCATCAGCGTCAGTGACTCTCAAATAAACAGCGGCAGCCATAGCGTTTTGCGAAGCGTCTGAGAACCCGTGCAATTCCATAGTTGCTCCAGGTGCTATATTATTCCAGCGTGGAATGCGGATGGATTCGATGTTTCGAAGATCCTCGCGGTATCCAGTCCATTTGTGAATGAGTGATGGTGACAATTGTTCATCCCATGACACTCTATCTAGCCACAGATCTTGCATAAAGATCTTGGCTTTGACGACTATTGGTGCGAGAAGTCCTAGCGGATCATACAGTTTAGCGATTTCAGACAAAATAGCTCTCTTTGTCTTAGGCGTATCTGGCGGTAGCGTGTACTTGAACTGGAGAGCGTCAGTGCGTGAATTCCAGTACATGCCCAGGATTTTTACTGGTGCATCACTGATTTCTTTAAGCGGTGTATCCAGCTGCTTTTCTGGAGCGACTTCAGCGAGTAACCGTGGGCTATTGCTAGCCCATTTGGCAAGCGGGAAGCAGCCTGCTGCACACAGAGCTTTTGTTTGTACTGCAGCCTTGATAGCGTCTTCTTCGTTGTCTGCTCCACCGTAGATATCATCTACGTAGCGTGTTTTCAACATTGGAGCAACAGCTAGCGGAAAGCGGTGTCCTTCATCCTTTACTAGTTGGATAAGCACACGTACAGCGTCAAAAGGTGCACTAGCGGTTCCGTATGTGACTGTCTTGAGACAGTAAGCGTCTATTAAGTCATTCTCATCTATCCAGAGAATGCACTGAAGCGGCCAATCAAGCGAGTCGACCTCAATCTGTCTGAACATCTTGGTGATGTCAGTAGCGAATAGAATCCTGCTGCAACGGATTCTCAACATCACATCAAAAATGTCAATTTGCGTTTTGGGTCCTGCGTGGAGAATGTCGTTCAATGAAATTCCTGTAGATGTTGCACAGGAACCATTGAACACTGTGCGGAGCTTCGTAGTGGCACTATCAAGCTTCAATACCCCATGGTGAGGCAAGAAATAAGCGTTTGCGGGCAATTCGTTGACTGGTACTCGTACCATGTGTCCTAGTTGAATGTATTCTGCCATGAATGCACGATACATGTCAGAATATTCTTTTTCTCGCGACAAGCGAGTTATTAATCTGCGGAGTGACCCCATAGCTGCGTTGATAGAGTCGCCAAGTTGACTCTCAAGGGCCTTAAGCGGTAATCTCACTACGTAGCGTCCATCAGGCTGTCGATAATGCGTTTGACGAAAGTGAATTTCACATTCGTCTTCTTCAGCGGTGTTGAGCGGTGAACTTCCTGATGGAACTTCTTCCTGTTCCCAAAACTTAGCGATAGCGTCTTGTAATTCAGTATCTACTGACGCATGTAGTGCTGCGTGTGATGTTGAAGCGTGTTTAGCGGTGACAGCCCCATAGACGATCCAACCAAGCGTGGTGGATTGTGCAATAGGAGCATTGCGAGGTCCTCGTTGAATCTCTGCGTTCATGATCTGTGCGGCTGGTGATGCACCTAGAATAATATCTACAGGGCGTGGCTGTAGATACTGCGGGTCAGCGAGCTTGAGATTCTCAAGATGCGGCCATTTCGGATCAGCGATCACGAACGATGGAAGATCTACCGTCAGTGTTGGTAGAATATGCATGCTGACATGCATTGATGCGGTCGTACACAGCGAACGAAGCTCAATTGTGCTCACACCTAGTGAGCTTCCTGCGGAGACATTGCCAATGCCCTTGAGCATGACCATGTCACGCTGTAGCGGTTGTCCAAGCTTCTTGAAGAGCGACTGTCTCATAAATGAGAGCTCTGAACCTTGATCAATCAACACTCTGGCGGTGATTGGATTACCATGATGTGGGCGGACCTGGACTAAAGCGGTAGCTAGCAATACTTGAGCGGAAAGCGGATCTGTGCGGAAGATGTAGACTGCGGTGAAGCTGGTTTCGTTGGTGCATCCAAAATGGATGGACATGTGGTGACGTTGACCACATTTTCGGCAATCTTGAGCGGTCTTGCAATCTGCGGCGCGGTGCGGAACACGAAAGTTGAAGCACAAATTGCATTTTTCAACTATCTTGTGTAATTCTCCATAGCGAGGTTATTTAAGGCCCGAAGTCGAGTTTTCAGTCTTAATAAACGGAAAGTTCAGCGTACCGGTGTACGAATGACTATCAGGAGCAGCACCCGATGTGCTCTGCGATGCTCCTGACACTCGACCTTTCCTAGCGGTATTACACTTCACTTAACACAGCACAATTTTTAAGCGGAATGATAAATTAATTTAATTGAGATAGAGCCAGCCTGATCCGGCTCGAGGGACCAATGAATAATTACAGAAAGAGCGGAAAAGCGGGGATCAGGTTTAGGGTTGGATATCTCAATTAAAACGCGTAATTTATTATCAAAAATAACACTAGTAATTTATTTACATTAATTACACTCAATATTTAATATTTTTAATAGCGGATTGTTAAGATAAAAGCGGATTTGTAAATTACAGCGTGGGTTGCAAAAGCGAAGCCGGTTGACACGTGGTTGAACACTTTGCCGGCACTGAAAAAGCGGTGAAATAAATGCACTGTTAACACAATTTACCTATAACAAATTAAAGCGAATTATTAGCGGTTAATTTAAGCAATTTAAATTATAAAATAAGCGAAATGCGATTTATTAACAAATAGCGAAAGTAAAGAAATACTAATGGCGACTTGATGCAGCGAAAGCGTAGAAGCGAAAGATACTAATGATAATTCGTCTTCTTCCTCGTTGACTTGGAGAAGAAGGCTAATGCGCATGTCCAGCGAGAGCGATAGCCAATCAATAATTCGTTCTATTGATGTCGACATCGATAGCCAATAGTAAAATTCAATACATGTGGCGTGATCGAGCGGTCGATTGGCGCAAGCGTGTGAAAATTAGCGGGAACGAGCGCTTGTCAGGTGCGTATTGTAAATTTGGGGAGCCCACAGTGACGTAGTGCTCACTAAGTGGGCCTGTTCACTGAACACGCCCTCTGTTGGAGATTTGCACAACTTAGGTACCTAAAAAGACGCTCTTCAATTGAAAATTTATGTATTGACACGTACAAAATTATAAATTGGACATATACCATATTAGGAAATTTTTTTACGGGTAATAGCGAAGTAATAATGTATTTGTTGATTTGTGTGGTTAAAATTCTGTCTTTAACATGATAAATACGGGAAAGATGTTAAGAAAATTGCTTGTAGAAAATTAATTACCCGAAAAAACTTTACTCACTATTATTTTCGTCTCTTTGATATTTCAGCCAACAATTAATTTTTTAATTTTTAATCATAAACTTTAATTCTAGACAATAAAAGAATACACACTGGAAATTCACCATCAAACAACCGATTTTTTTTTCACGTCCTTTTTTCCTGAAGCATATATTTTCACTACTCTGTCTTTATTCTTCTTCAATCCAATTAAATTATTTCATCACTACACTAGGTAGTTAACTAACGCATCTATCATTTTTAAAACAATTATTTCCTGACTCTATGCAGGTTATGGGTCGTTAAAAACAAAGTCGATCAGAATTCTCAGTTCTAACCAATTACGCTTTACTAGTTTTATACAAAACGTTAAAAAAAAAAATTAAACTTACCAATAACAAGGAATTTTTTTAATCGAATAGTAGATTGAAGATTGTCACTTACCTAAAACATACAAAAAATAATAATAATTAATATAAATTTAAAAAATTGCGATGATTTGAATGACAAAAGAATAAAAATTTTTGAATAAAACAACAAAGCCCCAGAAACTTTGTAAAAAAAATTTAATGAAAAAATATTTCATTGCTGCGAATAGTTTTTCCTCAATATAAAAAATTGCATTGATGTCCGTGTCATTCATTTTCAATAAAAGTAGAATACGCTTCTACATATTTGAATGATTATAAAGCAATTTGACATTGAAATGAACGGTACTAAAAAAAAAGAAAAAAAAACGAAGAATTTAAATTTTCAAAGTAAAAAGTTTTTTCATTTTTATCGGAATTTTGTTTGAGTGAAATAATTCATAATAAAGTTTACTACCAATTTAGTAGAAAAATTTTTTGTGCGATAAAATAAAATCAATTATATATATTTTAATTTTAAAAAAATATAAAAATATGTATCTAAACTTTTCTTTTTTATTTTTTTTTTTTTTTCAAGTAAAATAATAATAATTATTTATTTATTTATTTATCAAAAAGTTATGCCAAGGCTTCATAAGCCGAATGGCAAATTAACAAAAATATATAATCATCATATACTCACATTTATAATAGTATTATTTAATAAATTCATATCTACAGAATTTAGAATTTAAGGAGCAAATTTTTTTTTTTTCTAATTAGAATAGTAATAAAAAGAAATAAAGGTAGTCTCAAAACAAAAATAATATTTAAATAATACTAGTAGCTCCACTGGGCACTTTATAGAATTGCATTTTTAGATCTAGACTTGAAATTTAATTAGAGTATTGTTTTGACTTGCACAGATTCCCAATTCTATCGAATTGGCATCCACCTTTTATCCATGTAATTATTCTAGCTAATATTCATTGTAACTTTCAATGTGCAATCATTATAACATTCCCGTGTCTTTCTTACAAAAATGAATAATAATTGATATGAAAAAAAAAATTTGTAATGAGCATTGAAAGTTTCAGTTAAAGAAATTGCAGGTCTCATAAGTGAAGAAATCTGCCTAGTGTGTAAACATAACCAATATAATTAAAAAATTTATTTTAAACAAATGACAATCAAATAGAATAAATTTAGTTACAATAAAAATTCATTATTTCTAAGTCAAAAAAATATAGCTTCTGAATAAATAATCACCAACATATCATTTACTAAAACCTTCTCCGAAACACGCTGCATCTTATGGTATAAGTATTATTCCGATCGGTTCAGTAGTTTTCGCAGTATAACCGGACAAAAAAACCGGCTCTCAATTTATTAGTATAGATGTAATCAAATATGTGAACCTTGTTTTTGAACTACGTCCGTTTGATAAAAAATAGATATCCTAAATGAAACTTTTTGCTGTTATAGTGTCTTCACAGTATTAATATCGCCAACAATATTAATATAATAAATAACCCCATTATTAAATTAATAAAATGTACCGTTAAACAATTTAAAGAGTGAAATAAATAAAGATTACAAGGATATTATCAAGTTAATATATCTTCTTATGTACTTGATAATCCTCGACATCCACCAAGAGTTTCACTCGTTCTATCTCTCTCGCTCTCTCTTATCATCTTTGTTCTTTTTTCTGGTACCCGACACGCGTCCTCTGCCAACGAGAAAACTTTCAAGAGTAAAATGAAACTTACAGAGAATGGAAATTCACTCAACATGTACAGCAAAAGTATAAAAGTACCAAAAAAAGATGTAGAAAACAAGTCGACGTAAAGCGATAAAGTTTTCATTTCATGTTTTTTACTTTTTATTCATTTATTTTTTTCTAAAAATGTTCATACTCATTCTATATCCATATGTGAGTTATATTATATGTATGCATACAATACACTCAATTCTTATAACGCTATAACTATAACAGAGGAAATAATATTGAATATTCAATCTTTGATAGCCAGAGAATAAAAGAAGTAGGTAATATTGAAGCTCAATATCTGTCGAGTTTATTATCTGACAGCAAGTTAAGATGAACCATGCTCGCATCTGGATGGTGAATTTACCGCTTGGCGACATATTCGATTAACGGAATGTCCCACATTCCCAACCATAGCCATCACATGTAGCCTTGGGTGCCCTACTGCCAGATAATTCGATGGCTTATCGTTGTCTGTGCCGACGTAAACGTTAAATTACTAAGCTTGTGTGTATACAACAATGCAATAGTCTCGCATCTACACATACACCTACACGCCTATATATTCTTTATACGCCAATTGACTTTTTACGATACAGATCTCTTATTTATTTTATTTCTAATGGAAAAGGTTATATTGTTATTATATTTCAGTCCTCACTTCAGCAGCGCTCTATCAAAAATTCTTCAGATCTGCAATATTATTTGAGCTTAAGGTTTATGTCCTTTAATTTTTGATAAAAGACAAGAGCCGTTGGGAAATGTACAGCCGAATTTTAAGGAAATAGAGTAAAATATTATCCCTGAAGCAAATGTTGTGAAATCATGATTGTCATGTCAGATTATGTTTTCAACCAAAGGTTTAGATATTTTTATTTTATCCAAAACTTTTTGAATTCAAGTAGAAGAAAGTGGGGTTTTATTACAGAATAATTATGATCAGTGTAAATCTAAATGTGCATACACAGAAAGAATGGTTCACTTGAACCAAGAAAATATTTTTCTTGCTAATTATTTTCTTGGGCGAAAAAAAATTTTTTTTTTTTACACAAGAAATTTCACTTATTCCAACAAAATTAATTCTCTTGCTTCAAGAAATACGTATCTTGATCCAAGACAATTTATTTAAATCAAGAAAATTTTCTTGTTTTGAGAAAATTTTTCTCTTGCTCCAAAAAATTAAGTTCTTGACAGAAGTAAATTTTCTTGTCTTGAGAAACTTTTTCTCTTGCTCCAAAAAATTAAATATCTCGATAATAAATTTTCATTAATATTTTTTTGACGAATATGTCAAATGGGAAGATCAAATAATATTGAACTATTTTCTTTCATTCAATATGTATAATTGCGTGCTAAAATAATCTATAATGGGTATCAAATATTAAAGAGAAATTTTTTCTCAGCTGAAGTAGGTGGCGCTGCTTCCCTAAAGTATCTAAAAATCTTGATCCAATATAAAAATTTATTGTATCAAGTATTTATGATAATTTGAATTAAGAAAAATTACTTCCACCAAGAATAGAATTTCAAAAAAAAATTTTTACTTCGGCCAAGACAACTTCGGTCTTCCTTCGGGTACCCGAAAATTTACTTGAGCCAAGAATTTTATTCTCCAGTCAAGAAATCTTTTTTTCTGTGTACTTTAAGCGCTGACGTCATACTCAAATTATTCAAATGAATGCTTATACAACTTTTCATTCAAAATTTGTATACAATTTTTGACTTTCAGTCAGTTTAAATTAAACCTTAATACTTTTATTAATTAGTTCATTTCAAAAAATTAATTCACTTTCGATATTTGTTTAAATTTTCCCGCAAATAGCAATTATTTTACAAGTTAAGCGCCTATAATTTTTATTCAATTTTTTTGAATTAATTATTTATCAAAAAAACTTAAATCTAAAATAAATATTTAATTGGGACAAATTAAACACGTTGGATCAAATATCTGAGTCACTTATATCAATATACAGTTATTAATACAGGTTGACAATACGTTTCCGTCTGCGAGAAGATTATTGTCATCCGCCATCTAGAGTTTACTTTGCAAAGCAAATATTGTTTTACTCAGTAACATCATATTCGAGTTTATAACTCATATATACTCACTAATCTGCATGATTTCATGCTTTAAAAGTATTGATTTATAATTTTGATAATAAAAGGCGGAATTTAATTTGCAATTCAATAGTTTCTCAACTTTCATTTCATAATTTGCTTAAAGGAGAATAATAACTTATGGAGAATTTCAAACAGATAAAGTGGAGGAGTCAAAAATATGACTAAATGGATATGAAATATATGTATTTGATATGATAATGGTAAAGTGAAGCCAGCGACATGGAGAATGTGGTCTGAAATATCTTTGGTACTTTAACTTCCTCTTCTTATCATTCTCTTGTTCGGTACTATACATATATATTATATGTATATATGTGTGTATTATACTTAAACTGAAGATCTCAGTGACGCAGTCATCCAAGGTTGGTTCTAACGTAATCGCATTTCTGAATTAGACCCGCGAAGCGCGATATTGCCCTGCCATCGCGTGTCCGGAGGATCGCAAAAGCCTTTAATTATTTCCTTTCTCGTCCTCAGGGAAAAATAATTCTTATATTTATATCCAACGCAAGATGTATTACCACAAAGTTTGAATATTTACAGAAAGTAAAGATTTACATTTTATTTTTAGCTTTGAATTTAATTTTTGTGAACTAACTCGCATGAAAAATAAAAAGGAAATTTTTTCCATTTTCTTAAGTCAAAAGAGAAATTTCTGTTTGATAAATGAAATTTCTTAAAAGTTAATATGACCTCTTTTCCTATAAAAAATATATTTTATACGAATTCCATCTTTATAATATCATAGGAATTTTTCTCTCCTTAAAATAATAATTTCAACGATACATCACCAAAAATTTTTTCAATGTTAACATAAAAATATTTTTATGATCCTATAGACATTTCTTTGATGCTAGCAAAATAAAAATTGCAATGTTAATAAAGGAATTATTTTTATGTTGTGAAAAATTTTACTTTGCTGCATAAATATCGTTTCTATGTTCATAGTAAAATTCGCTTTATCAACATAGTAATTTTCACGGTTCAAAATGGAAAAAATTCCTATATTTTATAAAAACACAGGAATTTTTTCTATGAAAAGATGAGAAAAATTCCTATTTATTTTTCTTACGTGTGTTAATATCTTTCTACACTAATAGAAGGATTTCTTAGTATTTAAAAAGATTTCTTTGTATTTAAGAAATCATTTCTTAGTATTTAAAAAATATTTTTTTAAATATTCTACAAAGAAATCTTCTTTAATGCTAAAAAATCTTTCTATCAGTGTATACTATCACAAAAAGAAAAATGACACATAAAATAAATAGTTAGAGTACATAATTACTAAATACCAAAATAAATGATAATTATAAAATAATAACGGATGAAAATTAGCATATCAACTTTCAGGTTGCAGAGCGAGAGTGCCGAGGGACTTTAAATGATTCTCCGGTTGGTTTTCATTCTATCCTCTGTCATGATTGCCCGGTCTCTGGTCAAAGTTAATTCGTCGAATATCCCAACGAAGTTGGTCTTTGCGGGCTGCCCGTCGGGGGACAATTAATGCCGCAAAGGGTTGGTAAACGTGAAGCCCAGAAGCGATGAGAAGGCAGGAAATTTCTATCTCATATAATCGAGAGTTCAATCACTAACGATATTCTCCTCCTCATCGTTACAAAGTTTATCCAAGTAATTACTTAATGAATAAATGCTAATTTCATACAATTACTCTCATTCAATTACCCCTTTTTTTACTTAATTTAATCTAAACTCCGACAGAGTGTCTCAGCAAATAAACAATAATACATGTTCGGCAACAGTTAGCGATACAAGTAGAGAGTAAAGTGTCAAGCAATGTGGGTGCCATTATTTATTTTAACAAAAGTGGATAGTAAAGAACGATAGACAGACAGACAAGTGTAAACAGCAAGATTATTTATCCCGAAGCAATTCAGACACCCAGCCAACAATCCTTCCATTCGTGATCTTCCTTCTCTTTATGTTTAGGGCTACTACTTCACACCCACACGTAAGAGTTGGTAAAAAGGAAAAAAACTAAAAAGAAAACCAACAAAAATAGTTGAAAGGTTTTTGGCAGATTAAACGGTACGAGTGAGGGAGAATTTAAAGTTGTACACAGGACTTTTGGCAATTTCCCACTACGGAAGTCAATACGATCTACCCATTGGTTCGCTTTCACTTTAATCTACCGTACAGTGTCTCTCTGATTCTGATGCAAACTCTGACTCACAAGTCCACAACTAAACAGAGACCGAAAGTCGCCTTTTGCCGGTCAAACGTTCCACTGGTCAAACGGTTTACCGCTGGTATATATGCTATAAGCTAGATGCTAGATGGACGATGCAACAGTGAAGTAAATGGAAAATGGAATAGGAAATAAAAGGAAGTGATAGTTCGAAATGATACTACGCTAGAAATTCTGGATGGAGAGCAGCACAAACACACGGTGAAATGCTACCACCAATGAATCTAAGTTAGATCACACCCTGTTACTTTTACCCTCGTCGCTCAACTCAATAAATCGCCGTATCACCAATCGAAACGGATTCTCGACAATTTCCAACCAATTTTTCCAACCCAAACTAGGCATTTGTCGTCCGCTTTAAGGAGCTTATCAAAAGAGGGAAAATAAATAAATTGTTGGAGGTAAATTTTTTTATGAGATTTATACTTTTTTGATAAAGATTATTTAAGAGTTGAGGGGTTATTGAGTTGGGTGCAATCGAAAGAGCTTTATTTTACGGGAGATAAGTTTTGTTATCCGCAAAAATTCTTAAGGGTGGAAGAAGAAGGTTGAAGGAAAATCGGGAGTTTCTTTAACGAGGTTTGATTCTTCTTTGAATTTTTGATCTTTGATTGGGGAAAAAAGTTTGGAGAATACTATTATGCTTCGGTAAATAAGTTAAGCAACTTTTAAATTTTCAAAAATCGATTTTTCTACTTGATCGATTAATAGAAAAAAAATAAGTTGAATTCAAGTAAAAAAATTCGTTTTTTATAAAACTAGAAGAAAAAAATATGAAAATTAATTTAGCAGATATTTAATAATTTTCAAGACTTTTTTTAACAAATAAATTATGGTAAAAACAATAAGAAAAAAAAATTGACATGTAGAAATTTAAAAAAATTAAAAATTCATCAAGTGACAGCTAACTTTAATGTCATAAAAAATTTTGTTAAGAAACTTCAATTCTTGGTTCAATATTTTATTTATCTAGACTTCGGTGCAAAGCGTCGATCGATCGAGATTGTACTTGTCGAGTTAAGAGTTATGGAGATAAACAAACGTAAGTAAATTCAGGAAAGTGATGTCAAGTTAGGGGTTGAGAAGGACTCAATTGAAGAGACCACGTAAACATCCTGTGCTTGCTGTTACTCACGATGTTGCTTAACAACTCGTCAAGTTTGTGTAAACATGGAATAGTACACCGACAGTATGTCTCGCACTAGCTCCTATTCTATCAAATAAATTGCTACTGCTTGATGTATTGAAAGTAATTAAAGTGAGTGGTTAAATATTGGAGGAAAAATTATTCCAGACAGGGATATAAAGTTAAACAAGTCCATCAAATTAGTGTCGGTGCTTAACGGCGAAGTTAATCTGCTGATCGTTACGGTTATTTGTTTTAAAACAAGTTTCTTTTTGTTTACCGCATCAATTGTGATGGTCTAATTAGATCGGTAAAAATTGTAAAAAAAAATTATTGAATTTTTCAATTGAACACAGAAAAAAAATGTTCTTGAATCAAGTATATAATTTTAAAGAATTTCATCTTGATTTAAGTAAAAAAATTCTGAAACTAAGAAATTTTTACTTGGTTTAAGTAAATTTTACTTAATTCAAGAATTTTTCGTATTGATTATAGAGAATTACCCTCTTAAAAATTATTTTCTTGATTTAAGAATTTTCCTCTTGAATCAAGTCGACGATCTAATTAGCAATTTGTCTCTCCTTATTTTTTAGAGGGTGATTTTTTAACATTTTGATGTAGCAATAGTCCAATTATAAATTATTTGAATGATTCAAACCAAAATATTATACCTCTATTAGATATTAATGATATTAAATGGTTTTTTAAAGTGATAGTAAGCTTTCAACTAATTGTTTTTTTTTTCGTATAAATGGAAGATTCTCTAAAATGGAGTTAGACAATTTGCTAATTAGAACGTCGGAGTTATTTTTTTTTTTTTCAGTGAAGTTTTCAATCTTCGACTAGACAACAATTCATGAAAATTTCAAAGCTCTAACCTAAATTTTCAATAGTTGTAGTTCTAGTTTAGACCTCAAATGTAAAATCCCGCCCGTCACTAAAACATTGGGGTCTAAACTTGGATGACTTTCTACACAACTGTCAACCTTGGAATTCCGAATTTACTCTCAAATACTTTGCTTAGAACTTTGAAGTTCCAATTGGAATTTGCATTTGATTTGAGGAAATAAATTGCTGTAGCTTTTAAATTTAAATGTTAAAAATATCTCAATAAAATAATAAAATAAAAATAATTCAGAAAATTCAGTAATGACTCGTGAAAAATTTTTTATGACCTAACGTGTCCATAAATGGCAAATTATGAAATTTTTTTTAAGAGAATGTTTAGTAAAATTTTAATAAAAAATATATTACATTGATAATTTATAAAGTCATCGAATTATTGAAAAAATTAATTATTTTATTTATTTATTTAAATGCCAATCAATGTCTAAATTAAAATTATAAATGTAAAACAAATTAAATTGTAAACAACAATTAATATCTAAATTTACATGTCACCCAACAGCGTTACTGCTCTCTCTCTGGATACACATGTGGGTTATCTATTTATCACCGTTGGTCGTTAATAAAATTTATAGCAGAGTCAATAATTATTTAAAAGCATCACTAATTGCCTACTAAAATAATTATGCTTTAATTACACACCATACAAAATAAAACGTTAAATAAACATATTTTAATGTTTAATCTCTGTTGTCATTTATTATATTGTGCTATTTTTTATGTTAAATGATTTTTTTTTATCAACTCGGTCAGAAACAAATTAATTAACTTTTTAAGTTCCATAAGTAAAGAAACTAATAAACTTTTTTCTTAAACACTTTTTTTTACCAACTTCGAGAAAAAATAATCTAACGAATTCCGAGAGACTTTTTACAGGTTAATTATGAGAAACTGAAAGAGCAGTTAAAGTTGCAATTTATTGCTACTATTGCGGCTGTTTGCTTTGTATTATTTAAATTGAAAAATATGTATATTTTTTGCTTTAGCTAGTTCAAACGTATATAAACATACATTGTCGATATAATATTGTACAAAAGCCTTTGAACCGGTGAAACCGTGCACATAATAACAGTAATATAATATATGTATTTAAAACTTTTTATAAAAATCAGAAATCATAAGAACAGAATGATAAAATTCAATTAAACATAATGATGCATTTTTTTGGAAGAAAAAAATTAAGCTTATCATTAATTGAAAAATACGGTGCCTGTCGCTAATTAAAAGTATCCCTTCAGTTTAATTAAATAGTTTCGTAAAAATATATTAAATTAATGACATTTGTTAAATTGCACTGTACTTTCTTAAGTAAATATTGATATTTTTAAGGATATAAGCTCATCCCAATATTACACTCATCAAAAGCTTTCATTTGAGTACCCACAAGCTTTTTTGATATATTTTTCATATATATAATATATATTTTAAAGATATAAGCTCATCCCGGTGTTACACTCATCAAGACCTTTCATTTGAGTACCCACATGCATTTTCATATATTTTTCATATATACATATATATAATATATATAAATATATGAAAAATTGATGTGGGTACTCAAATGAAAGGTCTTGATAAGTGTAACATCAGGATGAGCTTATATCTTTAAAAATGTCAATAGTTCACGAGATAAAAGGTCATTTCTTAATTATGTTAAATATTGATATCAATATTGACATTTTTAAAGATATAAGCTCATCTCGATGTTACACTCAAGAGCTTTCATTTGAGTACTCTCATGCATTTTTGATATATTTTTTATATACACATATATATAATATATATATAATATATATATATAAATATATGAAAAATTGATGTGGGTACTCAAATGAAAGGTCTTGATGAGTATAACACCGGGATCAGCTTATATCTTTAAAATATATATTATATATATGAAAAATATATCAAAAAAGCTTGTGGGTACTCAAATGAAAGCTTTTGATGAGTGTAATATCGGGATGAGCTTATATCCTTAAAAATGTCAATATTTACTTAAGAAAGTACAGTGCAATTTAACAAATGTCATTAGTTTAATATATTTTTACGAAACTATTTAATTAAACTGAAGGGATACTTTTAATTAGCGACAGGCACCGTATTTTTCAATTAATGATAAGCTTAATTTTTTTCTTTCCAAAAAAATGCATCATTATGTTTAATTGAATTTTATCATTCTGTTCTTATGATTTCTGATTTTTATAAAAAGTTTTAAATACATATATTATATTACTGTTATTATGTGCACGGTTTTACCGGTTCAAAGGCCTTTGTACAATATTATATCGACAATGTATGTTTATATACGTTTGAACTAGCTAAAGCAAAAAATATATATATTTTTCAATTTAAATAATACAAAGCAAACAGCCGCAATAGTAGCAATAAATTGCAACTTTAACTGTTCTTTCAGTTTCTCATAATTAAACTGTAAAAAGTCTCTCGGAATTCGTTAGATTATTGTAACATCAGGATGAGCTTATATCTTTAAAAATGTCAATCGTGCACAAGATACAAGGTCATTTCTTAATTATGAATCTAAAGATAAAGCATTTTCGAATGCAGCCTAAATACTTATCATCATAAATTGACTATTGGTGAGAATGATATAAAACCTTGAAAAGGCACAACTTCAGGTCAAGACTTTTCCAACGACACCAAATTTAATCATAAAAACCCATTTCATCATATAAATACACTGCCACAAAATTTTGTTTATCCTCTTAATAATATAGATTTATTAAGTTATCTGATATCAAAAATCATTTCACAATTAATGAAGCTCATTATAGACTACATTTTTTTTTTATAAATTCCACACTTGAAATATTTCAAACATGAATCACAAAATTAAAAGATTTAAATGATATAACGCCGAAAGTATTTGATATATTCCCTCATTTGCAGCAGTAAATTATCCTCCTCACCAACAAAACGGTTCAATTTTTTAATGGAAGTAAAGTTTGTCCCATAAATCATGTGCCAAGTATGAAAAAAATTTCTGAATTAATAATTGTATTGGTGAATTATTCAACGTTTTATCCTATTGAATATGCATCACCATTAATTACTTGACCCAATCATTAAATCAATTACCTTCCAATTAAAACATCTGGTTCAAAATTAAAAAAAAATATCTTCACTGTGTGTCTGTGCAACGAACACATTAATCCAAATGGATTTCTACACATAGACATCCAGATAAATACATCTTTGAAATTAGCATTTAGGAAACTAACACGCGTGCGTGTCCGTCCCGATTGCACGTTGTTCCACAGCAGGCTAATTACCTCAACGGCACCTCGTTTTAATTCCATTACGTACTGCGTCGTGTAGATGCAAATTTGCTCGTAGTCTAGCACCTACCAGTTCCATCACTCTTACTCTCTCTTATTCCACCCCATACTTGAGCAATCCTAGTGGTGCAGGGTGTAGGAGTACCTTCCAGCGGCAACACCTCAAACTCCCTCTCACATCACAGCATCCTTATACCCTGCAGGCAACCAACTTTCTGAATTATCCTGTAATGCCATACACCCACTCTAAATATACTTGCACTTACTGAAGCACATCTCCACGCCATAGTTATAACTAGACAAGTATAATGTAGACAAGTCTTGGCGACAACTACACACCTTTAAATTACTACTTATGTCTCAAAAGCACTCAAGATGCATAACTAGTACAGCTCTTGCATTACATTTTGGCATTTCGGTTTCTCAATTCATTTTATCTCCTCAACTATTCATGCACGGAAAAAAGTAAACTGCACAAAAAAAAAAATTTTTTTTAAGATAACCTAAGATATGTTGTGGTAACAAGTGAATTTGTTAACATAGAGATAACAAATTATAAGTTAAAATAACAAAATTTAGGTTATAACAAAGATATTGAAATGTTATAACAACAATACAGTCTCGTTGCTATAGCAAAATCTTTAAGTTGATTCGAAAAAATACTTTAGTTGGTATAACAAATTTTTTTGTTAAAACAGCAAAATTATGCTATTAAAATAACAAAGAGAATTTGTTGGAGTAACAAAGACAATTTATTAAAGTATAATTAAGATAATACATAATTTAAAAATATGCTATAATCAGCTATAGCTGATTTGGAAAATATTTTAGCAACAAATTAGTTGTGTTATTGCAGCAAAATGATTTCGTTAGGGTAACAAATTGATTTTGTGAATTAACAAATTGGTTTGTTAGTACAACTTGAAACATTTTGTTAATGCAACTAATGGATTTGTTGCTATAACTACACTCATTTGTTACCAGAACAAATTTTCAGTTATCCTGTCTTTTGTTATTTCAACAAAGTCGTTTTATAAGTGATGTAATATATAATAGTTGATTTATAATAAGTAATGATCAACTGCTAAAAATTACAATTCCAAACAGTAAAATCGTGATTTTACTATTTACTTTATAATATTTACTATTTAAACGTTACAATTTACTCTTTACATGGAAGAAAATACTATTTCAAACAGTAATATTCGCTATGTGAATGTCGTAAATGTTAAAGTATAATAATTAAGAATTTTGATTTTGGTATTTATCATTTCGTACCTAAAAAATGATCGCATGATATGTAAAAAATATATAATACAGTTACTAAATTTTCAATACAAGCAACGTCAATATTTACAAAGTAAAATGGTAAATTTTAAACGCAACGCTAAAAATCAAACTATAATTATTGACTTGCTTGGACTGGTAAAATATATATATTTTAAGAGTAGAATTTTTACTGTTTCAAATGTTAAATTCTCCTAGATTGAGACCCCCTCCTCATAGAATGGGCTATATATTGAAACGGCAATTTTACTGTTTGAAACAGTAATTTTTTAAGATGACAGAGTCGTTATTTACTGTAGTGATAGCTACTAATCTCTTATTTTCGATATTAAATTATAAATTGTCGCTTTTACATTTTCTACATTAAGTTCCGTAATATTTATATTTTTATTACCTGGATGTCCGCTGTACTGTTTGATACTATAAAAATTAACCGAAATCAGAGTGAATTTTATAGTTTAAATTTTTCCGTGCATGCGAAAAATTTCGTAACACCCCTCGAAAAAATCCCGTAAAAATCTCCCCAGCTTTTAGTTTAATGCACACCCGTAATCAAAATTGAACCAACTTTTGAAGCAAGACCCTCTTTAGCCTTTGCACAGCAATAATTATAGCATTCGGCTCTCGAAATTTCATTAACTAAGATCCCTTAATGAATTTAGAGTCACTAGAGGGTTCAAGTTTTACTTGATCTCTGATAAATTAAATCAGCAAATTTAGCATTGTGTTAAATCTTAACTTTAAATGAGTCTCATTTGGTTGTTAGTTTTGAGCTATATTGCGTTGCAATTTTAAATCTTTATGAAGATAATATAGTCCTAGAACTGGTGTAATTACAACGATATTGTCTAACACCAAGGGAAGGAGAGTAGCCGAAGGTGTGTGCCGTATCGTTACAATCTACAGCATCTTCACGTCCCTCGGGATTTCTGTTGATGATGATGATGATGTCGATGATGATGCTAGTGATAATTATGATAGCACCCAGAAACCCTTCAAGTCCCTTATGGTTTAGTTTACCCCAAAGTCTTCTAATGACACGGTAATATCCCTCAGGCGGTCTATCAACGCCCAGTTCTGTTCGAATGCATTACATTTACCTTGAGCCCAATGATCCTGAGTACTTCCTATAACCATTGCCGGTGTGCACTGATCATCATGATACAATCATTCAACAGCTAGTCAATACAGAGTATACTTCCGCAGGGTAAATACATGTTTGTTGATGTGTCTTGTCTTGTATGTGCGAACAGATAGAAGAGGTGGGAGCAGGAATATATGAGGAAGAATAGAGCTATCTAGAGTAGGCGTTGCGATGTCTATTGAAGCATTATCATTTGGAAGGATGATGCAAGTTTAATGTAATGGTGATGGCCCCAGCCGATGGTTAAAGTGAAATACACATCACATCAGATCGCTATGGTAGTATGCTAGTATGGAATCCCCACTAAAATAGAGAATAAAGACTATTGTAGGGGTTGAAAGGCGTTGCGGAACCACCTGGGAAAGCACATTAGCATTAAGCTCTTGTTCTTCCTTCCTTCCTTCCTTTTATAGCTGTGTTGCTTACTTGTTAGTACCCGGTCTCACTACTACATTAAATAAATATTCGTAGGACACAAGGTGTTGAGAGTTTTTCGTACAATGGAACCTCGTGAAAGGAGCTTTAATCCTTTTTTTTCTTACTTTAAAACCTAATGATGCTTTTTAGAACTCTTGGGAAATTTTTACTGCTGAGTAAACGGTATTTTAATAAATTATTTTCATGCTTCGTGATATTTTTTTACTGTAAATCAGAGTACATTTTGTGGTGTAAGTGCACTTTGTTTTTTTTTTTGTTTAAGGTTTATGGGATTTGAAGGAGAATTCTTTGATTATTAAGCAGATGAAAAGTTTTGCAGAATGTTACGGAGGTTCAAGTATTTTAATTTAATTTCTTGAGTTTTGGTGAGTAATTAATTAGAGCATAGAGTAAGTTAATTAATTTTTCAGAGCAATTAAATGGAGAATTATTTATTTTTGAAGTTAAATTTGGGGTAAATATTATAAAACCAATATAACTATTTTAATAATTAACTTAGGCGGGTAATTGATTAAGTTATTATTAAATTTCCAATTAAGTTAGTTTGTTTCAATTGATGTGGCAAATAGATATTTCAAAGGTATTGATTTTATAAATTTATACATTAATTCAAAGTTGATGTTGAAAGTAGAACTAATAACTAATAACTCAACAAAAAAAAATTACTTTTGTTGAAATTTATTAATTGAAATAGTTCCAATTTATCTTATTTTTTTCATGCAAAATTTCAATTACATTTTTGAAGTATTGAAAAGCGTCTCAACAAACATGACAGTAAATGTTTAAAAAATTAATTAGTCAGATTAATTTATTGCGAAAAATTTTCAACCTAACCACAATTGAACCTCCAAGATAATTATTAACAACTTTAAAGTTCTACCCTAAATCTTAATTGATTTTGTTATCACAAAGGAATTAACTATAACTCAGATGATCCCTAAACTTGTAACGATAAACTAAGATACGATAACGTAGTGATTGAACATTGATTTAAATCTTGTGATTAAAGAATAAAATCGAATTGAAGTTCTAATTAAAATTAGAAAATTAGAAAATGCTTTAAGAGATATAAATAAAAAAAGCATCTATATGTTCCTACATTTTGTAAAAATCAACATGATCAAAATTATGTCATTCTAGAACAAATGATTAGCAAAAAATAGAAAAGCTTTTCGTTAAAAACTGTTTTTCTTTATTTAAGACTAGCTGTTACTCGCCCGCTCCACTGGGCGCTTTATAGAATTACATTTTTAGATCTAGACTTGAAATTTAATTGAAAGTATTGTTTTGACTTACACAGGTTCCAAATTCTATCGAATTGGCATGCACATTTTATCCATGTAATTATGCTAGCTAATATTCATTATAACTTTCAATGTGCAATCATTATAACATTCCCGTGTCTTTCTTACAAAAATGAATAATAATTGACATGAAAAAAAAAATTTGTAATGAGCATTGAAAGTTTCAGTTAAAGAAATTGCAGGTCTCATAAGTGAAGAAATCTGCCTAGTATATAAACATAACCAATAGAATTAAAAAATTTATTTTAAACAAATGACAATCGAATAGAATAAATTTAGTTACAATAAAAATTAATTATTTCTAAGTCAAAAAAATATAGGTTCCGGATAAATAATCACCAACATATCATTTACTAAAACCTTCTCCGAAACAGGCAGCATCTTATGATATAAGTATTATTCCGATCAGTTCAGTAGTTTTCGCAGTATAACCGGACAAAAAAACCGGCTATCCATTTATTAGTATAGATTTTTTAATCAATTCTTCTACAATGAGAAAATTGAGAGTTCATGCGCCACCTCTGGGAGATTCTTAGCACTATTTTTTAAGGTTATTATTCAGTTAATAAAAATTCATCTATTATAATGCTTATTTTTGTATAAAATAGCAAGAAATAATTGCTGAATATTCCGTAAAAATGAAATACCCATAACTGCGCACTTGAATTATTTTTGTAACTCAATAAAACAAAGCACCAATTATATGAAAAAATAATGAAATAAATCCGTATGATGAAAGCAAATAAATAAATCTCCTTTTATTTATTTTCCAATCCAACATTTCGATCATTTGACTGAAAGAATGCTAAAGTCTACTAGCTGTTTGTGGAATTGCTCAAAGGAAAACATGAGAGTGCCTTTCTGCACATTTTTCTTCATCATTCTTTGGTTATGCAGCAGCAGCAGTAGCAGAGGAATATACAATACAACATCAGTAACAGCAGTATAGCTAAGCAGCATCATACGAGACACAACGAGGAAAACGAGATGGAAAAAGGGAAAAAAGTGAGAAGAAAAAAATGAAAGAACAAACGAGAGAAAAAGTAGACGAAAGATCTCTATACAGTAATAGCTTTGTTTGTGTTTGTTTGTTATTGTACAGATGTTAGGATGTGAGGATGTGTATGTCGTAGATGTCCTGGGGGACATTTACTTGAATACACAAACATTACTGTATCTACGGATACCAATAGAGGCTGTTGTGTACGATGTCTTCAAGTATTTTACCGGTTGTGTAAGCCGCGTCACGTCGACAGCGAGAATGCAATTTCGCGAATTCGCGGGCAACGAGGCGAACGACTCGTTTTGTATGCACTTTATGCATCCTACTGCATAATCTACCAACCTGGGAGAACAGACACAGACTGACGTTGATACGGTATTCGATTGTTTCAGAGACGATTTGGAATTTCAATGAAACATTTTTAGTGGTAATAATTTATTGACATTTTATTTTTTTTTACGAGTTTTACGGTTTATTTTTCCGATATAAGGACTATTCAAGTTCATTTGTTTTTTGAATTGATCATTTTAAGCTCTACGATATTATTAGTTAACTGCTTCTTATTGTAAGAAAGTGAAGATTTAATTATAAAACAAAAGAGTAGAAGAATTATGGATGCTAGCAACTTTGCAGTCACTATGTGACTGCCATGACTAGTAAACTGTAAATAAATAAAATTTTGCTTTATTAAATAATGGTTTTTGTTAAATTGCACTGTACTTTCTTAATTATTGACATTTTTAAAGATATAAGCTCATCCCGATGTTACACTAATCAAGACTTTTCATTTGAGTACCCACATGCACTTTTGATATATTCTTCATATATACATATATATATAATATATATAAATATATGAAAAATTGATGTGGGTACTCAAATGGAAAGTCTTGATGAGTGTAACATCAGGATGAGCTTATATCTTTAAAAAGATCATTAATTAACAAGATAGCAATGTCAGTTTTTAATTATTGACATTTTTAAAGATATAAGCTCATCCCGATGTAACACTAATCAAGAGCTTTCATTTGAGTACCCAAATGGCATTTTTTATATATTTTATATATATAGTATTTGTGAATTATATAAATATATGAAATATATGAAAAATTGATGTGGGTACTTAAATGAAAGGTCTCGATGAGTGTAACATCGGGATGATTTTATATCTTTAAAAAGATCATTAATTAACAAGATAGCAATGTCAGTTCTTAATTATTGACATTTTTAAAAATATAAGCTCATCCCGATGTTACACTAATCGAGACCTTTCATTTGAGTACCTACATAGCATTTTTTATCTATTTTATATATATATATATATATATATATATATATATATATATATATATATATGGTATTTGTGAAATATATAAATATATGAAAAATTGATGTGGGTACTTAAATGAAAGGTCTTGATGAGTGTATCATCAGGATGAGCTTATATCTTTAAAAATCTCAATAGTTCACGAGATACAAGGTCATTTCTTAATTATGCATTTAGAGATAGAGCATTTTTGAATGCAGTCTTAATACTTATCATCATAAATTAACTATTGATAATAAATTTCACAAATTTAGACCTAAATATTTTGCAACAAAAGTTAAATTTTTAAGAAAAATTTTTATACTCGGCCCTTAACTCTACAATCGCTCTTTGACGACAAAAAAAATTCTTATCAGCTCTAAATAATAATTCACCTGTCCATAAACACACAATTGAAAATATTTTTCATTAATTTACATCGATCAAAAATATATTTTATTTATATTCATACGGCGAAACCGATTACGTGATTATCGACTAGCAATGATGGTTCCAGGGTGAGAATCAGCGATCCGTGAACACGAGTAACCTCTCTTCCTCTCCGATGAATATTGGGAATTAAAATAGAAGCATTGAGGCCACGTTCACTCGATCATATTTCGAGTGCGCGGCATTTGGCTCGCAAAATCACTCTCTCTATATATCCATTTCTCTTTGATTCTCTCGCATTCTCTTTCTCGTTCCTTCGCTGTCTATTTATCTTCTATCTCACTTGTACTCTTTGCAACCGATTTCCAAATACCTGATCAATCGAAACACTGTGGGTTCAATGCGCTCGATATGACCCAGTCGATGCTCATATCACCCGAGATATATTGATCCATCCGTCAGTGGAAGAGTGCAGGAGGCCCTTTCAAGTGTTTAATTTTTTTTTTTTTAGTTTCTCCGATTACCAAAACATATTCCATTTTAGTTTATACATTTCATCCAATTAAACCGCGTAATACTCGAAATATTTTATGATCCTCAAGTTCACTGAAATTTACAAACCTCTTTTCAATCTCTAATGCCCGAGCTTTGATACCGATCCTGGAATGTCATTCATAGTCTCGTCTGGAAAATTTTACCCAATTTACATTTGTGATGCATCATTGATGAGAAGAGTTGCTCAACTATTTGTAGGTCAAACCGATATTAACCATTTACAGATTGATTTTAAATTTCATTAAACTTCCATCTGTCTAGCTTTTTATTATCCTTTCGATATTTTCATACACTGATTTATTTTTACGATTCATTCTTCAATAATAAATTAAGAATGAGCTTATTCATTAAAAATTTATGATAGGTTTAATAAATAAATTTTCGACCTGATAGTGTTAAAAACATCCAAAAAATGGCGCATGGTTGCCATATTGTCTCCTTACAAGAGAGTCAAATTTGAGTTATTAAGATTCTAAATAAAAATCATTCTGTTTAGTAGATTTTATAAAAATCTAACTATTGCAGCCGTCCTCATGGCGCAACTTTTAAAAAATTTAGCCATTTTCTGAGTCAGTTTGTCGAGCTGAGTCAGAAAATATATATAGTTCAAAAGTTTATATATATATATATATATATATATATATATATATATATATATATATATATATATATATATATATATATATATATGTATATATTTATCCGATATAACGCGGCTTGTCAGCACGATAGCGTTTTCAATTTATAACCGATTCTTCTCAAACTCAGCATGCTTTATCTATCAATCAAGACCAAGGTTAAGTTCGAAAATAAGCTTAATCGGGCGAGTAATTTAGAAATGACAGAATTTTTAAATTTGGAAAATTGTAAAAATTGATGTTTTTATTACTTCAACTTGGTATAATTACTGAACTAGACAAGATATTAAAATTCGGTAAAATGCATTGTAAAGCTCTTATAAAAAGCTTCAATTTTAACTACTCAGAAGTGGTAATAGCCTCAATATTACTCCTTTTATAGTTCGCTTAATGAAACAGTTTTACTGTTGCAGCCGTTTTAGAATTATTGTCTGCATCATAGCTTAATCATGATGCAAATTCAATAATTGCGATATTGATCAGTCTTTTGTGTAATTTTTTCGGGTAGGTTGTCAGTAAATATGTCACAAATTAGTTCTAAACATTGTTTTCTTCAATTAAAATTTTATCCGGTTTCAAAATTCTGATTAACTTGGAAACTGTTGTTCCTAAGCAGTTACTTAAAATTTGGACATTTATAATTCAAATCTTACAATCTTTGCAATTCTTTGGTAAATATTTGAGAAAATTTTTCTTCACAAAATAATTTTTTTTCCAAAATTTGTTCTAAATAGTTTTAAATTTATTATTGAATTTTGTTTTTAATTCATGAATTAAGTTATTCATTATTAATGTTATTATATTATTTTACTAAAAATCAATTGTCTTTATTTGAAAAATCTACTTCCATTTCGGCTGCCGAATGGCCTTTTTTACTTTAAGGTAGTTCCAGGATGAAATCACTTTTCGACAGATTAAGCTGAAATTTTTTTCACGGGTTCAAAATAGCTTTATTTATGAATTCCTAAAATTTCAAAATTTTTGACCGTTTAGATTGCAAGATATTTGAAGACAAAGTTTGCGATTTTAAGGGTCATGTCCCATTTAAAGTATGTAAAATGTTCGGTCTCTCCAACTATTTTTTATTATATTAAAAAATTCTTTCGACAGAATTTGAAAAAAAAAAAAAATAGAAGAGTGTTAAAAAATGTTTTTAGAATAAGTTAAAAAAATAAAAGTAGCACTTTACCGTTTTGTTATCGAGATATAATAATTAAAAAAAATAATTTTTGATCCATTTCTAACCTGCTCACTTAACAACTTATAGTGATTTGGCAACGCCGTGCGCAACGCTCCCTGAAATAGTGTAAAATAAAAAGCGGGAAATTCAAAACTTTCACGGTTTTTAAGAGCAACGTTGCCAGATCACTGGAACTAACAATATGTAACTGTGTGGGTGAACGTCTGTGTGCCGAGGCTTCTAAATTTTTGTCCATAGTAAATGCTCTGACTATATTATACTACGCTGGAACTACGTTAAATCTAATTAGGTTTTTATAAACTTTTTTCCTAAAAATAATAAATATCTTGTATGTTATTTTTCATAAAATATATAAAACGTAAACAAATTCTATATATATTAAATGTGAGTAGAGACCAACGATCAGAAATCATAAATATTGTAATAGTTATGTTAATTATAATTATATGATATCAGTAAAAATTTTTGAAGACTGAACTCTTCTTTAGAATTTGTTAAATTGACAAAATTATATAAAATTGACAATATTCATAAAAAAATAGATTTACTTAAAAAAAAAGTAAAATTACCTTTGAAAATAATACTTTAAAATCTAATAATATTAATTAAGCATAATAACAAACTCAATGAATAATATAAAAGTTGGTAAAAAAGTTTTTTTAGCGAAAAAAAAATTTGTTTCCGCTCTAATTATTCTATAATTAATATTTTCATAGTATATAGAAAAAGTCATAGAGCAGAGAGTACCTATTGCTTGAAACCCTTGCGAGTTTAATTAGTCGTTTTTTAATTTCGAAAGTTTTCCGAAAAAAACTTTTTATTCAATTGAATAAATTCATAATGGAGGTTTGTTAGAAGGAGTTATTTATACAGATTAAAATTTTATGAATCATTAAAATATAATAAAGGTAATTTATAAAGAAGATTATTAACTAATTATAAAAAATATTTTTTTCCCAATAAAATTATTAGCATTAAAATAAAAGTTTTATAAAAAAAAAAATACATAAACTTTTAAAAAGTTTATAAATAATTATTATAATGATACTCGATATGAATAAAAAGCTCATAGGAATGAGAATCATGAAGCAGTTAATTTAAAAACGGAAAAGGCTCGATATCGATCCAACTTGAAGCTCGTAATTCCGATGACGTGTTCCTCAACGGCTCAAAAAGCGGTCACGAAGGCTTCCGAAGACTAGACTACAGAATAAAAAATTAAAAAAAATAAATAAATAAAATATTTAAAATAAAAAGTGTTGCAGAAGAAAAAAATACCCACTGAAAGCATACTCCGACTACTCTTCTGCAGAGCTTTAAAAAGTTTCTTACGGAACTGCGTTATTAGTTACTTGATCATAGTGCTAACTTTTGAAAACTCTTTGCGTCGTGAATATTATCGTGGCACCCCCTACGAATAACCCATCAGCTATTTTATAATTTTATCTCAAACTTTTGCTTCATTTATATATTATTTATTATTTATTATTATTACTAGCTTGAAATTTTTTATACTGACTTATTTATTGGATACTACCATTTTACTCAACTGCATTCTCAAAGGCCGTAACCAATTCTTTGCAATAAACGCGAGACACCGCCTAAGAAGCGACGTTAAGAGAATTAAAAAAAAAGACAATAAAGAAAGAGGAGGGTGAGCTTTGAGGAATTTAATCGAAAATTTTTCACAAGACCACGTATTCTGGAAATGAGCAATATTTTTCATACAATTTTTATTATTAAAAATAATAAAGCAATTTAATGACATTGTGACGTCTTTTTTTCGCTTTGAAATTTAAATGAATTCCGGTGATAAAATTAAATAAATTTATCGACGTTCAATTGCTCTGAATTAATAATTATAGAATATTGTTATGTAAATGAAAGTTTATTTATAATTTACGAGTGTTAAAAGTTATTTTAAAAGCGGCTAACAATAACCAGCTAACCGAATATGTTCCGCGATAATCAACCTCCAAAAATGAAAGAGAAATTAAATAAAATAACAACGCTTTGTACTACTACTGCTATGCGTGATAAAAACGAAATATAGAACAATGCGTATGTGCTCTTCAATTTATTTTAATGGACAATCAATAGAAATAGTGTGGAAGAAAAAGCTTGTGTACGTGACTGTTTCGACTACAAACGATTAATTTTTGTACGTGTCTCTATTGACGCCTATTGTGGTGGAAAAAAAAAGAACCAACTTTCAGAATCAGAATCAGAATTTAACATGGAATATCATGTATTTACAATACAAATACATTTTTTTTTATTATGTACTTCAATGCGATTATTTATGAGCACAATAAAAGTTTACGCTTCTGCTTCTGTGATTTTGTATCGATAATAATAATAATTGATTGATTGGAAAAAGTTTTTTAGTGTTTAAGTTTATATTTTCATATTTACGAAGGTTTTGATTCATTGTTTATTTTTGGTTTTGATTGTTGGTAAAGTCAGATTTCAATGAACTAAAAAATAATCAATTTAATTCGTTAAAATTTCTATTTAATTTCAACATTTTCATACAATTTTTTTATAAATTTTATGCTCTACTTATGTCAGTAATATTCAAAAAATATTCGCAGGCTGGGTTTGAACGCCAAACGAAGTAGTTCGATAATTCATTTGATTCGAGCACTTTGTATTCACATTATTTATAAAATAATTCATAAATGTAATTAACATGTTCAATTATGATTATAAAAATGTTCATTATACAGAAAATAATGTATGGATTCTTACGAAGAAATGTTTAATTTTAAATTTTAGTAGTTATATTTAAAATAAATAGCCTATTAGGAAAGAAAATTGATTTTTTAAATAAAACGAAATTTAATATTGAAGATTTTAGTATTTTTAGTAAAAATCTATAGCAATGAATAATAAAAAAAGCGTTTTCCTTTAAATATTTAGTTAAGGCAATGTCAAGTTTTTTGAAATCGCTTTAATTTTTAACGACATTAAACTTTTACTAAAAAGAACAGACTGTCATTCCTATAATTAAATAACTCTTTAATTTGACACAGAAAATATAAATTTATTGCTTTATAATATAATAAGAATCGTAGTTATTAATAACAACAGACATTTGACATTATTAATTTGATATTAACTAAAATATAACATATTTTAAACATTACATATCGTCTTCGATAAAATTTCTTCTACATTATATTAAATTATAACACGGATGTAAGAAAAAATTAATAAATTACTCTTTTATTTTTCTTATGTTTTTACGTGACTTAATTTTGGGCCAACATAAATCTTTTTCATGGTTGACAATGGCATTGTTAAATCTAAGAATGAAAGCACTAATGTCTAGGACAGACCGGAAATTTATAAATCCTTACCAAAAATAGTTTTCCCATAGAATGTCGCTACCCTAAAAAAATTTTTTTTTGACAACTTTTCTGAAGTTCTGACCGTACTTTATAACTTCTTCACTAACTGACAAGATAATCGAAACAACTTGGTAGTAATCTCATAAAATACTTATTTTTCAATAGTGCAATAATTTATTATGACAAGTATTTAGACTACATTCGAAAATTCTCTATCTCTAGATACATACTTAAGAAATGACCTTGTATCTTGAGAAATATTGATCTTTTTAAAGATATAAGCTCATCCCGATGTTACACTCATCAAGAGCTTTCATTTGAGTACCCACATCAATTTTTTCATATATTTTATATATTTATGTATATTATATATATGTATATATGAAAAATATATCAAAAATGCATGTGGGTACTCAAATAAAAGCTCTTGATGAGTGTAACATCAAGATGAGCTTACATCTTTAAAAATATCAATAATTAATAAATGACCTTGTATCTTGTCAACTTACTGACATTTTTAAAGATATAAGCTCACCCCGAGATTACACTCATCGAAACCTTTCATTTGAGTACCCACATCAATTTTTCATATATTTTATATATTTATATATATTATATATATGTATATATGAAAAATATATCAAAAATGCATGTGGGTACTCAAATGAAAGTTCTTGATAAGTGTAACGTCGGGATGAGCTTATATCTGTAAAATATATATTATATATATGTATATATATAAAATATATGAAAAATTGATGTGGGTATTTAAATGAAAGCTCTTGACGAGTGTAACACCAGGATGAGCTGATATTTTTAAAAATATCAATATTCAAGTAAGTACAGTGCAATTTAACAAAAGTCATTATTTAATAATGCAGATTAAATATTAACAAATCATTCTATCATCGTATTGATGAAATTATTTTCATTAAACGTGTAATATTAAAATAATAATTTTATTTCATTATTAACAAAATTTATTAATTTTTTTAATTAAAACTCCGCATTTAATTGTGTTGAGAAAAATACAACAATTACACCAAAGTATGTACTCAGGTAATAATGAAACGTAGAATTAATATCAGAGCAGTATAGAAAAAAATTCCGGTGAAAAGAATTAATTAAAAAAAAAAAAAAAAGTGCAAAAAACAAAATTACCATCAAAATTGCATGATATGCAAATTGAATAATAATTAGATAATCAGCATTAATATAACGGGGAAATGATAAATTCACAGGAAATTTAAACCGGAAGCTTTTGAAAGCATTGTCATTTTATTCTCTCCTCTCACTCCGCTTTATTCTAACCATAGGACCGCGGCCAAGGGTTTATATTATTAACACAATACACAAAGCTGCAATGCAAAGAAAAAGCTTTATACTCTTCTCTGCAGCTTTGTCGTCACCGCTATACTATTTCGCAAAGCATTGTTATCATCGTTATCATAATCATCTACCGCTCAACTCAAGACCAGAGAAAAAGATCGACGCTAAGAAATAAAATAAAATAAGTATTAAACTTAAAAAATGATAATAAAATAAATTCAAGAGCAATAAAAAAAATATTAAAAATTGAGACAACGTTTCCGAACATCCCTCAGGCAACGCGCGTTCTAGAGATGAACGCTTTTTTTTTTTATCACCAAAAGAAATCCATAATACTTTGGATGTTAGGTTATGTGCCATTCACTGAAAACTCCCATAAAATCCTTTTATTATATCATACATACTATACCATTTTTCTTATTCTTATATTATTTCTTTTCTTGGGTTCATAATGTTTGATTTTTGCTTACTTTGACCGCCAAACCACGTTCTCGCGTTGAATTATTTGAATTTTTATCTTAACATAAAGATTCACTGAATATTCATCGTCTAAGAAATAAACGGAATTTTTAAAAAATATTCAATTACTGAAAAAATAACTTTTTTATTAAAATTAACACCCAGACCTTTTTTAAAGACGAATATATTAATTAAAATTCATGAGATAGTTTTAATAAAAAATTATACGAGTTTTTACTCTCTGTACTAGAGAACTTTTGATTCACTTTTTGTTGAAAAACTCAACGAAATTTTTTTTTTATTTATTACCAGAAATATTATTGTTTTTTAGATATCATTTTTGACGGACTATCATTAGAGGTCATTATTAAAATAATGGCAGGATGCTAGTAATTTAGTGATCCTAATAATTTGATTTTTATGACAGTTATTTATAATTGATGAATCAGGAGTAAGGAGACATTAATAGTTATAATTATGGAATTTTATCTCGGATAATGTATAGTAAGTACGCTCGTAATGATTATTTACGTTTCATATCGCTAATTTTCATCGTGATTGTAGGTTTTGTGAATTTTTTTTATTACTCAGCTATTGACAACTTTTCTTGCGAGTAAAAAAGTTTTATTAGATTATTATCACTGAAAAAAATTTTTATTTATAAAAAAATTAAGTAATTATTTATTTAAGGCAATTATTAACAAAAAATAAATTTGTAAATATTGATAAATATTTATTAACTGTTAATGAATATTTATTGAGATTCTTGAATAAAAAATGCATTTAAAAATTCTTCTTTGACACTTTTTATAACCCCATAACTTTAAAAGATAATAAAATTTCATTAAATCAGGTAGATAGATCATTTTTTTAATAGAGGTAATAAAACAATGATTGCAATGAATTACAAATTTTTTTTGCGTATTTTCATGATAAAAGAGTAAAAAATAAATTAACGTTTCTTTTAAAAAATATTCATAAAAAGTTAGAAAGCAGTTATTTAAAATTTATAAAAAAATAAATTGTTTGTAAATAGATAAATTTATTAAGAGTGAATAAATTCTATAAGTAAACTTGCAAGTGGTTAAATAATTAAAAATATTATATTTTAATCCTGAGCTTTGAATTAAGATCCAACATGTTATTTTATCAAAATAATTAATTTTATCTCTGAAATAAAAAATTAAAATACTTAAAACCACTAGAAAATTTATAAAATTGTAGTTACAAAGATAATTGGTATTAGTGGTGAGTAAGGGGCTGACAACTGAGTGATCTTATAAGAATCCTATTACAGCCACGCTCTAAATGAATATTTTATAAAACTAACACCACGAAGAATATTATCCTCAGTGTAACTGACAGCAATAAAACCCACGTATTTAAATAAATGTAATATACGACAAAGTAGTATTATATAAAATAAAAAGCTTATTTAAATGGAGCTCAAATACAATTAAGTCTGTAAGTATATGCTCATTACTCTCGATTCAAGTAAATATAAAATATTTTTTGATGTCGGGATAAGATCGTAGCCAGTTATCGACTACAAACTGATGGACTCGCTTTAGCAATAAAATTCTGGACGAATAAATCGAAGTTCAAACAAAATAGTGAGTATTATTTTTGTTTATTTTTTATGTGTTAAAGTTATGGATTTTTAAATTGGCGAATCAGTGAATTTGATCTTTATAACGAAGGTCAAAAATAGATATGACAAAATGGAAATGAATGACGAGATAGCATAAAGTTAAAAGAGAAGTAAACAAAGAATGAAATAGAGAAATGACAGTAAAATAAGCTTTGAGTTTATTTGAATTGAAGCGTATACTCAATGCTCGTTTGGACTTTCTCCACCTCCCCTTTCCCGTCCTCTTCATCCCCGATTGAACCCACAGCATACTATAGAGCATACTACAGAGCATATTTTGATTTTTTCCAATTTCTCTTTAGCAATCTCTCACCGTGTCACCTTTTTTCTTTACTGCTGTTTCACTGTATCGTTAGTGCTTTTGTTTTATTTATCAACATATATATTAGGTATTTCTCTTTTAAAAAGTGAAAAGCTACCCGTAGGGCGTACGTACTTTTATTGAGTACCAGGAAGCCTCGAGCAATACCAACTTTAATTAGTTGAAACTCATCGACGACTGGGCGTCCTTACAGTCCACAAAATATAGACTACAGAGTACAGACTACAGGCCAGTAAAAAGGACAGAGTTATATATGTAATCGTTCGCTTGAACCTCTACTCACTCTTACTCCTACCCATACCAATCCTACTGATAAATTCTCCGTTCGATTCCAATACCACATCTTTCTTCACAACTTTTTGTCTCGGCAAAGTCCGAAATTAACTGCCCTCAAACTACATTCCTGTTAATTAACTATTCCCAATTAAAAACTTTTTTATTTTTCCGTCTTCTTCAAAAGCTTCTATGAAAATGTATATAAGATAGATCAAACCACCCACTATTCCATTAAATTATTTACATTTACTCTAATTAGTCTGCGCTAATTATTTTCATTGACTTATCATCAATTTTTGATACTTTTTAATTATATATACTTGTTTGCAAAAGTTAGTGATCTAATGAATCAAAAATGATCAGGAAATTGATTAATTAGTTAAGTTCTTTATTTCGGGGATTTTTTTTAGGAAACTTTGATTAAACTTACGCTTACTTACATTGAGCTTCAGTAAAATTAATCGACTTTTATCGAAACTGTAATGACTTTCTGGTTTTAGTGATGACTCAATATTACACAAGATTTATTAGACTTAAAGTATATAAAAGAATCGGGAAGTTTTTATTTATAAAGTTTTGGTAAAAAATTTTTTATTTAATTCAGTAACCTAAATAATTAAAAAAATTAGATATTTTTATAAATTTTCTAAAACAAAAATTTTATTTCCGTTAGAAGCATTATCTTTCTTTTGGTTCTACGCGGAAAGAACAAGATGACACTGGATATCATCCCAGATTATACTCAGTGATATCTGTGGTGAAAAAAAATTTCAGATAGTAGCTAAAAAAATCCAGATTATACTGCATGTATCTGGATTATACTCATTGTAATCTGGATTATACTAGCTACTATCTGGAATTTTTTTTCACTCAGTATAATCTGGGATGATATTCAGTGTCATCTTGTTCTTTCCATGTAGTTCAAAAAAAATTTTATATTCGTAAAAAATTTGATACTTAGGACAGATAATATAATTTTGAATAGTGACTATACTTTTCGACTGATAGTACAAAAATCTCAATTCAAGATTTTCTTTCCTTGAAAAATAAGTTACATTTTCATCAATGTAAATATACTATTTAAAAAAAATGACTTTATATAACAAATTCAAAAATAAATACACGTTCATTAAAATAATTCAAATATTTGCATAGTACTATCGAAATTCGGAATATTTATCACAAATATAACCTATTTACTAAAAACAAACAATTTAATTCATCAAAATACTATCAATATTACCCGTATTTATTTTAAACAAATAAACCGAGCTATTAAACGAGGATATTTTATTTTTCCGAATAAATATTTGCCATGTGAAATATTTTATGTGTATTTTTAATAATTATTTTCTTGTCAATAACGATGACATGAAAACCTGTAATATATTGAAAAAATTACGTCTGTAAAGTTAGTATTGTCTTTCAATGCTGCATTGTCGTCGATATCTAGGAAACTATCCAAGCTATAATATTTGATTATGGTGGTAATTTTAGGGCTCTTTTGGCCGTAAATTTTGGCTTTAATCAGGATTTTGTGGCCTAAATAGTTTCCGAGATATCGATGACAATGCGCGGCAGACAATGCTTTTACATCCAAGAATAATTTTAAATAAATATTCCCAACTTTTTCCAATATATATTTATATAGTACAGTTCCATAACATTTGAAATGAATAAAAAAAAATGAGTTTCTTTTGATCTGTAATAGTTTAATAAAATTTATTAGGGTATATTTTTTTTTTTTAAATTACGTATAAATACAGCACCGAAAATGTTTGCACGGTCTATCGCTCGTTTTCAGGCTTATTCTCGACACGTTAAAAACATCAAACGCCTCTACTCACGATTCCGCACGCCTGTATGCTCATCCATTAATGCTAGCAAGGGTGCATGTATGTACCGACAGCACATAGTCGCAAATCGGATGGTGATGGTGATGGTACAGGTAAAATGCAAGGGTAAATGAAAGAGTGCTATACTGACTGAGCTCTATAGAAAAAATCAATTCACATGCTATCGGCTCGTTTATATGTTTGTGTGCTCACGTAAATTATTTATAAACATATGAATAAAAATAAACACATGTCGATTTTAAAAACAAACCGTTTTTTTTTATGGAGTCTTCCGTATTATACTCGGTATAAAATTTTGTTGTAATAAAACAAAATTCATTATAAATATTTAAATGACCTAAATTTTTTATCACGCTCAACGTCAATTTACGTGTAAATTAAATTTTATTTTTTTCACGCATTAATATTTAGACAAACTCAAAGAGTAATTGAAGTTCGAAAAAATAAAAAAAAAGTCTTTCAAACTACTTTAATATAAAATCCATTAGATCATTAAATTTATCGTTTTATTTTTATTTATTCATTCAAGTGTGAATATTTTTAATTGTTAAGAAAAAATATTTACTTAAGGTAGTTCCTCCATGGTATAGTATGGTCGAAAAGCATTTAGTCGGATAATTGATGCTATTGTCAAATCATTAAAGAAAAATTAAATAAATTATCATTTATTAGAGAAATACTATATCAAAATGACCCAAAGAAATTTTTAATCTATATTATTAAAAGAATAAGAAAAATTTTGTGTCCAGGATAGACATGTGATAAAAACGTTTTTTTTTTTTAGTGAAATTTAGTATCAATGCAAAGGTCTCAATTTGAATTTGTGCCTTTTCAAAGTTTCATATCATTCTCACCGATAGTCAATTTGTTATGATAAGTATTTAGGCTGCATTCGAAAATGCTCTATCTCTAGATATATAATTAAGAAATGACCCTGTATCTCGTGAACTATTGACATTTTTAAAGATATAAGCTCATCCCGATGTTACACTCATCAAGACTTTTCATTTGAGTACTCACATCAATTTTTCATATATTTTGTATATTTATATATATTATATAAATGTATACATGAAAAATATATCAAAAATTCATGTGGGTACTCAAATGAATGCCCTCGATGAGTGTAACATGGGGATGAGCTTATATCTTTAAAAATGTCAATAGTTAAGAAATGGCCTTGTATCTTATGCACAATTGACATTTTTAAAGATATAAGCTCATTCCGATGTTACACTCATTAAGACTTTTCATTTGAGTACTCACATCAATTTTTCATATATTTTGTATATTTATATATATTATAAATATGTATACATGAAAAATATATCAAAAATTCATGTAGGTACTCAAATGAATGCTCTCGATGAGTATAACATCGAGATAAGCTTATATCTTTAAAATATATCTTATATATATGTATACATGAAAAATATATATAAAAATCCATGTGGGTACTCAAATGAAAGCTCTTGATAAGTGCATCATCGGGATGAGCTTATATCTTTAAAAATGTCAATATTCAAGAAAGTAATTTAAGTGGAATTTAACAAAAGTCATTATTTAATAAAGCAAAATTTTATTTATTAAATCTTGCTTTCTACAGAGTAAAAAATTTTGAAACTTCAAGAGTTATTAGTAAGCTTTATTCTTAAACCGTAAAAAAAAAAAAAAATTGATACAATTTGCCGAAAAGTGGTTGGATAAAAAAACTAACTTAAATTATTTTTTTTTTCTGTGTACAGAAAAAATTTATTTGAAAATATACAAATTTTCCAAACTATTATATTAATAACTAAACGGAAAATAATGTCAGGGTTGTTGAAAATAAATTTCATGATGCACACTTAAATTTGCTAGCAAATACCAGGAAAATCACTGAAATAACTCAACTAAGTGAATCATCGTATGACTGAAGTACTAGAGCAGCTCAATGCTCCGCAATTGAGGCACACGAAGTAAAATAAAATTTTTCCGCGGTTTAGCTGTCTACTTAGAATTTCACCAAAACAATGATATAAAATTTGCACGCAAACATCTGTTATGTAATTTAGTACAGCGCGTAGTGCTCGTTGGTGAAATAGACGAGAACAGTGTAGCGCATTATTACTATTAGAATAAAGGATAATACGAGAATAAGAATAAGAATTGGAGTCGTTTCGTCGAAGCATATGAAGTATCACGTAAAAGTGGATGAAATGTGAGCCAGTGCCAGTGGTAGAGCCTTACTACAATGAAACGCAACGGAAAGCATACAGGTACAAAGCGTTGTATTTTATAAAACGCACATAAAGTATAGTAAGCCAACTGAGGGTGAGGGGCGGTAGTTTATAAACAACCGGAGACAAGAGACAAGATACAAGGAAAATAGAAAAAGAAAAACAGAGGAAAAGTCGTATAAATAGTAGTGGAAAGGGTAGTATAAGGCGCGAGAGCAAAAGCCCCTGTTAAAGACAAAAGCGTTAGAGCACGTGCACTCTTTATATTCATTTTACTTAAATTATGTTTAAAACCAAATTTCTTGACAGTTCCTTCCTACACTCCATCTTTATCACTCTTTTAAACTATTATTTATGTTTTATAAGTAAAAATTAACGCGTGTAGGCTCAAAAATGAACGCAGTTAAATTAATGCTTTCAGAGTAAAGTTTTACAACTTTTAATTACTTTGCAGGAAGTATATATGCGACTTTTATTATTGTTATTAATAAGAGAATAAGAAAAATTTTGTGACCAGTGTATTTATATGATAAAATGGAGTTTTATGGTTAAAATTGGTATCATTAGAAAGGTCTTGACTTTATTTTATGCCTTTTCAGAATTTCATATCATTTTTATCAATAGTCAATTAATGATGATAAGTATTTAGGCTGCATTCGAAAATGCTCTATCTTTAGATATATAATTAAGAAATGACCTTGTATCTCGTTAACTATTGACATTTTTAAAGATATTAGCTCATCTCGATGTTATACTCATCAAGACCTTTCATTTGAGTACCCACATCAATTTTTCATATATTTCATATATTTATATATATATATATATATATATATATATATATATATTATATATCATATATGATATATATATATATATATATATGTACATATGAAAAATATATGAAAATGCATGTGGGTACTCAAATGAAAGCTCTTGATGAGTGTAACATCGGGATGAGTTTATATCTTTTATAACGTCAATAGTTAAAAAAGTACAGTTTAATTTAACAAAATTCATTATTTAATAAAGCAAAATTTTATTTATTTATAGTTAACAAGTCACGGCAATCGCATAGTGACTGCAAGGTTACTAGTTATTATTATTATAAAAACTTCTTTATTTTTGTTCTTGCATATTACTGTTACTGTTATCATTATAATTATATTATTCGTTTTCTTAACTTTTTTTTACGGTTTTAATGTCGTCTTATTTCTGGTTTTATGTCCCTATGTGCACCTCCAACTATACTAGATTTCAATTCCCAGAGAAAGAGACTTCCGGCTTAAATGCAAGGGAAATGTAATCTTGATACTTCCTCTCGGGATTAATATAGTCTGCTGATTTTTAAGAGTATAAGTTCAACTAACAATAAGAGAAAAGTAGACGTACATATTTATAATATCGTTAAAACTTTTCTTAGGTTAGATCCTGACTTATAATACTGCTTATGTGTACTTATATCCATTTTGCTATTTGTATTTCTATATTTCTTGGAGTCCCCTTTTATATAAATCTTCTTTATTAAAACTTTTTTATTAAATTATATTTAGCGAGTTTTTAATTAATTTATAACCCGCATGAAAAAAAAATATATTTCTAAATATATAAAAAATATATTTTTAATAACTAACTTTTGGCCGATTTTCATATATATATTTTAAATATATAAAATATATATAAAAATCGGCCAAAAGTTAGTTATTAAAAATATATTTACTATACATAATTTATATATATTTATATATTTTTGATAGATTTTTAATATATTTAAAATATATTTTTTATGTGTTTCGACAAATATTTTTTTTATATTTTTTTTTTTCTGGGAGGAAGATTAGAAAATTATAAAAAATTTATAGTCATTGTCGATTTTGTTGCCGAAATTTGATTAATAATCAAAACATATATAAAATCTTCATTTTTTTATTTTTCAATGTAAAATTATGGCTTATATGTGTTAAAAAATATCAAATATTTGAATAAATGATTGAGAGCTTTATACATCATAAATTCAACAAGCAAATGATGAATTTTCGCGCTTATTTTCAATCGAATAATTCAAGACTGTTAGACTGAGCTAATTATATTAAATTTAAAACCAAATTAATTAAAATAGATTTTGTACATTCTATTTAATTAAATATATTAAAGATTCTCTTTACAATTAAAATATAATTCAAAACCTCGTAATACTAAAGCGACAAAATGGCCTCCAGAAATTAGTTAGTAATTTAACTTTGGCGGCTAATAAATATCATATTAATTTAATATTTGAACTAATTTAACCTGAAAATTTTTTTTGAAAAAATTTTTTCTCTCAGTATATTGATTAAAAAATCTGTAGAGTCAAATAATTCATGGTAAACTTTATTGAATTTTATATTTATGCATGATAGACTTAACCGCGCTGGCAATTTCGAATTTACAGAGCGTTCTGTAAATTAAAAAAATTTTTTTCCATATGAATATAAATCAATAGAACTCACGCGGCGTATGCGTTTTAATAGTTGTTTTCTCAGGCTCAATTTAAGCCAGTGTGAAGATTTATGCTCGATTCTTTTTCGAATTTAAATTTGGTAATAAAAATAATTTCTCTATATCTCAAAATAAAATCGATATCAATATTCAAATTTTATGAATTTCGTGCATCATTAAAACCGTAATTATTCTATTAAAAAATCAATTAATCTTTACTCATTATAAAACAATGTTTAATATATATAACTACTGAACAATGTTAATACAATAAAAAAATAATTTAATTTATTATATATCACGGATTAACAAGAGTCATGCATAATTCATCATTTTTAATTCTTAACCATGCATCAATTAATCATCAAATGTACTTTAATGTTTAATTGAATTAGTTATCAATTAAATTATAAATACAACTTTATAATTAATAGCTTCCAACCCTGTAAATTGGATAAAAAATAACATTCATCCATAAAAAATTAATTCATGCTGCAACAAAGCTTGTATTTTATCATATCAAATGTTCGCTAACAATGATGCATTTTATCAAGAATTTTTTCCATTAACCTACATATTCTCCGGCGTTGATAAGAATATTGTTTAAATTATTCACCGATAATAAATCACTGGTAAGTGTGAATCCGTACAATAACATTCTTTTTAATTAAACGAGCAAGAGTTACGAAAAGAAACAATGAAGAGAACTAAAAAAATAATTTATGGAAAAAAGAAATAGAAAATCTTATAGTGTATGTCTCAGGTCTCGTCATATTTATGCACAATAAATATACGCAGAACAGAGTTGGAAGTTGTTTCTTTCCATATACTTTAAAATATATACTTGCATGTTATATTATATATCCGTTATACATGTACGGTTAAAGACACTCAACATTTTTTCCCAACGGGTACAGTGAGTCACATATAAAAATTTAATATTCGCAGAAAATGTTTCCTCTAGCAAGACCCGACCGAGTTGTTTATAAATTTTATTTTATTTTTTTTGGTTGCTAATATTTAAATTATTCATTTATTTTGTTTCTTATATTGTACGTCGTTTATTATGTTTGTCCCGGTCAGTTTTTTACTCTTTGACATACTAAGTTAAAAAATGTTTTATAAAGCTAATAAAAATTACATAAATTAATTTATATTGTAGTTAAATAAGTCAAGTTTACGTTTTTTTGTGTTGACCGTGATTGCGGAAGATTTTACGAAAAATTTAGAATGTGTGCTCACTGTTAGACAAGTTTAAGTGTTTGAAGATGAAGGAGGTCAGACCATCATGAAATTGTGTGGACTGAGGGAATGTTACGAGGATTATAGGTGGATAAATATTTACGCACTCGACGTCGTTGTATGGAAGACGGAAAGTGAGTAGCCCTCTACATTACGAATATCCTACATTATACTTTCAGCGTATAGCACACATACTATAATAATAGTTATTTTATGAAATATAAATGAAATGTCAACAGACCTATAAATTTTAAAACTATACCGAATTTTATAGTTTGTTCTTTAATTTTTAAAACTGATAACTTGGTATTCGTCACGAAAGTTACACAGAAAAAAAATGTACTTGAATCAAGTATATAATTTTGAAGAATATAATATTCTTTATTTAAATATAAAAATTCTTGATTTAAAGAAATTTTTCTTGATTTAAGGAAATTTTACTTGATTAAAGAATTTTTCGTCTTGATTCAAGACAATTACCCTCTTCAAAATTATATTCTTGGTTCAAGAATTTTTATCTTGAATCAAGTTAATTTTTTTTTCAGTGTATAAAAATGAAGTAAATAAAATATTTTTAAATTATCCGTCTTAAATTTAAGAGAAATTTTTTTTAACTCTAAAAAGTAACAAAGCTCAAAATTTTGATTCTAAGTGTAAAAATTTAATACAGCTAATTAGAAAAATTTAATACGGAAAATAAATTGTAGAGAAAACCACAATTGTAGTTCAATTTGCCACACGTTGGAAATTTCATTGAAGTCTCTATACTTTATTACATTTTGTGGTAAATTGAACAATACCTGTTGTTATTATTATTATTATTATTATTATTATTATTTATTTATTTAAATGGCCATGAAGTCGAAACTCCTTGCGGCCATCCAAAATTGAGACAAAAAATCTTAATATAATATATAAAGTAGTGTGTTAAAACCTGTTGTTGTTTTCACTGCAATTTATTTTCCGTAAGCATTGACCGTGTTAAATTTATTAGTTCAAAATAATCGAATTAACATCCAAAGATGCCTAATACTGCATTGAAACTAAAATATTTTAGTAGAAAAATAGAGGTAGGGTAGAAGTACCGTTTTTGGCCAGTTAATATTTGAATTAATTTAGAAAAAATTATTATATTATAACCATATTTTTGTTGAGTTTATATTAAAAAAATTTATATTAAAACAAATTGAGTTTGTAATGGTTTATTAAGATAAATCAATTCATTTCTATCGTTTATTTGAACAATAAATGGCCATAAACTGTACAGTGGCCACAAACAGTACTTTTATTCTATCGTGAAATATTAATTTTGTACAATTATTTGCAAATATTTAAAAATTTTAAGTTGTTTTTTAGTATTTGCGACCTCTAAAGTAACCAAATTTACAAATTTCTCACAAACTTCAAATTTTGTATCCAGAAAATTTGTACATCACAACCTTGACTGTTCAATGTCTTTTATAGTGACTATCTACTGCCTAAGTAAATATAACTCGAGGGTGAATAAGTAAACATGAATTATCAGTAACTACAGTAACTACAGTAAATACTGTATTTGTTATAAATTTTGAGATAAGATATAGTAAGTCTACTTCAAATGACAGCCTTGATTTGTTGAATAATATCATAGTAAAATTATTAAACAATCGACAACAAGCTATAGTTTTATTCAAGAGTGAAAATAACTTTATAATTTTTTTATTGTTTGATAAAACATAAAACAAAAAAAAATAGAGCGTTATTTTTTCAACACTCGACTGTAAAAATTGGAAATTCACAAAATTTTTTTCAGTTGTTCTATTCAAATTTATAAAAAATACCAATTCTCTATTCAAGGGTAAGTAATAAAAGATTATAAAGTAAAAAAAAAAAAGATCTACAAGAATAATAAGCGGAAAAAATTAAGCCACTAAAGCCACAGCGTAATTTTTATGAGGATAATAGGCAAAGCCGCACTTGTACATATTATATCTACCGATATCTATTGCCTTGCTCAATAATTACGAGAAAGTAAATAAAAGAATGAAAACAAATTTTTTTTTAAAAGTCCATCAGTTTTTCGGACAAGAATAAATTTTTGGTGTTTTAATAAAAAAATAATAAATTGCTCTCTTTATATCGATAGCAAATAATCACCAAGATAAAAAAAAATCGTAATTAATTGGCTATAATAAAAAAGTTAATGCAAAATTCTCCGATAAAGTTGCAATTATTTAATTTATAAAATTCACCAGTCAGAAATTAAAAACTAGCATTGAGCACTCAAGTGTACATAAAAGTTCAATTAAGCAAAAGTAAATGACATTAAAATTTAAATGTCGCCAAAAATATCAATAAAAAGCAATTAAAAAATTTCTGGTAACAAAAAGTATTCATTAAAACTTTTGTAGAGAGTAATTAAATTTTTATCTGAAGTAAAAATTCAATTGTTCGTTGAATGGAAAGAAAAAACATTTATAAAACAAGATAAGTTAATAAAATATTTATTTTTAAACCCAGAAATAATTAATCTATTAAATTGATAATAAAAAATGAGTAGATTAATTTTAATAATTGATGCCAAAAAAAAAATTCTCTCTATTATATTATTCTATACATTTGACAATAAAAGGACGCGCATTTCACAATGAACTCAGCAAGGCCCATTATACTCGTCGAATCGGAAAAGCACAAAGCTCGAAAGTTAAAGTCGAGTTAGAGAAAGAAAGACACAAGAGTTGGGTAATAAAAAAAATTTAATAAAATAAAAAAGAGATTAAAAAAATTTTTTGTATGTATCTAAGTAAAGAGAAAAGCATACAACGTCGAAAAGAAATGTATAACAGTGAGCTTGGAACTGCAGAAACAAACTCCAGTCGCTGCTTTACGGAAATACGAATCCAACAACCCTGCCAGGTCACGCGCTTCCGGTGTAAAGGGTATCTACACGAATAAATTCGATATATAATACAATACTCTTATATAAAATATAAATATATGTGATATGATTCAATGTTAAGTACCTACACTCTTTAGATCAACAGAACAGGCACAAATTTATTTTTATTAAACGTTAAAATAAATAATTTTATTAAATTTCTGCTTGGTAAATTTCTGAGGTAATTAATTAAGCGCAATTAATTAAACTAACTAATAATTTTGAGATTTAATTAAGTTTTATAACAAAAGGTCTTAACTTATTTACTCTCCACTTGTTGATTCGTTCAAAACAATAACGATGCTTTTAACCCTTCAGCACTCTCGCAAAACGATTTACTATCATTACTCGCGCGATGAGAAAAACTCTCACGCCTTATGTGGAAGCGCACGCATGCTTATAGTCCCTTTAATTTAAGAAATCTTAAATAAAATAAATTTCTTAAAACAAAAAAAAATTGACTTATTTAAAAATAATATTTAATAATAATACATCCAAACACAAATGCACTCTTACGGGAACCTCCGAACTGTACCGATCAGACCCGATTTTTTAAATTCTGACCCCCCTACTTTACTATTGCGATGAGAAAATATCTCACAGAGTTAATAAAATTTATTTTATTTTTTTATAGTATAGAACAATTAAAATAATAATATTGCAATCTGAAATAATATTAATTTTTTGACAGATAGAAAAAAAATCACAGTCATTCCATTTGAAATTTGAAAGAAAATTTGAGTTATTGATGAGCGTGAGAGAAAATCTCATAGCGAGAGTGCTGAAGGGTTAAAATAATAAGATTAATGCAGAAGATGAAAAACTAGTTTTCAGTTTTTTTTCTCTGAAGTTTGGGAAAAAAATTAAAAATTGATACGTCTTGTAATAGTTTTGTATAAAATAAAATTACTGAAAAGTTTTACGAGCTTGCAAGTAAGTGCAAGGGTCAGTCAATGGTCACGATTGTTCGCGTGAGATTTGTGTGGTTAGTGAAATGGAAAAAAACAAAATAAATAAATAAAAAAATTCTTTAAATGATTCTGATCTGAAACTCGACACGCTCTTATAACACTACACCTATACTTTTAGTTCCGACGTTTGAGCTGTCACGTGTCGACGATTAGCCCAGCACGTAAATTACTAATTCCTCAAGAATAAAATGTTTTTTAAATAACTAGTCTTTGTTTTAAAAACCCATTTATTATTTCTTTTATTACGTGCGCATTTTTATAATTGTTATTGAGATTTACCGACATTTTGCTGTTGTGAGAGTATTTTATTGCTATCGAGTTTTGGTATGCTTGAATTGAATTTTAGAATTATTTATCCCACTTTTCAAACACGAAATAGAATTATTTAAACAGTAAAAAAAATTTTTTTTTTTTAATTTGTCGTGAAATAAATTTTTTGCGCTCTATTTTAACATTTTTTGTACATTTTATACATTTTCCACTTTCAGGTCACTGATTTTATTAATTATCGCATTTTAAGTAATTTTGATTAAACTATTTATGAATCGTATTAATATTTATTCAATTTGTAAAAATAATTAAATAATTAATTAATAACTCATCGAATTAATCAAGAAAAAAAATTATTTAAAAATTTAGAAAGACGGCTAAAGTAAAAGTTATAAAAAATAAATAAAAAAAAATTTTTTCTCACGTCAAATACTCTTTTTTTTTGCCATTAAAGAAAATTGAGGACAAAATTTTCTTTTAATATTAAATAGTCTATTCTCACTCTAGATTTTAAGGTTACATTTACAAAAAAAATTTATCTACAAGAATTTTTTCTACCTTATAGATAACAATCTAGACAGTTTTCAAGATTTTTTGAGCTTAGTTTTAGAAATAGCAAAAACATTGTCTTACAAACACCGTAAGGGTCTTAGATATAATATATATACGCCCATATACTAGATATAGCTGTATACAAGGGCGTAGAAATTTTTTCTCCCTAAAGTATGTTCTATCTTGTAAGAAAATGGAGAAATTTATTAAAAATGTCAATATAATTCTTAAATAAAATACAAAATTGTTAATTTAAATTTTTCTAGCGCTTAGAGCAATTTTTTTTTAATAGCTGCAGAACAACTAAAATATTTTGACGGTCTAATTAGCAATTGGTCTAACTGCTTATTTTTTAGAGGGTGATTTTTTAATTTTGATGTAGTAATAGTCCAATTATAAATTATTTGAATGATCTAAACCAAAACATTATATCTCTATTAGATAGTAAGAGGTTTTTTAAAGTGATAATAAATTTATTTACTCATTAAACCAGAAAATATTACAGATAATCAATATATAGTATAATAAATGACATATCTGTCCTGTAGAGATACAGAACATCTGATCATAGGACTGGTATAAATTAAATTACAAATCAAGAAAGCTAGCTTACATAATTAATTAATTTATAATAGTAGTTTAGAGAAAATCATAAGTCACATTGCTTTATCCTTCGAATTAGACTTATTTTCAGTAATTTGGTTGTTCCAGCAAAAAATTTCAATTCGTTTGGTAAGTGATATATTAAAATATTCAAAGGTCATGAATTTAGCACTTTGACTTGTGATGTTTTTATTAATTTTCGGAAGTGAAATCGACTTATTTCAATTCAATTTTGAACTAATTTTTTTTTTTCGTACAAATGGAAGATTCTGTAAAATTGAGTTAGAGAATTTGCTAATTAGAACGTCGATTTGTTGATTTATAAAAAAAAAAAAATCATGTGAAGTTTTAGGATATAAATACGAGTTTTTTAAAATCCATTGACTGTTCTTGAATATTGAATTTCAGGAAACCGAATAATATTTTATAAATCCAAAAAAAAAATCTTTCGGTAATTTTTTTATCGGGCTTTCCACGTGATTAATCACAAGTTAATTAATGCCTGTCCTTTCTTTCTCTTTTGCGTACAACTCAGTCTAAAAAAAGCGAACTATAAAACTCTGAACTGTGAAACTTTTAAATATAATAAAAAAAATCTTTAATTTCCAACAAATTCGTATATTAAAAAGCAATTCTAGTCAAAAATAAAATTTTAACAAAAATAAAAAAATAGGTAAATCAAAAAAAAAAGAAACTCGAGTAAATAAATAAAAAGTAAAAGTAAAATAACATGCCTTTTTTAATGTTTACTCTCGAATAAATTTAGTCGCACAGATGCAATGCAGAGGAATAATAAAACGAGTATAAAAAATAAAACAAATAGAGATGAAATAAAAAGGGTAAAGCAAAGTAAAGACCTAGAGAAAGTAGAGGATAGTACACATCGGATAAATAGCATCTAAACTCAACTGTACTGTAGCGCACAGCATCCTAGTAAGTACTTATACGTATATGTATTAAACTGCATCTTCTGTACGTGTAATTCACATTACAGATTTCGGCGCATGTGTGTTCTACGTCGATGATAATAATGCCGTACTTGCACTAGTATTAGTTGTAGTAAAAGTAGTAGTAGCAGCCAAAGTGGGGGCGCTTGACTAACGGGTAAATATATATAACTACACACATCCATCCATTCATATATACATCTATATAAAACACACACATTAAATCCTGTTGGGAAAAGTGGGGGAGTACACTTGCGTCGCGGGATAACAGTCTGTACTATACTTCGAGGTGCAAACCCAACGCGAATTCGAAAGACCGCCAGTCAGTGTCCGCGCGCCGGCCAACTATGTTCATATATATCAATTGAACTACAAGTACACTTTAAGACCCTTATGGTGTAATTGCAATTGTGGTGGTCTTTTTAAATTTATTATTATTATTAATCCGTCGGATTTCATGGAGGTAAAGACCACACGCGATGCCAATCAAACTTTATAACTTTTTACCAATTAATTTTTTTTTTTTTTGAGAAAGTAGTCAGTGCTCGTGATGCAAAAGGATTTATTTTAGTTCTTTTTTTTATTTTATTATTACTGATATGAGGAATAATAGTGAGTGGGAATTATAAATCTTATCTTATCAAAATAAATACTGTGACTGCGTTTATCAGGTGAATAATAGGAGGCATCTGATAAATTTATTAAAAAAAAAATTATCAAAATTTTAACAAACGTGGATTTAATTTTTTTTTACATAATTAATTGTTTCGTTAAAAAAATTTATTTTTTTTTTTGATGCAGACAATTATCAAATATTTAAAATCACGTTATTTTTCATGAAAATCAAGTTTCAAAATTTTTATAAATTTTTTATTGAAAAAAATTTCACATGTAAAAAACTTTAAAAACTATAAGTGCAATTTTTTAGAAATATTTTTTTAGTTGTAATTTAATTAATAAAATTTATAGACGTCTGCTAACTTCAGTGTCATTATTTTTCACATAATTAATTTAAAACAGAGCAACTTTATAATTTTTATCACTCCAATGAAAATTAAAAAAAGAGAGAGATGTCGAGAAAAAACATTTAATAAAACGTGAAAAATGTACATGATGATTAATTGAGTCAGCATCTGCCCTTCTGAGTTTTAATTTCTTTATCGTCGACTGCATTAATATTATTCCTACTTTTATTTAACATTAACATTACGTCAAGTAATCTTACGCTCATTATTCAGCAAGCAGCTGTGGCACATCGATATGCACCTTTGCTAAAAAATTAAAATCTTCCTTTTCATTTAAAATTTCATCACCTGCCTCATGAATTCAAAATTCCCGTTTCACTTTACCAATTTTAAATATTTAACATTAAAAGAATAGAGCTAAATAATTATTTATTTAAAAAACAAAGAGATGTATCGATTAAGACTTGTTATTTACTTATCACGATAAAAAAGTAAACTGCGAATACGTAGAAGTTGTAAGTGGGAAACGATGAGATTAAACAGAAGATCAAGTTTATCGAGATATATTTCAGTACCGTATAATAACAAATAAAATATATCCTATCGCAGTTAAGTTGAAACATAAACATTCTAATTTTATTTTATCCTGGTTAATGTTAAACTAAACTCTGGTGATAAATAAAATAATAAATAACCATTATTATCCATTTCGGTCTAATCACATTCTCTATCTAAGAAACCGGGGATGCTGCACAGTGCTACTTACGGAATACATTTTCAGGCCATTAGGAAAAACGTCTGATAACGCGAGAGATAAAAAAAAAAAAAACAGTAAGAATAAAGAAAGAGTATTCGAAATGAAATTTAAGATTATTTTCTTTGGCTTTCACCGGGGGTGTTACGTTTTTTATTCGCTTCAGTCAACTCCCTTCACTAAATCATGAATGAAAAATTGACGACATTGGATAAATGGGATGTACTTTTTTCTTCGATTCGTGCAATAAATAAAGTGCAATTATCTGATGAACTTTAAGAGTGCTGTTATTATATTATATCAATCTTAGTAATAATAATAATTAATATCCATTAGAGTGTCAGGGGTGGTAATCACTCAGAAATATTTTATTTTATGGAATAAAAATAAAACTAACTTGTCAATTAAATTATCTTCTCGCAGATATTGAAGACAATTACTCGGTAACAAGATTAAAGAATAATCCGTTGATTGGATGGAGTATAAAGACACTAAAACGCGTTAATTACAGCGTTAATCAGCTTCGAGATGAGATAACGATTATCATTGATGTTTTTTTGTCCTCTTAAGCGGTAAAGAAAGTTGCGTTGGTTGAAAAAAAAAAAAATAATAATGCCGGGAAAAATAATAAAAATGGGTTTAAAAGCCAAGTCATGTTTTGTAAAAATAACTCGACTCATTTAGTGAACCCTAATGGATTAAAAGCGCGTATTTAAAATATTTAAACTCAAGTCGAATTGGCAAAGTGTAAAATCGCGTGATTAACGACTAGGGCTGTGACTACTGTTGGAATGAAAGCCCAAAAATCACTCGAGTAGATCAGGAGGTAACCATTTACGTCTCTAGAGAAACGAACAAGTTTCTTGGGCTTGGGCTTGAGAGAAATTTCAATAATTACGCGGTCTGAAGTTTCCGGCGAGCCATGAACTTCGACCTCACTACTCGACAGCAACACTGAGATTCTCCGTCCCACTTACTCTCTCGAGGCTTCTCGCTTTCTATGCATACCTTTGTATAGATTTAATATATATTCTATTAAAATTAAAATAAAATATTAATTATTGTTTGCTTTGTGTTCGTATAACTTTGTTTTTATAAAATTTTTAATTACCAGTTAATTTTAAATAAAATTTATAAGAAAGCACAAGTCCGATAAAACAAACTACAAGTTAGGTAATTCTATAGTATGCTCTTGTGATTCAAGTATGAAGAGTTTTGCGTGTTGAAAAGTTGGAGGTTGCATTTCAGAGTCTCCGAGCGAGACTCAGAATACAAATTAGTACATAGACTCAACACTACTCTATATATTTATTCTTTACAAGTTACAAGACACTTTGTACTTCTTGTACATACTTACGAGGATATAAACAAACAAAAATAAAAATAACTTATTTTATATTTCAGGAAAATTAACTTGATAAATATTTCTTGATAATTAAAGAAATTATTGAGGATTTGTGTGATGAATTATGTCAAAACCACTTACTTAATCATCAAAGGAAATATTTAAGTGTATCCGCCGGATGAAATATGAAAATATTCGAGCTACGACAAATGGATTCGCCGATGAAAATAACAGCAAGAGAATCCGAGTTTTTAGGATTAATTAATACGATAAATTATCGACAACAACGGACTATTTGAGGATAAAACAAAAAATGTAGAAGATAATCCTCTTGGCGAGGAAATAAAAAAATTTTTGGGAGAAAAAATCAGACGAAAATGGGAGCAGCGAGGCTGGTTCTTGGTGGTGCAATACTTGGTCTTTTTTGGGGTGGTATACCGCAGACAATTGGCTCGGATGCTCTCGATGGAATCTGTGAATCATCCCCCTGTGTCTGTGATCTTCACGGACGGCTCACCTGCGATTGTGAGAATAGACCCGAGGTATGTTTTTTATTTAAAAAAAAGATCTATGTTGTGATGAATAGAAAGATGAATTAAAATGTCCAAACGACAAAATGTCAAATTGAGTTTAGGATTATCAACCTACATTTTCTGACACATGTGCTGAATTTTTTTCGACAACCACAAGCACGCGTTAGTCATCCCTCACCACAAGGGAATTTCTCACAACTTTTATACATACAAACACACAGTTTCGTTTTATGAAAAAAATCATTTATGTTTTTTAATTTTATTATACTTGGTCTCAAATAAAAATTTTTCTCTTTTCTATTTTATGTGATTGCCACTCGCAAAATTCAATAGCCTCGTTTGCCGTTGTTACTTTAATAAAAAGCAAAACAACTGCAGACCAATAGAAAAAGGATGAAAAAAAAAAACGTATTCACACCGCCGGGTAAAATAAATTGCCAATAATTGATTAAAAAAACAACAATACTGTCAATAATTTTTTTTTTCTTTTCAAATTAAAATTTTGGACAAATATTTCACTAAAAAAAAATGCTTTTGAATCAAGTATATAATTTTGAAGAACTTTATCTTGATTTGAGTAAAAAAATTCTTAAACTAAGAAATTTTTACTTGATTCAAGAATTTTTCGTCTTAATTCAAGACAATTACCCTCTTTAAAATTATTTTCTTGGTTCAAGAATTTTCCTCTCGGATCAAGTTACTTTTTTTTCATTGAATTTCTCATAAATAACATTGCGTTTACGTAAACCACCAGGGGTGTGTAAATATTTGAATTATGATCGTTGTTTACACGAAATTTTTATTAAAAATAATAATAAATTAGATTCTTTAAAAAAGGTAAATCTTATATCAAATAGAATATATATTTTTAGGTTTTATTTGACTTGAAATATCCTTTCAACTCACTTATACCCGTCAAAAGATAAAGACCGGACTTTGAGAGCGAGCTGGTCGTTTATTTTCTCAGGGGTCGTCTGACGGGCATGATGGGGGTATAGTAACAAAGTAGTCATACTCGTATAGTAGTTTTACTCGTATAGTACCGAGGTAACGTCTACCTCTCGCGGTTCCGTGACGAGTGACGCCATAAAACATCATATCAACCGTAAAAGTTCCACCGTGACGGAATAAACCCATAACTACGTGACATTCGTTGTGTATATGCCTGAGGTAATCGAAGTATCAAGCACCTGCTTTTATAATAATAATAATAATAATTATTATTATTATTATTATAATCCGGCTGTATTTATTTTAATAAATTTTATAGAAACGTCAATTTCCTTTTAACTTGAGTTTATTACTGTTTTCGATGTCCAATTAAATTTATTGGCACTTGAATGATTTTTTAATCAACTTTGATGAGTGCCAATTAGCGAGTAAATAATAACTTTAATTAGAAATCTTGAATATTATTTTTTTTTTTTAATAAAACACCCGAGGAGTGAACCTGAATAGCTAACTTTACTATATATAATGTATTAAGTAAAAAACAAAGAGGAGAGAACAAAGTTTAATATATGCGAGCTCGTAAAGCTCGATCGCTGAATTCCGCATAATGCGGTTCGTGTTTCACCAACACGCACGGCCAATTTGTCGCGACTACGACGAGGGTGATCGTGACTTGGAATACATTCTAAGTCAAACGCCTCATTTTTTTTTCTTACTTAAACTTCACATTTTTATTTTAAAAAAAGTCATTTTTAAAAACTCATTTTTCTTGTTAAAATAATTATCCAGGTCAAAAATAAAAATAAAAATTGACAGTAAATAATCCGAGGTAAATAATTTAAATTAAACAAATGAAACCCCGTGAATAAATACAACAAACCAGGGCAAAGTGTGTAAAGCAACTGCACTTATAGTTTGTCGATACACCGATACAGGTATATTTATTTTATACATACAAATGAACAGAACGGGGGTTAAAGTGTAGAGAAACAATACCGGGAAAATTGTATCGCGTAAATCTTTTATGGATCGTAAAGTCTGCTGTATTTTTATTTTATCTTTGCATTAAAAAATGAAGAAAATAGCATTATAGTACCGCGACCATTAGACTCAACTCTTCGGCTTTTGCAAACTATTTTTCTTAGATCCTTCTTTACCCTTAACAGTATTTATCTGAAACTTAACGTCCTTAGCAATTTATTAAAACGCGATAATCCATTTTTTAATTTACGCGGTAATTATTATCAAATTATTCAAATTCTCAAGGTCTAAACACTGTTTACTCAATTACTTAGCACTCGGAGGTCGGTTATTAAATTCTCGGACACTTGTGAAATAAAATAGAGGTAAACTAAACCATAGGGTACCTGAATCAGAGTTTATATGGAAAAAATGATAAATAGTGAAACTGGGTGGCAATAATATTCAGATTCTCGAGGTAGAAACGTTTCACGAAAATTTATTGCACCGTCTGGACTTAGGATAGCAGAGGTTGTACGTGCCTGGAAGGCTTTGCCTGTTTCTATTCTCCTCTTCTCATTTCTTACGCCCAGTGCCTTAAGTCTCCGAGCTCAAGCTCCTTCGTCTACTCCCAAGAAGCCCAGGATCAGGATCCGAGACTTCTAAGACCCCGATACTGAAACTTGCGTCTTTACTATTACCTTGTACTAGGATCGAGAATACCATGGACACTCCCAGACTGTTACTCTGGGAGACTAAGACATACTACACCAGCATGCTAATAAAAATTTAAACTACCTGAGGACTAACTTTCAAACTTACTCCTCTAACTCTTCCACCAATCATTAAACTTTTTTATACAACATCTCGGCAATTATATTTCCTCTACACGCATAAATATTCATCTCTTAACAATATAAATATAATGTATTTTTTATAATGCAAGGCTTTACTTTATTTACTTATTAACTTATTCTATTCAAGACACTTTAAAGGCTATTACAATAAACGAGATAAAATTAATACGTGGAATCACGGCTATATATAAATATATTACAAGTATGAGTATATATAAATTACCTCAACTAAAGATTACAAGCGCATGAGTCATTAAAATAATTGTTAACTTATTTCTTATCGTCTGTTGATCTCAATAGTAATGTTGGGAATAAAAATAATCTTTTTATGAAGAAAACTGAGAGTTCAAGTCGCGGATTTTTTTTTTTTTTAATAATAATAATAATAATAAATTAGTAAATAATGAAAATTTTAAATTAAAAATTAGGATAATAAAAAAATTAAATTTTAAATAAATAAAAATTAAAAACCTACTAAAAACAATTTTTAAAAATAAAAATAACTTAAGCCATTATTAAAATTTCAAATTAATTAGTAAAAACTTCTAAAGTATCGTAAAATAATAAAACATCCGACTCAGGGGACGAACAACCGAGTTTATCTATTTACCTCTAACCCTTGTCACTATCAAGAATTAAAGCCTTGTAACTTCAAATCCACCCGAATTAATCACTCTCAATAATTTCCAGGAGCTGTTCCTGAGAGCGGAAGGAGAGCACCGCCTGAGCCAGCACACCAGCCGAATAATAGTCAAAAACTGTCCATCAGTGATCTTAATGAACTCAAGCTTGTCACTGATGACCGGATTGCGATCAATCGACTTTATCAACATATCAAACCTAACTCTCTTCACAGAATCCTTCGAACTCTCACCAAAAACCCTGCGAGTAATAATATCAATCCACTCTGCAAGCATCGAGGTCCTGCCCAGCTTCGTCTTCCGAGGAGACATCGAGGCGATAAGTTTCGAGAGCGTAAACATCAGCACAGTGAGCGCATTTGCATTCGCGAACCTCGCGGGTACCGAAAAGCTCATCCTGGAAGACTGTCTGATAGGAACAATAGAGGAGCAAGCGTTCAAGAAGTTCGACGTGAACTTTTTACACATAATCGGCGGTTCCTTTGGGGATCAAGTTCCAAGTCGGGCGATGAACGACCTAGAAGTGTTCACGACTTTCCGGCTAGATGGAGTTTACATGGGGACCGTGCGATCTGCAGCGTTTGTCATAAAGAAACCAAAGACTGTTACGATACAAAATTGCATTATTGAGGGCCTGGAAGGCGAAGCTTTTGATATCAGCACACGCGGTCCAGTGCTGATCAAAAACAACAACTTTAACAGCCTATCCGCGGGATCTTTTTTGGGGATTGGGACGGATACTGACGATCGTTTGCCTCCAATGGGTTCAAAATTGCAGGAAATAACTTTTACGAACAACACGCTGAATGATTTTGAAGAAGGCTCGGTTTTGTTCGACCGCGCGAGCTTTCGTCCTGTAATCGACAACATTCTGATAAATCGAACCTGCCAATGTTCGTTGTTAAACGAGTGGAAGAACAACATTCTAAACTACAGCAACGTTTACACGCGTTACTACTCCGGAAACTCGGTTATCCAGAACAACAATAACTTGCTGGAACCAATTGAGGAGGGAACGTTTTACTGCTTGGACACCAACGGTGACATTAGTGGTACCAATAGTATGAGTATTAGTGGATTTACCAGTAGTTTTCGTGATTACGAGTTACGCAGGTGTACTATCGGTAATTCGACGATGTTACTGTTAGTTGTAATAACGATACTTATATTTTTATTAATAGTTGGGATAGTTCTGGTGGTTTGGTGTTGCAAAAGACACCGCGATAATGGACAAAAACAGTGGATAAGTGTACCGACCAGTGCCCCAGACGTTGTTTCTAAAAAGAACGGGGTTATTGGACGTGGTGGTGTTAATGGTAGTGCTAGTGATGGTAACAATTCTAACAGAACACCTGTCGACTCGAGGATAACTATGGTTGTCCCGGATGGAAGGCTCTATCGTGAAACTGAGTTTCATGTTATTGTTGAGAAAGCTGAACCACTTACTACAGAATTGTAACGAGAGCTTCCGCGCGCCTCAGGCTCTGGATCGAGTAATTATCGCTGTCGAGGTGATAATTTTGGTGTTAATACTCAGTTCAGGGCTGGGGAGCGCGAGTGTCGTGTTTACAAATTGTAAATTATGGATTAATATTTCTGTGAACGGTATTTTATTTTTAATAAATCATTTTGATGGTCTAATTAGCAATTTTTCTAACTCTTTATTTTTTAGAAGGTGATTTTTTAACATTTTGATGCAGCCGTAATTGAATTATAAATTATTTTAATGATTCAAACCTAAATATTATATCTCTATCAGATAATAATAATTTTTTGAAGTGATAATAAATTTTGAATTGTTTTTTTCGTACAAATAGAGGATACTCTAAAATGGAGTTAAATTTGCTAATTAGAACGTCGATTTTTGTTATTAATTATTAAACGATTGAATTAATTGAGGTGAAAAGACTTTGATATTTATTTTATGGGTCGTGATTACCGATTTTTAAATTACTTTATTATTGAGACTGTCATGAACAATAAAAATAAATTTAACCCGTTAGTACAAGCACATTCTTAAACGCCTCTGAGGTTTATTATTAAATTATTGACTCGAATTTTTTTATTATTGATTGTATAAGAATTTACTCTATGTATAATGTAATACTGATGGATAAGTGTAATTATTATGTAAATTAATAATTAAAAAAAAAAGTTATTAAAAAGCAATCGAATGTCGCATGTGTAAAAAGAATACTTGTTTTATTATTTAATAATTTATTCGATTAATTATTATTAATAATGTGTAAAATATTAAACATTCCGATTAATTTAACCAAAAATCTCGAAATTATTTTTAAATATTGTAAAAAAAAAATCAAATTAAATAATTCTTAGATGTTTTGCGAGTTAACGGAGATTAAATGACTCTGATAGTTTGTAATAATAATAATAAATAATAATAATAATTGTAATAGTAAGCTCGTAACAAATTAAGAACAATAAAGCAAACAATACGATCTAAATAAAAATAACAATGAAATGATTATAAATACTTAATGTTTTTATTGTACGCTTCAATTGATGTTTCGGTTCGTTTAATTTTTATTTATCAGGAGTGTCTTTATTGTAATTGTAATAAAACTATTTAAATATAATAATAATAATAATAATAATAAAAAGTGTGCCACAAAAGTAAGAAACATCAAATGGTAATTCTGTATCTTATAAAAAAAATCTATGTGTAAATGATTGATGAATTATCGGGTGGTTAAGTTAACCTTGGCCTTAAAAAACGAGCGAATATCAGGTCATTAGTAAATCTAACGGCTGACGGCAATTAACGTCCCTAAATAATAATAATAAACGAGTAGAGTAAAAATATCTTGAGATTGTTTTTTATAATAATTAATAAAATTAATAAAATAGAAAGTTTGATTTAGTTTTAAATAATTGTGAGACTGTGATATAAAAAACAGCCTGACTGTACAATTTGTTTTACATCGAGGCGGTACATATATATATATATTATGTATGTATATGTATATAAATTGATAAACCGTTGAATAAAATGAACGTTAATTAAACGGTAATATTAACTATGTATAACGTGTGTTTTATATTTAGATTAGTAAACCCTGTGCGCTTTGCTGTAAGTATTTGTGTAATTTACAGCATCTACTATCATATATTTTATGTACATATCTATAGAGATGTAGTATCTGCACGAGCATTAAATTATTATATGATACGTGAGGAATTGGCCGAGCGAGAAACGAACTGAGTCGATTACCAGACGAGTAAGTATGCAAATGCGGTAATGATTACCTAGCAAATACCAGGAACGCCCTGTGGATCTACGTGAGGGTATCTTCTATCTACTGTTTTATTCGCAAGATATGTACCATTCAGTTTTAAATTCACCGTGTAGTTGAAGAATTTTTTTTAACGTTTTATAATTCCCGGGTATTAACGATAATTATTACTTGAGCGTAATCAATTTCTGCTCGTGTTATTTTATTTTGTAAATTATTGAGTTTATGACCTTTTGATCGGTGACAATTTTAAATAAAAAATATTACATGATTATTATGATAATAATAATAACTAATTAGAATCTGATAGGAGAGCAATAGATTAATAATTTATGAGAGTGTGAATGTAGGTTTATAAGGTTGTTGAACGCGGCGACACACAATCACGTAAATTGTCGGATAGGGCGACGATAAAGACGGAGGATGACGACAAGTATTATCGAGAGTTCAGGGCATTAATATTCATCAGTTGGCTAGCTGGTTACGTGGATGGTTGGATGGTTGGTTGGTTGCTCGCTTGGTTGAGCGACGTCATCAAACTATGTCTGACACAATCAGTATATATATATATATATTTATTTATACGTATATATATGGTATATGCGGTACATTGTATAATCGTGACTGTGCTTGACGTTGTTCGTTCCCGACTATGTCACGAGGTTACACGATTAGCTCGACGCGACGGTTAACTATGATTAATTAAATCGAACTATTGTAGTGTGACAGTTTTTGATTAACTTTAAATATTAATTATTGTAATTATCTTTGATCACTTCAACGTCAGGATTCATTTATAACTGTTGTGGTTGTGAATAGGTAAAACAGAATTGCTAATTTTTATTATTTTTAATTATTTTAAGTAAACTATTGACATTTTTAAAGATATAAGCTCATCTCGATATTACACTCATCGAGACCTTTCATTTGAGTACCCACATCAATTTTTCATATATTTTATATATTTATATATTTCACAAATAATATATATATAAAATATATAAAAAATGCCATGTGGGTACTCAAATGAAAGGTCTCGATGAGTGTAACATCAGGATGAGCTTATATCTTTAAAAATGTTAGTAATTAAAAAATGACCTTGTATGTTGTGAACTATTGACATTTTCAAAGATATAAGCTCATCCTGACGTTACACTCGTTAAAAGCTTTCATTTCAGTACCCACATGCATTTTTGATATATTTTTCATATATACATATATATAATATACATAAATATATGAAAAATTGATGTGGGTACTCAAATGAAAGGTCTTAATGAGTATAACATCGGGATGAGCTTATATCTTTAAAAATGTCAATAGTTTACGAGATAGCAATGCCAATTCTTAATTATTGACATTTTTAAAGATATAAGCTCATCCCGATGTTATACTCATCAAGACCTTTCATTTGAGTACCCACATCAATTTCTCATATATTTATGTATATTATATATATGTATATATGAAAAATATATCACTAATGCATGTGGGTACTCAAATAAAAGCTTTTAACGAGTGTAACATCGGGATGAGCTTATATCTTTAAAAATGTCAATATTTGAGAAAGTACAGTGCAATTTAATGAATTTCATTGTTTAATAAAGCAAAATTTTATTTATTTATAGTTCACAAGTCACAGCAGTCACATAATGACTGCAAGGTTGCTTGTTGAGAATTAATCAACAAATAAAAATAAAAAATTTATTGAGATAAAAATGAATTTTTCGCAATCCTGTTTTACTTTTCATTAAAAGAATAAAAAAAAAAGTTGAAATATTTAGATTGTAAATTTGACATTTAAATGAGAAAGATATTATGCAATCAATAAAAAATTAAAATAATTCAATTACAACTTCAACCATCAACTTTAGACTGTCACTCATGACATCATTGTACATTTAAATTCCCGAGAAATAATTTATGTATAGTTTTGTTTAAACTTTTCGAGAGTTTTAGTAATGCTCATTCGAAGCTTGTATTTATTCATTATAAAAGAACTTTGGTACTGAAATTAAACAATTCTGCAAAAACTATAAATACCTTCAACGAAACGGTACTGCGGATAAATTAATTTTTCACGGGATTAAATTTTTTAATGTTACCTAAAAAAGTTTGTAGAACAAATTTCATTTCAGTATTTTTTGCATAAAAAAATACTTGAAATCACGTGGGTTGTTTTTTGTTTTCGCAAACATGGCAACTGTTATCTTCGCGTCCATTTGTCAGAATACTACCGCGATGAAAAATAATTAATGACCATCAAAAAATAAATATTAATCACTCACCTAAACGGAAGAACGCCATCAAGTGCCTGTGTAACTGTAGGAGATGTAGCCAGCGCAAATCCTCTGCCTAGAAGTGATGAATGAGCAGCAAATATTTTTCGAGCCGTTTCTTGAGCAATCTTGACATTATCCTCCACTTCTTCCACTAAAATCAATTAATAAAAGATACATTAATAATATCATCTATATTATTAAGAGAATAAGAAAAATTTCATATCCAGGATAGTTATATGATAAAATTGGTCAATTTATTGTGATAAGTATTTAGATATATAATTAAGAAATGACCTTGTATCTTGTGAAATATTGACATTTTTAAAGATATAAGCTTATCCCAATGTTACACTCATCGAGACCTTTCATTTGAGTACCCACATCAATTTTTCATATATTTCATATATTTATATATTTCACAAATACCATATATATAAAATATATAAAAAAATGTCATGTGGGTACTCAAATGAAAGCTCTTGATGAGCGTAACATCAGGATGAGCTTATATCTCTTAAAATGTCAATCATTAAGAACTGACCTTGTATTTTGTCAACTATTGACATTTTTAAAAATATAAGCTCATCCTGACATTACACTCATCAAGACCTTTCATTTGAGTATCCTCATCAATTTTTCATATATTTTATATATTTATATATATTATATATATGTATATATGAAAAATATATCAAAAATGCATGTGGGTACTCAAATGAAAGCTTTTGATGAGCGTAACATCAAGATGAGTTTATATCTTAAAAAACGTCAATATTTAAGAAAGTAAAATACAATTCAACAAAATTCATTATTTAATAAAGCAAAATTTTATATAACTATATTTATAAAATAATAAATATAAACTCACTTGAAACAGCTGGCAGGATAAGATTTTTCTTCATAAGACTAGCAGCACACGCGCCACCCAAAAAGGACAATTCAATCTCTAAATTTTTGAGTCCATTCCCCGCCGTGATCCAGTCGTAACCAATAACCAAGCACTTAAACCCATAAGTAACCGACATATCATCTTTCATATAATCAGAGGCAGTCTCCAATGAAAATATAACTTCATTACCCGGTAATACAATAGCGTATTGGGGCCATTGACTCGCAACATTACTCATTTTATGCAGCACCGGCAAATAAATTGATGACCAACTCTCCTCAGTATTCTTATTAACCCCATTATTAAAATTACTATTACCACTATTATTCCCATTACTACCACAAAAAGTATTACTATTAGGAATATAAAGCTGGAGATAATCTTCAGGCTGAGAAGTCCCACATTCAGGTGTGAATTCAATGGTCATCCACTTAACAGTCTCCGGAAAGGTAACTTTGTAATGCGACACGCTAGCTGGCTTATAAGGATGCTCACTTTCAACCCAAGTATAGTGATGACTGGTAGTGGTCGGTGAGCTCGTGTGTAACTGATTATCACTATCTTGCGATTGCGACATTCCCATAGCTGTTAATAAATTCAAGCCAGCTACATGCGGTAGCATTTCTTGAATAAGAGTCAATACCTGGACGGCGCTACGCGGATCAGAGGTAGCAAGTGGCCCTAGATGCGCCATCACCAGTGGCAATAGTGTAGTAACAAACGTTGCATTACCCAACACCTCAGTAGTAACAATATCTTCAGCACGTTCGCGTGCTAATGCTAAAATTTCATTGGCACGTGTTACAATTGTCATTGTCATCGCGAGCGTACACTTACGTGCCTGCATTTCCGCGATGGCCTTACTCGTGTGTGGACTTTCCGAGTCCTGAGGATTAGAATAATAAAGTATGTGAGGTATTTGTCCACGTGTTTGCGTAGTTCCATTGAAACTCAATGAACAAGCGGTAAATGTAAAATTAGTACCATCTGGACCGCGAATCATATTCAACCCACCGTCACCATTACTAGTTCTTCCACCATGATTACGTAATCTTATCGCATATTTAACATTCTCCTTTATACTAATTGGCTTTGAAAATTTTAGCTCGACAATATCATTTACACAATCATCAGGTCCAAATGATCCACGTGTAAAATCTAAGCTACTCCATCTTTGTGTGTGCGATGGATCATTACCGGTGTTATTTTGATCATCAAGTAACTCTAGTTCATAATTATACATCCCGACACCGCCGTAAATACCAACACCGGCAATTACAATACCCGGACGATCGACAGTGAAACAAATAGCGTCTGGTGAACCATTACCCGTATTCCACGTACGCGTTTGATTAGTACGCGTAAATCTTGACGGTGTTGTGTACATAAATTTACCACAAGCTGCTTGTAATTCATCCTCATTTCCGCTTGATTGTGCCGCTAATTCAGCAATAACCCGCGCTAATAAATAACAGCAGTGCATTATTAAACCCTTCAATGAATAATTCTTTTCCCTGCACAAAGATCTTTTTACGGGGATCAAAATAAGGTCTAAAAGCCTATCAAGCACTTCGCGAAACGACCAATTCAATACTTGACGTCCTATACTTTCAATCTGTGACTTATAACTCATTTGCTCTACCAAAATAGGATACTGATGGGGCTCTGAAGAATTCATCATCGGCAATCCTGAATTGTCTGAGGGACTAAGTTGCCTTTTAATACCATCGCTGCTGTCCATCACGTTGCTCAATATAGGAAACGTACACCTTAACCGTACCATAGAATTGCACAGCGAGGCAAGAACTGCCGATAACAATCTGTCCTTTGGCGAGGTTCCCAGCTCTTTATCAATCTCCGAAAGCAACTCACACAGCGATGTCCACTTCAAGTACGCCGTGGGGTAAAACGCGTGGTAGCAAGCTACGAAAGTTTTGTGACACTCGTCAAGAATCAGATCTATCATTTTATTACCCGCGTTACTTTCTACCAATTTACTGCCTTTAAATTTTATTTTCCCCTTTTTGGTGTTTAATGGCATCGCGTCGGCTAAAATTTGTCTTAAGAGCGCTCGGACCTCTCCGATGCTCTCAGCAAGTCTCACTGATTCCTGCGGAGTCTTTTTACCCGGCTGATTTGGATAAATCTCATTGGTATACGTACGTAATAGTCTCAAACTTGCATTACTTATGTAAACCAAGTGATCCATTTCTAGTACCGAGTGATAAGAGGTGGTAGGCAATCTGTGAGACGTATCCGACAATCCGGCTTTAAGAGTGTTCCAGCTCCACTGGAGCAATGATATCAGCGACTGAAAGCAGTCTTTAGTGACAGTTCTGCTAAATTCTCTCCGCAAAATATACACGGGTTCAATATGGTCTCTTGGGCGGTTCGTTGATTGGTTATCGGGTGTTATCACGCGGTAGAGTAGTTGAGGAATTTGCCCGGCATTAACGTCAGTCCCGTTGTTGGACTTTTTGGAAGATTTGAAGTAAAACATTACCTGGTCTTCGGCTGTTACAACAGCTTGTCCTCCAGAGCCGCAGTCGCTGGACGGGCCGCTTACTTTTACCCAGGCTACGTACCACCGGTTGGCTTGCAGTGGCACCGGTTCGTCGAATAATATTGAGTATTTTTGCCGTGGTTCACATTCATAAGGAATTTCTTCAGTTTCTACCAACAATTCTCCGTCACTTTCTTGGTCACCGCCTTCAATTCCGATATCGTACAATTTTATTTTAGCCGCGTATTCCCCGCGACCGCCGAATAAACCGTACCCGCCTAATAAAATGTCAGTGTCACTCATAAATCGTATTGCCTCGACGGAATGTCCGGAGTAACCCCACCCCCCACCGTGATTTTCGAATCTATTAACTGTGACAAAATCTTCTCTGCTGTAAATTTTGTCGTGATTCGATTGGCTTGTTTCGTTCTCTTCGACTACTGTCAAACGCTCGTCTTGGGCTTGTGTTAGGGTATCAAGACAACTTAAAAGATGCATTGCTGCTTGGGTACGTGTTACGAAACATGTTGACACTACTGGTAATGCTAGACCTGGGCTTAATATTGTAGCGTTTAAGGTTGGGATGTTTCGAGACTCGGTTGTTATTATGTTATGCGGACTCAATTCGTAAGTTGACGGGTTAAATGTCCAAATTACGTTGTAAAGAGAATCTAAACACGCGGCACTGTGGGAAAAATCTACTTGGTCGTTGCCACTGTAACTTGTACAACTACCGTCGCGTTTGTTTATCACTAGACTTTTGAAGGTATTCGCGTGCTCGTAATGGTGAGGGATTAGGATGATACAGTTTTTGTTGGCCATTACTGTACTCTTGGCTAGGCTTATGGAATTTATTTCGTCGACTTTTATGTAACTTTGGTCGCCCGCTGCGCCGATCCACGTGGCTCGTCTGCCCCATCGAGGGCCGATATTTGGGACTATGTTTGGAAAACTGTGCCAGGGTTGGGAGCGTTCGGATCTACGGGCGGTATTTGATTCATTTTGGCCGTTCCACCAATTCATACCCAATTGTCCTTTCTGAAATATTGAGAATTATAAGATTGTATAGTATTAATTGTTGTTTTAATTATTTTAGAGGGTATTCTACTCCAGAACATTAAATTTATGATTTTTCTTTTAATATCATTATGATTATGAACAAAACAATTTTTTTTTCTACTTTAAACATCAAAAAATAAAAATTAATTGGTTTTATATTCTAGAGAATTTTAGTGTCATAAATAAGAACTGAACTATGATTAAGAAATGACCTTGTATTTTGAGAACTATTGACATTTTTAAAGATATAAGCTCATCCCGATATTACTCTCATCAAGACCTTTCATTTGAGTACCCACATCAATTTTTCATATATTTTATATATTTGTGTATATTATATATATTTATATATGAAAAATGCATGTGGGTACTCAAATGAAAGCTCTTGATGAGTGTAACATCAAGATGAGCTTATATCTTTGAAAATGTCAATAGTTAAGAACTGACATTGCTATCTCATAAACTATTGAAATTTTTAAAGAAATAAGCTCATTCTGATGTTATATTCATCGAGACCTTTCATTTGAGTACCCACATCAATTTTTCATATATTTCATATATTTATATATATTATATATATATGTATATATATATATATATATATATATATATATATATATGCTATATATATATATATATGTATATATGAAAAATATATCAAAAATACATGTGGGTACTCAAATGAAAGCTCTTGATGAGTGTAACATCAAGATGTGCTTATATCTTTAAAAACGTCAATATTCAAGAAATTACAGTGCAATTTAACAAAATTCATTGATTAATAAAGCAAAATTTTATTTATTTATATTTCACAAGTCACGGCAGTAAAATACCTCTTTTAATATAATTAAATAATTTTATTCTACCTGATAAGCTCCGCATGTATAAACTTCTCCTTTGACAGTCAATACAACTGTATGATTACTACCAGCAGCAATTTGCGTAGCCGCTGTTGGTATTTTAACTTGAACTGGACCAGCATGAGCGATTAAATCGCCAACTCCAAGTTGTCCGTAAAGATTACTACCGAAACTAAAAACTTCCCCATTTTGAAGCAGAGCGACTGTATGATGAAGACCACAGGCGACTTGAATGACTGGACTGTCGCTGGGAATTGGCACACGTGCTGGTGGAATACTGGCAATACGCGTAGCATCACCTCGCTCAGCATCACTGCCACCGCTACCACTGATCCCGTCTTCTGTAAGGACGCTACTTAACGGGAGCTTTCCAGACACGGTTTTCCTCGCTACTACACTTGAACCGACTGTGCAGTGCGCATTTTAAGGTGCAAAAAAAAATCACTGCATGAATAATAATTATTCAAATAATATTTAATGATTGATTAAATTAAAATGTACCTGGTCTTTGATTATTAGCTCCTTTCATTTTAATTCCCGACCACTGGACAACACTCGGACCAGCTTTTATTTTCTGGCGTTGTTTACGCTCTTCGAGCCGGCGTTTCAGATATTCTTTGAAGTTAGAACCCGATCTCCCTAGTAATTAAAAATAAATAAATCAGTGCTTTTGTCATCCGCAGTTACCTACCAGACCCTAGCAAGCTGTTCGTCAATGTTTTTTTTTATTTTATAAGCAAAAAAAAAATTTAAAAATGTAAAATTTTTAAGGTTTATTAATTAGAAAAATAAAATAAAAAAAAAAGTATCTTGCTGGAAGAATGACCCGTAACCAGCCAGCATTGGGTGGCTGGTAGGTTGAGACTACCTTCAAATAACATGTGCAATCTCATCATGCCTAAATCTCCACCACCCGATGGTCCAAATACAGCCATGTCACCGCCGTTGTCACAGCTTTCTCGTGCGCAAATTCTACAACAACCGCACTCGGCACAACCACTATCTCCTACACCACAGCCACACTCCCTAATAATAATTAACATCATTAATATTTACTAATATCATTATCTATTGCGTATTTATTAAAGCTGTACAATTTGGCTGATTAAAAAGATTTCCCAGATTAATCTATATTATTAAGAAAATAAGGAAAATTTTGTTTCCAGGATAGTCATATGAAAATATCTGTTTTTTTAGTGAACTAGTTAAGAAATGACCTTGTATCTTGTGAACTATTCACATTTTTGAAGATATAAGCTCATCCCGATGTTACACTCATTGAGACCTTTCATTTGAGTACCCACATCAATTTTTCATATATTTTATATATTTATATATATTATATATATGTATATATGACAAATATATCAAAAATGCATGTGGGTACTCAAATGAAAGTTCTTGATGAGCGTAACATCAAAATGAGCTTAAATCTTTAAAAATGTTAATGATTAAGAAATTACCTTGTATAATCTTATGAACTATTGACATTTTTAAAGATATAAGCTCATCCCGATATTACACTCATCGAGACCTTTCATTTGAGTACCCACATCAATTTTTCATATATTTATATATATTATATATATGTATATATGAAAAATATATCAAAAATACATGTGGGTACTCAAATGAAAGCTTTTGATGAGTGTATCACCAGGATGAGCTTATATCTTTAAAAATGTTAATAATTAAGAAATGACGGTGTATCTTATGAGCTATTGACATTTTTAAAGATATAAGCTCATCCCGATGTTAGACTCATCGAGACCTTTCATTTGAGTACCCACATCAATTTTTCATATATTTTATATATTTATATATTTCACATATACCATATATATATAAAATATATGAAAAATTGATGTGGGTACTCAAATGAAAGCTCTTGATCAGTGTATCATCAGGATGAGCTTATATCTTTAGAAAAGTCAATATTTAAGAAAGTACAGTGCAATTTAACAAAAGTCATTATTTAATAAAGCAAAAAGTTAATTTTTTTAGTTTACAAGACTTTTCTGGATTAATCGGTTATCTTGAATTAGTTCGCCTAATCAGCTACAAGCTCAACTTGTTAAGTGGCGAATTAAACAGTTTTAATGTCGCAGAAATTAAAATTTGTATTTAGTCGATTAATAATTAAGATTTTTCCTTTAATTTTTTTACGGTAAATCAAAGTAATAAAACCAATCATCCAGCTAAGTTAATATAATGAACCTGGTTAAAATTTCCAGCGTAAAAAATTCCACAGCTTTATTGTTAATAAAATAATAAGTAAAAATGCTCACTGTCCAGGTCTTTTTGGATTTCGATTAGGTAAAATACTGCTCAAACATGATATACCAAAACCAGTGCATTCACGGCATATTGTACAGACCATGCAAGCACGATGTCTCCATTGATGCTGACCAGGTGGGCACATACCTCTTGCTTCTTCCCATTCTTCACTCTGTTCACCCGCTTCTAGTGATTATAAAACAAACAAAACCCAATAAAATATACAAAAAAACAACTAATTAAAAGCGCATTCATTTAAAGCTTCAAAAAAAATCCTAACACACTAAAAAAAAAAAAAAAAAAAAAAAAAAAATAACATACCATCTTCAGCAATTATTAATTCATCTTCTCCAGTGCCTGTTTCCATAGCCACCACCGTAACTTCTTTATTAATTGGTCGAGTTACGGAAAAATCTCTTCCACACTGGCCTTTATTATTGATCCCAAAAGTATACAAATGCCCTTTATTCGTTATAACAGCAGCGTGAGCTTTTCCGAGAGCTACTTTTTGGACAAATACATCTTTAAGGTCATTAACGATACCCGTGGTTGGATCACTATGTAATGTATCTTTTCCAAACATAAACAACAATCCATCTTTGGAGACAAGAGCTGTTGAGCCATTATTGCAAGCTGCGTCAATTATAAAATGACCCTCAACTTTAAGTATTTTCTTTGGTTTAGCCGGCTTCAAAGCACGTCGCATTTTATTGCTATCGCCATCTTCACCGCGTCTTGCTGTACCCGCAAAAAATACTGTACCATCTTCCATGACTAGAACGAGATGCTGGCCATCGTGGCCAGCGACTATTTGCAAACATTTTGATCCTTTTCCCAAAGTAAATTCCAACCAGCGGTTCGGTCGTGTGTTACTTTTCATACCTAGGCAACTGCCTTTTCCGGTATACAGCAATTTTCCTGTTGTTGTTTTTAGAATACAAAACTCTTTGCCCGCGCTAACTGATACCACTTCATCGTCACAACCTGGACTCAATGTATGAATAGCTTGTTCTTCGTCGAATGTAGCCCATCCAAATGCGTCAACACACTTTCGTGCTAATTTTAATGGTAATTCAGATGTTACTGTTACTGGATTGCTTAGAGTATTTATTGTCCGGACCACGAAACCTTCCTGTGAAATAAAAAATTTATTAATTAAGAAATTACTTTTTATCCTGGGAAATATTGACATTTTTAGAGATATAAGCTCATCCTGATGTTACACTCATCGAGACCTTTCATTTGAGTACCCACATCAATTTTTCATATATTTTATATATATATATGATATTTGTGAAATATATAAATATATGAAATATATGGAAAATTGATGTGGGTACTCAAATGAAAGCTCTTGATGAGTATAACATCGGGATGAGCTTATATCTTTAAAAGTATCAATAATTAAGAAATGACCTTATATCTTGTGCACGATTGACATTTTTGAAGATATAAGCTCATTCTGATGTTACACTCATCGAGACCTTTCATTTGAGTACCCACATCAATTTTTCATATATTTATATATTTCACAAATACCATTTATATAAAATATATCAAAATTACCATGCGGGTACTCAAATTAAAGCTCTTGATGAGTGTAACATCGGGATGAGCTTATATCTTTAAAAATATCAATAATTAAGAAATTACCTTGTATCTCGTGAACTATTGACATTTTTAAAGATATAAGCTCATTCCGATGTTACATTCACCGAGACCTTTCATTTGAGTACCCGCATCAATTTTTCATATATTTATATATGTTATATATATGTATATATGAAAAATATATCAAAAATGCATGTGGGTACTCATATGAAAGCTCTTGATGAGTGTAACATCAGGATGAGCTTATATCTTAAAAAACGTCAATATTTAAGAAATTACAGTGCAATTTAACAAAAGTCATTAATAAATTATGAAATCTGTCAATAAATTACACCATTCTTAATTAATCATACTAAAAAAAAAATTTCTTGAATAAATATTTTAACTGCACTGAATAATTTTCGTAATCATTCACTATCACTTTTAAAGATACATATTATTTCATAAGAAAATAAATTGGTCTTCAGTTTTAAAAATCTTTTTTCAAGCATTGATTGGATACTCTTAACCAATTACCCTAATAAATATATTAAAAAAAAAAAAAAAAAACTTACATCCTTTCCTGCAGTAATCATTCCCAAATTATCACCATCAGAAAACATAACAGAGGACGGCCAATCTTTGCCTTCCAAAACAGCAATACCTCTAACATTCAAAGTTTCAGCATCTAACTCCAACAATTCACACTGTTTTTTTGGCGCGCATTTAAAGTATAAAGCATTCTAAAATCCGAGTAAAGATTAATTAATAAAAAAACGTAATTTTCCTTTCTAAATACATATTTAAATATTAAATAAAATACTCACATTAGCATAACCCAACCAGCCAATTTCAGCCGGATAAAAATCCGGTTTGTGAGCATAAAGCTGACCACCGACAGAACCACCGTACCCACTACCAATTTTCAGCAATCCTCTGTTAGTATGTAAGTATAAATATTTACCATCGCTGACAAAACTCTTTCCATTCAAAACTAGATTATTAATTTCGGTAGTCAGTCTTAAATTAAATGTGTAAATTTTTGAATTTTTTGGAACTCCGTAAGTGATCCAGTCAGGCCTTGTAATTTTGCCCAAAAGAACAGCTTCTACGCTGCGTTGCAAGGACGTCAACACACAGGGCATACGAATGTTTTGCACAGCCAGAGCACGTGGACACATCAACAACGCAGCGATTGCTGCCAATAACCGGCCAGTATCACCCCGAACTACCACGAGACTTAATAAACAAGCACAAGCAACAGCAGTCAAGTGTGTCCCGTCGTTAGCAACCGTTGATTCAGGTCCATGAGAGGTTGCTAAGTCCAACAACAAATCAAAAAGCGGTTCAATAACATCGTCAGGCTCAGACTTAAGACCTTCTGGCAACTGTCCTTGCAGTATATCCAACAAGGCACACAACGACTTTGTACACAATTGCGAATCAACTGTTCTACTTTCACGCATCAATGTAAATACACTCCTCAATCCTATGCCCACTATTTTAGGTAAATTTTGTATCGAAGAGATACGATCTTCATCGTCACTGTCAGTGTCTATCGTATCACTTAATTCGGGTGGTGGTGGCGATGTTGAGCTACAATTTGTTGATGACTTTATTGACAGTTCGTGATTTGTCAGACGTGAATTCTTCTCGAGTATCGAGTCACGTACGCTAGCAAACACTGCAAATGCTGATGCATTGCTAGATAATTCTATTTCTGGAGGTCCTGCACTATTTAAATCTCCGCTGATATCCAGCTGAAACAAAATATTTACATTAATTTATATTATTAAGAAATAAGAAAAATAATGAATTTTGTTAAATTGCACTGTACTTTCTTAAATATTGAAGTTTTCAAAGATATAAGCTAATCCCAATGTTACACTCATCGAGACCTTTCATTTGAGTACCCACATCAATTTTTCATATATTTCATATATTTATGTATATTATATATATATATATGTATATATGAAAAATATATCAAAAATGCATGTGGGTACTCAAATGAAAGCTCTTGATGAGTGTATCATCGAAATGAGCTTATATCTTTAAAAATGTCGATATTGATGTCAATACTTAACATAATTAAGCAATTACTTTTTGTTTTGTGAAATATTGACATTTTTAAAGATATAAGCTCATCTCAATGTTACATTTATCGAGACCTTTCATTTGAGTACCCACATCAATTTTTCATATATTTTATATATTTATATATATTACATATATGTATATATGAAAAATGTATAAAAAATGCATGTGGGTACTCAAATGAAAGCTCTTGATGAGTGTATCATCGGGATGAGCTTATATTTTTAATAAACGTCAATATTGATGTCAATACTTAACATAATTAAGAAATGACCTTATATCTTGTGAAATATTGACATTTTAAAAGATATAAGCTCATCTCGATGTTACACTCATCGAGACCTTTCATTTGAGTACCCACATCAATTTTTCATATATTTTATATATTTATATATATTACATATATGTATATATGAAAAATATATCAAAAATGCATGTGGGTACTCAAATGAAAGCTCTTGATGAGTGTATCATCAGAATGAGCTTATATCTTTAAAAATGTCAATATTTAAGAAAGTACAGTGCAATTTAACAAAATTCATTATTTATATTGAAAAAAAAAATTTAATTTTATCTAATCATTTATTATTATTTTATTTAATCAAACCTTTTTTTTCTCCCTCTTTTTACTGGCTCGAGTCTTTTTACATTTCTTCCAATCATTTTTTGACCTACAGACAGAAATAAACGATAAGTTAACAGTAAACATACATTATTCTACCATGACAAACATTTGACAACCTTTATATAAATAAAAATCACTTGTTAAAAAATAAATTTAATAAAAATTCAAGTTTGTTAAATATTCTTAAGATTAATTCTTTTTAATTCTGTCAATTTTTTTAATCTACTCCAAAATAAAAATTGTTAAACATTTTTAAGATTAATTCTTTTCAATTCGGTCAATTTTTTAAATCTACTCCAAAATAAGAACTGTCAAATTACTCCATTTACGCGCATTAAAAATAATTACTTAATACGTATATTCATAAATTATATATTATTAAAAAGAAATTTACATTTATATTGTTAACTATTGTTTGGTTATAAAAAAAGATTATTTTTAATACTCCAAAAATTAAAAAATAAAAACCCTTCAGGTGTCTGAAGCAAGTGTCATAAATCGGAGTTTTGATTGTTAAAAAAAAAAGAATATCTGTAAAATAAATGAACATATCATTATTAAGAAGCCAATTGATAATAAATTGAAAGGTAAGTGTAAAGTCAAGCGGATTTTATTTCATAATTGAATTAAATATTAAAATAATGTCACGTAAACATATTATATTGCTTGAGGTTATATACCAAGTGTCAAATGTTTTGTATGCTCCAAAATATATATGTATATGTATATGTATATATGTATACATATAAATATATATATAACTAAACACAAAAATGTACCTTTGATTATCAGCGGTATTCTTGAATAATTCGTAAAAAGATTTAGCATAATTGATAGATTCTGATTGAAGCCTTTCATGATCAATGGATATCATGTTTAATAATATATATTAGTTAAAATAATATATATATATATATATATCATTTAAAATAAAGTGTTATGTAGGTAAATGAATACACAGTTGAACATAACATTCACCAATTCATTTTTGTATAATATTATTGATCGTCACTTTTATATATTAGGTTGTTGTCTCACTCGCGGCGTACACACACTGTTGGCGCGGTCGCCGATATCAGTCTGAGAGCTATACTAGCTGAGAATGAGAACTGACACTGACACTCACTGCCAGCTACCAGCTACTGCTAGCTCACCATCTACACACCAACTAGCACCTACAAGAGCAGGCATTGACCATACCTCCGTATTCTGTACTCCGTAGTCTCCGTAGTTTGTACCACCACCAGTTTCAACCAACAGCAGTCAAGATTTTACTGATAGACCAGCTGCTGCTACTCTCTCTCTATTCAACAAAACAACTTCATATAAATACATATATGTATCATATGTATTGAGTATGATTTTATAGGTAGACTTGTTATTTATATTTTTAAGCGGATGTTTAATATAAGGTGATTTGCGTACTGCGTTTAAGTATATGTTTCCCGCTTTACTTCATAAAATTTAATTTCTACATTTATGTCTGATAATATATGAGCTCTGACCCCCTTCGGGTCTTGACAACAAATAAATATCAAAAATCACGTCATCTTTATTTTGAATTCTATTGGTTATCTTATTTCAGATGAGATTATTCGTTGGTCAGTCGTCAGCCAATGAAAATTGATTTACGATGCGTGAAATTTGATGCGATTGGATGGAGAAAAATTTGCAAAAATTCAAATTTTGTGTTTTAAAAATAAATTAGTTATAAGATTTTTTTTTTTTTATTACATTGTTTTAAAAAATTTAAACATTTTAATTTTTTTCATAATAATTCGTTTTTTATGAAAATTTCACTCATATTTTTTTTAATTTTCGATATTTAGATTTTTTTCAATTTTTTCAACAAGATATTAAAAAATGACATTAAAGTTAGCAGTCACTAGAGAATTTTTTAATTTTTTATTTTTTAAAATTTCTAAATGTCAATTTTTTTTTCCAATTTTTTTGCCATAATTTATTTAGAAAAAAAAATTCTAAAAATTATTAAATATCTGCTAAATTTATTTTCATTATTAAAAAAAAAAATTAACACGATTTTTTTTAATAATTATTAATTTTTATAAAATAAATCATTTTTTTTACTCACTAAAATATTTTTTTTAACAATTTTTTCCTCAAAGATAAATTAAATATCAAAGGAAAATAAATTATAACCCTACATTGAGGAAAAATTTCTGATCAATAATAATTAATGAAAATAATAATAATAATAATAAATAAAACACCAATATAGTCTCCATAAATAATAACAATGCCAGGTATAAAATTTCGGAGCATATTTGCTTGGGGTGACATTTGTCCCATGTGTTGTGGTTGTCAAGTTAAGTTAAAGGTGAAAAAAATATATGACTAATATATCTTTGGTAGTTTTAAAGTTATTTTAGTGATAAATAAATGGATTTTTAATACTACTTCTACTTCAAAAAAATAAAAGTAAGTCAAAAGTGATTTAAAACATAAAAGTAAGTTGAAAAATAATGTTAAATAAAAATTGATATTTTTATGCTTAAATTTTTTATAAGCTTATTTTTTTTTTAATTTTTTAAACTTACTTATTATTTCTCAAAATTCACTTAAAGATGTAAAATTTAAATACTTACTAAAAAAGACACTAAAGTTAACTAACATGAAAAATTATTTTATAATTTTATAGCAGTGAAATTATTATGAAAAAAAATGATTAGTGGAAATTTTTTAAAGCATTTTTTACTCCAATTAATTTTTTATAAAACTTAAAAAATTGACAGCGATCAGCTGACTTCAGTATCATTACTAATAAAATATTTAAAAATTTTCCCGCTTATTCCAATTTTAAAAATGGCGTCAATAATTCTCACAGAGTTAGCGGTAGTAAATTTCCGGTTCCGAGAAGTGTACACCAGCCGGTAAGTTGAACATATGATAGAGAGATAACAGCTGAGAATCACGCGTCTCCCGCCAAAACAGCAGTAATCTCGTGCATTAACGCGCGCATTTATATACATCTGCCGTGCGTCACACTCTCCATTTGCAAGCAACAAGCGGAGTGAAATTGTCAAATATATTTTTCGCCGACAATAAATAATTTTAATTTAACTTTTAAAAATATAAATATCAAGTGCTTACCAAAATGACGGGCAAAGACAAGAGAGAAAGGATGTTTGTGGTTAAACGGAGTAAGTACTTACAAAATAATTACAAAATTACCAATCGTCCGTCTAACCAAATTATTGAGTCCATTCATCAAGCTATTTTAATTTAATTCAATAAAAATATATAAAAATAACAATTATTTATTTATTTTTCCAGATGGAGAAAAAGAAGAGGTTCATTTTGATAAAATCACCACCAGGATCGAAAAACTATGTTATGGCTTAGACATGGATTATGTGGATCCGGTAAGTTGACAAAATTATAGCAATTGTCTTATTACAGTTTGAAATCAATAATCAATAATTGTTTTATTAATTAATTAACAATGCTTAACGATGGGACTTGATAGTAATTATTCTAAAAAATATTTAATAAATTAAGTTGAATTATTTACCTTGAAATAAATATTTGTTAGATAAATAAATTGTTTTTTAGCCGGCGATAACATCAAAAGTAATCGATGGTCTTTATGCTGGTGTGACAACAGTTCAATTAGATAATTTAGCTGCTGAAATAGTTGCTACTATGACAACAAAGCATGCTGATTACGCTATATTGGCAGCTAGAATTGCTGTATCTAATCTTCATAAAGAAACTAAAGCTAGTTTTAGTGGTAAGTTTACTCAATATTTTGTTTTTTAATCTCATTAAAATTATAATTAATTTATCATTATTTTATGTATCAATTTATTTTATTTACAGAGGTAATGAACGATCTACACAATGCAATTGATGAGAAGACAAAAGAGCACGTCCCAGTAATCAGTAAGCATCATAACGACATAATCCAAAAGCACAAAGATGTGCTAGACGCAGTGATAAACTACGACCGTGATTTTGGCTACAATTTCTTTGGTTTCAAGACACTGGAGCGTAGTTATTTATTGAGAATAAACGACAAAATAGTCGAGCGTCCTCAGCAGATGTTGATGCGAGTTGCCGTAGGAATCCACGAAGAAGATATTGATAAGGTCCTTGAAACTTATGAGCACATGTCCCAGAAATACTTTACGCATGCATCGCCAACTCTTTTTTCAGCTTGTACTATGACCCAACAAATGTCTAGGTAATTATTTATTTTATTATATATCTTACTGGCAACCTTGCAATCACTATGTGATTTGTGAAATAAAAAAATTTTTAATTTTGCTTTATTAAATAATGACTTTTGTTAAATTGCACTGTACTTTCTTAATTATTGACATTTTTAAAGATATAAGCTCATCCCGATGTTACACTCATCAAGAGCTTTCATTTGAGTACCCACATGCATTTTTGATATATTTTTCATATATACATATATATAATATCCATAAATATATGAAATATATAAAAAATTGATGTGGGTACTCGAATGAAAGGTCTCGATGAAAGTAATGTCGGGGTGAGCTTATATCTTTAAAAATGTCAATAGTTCACAAGATAGCAATGTTAGTTCTTAATTATTGACATTTTTAAAGATATAAGCTCATCCCGATGTTACACTCATCAAGAGCTTTCATTTGAGTACCCACATGCATTTTTGATATATTTTTCATATATACATATATGTAATATACATAAATATATGAAATATATAAAAAATTGATGTGGGTACTCAAATGAAAGGTCTCGATGAAAGTAATGTCAGGGTGAGCTTATATCTTTAAAAATGTCAAACGTGCACAAGATACAAGGTCATTTCTTAATTATTGACATTTTTAAAAATATAAGCTCATCCCGATGTTATACTCATCAAGAGCTTTCATTTGAGTACCCACATGCATTTTCATATATTTTTCATAAATACATATATCTAATATACATAAATATATAAAATATATGAAAAATTGATGTGTGTACTCAAATGAAAGGTCTCGATGAGTATAACATCGAGATGAGCTTATATCTTTAAAAATCTCAATATTTCCCAAGAAAAACCAAAATGTTTCTTATTCTCTCAATAACATAAATCAACCCTCCAAAAATAAAACAACTCTCTTCACAAAACTTCCAGTTGTTTCCTGCTGACCATGATCGATGACAGTATCGAGGGAATCTACGACACGATAACCAACTGCGCGGTAATAAGTAAATGCGGCGGCGGAATCGGTCTGAGCATCCACTGTATCCGCGCTAAAAACACCCCAATTCAGAGTACCAACGGCGTATCAAACGGCTTAGTACCAATGCTGCGTGTATTCAACAACACAGCTCGCCACGTTGAGCAATTCGGCAACAAGCGACCGGGCGCCTTTGCAATCTACATCGAACCCTGGCACTCAGACATCCTGGACGTACTGGACCTAAAAAAGAACACCGGAAAAGAAGAATACCGCGCCCGGGAACTATTCTACGGGCTCTGGATCCCTGATTTATTTATGCAGCGTGTTAAAGACAACGGCAAATGGAGCTTGATGTGTCCTCACCAATCTCCTGGTCTTCATGATTCATGGGGTGAAAAATTCGAGGAAATCTACACTAAATACGAAGAGCAGGGTCGTTATGTCCGTCAAGTCGAAGCTCGTGATATTTGGATGGCGATACTTAAGTCCCAAGTCGAAACCGGAACTCCTTACATGGTCTACAAAGATCACTGCAATCGCAAGTCTAACCATCAACATCTCGGTACAATTAAAAGCAGTAATTTATGCACTGAAATTATTGAATACTCTAGTCCGGATGAAATAGCAGTCTGTAATTTAGCTTCAATTGCCGTGAATAAATTTGTCGACACAACAAATTACACTTACGACTTTGAAAAATTAAAAGCAGTCACTAAAATAGTCACCAAAAATTTAGACCGGGTAATTGACGTCAATTGTTATCCTTTACCCGCGGCTGAAAATTCTAACCGCAAGCACCGTCCGATGGGCATCGGCGTCCAGGGTCTTGCAGATGCTTTCATATTGATGCGCTATCCTTTCGAGAGTGAGGAAGCTCAAAAATTAAATATCCAAATTTTTGAGACTATTTATTACGGAGCTCTAGAAGCCAGCTGTGAAATGGCTCAAGAAAAAGGCACCTATGAAACTTACAAGGGTTCTCCAGTTAGTAAAGGTATTTTGCAGTACGACATGTGGAATGTAAAGCCGACTGACTTGTGGGACTGGTCGGAGCTAAAAGCTAAAATTGCGGAACACGGGTTGAGAAATTCTCTTTTATTGGCTCCTATGCCTACAGCAAGTACTGCCCAAATTTTGGGGAATAATGAATCTATTGAACCGTACACTAGCAATGCATACGTAAGGCGCGTTTTGTCTGGAGAGTTTCAGGTTGTTAATCCACATTTACTTAAAGATTTGGTTAAACACAATTTGTGGAACGATGATATGAGGAATGAAATCATTGCTAACAATGGATCTGTTCAGGAGATTGAATCTATTCCGGATGATCTGAAGAAATTGTACAAAACTGTCTGGGAAATTTCCCAGAAGACTGTTTTGAAGATGGCTGCTGATAGGGGCGCTTTTATTGACCAATCTCAGAGCCTTAATGTTCACATGGCTGAACCCACTACGGGGAAATTAACTTCCATGCACTTTTATGGGTGGGAAATTGGGTTGAAGACTGGGATGTATTATTTACGGACCAAGCCTGCGGCTAGTGCTTTACAGTTTACTGTTGATAAAACTAGGCTGCCTAATTACCGTCCTAATAAAGAGTTGAATGATAGCAGTTCGGCTGAGCCTGGTAAAAATGGGGAAGAGGAACCTAAAGAAGAGGAGAAAGAAGAAGAAGAAGATCCGGTACTTGTTTGTTCAAGGGAGAATGGGGAAGCTTGTATGGCTTGCAGTGGATGATTGTTTTTTTTTATTTTCCATTTTTCTTAATTTTTCAGTTAATTTTTATTAATTAGTACTTAAGATAAGAGCACTTTGTTAAATAGTATTAATGCATATCGATGTACACGGTATGAAGTTCTAAATAAATTACCAGCATTTATAATCTTAATAAAATATTTTAATTTATGTGCAATCTTTTATCAAAGATAATGTGAATTAAGTCAATTTTTAACGGTATAAATTTATGAAATTGAAAACCGAATTTTTTATTTAAGCTTGCAAGTAATAGTTTTTAAAAATCAAAATTCGAATGTAAAAAAATTATTAAACTCTAAAAAATTTTTAAACGAATTAGTAAACATTTGATAATTTTTTTCACTAAATAAAGTATTTACTATTAAAAAAAAAATATTTTTTTTATTAACATTTATTTTTTTTTTTCAATTTAAAAAATTTTTTTTTTTAAGAGCGGTTGATATTTGATTTTCAAACGTGTTTTTCTCATGTATGTAATAAAATTTCGAAAAAAAAACGCTTCGCTCTTCGATAGATAATTAAATTATCTATCGAAGAGCGAAGCGCTTTTTTGGAAAATTTTCATTTATTTATGCATAAAATGCGTTTTAAGATTCCATTTGTTGTACAAGTATGACAGAGATACTTTTGTTTATCCAATAGAGGGCGAGAGAGAGAAAAAATGTAAACCCTTCTTAAGCTTACAATTAATAGTTCTTCAATAAAATAATTTTTAAAAATCAAAATTCGAATGTAAAATAATTATTAAGCTCTGAAAAAATTTTTAAACTGGAATCAATAAACATTTGATAATTTTTTTTCACTTAATAAATTATTTACTATTAAAAAAAATATTTTAATTATTAACATTTATTTTTTTTTTCAATTTTTAAAATATTTTTTTTCTTACCTAAATTTTTTTTTTTAAGAAAAAAATTTTTATGTCTAAATTTCAATAATTTTTAATTAAAAATTAAAAATTTTCAAAGCACAAAATAAAAATATGACATTAAAGTTAGAGAATTTTTTAATTTTTTTTACCAAAAAAATTATCTTTAAAAAATTGCATTTTTAATTTTTTAAAATTTCTACGTCAGTTTTTTCATATTTTTTTTTTGCCATAATTAATTTGTTAAAAAAAATGATTAAATATCAGCTAAATTTAATGACATTAAAGTTAGCAGTCACTTGATAATTTTTTAATTTTATTTAACAAAAAAATTATTTTTAAAAAATTGTATTTTTAATTTTTTAATATTTCTACATGTCAATATTTTTTTCTTATTCTTTTTGTCATAATTTATTAGTTAAAAAAAATTCTAAACTTCATTAAATATCTGCGAAATTTATTATAATAAAAATTTAAAATTTGGCGGCAAAAAATAACCAATGAAAACGGAGCCCAGCTGTTATTAAGGCAGTATTCAAGTTACACACTTTTCCACATTGTTCGAGAAGGTCCGCCATGACAGCTGATGTATTCATCATCGCTTGACATTTTATCGGAACATGATATTTTGTAAAATTTATTTCATCAAATGGCAGACTCTTTTTTCGGATTTGATACTTCTGTACCAGTAAGTTAATAAAAATAATTTATTTAAATGAACTATTTTTTATAAAAAATTCTCTAGATCACTCTCAAAGTTGATTTATTTTCCAGACTATTTTCTAGCCCAACACGCTCTCACTCCAAAATATTTTTCTATTTATTTTTTTTTCCGTAAATACATCACCGACTTAAACTACTTCTTTAGTGATTTTTATTTTTTTCACCAGTGACACATTAAACAATTTATATTCATACCATTGATTTATTATTTTTATTATCATAAAAATGAGGTCGATGACTTTTTGTCGTTACGATCGACAACCAAGATGCCAGACATAACCTGGAAACATTTTTATTGATAATAAAAATTAAATACTATGTTTACATTTTTTATTTATTTATTTATTTATTAATAAATTGAATTTTAGGGTGGTGGCCTAGATGACGCTATAGAATGTCCGCTAGACGAGGACGATATCGTCGAAGAGGACGAGTACGATGCATTGAACGACGAGACATTTGGCTCGGCTACCGATGATGATTGGGAGAAGAATCATGAAAAATTAGCCCAAATTGCTGAGTCTACAAGATTGCAAAAGCAATTGATTAATCACAAGGTAATTAACAAATAATTTATACATATTATAACATTATAATTTTTAACATTAACATAAGGCTTTGATAAACAATCTTGTTTAATTATAATTTATAATTTAATGATTTAAACATCTTGAAGGTTTAAAAAAAAATAATAATTTACAGCTCCAATTATTAACATATCAATAATTCATTTTTCTTTATTATGACTCAAGCACCTGAAATAATACCAATCATCGTAAAATCATCACATTAATTTTGTAAATAATTATCGAAGTATTTGTGTTGACATTATGCAGATTGTTCATTAATTTAATTTCTTTTAGAGTAATTAATTACACTTATTTGCTGTTTGAATTATTATAATTTCAAATATTTTAATGGTTCTTTCTCTAATAGGATTTTTAAATTTAAGATATTAAGTTTTACACATCTCTAGATACATAATTAAGAAATGACCTTGTATCTTGAGAACTATTGACATTTTTAAAGATATAAGCTCATCTCGATGTTACATTCATGGAGACCTTTCATTTGATTACCCACATGCATTTTTGATATATTTATCATATATACATTATATAATATATATAAATATATAAAATATATATGAAAAATGTCATGTGGGTACTCAAATGAAAGGTCTCGATGAGTGTAACAACAAGATGGGCTTATATCTTTAAAAATGCCAATAATTAAGAAATGACCTTGTATCTTAAGAACTATTGAGATTTGTAAAGATATAAGCTCATCCCGACATTACACTCATCGAGACCTTTCATTTGAGTACCCACATCAATTTTTCATATATTTCATATATTTATATATATTATGTATATATGTATATATGAAAAATATATAAAAAATGCATGTGGGTACTCAAATGAAAGCTCTTGATGAGTGTAACATCGGGATGAGCTTATATCTTTAAAAATGTCAATAATTAAGAAATGACCTTGTATCTTGTGCACGTTTGACATTTTTAAAGATATAAGCTCATCCCGATGTTACACTCGTCAAGACCTTTCATTTGAGTACCCACATCAATTTTTGATATATTTTGTATATTTATATATATTATATATATGTATATATGAAAAATATATGAAAAATTGATGTGGGTACTTAAATGAAAGCTCTTGATGAGTATAACATCGGGATGAGCTTACATCTTTAAAAACGTCAATATTTAAGAAAGTACAGTGCAATTTAACAAAAGTCACTATTTAATAAACCAAAATTTAATGTAATTATACTCTAAAAAATTTATATAATACACCAAGATAAATATGTCGATTTTATTGAATAAATTTAAATTTACAGAATGGCATTGACGTGGATATCGAAGGAAGTTTTCCTCACTTGGTCATGGACGAGAAAGACGGCATTGTCCCAAGACCCGGAGTATGGGACAGCCCATCAAACTTCCCCGTAGTCCCACCAAATCCATCTCTACCAGTGGCCTTGAAAAACGTTTGCACCGTCGAAGAATTAGAGCGTGGATTACGACCACCTCCCGGTCTAGTAAAACCATCAACACCACAGCCAACAAACATAAATATCGTAAACAATATCAACACAACGACAAACCAAACTCCGTCTGCACAGCAATTACCACTACCCCGACCGGGGGGTCAATTTTCTCTAGACTACCCAATGATAAATGACCTAACCGCCAATTTACGTGCAAACTTACTAAACAACATGCCGCGATTTCCACCGGGTCTCACCATGCCCGGCCAACACCAACACCAACACCAACACCCAGTGATCCTTCCACCAAACGTGCGACTGCCAAACGCACCACTGTTGCCAAATACTCGACCTTTGGCTGGGAATCCAGCAGCAACCGCAGCCGCAGCTGCAGCCGCAGCGGCTAATTTACTGAGATACCCTTTGCCGCCGCATTTAATGATCCCTCACAATAACCAGCGGCAGCCAATGCACGGTAATTTTTCAGTCGGTAATTTTCCTCAACCACCGCGACCTAATTTACCGCCTAATTTACCTCAATTTATGCGACCAGAGCACCCTCTGATGTCGGCGTTCCCTAATAATTTACCGAACCATCACCCACATCATCAACAGCAACAACATATTCAACAACAGCAGCAGCAGCAGCAAAATCAGCTTCATCTTCATCTTCAACAGCACCAACAGTCTAATAATCAGCAGCGGAATCACAACAGACCAACTTATCAAACAAACGATCAATCTTCATCAAATAATCATCAACCATTTTTCAAAAATAACCAAAATTGGAACCAAAATCGGAATAATCAAAGGTACCATCATAATAATTACAATAATTACCACAACGGATTAAACGAAAACGGAGAGTACGACGAATACGCAGGTATGATGAGCAATCGGGAAAAGCAATGGCTGATTAACATTCAGCTGATGCAGCACAACACTAATCAGCCGTACTTTGATGATTATTACTTCACTGTATTTTGTGATCGTCAGAATAAAAAAAATAATGAAAGTCCGGATAATAAGGATAATAAAAAACAAAATAAAAATGGATACCGTGATAGAGATAAGGATCAGTCTCAGCATATTTTGACAAAAGTAGTCTACACTCCGACCCAGTTTGAAAACTCACTTGGTAAATTGCAGTGTGGAAGTGTCACCGCTCCGAGGAAAATAATTGACATGGATGTGGTGGCTAGCAGTGATCCGCAGCAGAATCAGGCGTCGCAGCACAAAGATATGAAGAAGGCAAGGCAAAGATTGTTGGAGATAGAACGCTTGTATACGGTTCAGCTGAAGCTTGAGGATGTTAATAATCCTTTGGCTTTGTTGGCTGAGCAGCAAGCTCTTCAACAGCAGCAACAGCAGCAGCAGCAAGTGGATCAGGAGCCTGAAAAGCCAGTGAAGAAAACTGCGGCAGAACTGATCAATATTATGCTAACTTCGATACTCCAATTGTTAAAAGAAGATAAATTGTCGAGTATTTTGAGCATCAGAAAGGGAAAAGCTTTGTTGTTACGGTTTTTACCGTTTCTCAGTGTTACTGAGTACACTCAGCAGCTTGGGGAATTCTGGGTGGGATTCATTCGTGGTCTGGCGGTTATTAGTCGTCGAGATGCTAATATTCTTATACGGTTTTTTCCGGAGTTTCATAGGTGGATTGAAACTGTTGATGGGTTTGAGGTTTTACTACGCTTGGCTAAAGGCTTTTTAGATTCTGTCAATCAGCCAAATAAGAATAATAATAGTTTGGCGCTGGCTGTTACAAATAAGGTATGTTTATTTTTTTTATTAACAAATAAAAAATTTGATAATTTATTTATAGTTATTTTCTAATTTAAACTAGTTTGGTTGAAAAAACTTAACCTCAATTTTTAATTTTCTTCAAATAAATTTTTGTTAAATTGCACTGTACTTTCATTTGAGTACCCACATGAATTTTTTATATATTTTCCATTCAATATACATATATAATATAGATAAATATATAAAATATATAAAAAATTGATGTGGGTACTCAAATGAAAGGTCTTGACGAGTGTAATGTCGGAGTGAGCTTATATCTTTAAAAATGTCAATAGTTGATAAGGTACAAGGTCATTTCTTAATTATTGACATTTTTAAAGATATAAGCTCACTCCGACATTACACTCATCAAGAACTTTCATTTGAGTACCCACATGCATTTTTGATATATTTTTCATATATAGATATATATAATATACATAAATATATAAAATATATGAAAAATTGATGTGGGTAATCAAATGAAAGGTCTTGATGAGTGTAATCTCGAGATGAGCTTATATCTTTAAAAATGTCAATAGTTCATAAGATACAAGGTAATTTCTTGATTAATGACATTTTTAAAGATACAAGCTCATCCTGATGTTACACTCATCAAGACCTTTCATTTGAGTACCAACATGCATTTTTAATATATTTTTCATATATACATATATATATATATATAATATACATAAATATATAAAATATATGCAAAATTGATGTGGGTACTTAAATGAAAGGTCTTGATGAGTGTAACGTCGGGATGAGCTTATATCTTTAAAAATGTCAATAGTTCACAAAATACAAGGTCATTTCTTAATTATGTACCTAGAGATAGAGCATTTTCGAATGCAGACTAACTACTCATTACTATAAATTGATCTAAAACAAGACTTTTCAATCAAAAAAATTTTTTTTTATTCAATAAGAAAATAATTAAATATTTTTTTATATAAAAATGAACCTAATACTGAACAAAAATAATCATTTTTTTAGTTTGGAGTATCCGTGCTAGCCTCGCTATTGGAAAGAGCAGAAACTTTGTATCCTAACGAAGACAACGCATCATGTAGTGAATGGTCATCATTCATCGTAACACTAGCAGACACTATTGGATCATCACCACCAAGTATTGCACCCTGTCATCCGATTCCTGCAAACACACTCAATGAGCACTTGCAAAGAATTCGTGGTCTTACAATTGAAAGGTATGCGCCATTAGAATCTTTATTAACAGATGCTAATCTATCTCGATAGACTGATCTTATTAAACCTGTCGGTTAATATTTAACTTTAATCATTATTTTTTTTTTTTCTTGTCTACCCTCGCAATACATTTAATTTCTCACTCAAAAAGTTTATTATTATTTTTTCATTTATTAATTTACAATAAAAGCGTTCTTCCATCCATGGGATGTAAATAGTAATTGTGATTTGAAAAAATAAAAACCATGACTTTTTTGGTTGAACAATTGTAAGTTGGAAATTTTTTTTTGTCATTTAAGTAATTAAAAAACGAAAAATTATGCAAGTTAGTCGAGTCGTATTATGAGTCATATTTACAGATCAGGTAATTAACAATTTAAAATGTCATTTAATAATATAAAATTATTTATATCAATTAAAAAAGAAAAAAAAAATGTAACAAGAAATTAAAGTTGAAAATAAATTTTTTTTTTTAATTCAATAAATAAATTCATAACGCGATTCGACTGTATTGAAATTAAAGTACGGAAAAAGTATAATTTACTTCAAAAATAATATTTTTCATTAAATATATATAAATTAATTAATTATGTAATGAATATTTTTTCGTCTTACGAAAAATTCCTAGCGCACATATTATTTCTTACATTAATTTCGTTCATTTATATTTTTCATGAATAAGTTATTAATTATTATTATCATAGATGTAAATATAAATAGACCTATACATATTTTTATTTCAATTATAAATAAATGTAATTAACTAATCTATATTATTTACTTCAGATGCTTAAATAATAATTAGAATTTATAATTTAAATTTATGAAAATAATAAAAAAAAAAAAATTATAATACATTATATTATAAACGTTGATCTTGTATATAGCATCGATTTGTTGTAAAAAAAATTACATTCATGCACTGAATGTCTGAAAAATTGTATCAAATTTTGAGCATGGATGCATGTGTTATAAAAATATCTGGTTAATTTTATTTGTTGATTTTTTTGACAAGATCAAATAATTATTGCGGCTTACAAAAAATATTTATTTTGCTACAATAAATCACTGTTTGGCTGTAAATGTTAATAAATTAATTGATTATTTTTTTTTTTTTCATAAATTATTTACATAAATTGTATTTACAGTAACTTCAATTCAACGACGATCTCCATGCCATTGAATTGACGATTTAATTCAATAAATGAATATTAATATTTAATTTAATCATTTCAAATAAAATAATCAAATTTTTGTAAATTAATTATTAAATTTCAGCAATTAAAATATTATTAAATGTCATATTAAAAATAATCTGTTTAGATAATATGATATTTTATTGAAGATTAAAATTTTGATTGATAAAATTTAATAAATTGTAATTAATAACTATTAAATTTCAGCAATTAAAATATTATTAAATGTCATATTAAAAATAATCTGTTTAGATAATATTTTGATTGGTAAAATTTAATAAATTGTAATTAAAATTGAATTTTTTTTTAGTTATTTATACATAAAAATAAAATAATTATTATTGAAAATAATTATGTTCAGTTAGATCATTTTTTTAAATTTAAATCCTAAATTAATATTCATTTATTGCTCGCGTTTATTCACTGACATATCACTTGAATAATTTTTGTAACAAAATAAAAAAAATAAAAATAAAAAAAAAAGTAAAATATAAAAAATATAAAAAAAAAAGTAATTATGCACGGCAAGAAGAAGATGACACTGGATATCATCTCAGATTATACTCAGTGATATCTCCAGCATTTTTTTTTCTAGCGCATGCGCACTTATCATTATTATATCTATGTATTTTAGATAATAGGATATTTAAATATTGTTTTAAATACTATCTGAAATTTTTTTTCACCAAAGATATTACTGAGTATAATCTGGGATGATATTCAGTGTCATCTTGATTTTTTTTTTTTTTTTTTTTTTTGTGTGAGGAGCAATTTTAAATACTCTGAAGTGTAAATATTTATAAATTTACTTGTTGCATGGAACAAAAATAATCGTCTGTATCGTTATTATTCCAATAATAATAATAATAATATTTAATTATAAAGAGTGAATAATAAATATGGTGATTTTTTTATAAAACTATTTACTCGATAAGCCCACCGAGGTTGCGCTATATTCTTCTTAAAAATGTAACCGGGCACGAAATAATAAAATTTAAAAAGCGTGGTCATTTATTTTGTTAATTAAACGCTTTAATTAATCAACAAGTATATTGTTTAAAATAAAAAATTTTTAAATGCGTTTATTATATAATATTGTTTAAATAGCACGCATAAATAAATAATTATAAAATTTAAGCGTGCGATAAGACGAAAATAAAATACTTATAATAATAATAAATAAATTAAAACCTGCCTTAACTCAACCTATTAGAAATATGTTTTAAAAAAATAGGTCGTTAGGCATTGGTGATTAATTTTCATACAAATACTTACATAAATGCATAATAGTTTAATAGATATTAAATATTGATTTAAATTTAATATTAATATTAAATTTAAATTTAAAAATCTTAATAACTTTTTCACTAAGATTGTTATTGAATAATAAAAAATGGTTAAAAATAAATTATTGAAAGGAAAAAAAAATATTTAAAAAAAATGAAAAACAAAAAAAAAATATTAGCAGAAAAATTGTGAAAGTGCTTTTATTAATATTATCATTTATTTAATGGATAATGAGGGAAACAATTTATTTTATAATTATAATTTTAATGTCAATACTTTTACTGTAATGTAAAGTAAAAATTACTCAGAGAAATAATAATAATAACAATAAATATTACTCAGAAGTAATAATAATAAAATTTTTGTATAATTGTTGGCTGTATCATAAATATTTTGTGAGTTTAAAAGACAATGACAGATTTAATTTAATGTAATTAATTAATTAATTATTTTTAAAATTTATAAATATTAATGTTTAAAAACAAATTGATGCTAAATAATGATAATAAATATTTCAGATATATATGCTTAACATTTATTAAGTAACACTATTATATATTTTTGTATAGCAATTATCAATTATGTTTATTGTAATAATTAATAATATACATGTATATGTCACTGATTTATAATTATTTGGATTATTGTTATTATTTTATATTTTTCTTTTAATAAGTTTGTACGATTTTATGATGAAAAAAATAATTATACTTTTTCCGTATTCATTTTTTAATGAATGAGTAAATAAAGTGATGGCGTTATAAAAAATAATAATTATAATTATAATGATCCTAATTGATAAAAAAAAAGGACTGTAAATTCTTAAAACGCTGCGAGTTAATAAATAGCAGTATCGTCGTTTAAATGTGTATGTACAGAATTGATCGAATTTTCAAATCAAAGTCGCAAATAAAAACTTTTGCATCATAGATTATATCATTCGATTTATTCTAATTGCATTTATTTTTTCCTTCACTTATCACAATATTAATAAATAAACAATTATATTAAATCTGTTATTTTATTTAAGTAAGTAATTTAGAAAGTTTTATATTTTTATTTATTTTTGTAATTTCCCAATTATTTTACTATATAAAAAAATTTCTTTACACTTTTTATTAAAATCATAAAAAGTAGTTTTTTATTTTTTAATAATTTTAAACATAAAAATTTATGACATTAAAGTTTTAAATTAACTCTAAAAAATTATTTTAAAAAAATTGCATTTTTAATTTTTTTAATTTTCTACATGTCAATTTTTTTTTTGCCATAATTTATTTATTAACAAAAGTCCTAAAAATTATTGAATATCTGCTAAATTAATTTTCCTTAAAAATTTAAAAAAAATTAAAAATGTCGGCTAACTTTGGTATATTTTGAAGATGATGAGACACTTTTTTTTAAATAATTACATGTTTCAAGTTTTGCCGGTAGAGGCGCGCGCATCTTAACTAAAATGGCTACTGCGCAGTCGTCAGTAGTTGTAACGGAAATTTTGTCTTTTGACTTTTAATTAATTTTATAATTAATAAAAAAATGATTAAACGAAATAATTAGGTAAAATGTTTTATTTTTAGCAATTGTAAACGTTAAAATTATAAATTCGGGATTCATTTTCTTAAAAAACGTAAAAAATCAAAAAGAAAATTTGAGTATTAGCCGATAGACAATAAATGTGTTTTTACAAATGTACCCCCGAGAAAAAATATTTATATATAAATTGGTTATATATAATTATATATGAAAAATGGCCAAATATAATCATATCTAATTATATATAACAATATTTGATTATATATTTATTACATCTAATTAATTATTGGGTTAATTTTATGGATAGAATATTTAATATGGTCCTACGCAATTCTGTGTAACCAATTAAAATGCAAAAAAAAAAATATCTAGATATAATTTAATTGCTATAACACCAGCGGTCACCCATCCAACTATTAACTCTGCTCAATGCTGCTTAACTTTGGTGATCTCCGTGCGTCTTGAAGTGTCTGTTTGCTGTGCTGCTGTCTTAGATGATTATGATTCTATGATCTACATAATATATCATATGAGTTTATCATAAATGTGGGTAAAATTTGGGCATTAATGCGGTAATTGTATAGTATATTTTTGGTAACTGTACAGCATAAGTGCAGTATATATACTGGATAACTACAGTATAAAACTGCCAAAACAACTATAGTTTAACCGCAAAAAAAAAGTTACAAAGGAAGCTTAACGCCTGCATAAGGTTTATATTTCGGCTAGCAAGGCATGATCATATCACTCCTAGCAGAAGATCACTTGGCTGGCTGACATTGTCAGGCCGACGTGACTTTTTGATTGCTTGCACAGTCTTTAAGATGCTGCGGTTACATTACGATGGAATATTGATGCACGGCTTCAGCGTATTAACATCAGTTCGGGTGCGATCAGATAGACAGACAGATGTGCTTAGCTTACCATATGCTAGGACAGTAACATATGATAAATCATTCTTGGTCACGGCAGTTAGAGTTTGGAATCAGTTACCGGAGGAGATTGTGCAAATCACTGATTACAGTGAATTCAGATCAAAATGTTATGCATTCTTCTTATCTAGAGACGATATATAAACAATATTTTTATTTAATTAATTAATTAATGAATCTCACAGAACTCTTTAATTATTTGCTTAGAGTCAACGTCACATATTCTATTCTATTTTATTTCACAATATAATTATAATTGTTATTGTCATTTTGAAATAATCTTTATTAATGTTAAATGTCTTCGCGCCTTGTGGATTGTATGAATGCTAGGATTATTTGTATAATTAATGTAAGGCCCTTAGGGAGCTTCGGCTTCAGGGTCTAAATTTTTGAATAAAATAAGAAAAAAAAAAAAAAAATTATTACCAAATTATAACGGTAAATATACGGCATGAGCATAAATTCCGAAAAATTACGGTATTTTTACGGAATCCACAGATTCGGTAGAATCTGGCGCCAAGTTCCGTTCAAATCCGTTGTAAACGGAGCGCCAGACTACTGACTATGTTTACTGTAAGCAGAACGGTATTTTGAGGTTGCAAAATTTTATTTAATTCTACGGTACTTCTTGTTCCTAAATTTTATATTATAACAGTAATTCATGCTTTATTTTACTGATATTAATTAATTATATTCAATTATAATAATTAATCTACTTGAAATTATTAAATTTTATCAGCACAAACTATAGCAAGCTCAAAAATTTCGATCCTGACTTTTTTTCTATGTAAAAAGTGACATGCCACAGACTAAATAATTCGAGAATGCATGGTAATCTTCCAATAGATGGAAAACTACAGTTAAAAAAATACATCTCACAGCTTGCATCTACATCCGCCAGGGTGCGCTGAAATTGTTTTTACATAAACTGTATCTTCAAGGGGATAGTTTGCTATAAAAAATGCAGCCAACGCGAGATTTAAGTTGGTACTAATTGTAAATTTTTATTATAGTTACAAAAAATACTAAAATCCGAACAAAAACAGTTTCACTGTAAAAAAAAATCGCGCCAAGTCCACGTTCATAAGACTATTAAGAAAAAAAAATTTCTTATTTCTTTACAAAAAGATATAAAATAAAAAAATTAAAAAATCCAAGTAACCGATATGATTGTATTTGATTTTCGGAAATTAAAAAAAATTTTATTGTAAATTTGAAAATTAAAAAAAAAAATTTTGGAACGTACTTGGTGTGCGTCATTGTGTATTTCAATTTTTTTTAAATCCTAGTAAATAGATTTTACGAATTTTATTAAAAGTAAAATATTTTGCAACCACGCACACTAAATACGTTCCAAAATTTTTGTTTTAATTTTCAAATTTACAATAAAATTTTTTTTAATTTCCGAAAATCAAATACAATCATATCGATTACTTGGATTTTTTAATTTTTTTATTTTATATTTTTTTGTAAAGACATAAGAAATTTTTTTTTCTTAATAGTCTTATGAACGTGGACTTGGCGCGATTTTTTTTTACAGTGAAACTGTTTTTGTTCGGATTATCAAAACCGCGAGGGTAGTATCATAAGTTATTAGGATAACTATAACCATTTTTGTCTAACTTGGCCGCCCAAATTGTTTAGCCCTAGCATAAATTAACAATGTTTTTAGTTTTATAAAGTGAACATTCTAGCCGGCTTACCGAGACATTATAACTGTCAACAGCTGGCTGTATTGAATATTTCTTAAAAGATTTTCTGACTGTCGATTCATCAAATCCTGAATAATATCATTTTTAAATATCAGATATCGGTAGTTAAATTCTGAACCCCGTGAAAGAATGAACTCCTTCAACTGAAATTAATAAATATAGATATAAAAAACTTCACAAATTTATAAACGAGTATTACTTATAAACGTAAATTTGATGCTCACTTTTTCCCACTGGTTAATTCCGCCAATAAAACAACTCAAACGGATAATCAATTTTGGAATCATTCTTTCGCTGTCTGTAAACCTGAATCAAGTAAATTGAGAAGATTATTTTTTTAATAATAAAATCTAAAAAGATAAATAAATTTTCTAGATTGAATAAATTTAATAAATTTTTTTAATAAAAAAATCTTTTAGATAAAAGATTTCAACTTCAAAAATCTAGTTGTTTTGATAAATTATTTTTTATTAAAATTCTTAATTACAATATTTCTCAAAGAAACTAAGTTTGCGCTCTGGTTTTCGGCATTTCACACAATTTTTGAACTACATATAATAATTGTTACTCAAAAAAATATTTGATAAACAATTTTAATTATGACTCATAAATGTTTACTATTTCTATATAATTACACTTACTTTTTGAGTATCTCCGAATAATTTTCTATAAAGTAGTCTAATATAAATTCAATATTGCCAGAAAACTTATGGTCCAGCATAAAAGAATCAACAAATTTCAAAAACTGATCCGAAGAAGTTATCTGGTCACTATTCATTATTTTAGGAAAGTATTCTTTAACGAGAGTATGATTTTTTATGCAATGTAAATACATATATTTCTCCAAGTTATTATTCCTAAACAATAAAAATTTTAGGGAAAAGAAATCGTTAGCTTCTGTCTCATCAAAATCTCTCATTACAGTGCATAGTACCCAAGAGTAATATTTAACAAAGTATCTAAAAAATATAAATAATAATTAATTAATCTTCAAATTTAATAATATTTTGCGTATGAATTTATGATAAAAATAATGAGACTTACTGTTCCTCTTTTCGATTTTTTAAGACTCTTTTATAAATGTCACTAGCAATTATTTTACATTTTTCGTCATTTTGATTAATTGGACAGTATATCCGTAAAAAGTTCAATCTTAGAGAAGCCGTGTAGTAAAAATATTTACCATTTTCATACTCATAATTGAGAAATGTAATAATCGGACTCAAAATTTTACTTATAAAATCATTGAGTATTCCTCTATTAATATTCATTAAATTTAGAATAGTATTTAACGGTCTGATCGCTTTCATCAATGGTAAATGATCTTTTTCTTGTCTAAGGTACCATAATAATTTAAATAATTTACTAAGATAACCATCGTTTTTACGATAGAGCTCTTCGATTTCAGCGATTATTACTGCCCGATTTATCGGATGAATTTTGTGGTAATTTTCTGAATTAAGATAATTGATAATAAAATTCCAATTTTTATCATCGTAGAAAACTCTATAGTAACCTAAAATTTTACTCTCGTTATTTAGTTTAAAAGATTAGATTGGTTAATACTTACCCAATTGTTGAATATTTAAAATAATCCATTCATTTGAACCGAGATCAGGTGGATAAAACGTCATTTCGTCATCATGCATCAATAACATAAAGTTGTTTAATGAAAAATCAGATTTTGATTGAATTGCAAAATTTAAAGGTATAATCCAGGCACAATTTGACTTATTAATTGAATTAACTCGAGTAATTTTTACAGACCCTGTATGATAGTTTCTTGTGACATTAATAATAGGATAGCCAGGTTGCTTGATCCAACAATCAACCGTCACTTTTACATTTAAAGACATCCTGGAATTATTCTTCTGCGCATTTTCTAAACTTGTCCATAAATCTTCCAAGGTTGTCGTTTTGAACAAACTAAAAAATAAAATCTTATTGATAATCAAAGGTCATTTTACGGCGGAAAATTAAATTCAGAAAATTTAGTGTTAGTTGAAAAAATAATCATCTTCAATAAAACATTCTAATGCGGCTATAAAAAATTAATAAAGTTTACTTTTTGCTGAGGTACTGCTGTAAGCTATTTCGATAAAATTCTGGTTTAAAAACTACATATTCCAACATTTGCATTATTGAAGCGCCTCTCACATATTGTTTCACATTTTCGCTAACATATGTTTGGTTCCCGACAGATAACAGCGATATTGATGACAGTTTTTTGAATTCTGGATCGAGCAGATAATTGTAAAGTTCCAAAGCTTGCATTTCCCTTCTACGTAATTTTGGATGGATCTGAAAAATAGATGATAAATAGTCATAAATTATCTAAAATTAAACGATGCGAAATCATCTATTAGACTCCAAAATATATAAGGTAATTTTGTACTTGATCATGTATCTTAGCAGCAAGATTATGACCAATCCCATTATACAACCAGAAATAATTAGAATCATTTGGCGTAACTAAATCTGTAAACCATTGAAGAGTAATGGCTGTTATGGTTTTTAAGTCTCCAAATTCTTGGTTTCGGTAAAGAACAAGCGGAGATTTGGATGTTGACAAATATTCATACGATCTATTAAAGAATTGCAATAATTTGTAAATAATACATTTTTAAATTAGCATTGACAGAAAGATTTTTTAACTTTTAATCGGATTTTTTGAGTGTTGATAAATTATTTTTTAACATTAATTGATTTAATAAGTATTTATCAGCAGTTAAAAAGTCAACTTTGGTATAAATCGTTCCAAAGTTTTTATTTATCAAAAATTAATTCTTCTATCCGCGTAACTAATACAGTTTCAAAAGAACACCAATTAAAAAGTAATTACCTGTAAAAAATGAGACCTGGATTACTAATACATCCATCTTCGTTTCCTGAAATGATAACAGAATCTATTTTCGGTAGTGGATAAAAAATTCTCATGTAATTGAACAAAGCGCGTAGAATTGAATTCAAATTGATTGCGTAATTTAGGAACGAGGCCTGATTTTGCTTGATAGAATACATTGATAAGGTCTTCAATTTAGTTGCAATTACAGGATAATTTGTTATCGCAAAACTTATTGAATGCGGTGACAGTAAAGGAGTTTTTTGAAAGTAAGTCAGATAATTATCCTTGGGAGTAGTAAAATTCCTTTCGATCGGCATATTTGACAATGCAGTAAAATTTTTTGGATGTTCTATCGATATTTCAAAATTAGCTCGAAAAATTGGTTTGTCCCAACACGGAAATAAATTACGAGCAGTTGACAAATTTTTAGCTCCGATAAAAAAGTAACTAAAACATAAATATTTAGATTCATACTTTTTGGTTTTATTTAAAAAATTTAAAATTAGATACCTGTCATTTGATGAAATATCGTGACTAACAATTCGGAAAATCTCCTTATTTTCTGAAAAGTCATTATTCCAACGTAATAGTAGGGTGTAGTTGCCAGTTTTAAGTTCTTCTTTCAGCTCAATTATGTAATGATCATTCAAAGGGTACCACCGTTGGTCGGTGACATCGTAGATATGCCCATTTTGGTTGCTTATTACTTTTGTGTACCACTCATGCATTAAAATATACTTTCCTTTATGGATGATCAGGTAATTTGAAGGCTCAAACACTTGGAAAAGAATTGTACTGTTTCCGATAAATGACGAATTTACACCGTTGTAACTGTAAGGATTTAATTGTATCGAATAAGAATGTGGGATGACATTTTTCAAGAGATCTGAGTCAGATTTTATAACTTTTGAAGTATTACAAAAATGTAATATTAAAACAGACAATAAAACTTTTAGAAACATGATCTTATCTTGGTAATAACAGAGTTAACTAATGGCCGAAAATAAATTTTGTTGGTGCTTAATTGTTAGAAATAATTGTTATCGGTTTCATCGATTGATAATTGTGCCAATAAAAATAATATTAGAATTAAGATTATTACTTCTTGTTTCACAATAATGTTACTTTATTTTTTTTTTAAATTAAATTAAATTTGTCAAATTAATTATTTTATAAAAAACAATTTAAATAATAACTTTTAAAAAAAATTTTTGATAAAATTGTACAATTTTTCTGCAAATATTATAAGGTAGGAAAAAATAACAACAACAACAACATAAGACAATATCGATTTATATTTTTATTTTAATAACATTAATTCATTTATTTATTTATTTTTTTTTTATTTCAATTGAGGTACTCTTCCATCGTTTATTTTTAACGTGTTCCATCATATCACGTATCTCACATTATAATTTAGACATGGTTGACTTAAATATTTAAATTTAAATACGACTAATATCCTAAATATCTCCTCAAATATCAACTCTATAAATAATTTTCAATTATTTATTTATTTTATACATCAATTTTGAAAGTTTAAAATTTTAAAAGACATTAATTCGCTTTATTTAGACGTATGAGTATCCTACGGTACTGCCCATTTGGTATTTTACAAATTAATTGTGCTTCTTATTATCTTGCTAAATTTAAAATAGTCACATTCCAACAACAATTAAAAAAAATTAAAGTTATTGAATAAAATTATCATTAAATTTGCATTTCCTCTTTAATATTACACAATAAGTTAAATTAAATCTTTTTATTTTTTATGAGCATTTTATTTTTGTTTAGCGAGAGTTAAGTGTGCAGTGCACGTCTCTACAGACATTTCTGATTGTGCGTGTATTATTAGAGTGCCAATTAGCACGTACACTCTTAACAACAGAAATAAATTTCATTTAGAGTAACTTATTTTTTATGCTTATGACTTTAACTTCATTATTTCATTTATTTATTTATTTACCTCGCTAATTAATTAATATATTTTATTTTTATCTCTCTCTTATAATTATCCATTGCACACCGGCAATTATTCGGCATAACAAAAAATATTTTCAATTTAAATTATTATCATCGTATGTACTAATATATATTGTATATTTATATTCATTCATTTTAAATATTACGACCTTCCACTTCAGTATACGTGTTATTCCAATTTAATCGTTGCCTCGATTTTATTTTCATTTTTTTTTTTAATTATTATTATTATCAATATGAGGATTTTTCAGGAGCTTTATTTTATTTTCAATTTAATGAAAAAGCAATCACGGCAGTGAGTAAATGATTGACAACATTAAAATTATTTCAATCAATCGAAAAAATTATTTTATATTATTATTTATTATTAATAAACATATTTATTTTCGTGATAATTTTATTTTCAGTTTTCATTATACTTTATTGTTTTTAATTATAAATAACGGAACGGATAACATCGAGATGTTTTTTTTTTTCTGGCAGGTTGTAACATATTTATTATTTGGCACCTCAGATATTTTCAATTATATGTACTCAGTAATTTTTTATTTATTTTTGACGATATTTTTATAAAATAATCTTTAAAAGTTCATTGCTATTTAATGCTAAAACTTGGAATTTTTATTAGGGTTCAGCTTTAAGGTGAAACTCATTAAATTTTTATTTAAGCAAATAATTCATAGCGTTTGCAAAAACAAATATCTAAATTCCAAAATTAAAAGAAAAAAAATTTTTTTTCAAATCTTTGAGTTCGAGATTAACAGTGAGCTTTGCAAAATTTTATTATCACATTGATAAAAAGATTTTTTTATATTTAATAAGCTTTATTATCTGTTAACAAAAGATTTTTTAACATCATAGGATTTAATAAATATTTATTAATAGTTAATAAGTAATTTATTAACTTTTAATAAATATTTATTAATGGTTAATGAATATTTGTTAACTGTTAATAAATACTTATTAACTATTAATAAATGTACTTTCCTCCTAAATAAAAATATTTATTAAAATTTAATAAATTAAATAATTGTCTTCAAATAAATGAAATTATTAATAGTTAATAAATCCTTCCATCAGTTCAACAGTGTGAATAATGAAATTACGCATTGTTGTTGTACAAAAGAAAGGTAGTAATAATGAAAAACATCGATCTCGATAACTTTAACAAATCCTTTCAGATTTCAAACTTTCATAATAATATTTTTCAAAAAAGCATTGTTGCAAAAGTACTCGAAACTTTTCCACTCCAAAACAAGATCCTTCGAGAGTTTTACAGCAAATATTATATCAACGACTCGAATAAACTTTGCTTTATAACTCTATTGTAAATTAAGTTTCTCATGAAAAGCTTTATTATTTACTGTGCGTCAACTTAATATAAGAAATCAATAAATATGCAAGTCAATAATTAATCATTGTTGATCTTTTAAAAATTTAAACACTTCATTTTTACCGAAGCCTCTAGTTTAACTTGAAAATAAATTTTTCTAAATAAATGATCCGAATAACAAGAGAAAAATTTTTCAATACTTCTAATAGTTACAATTAATCTGATTGTTTTTCTTTTTAGAATAATGAACAGAATTTTGTAATTAATTTTAGTTGATAGCTACAATAAGTGTGTGAAAAACGAATAGTGAAATTGTGTGCAAGACTAACAGTTTAAATTCAATTACTTTATTTATTATTACGTTATTCTCAAAATATCTTTTCCTAAATTTGCTTCTGCATAAATATATACGAGCATCTATTTATATAATATTTTCTTTTTTCTTATTGTTCCATTGATAAATTTTATTTTTCTTAGCACCGATTTCTATAGTAAAATATATCGAGGAAAAAAGAGAGAAAGTATAACAGTAATTGACACATGTTATTGAAATTTCTCTAAATTTATTTATGAAAAATTTTTGAGAGTGCAACTTTTTGTTAAGTTGTATTAATTATTCATTTTTAAGAATATCAATTTAAAAATAACAATTTAGTGAATAAACTTGACAATTTCTTTTAAATATAACTTGTAAGTTTGTACGTTTTTGATAAACTTTGGCACAATTATTTAGATAATAATAATGTACGGAAATAGCGGCAGAAAAAGTTTTTAAAAAAAAATTTATAATAAAATTGAAAGGTAGACAAATCTCTGGTCTTTTATTTTTTTATTAGGTAATAGGTTAATATCAATTGATTTAAAGTAACACTGGATCTAGTGCAAAACATGACAAGAAAGAATAATAATATTGACAGTACCTTGTCGAACACAAAACGTTGCGAAACAGTTGGAAAGAGAATGAAAATATTGACAGTATCTTCCGAGCATACATGACATACACCAAAATCGATACAGAGATATCTTCAAGTTTATGTACTTATAACTAGTATTGAGTTCTGACTCAAAGTTAACCGGAAAGAAATCTTATTTCTTTAATTTAATTAAAAAAATAATAATCTAGAGAATGAATAAGAATTCATTGTCAATAAATCATTTATTTAAGAACAATTTATTTATATATTTAATACACATTTTTTTTAAAACTATTAATTTGTCTGATTTTATGGAATTTCATTATCCATTAAAGTTATTTCCACAGAAAAAAAATTTTCTTGAATCAAGTATATAATTTTGAAGAACTTAATCTTCCTTGATTTGCGTCGAAAAATTCTTGAACTAAATAAATTTTTCTTGATTTAAAGAAATTGTACTTGATTCAAGAATTTTTCGTCTTGATTCAAGACAATTTCCCTTTTCAAAATTATTTTCTTGGTTTAAGAATTTTTATCTTGAATCAAGTTAACTTTTTTTCTGTGTAGTTATAAAAAGTGTTAAAATAGAATTTTTATTTTCACTTTTTATTTAAAGGTCTAAATAGATCTTTGTTAAAAGTTAATAAATATTTATTAAAATTTAATTGTTAAAAATTCTTATTCAATAAATGATTTATTAATTATTAATAAATATATTGTTATGTAAAGAATTTTTCTTTACATATTTATTAATTATAAAAAATTCGAGTATGATTTTATTGCATTTTTTAACGATTGTAAAATATAATTCGAGTGTGATCATTAAGTGTCTCGTTCGACTCCTGTAAGAGGCCCAGGGAATTTCCCGTAATTAGTTTGGGCCCAGGTACATTTAAGAGATTAAATAGATAAATGGGAGTTTTGTTATACGTAAGCAAACTCACTTATACTTAAAATAAAAAAATACTTGAGTAATGACAAAGAATATTAGATAAAAAGATTTATTTTAAACCAAAAGATTTTAGAGTAACTTATAAGTACAGAATTTTAAGTGTTGAGACAAATGTCTAAATGAATTTTAATATTGCAAGTTTTAAATAATTTTTAGATAATCAAAATTAAATATTAAATGAGAAATGAACTTTACGAATATTAAACAGATAAAAAAATAGAACTTGAAAGTTAAACAATTTAAAATAAACAAATATTAAATAATGAAATTCTAAAATAATGCAACAAATTTATAAAATGATAAAACAGAAGTATTTCTACAAATAAATAATTAAATTCAAAAAACGTAAGAGATGCTAGAATCAAGTACATACACAGTAAAAAAATTTTCGTAAAATTTAACATAAAATTTATGTTAATTCTACACCAATTATTAGAAAATAAACTTACAGTTTTTTTAATTTTCTACATGTGCATTTTTCCTTTAATTTATTATTTTCAATTGCTCATGTATTTTTTTTAATCACAAAATATATATATATTTAAATTATTAGTAAAACTCACATATTTGACAGCTGATCTGAGTAACACAAAGAAAAAGTTACAATCAACACTTTATTTGTGTTATGGATAACATTTAAGTGTGTAGAAATCCGAGAATCAGCCAATGAAAGTTTTAACATATTTTTGTGTTACTTTTAACACAGAATTATGTTGATTTCATCAATACAAACAGTATGTGTAGAATTAACATAAATTTTGTGTAAAAAAATCATCTACACAAAATTTTATGTTAAATTTTACGAAAATTTTTTTACTGTGTATCTATTTATTCGATTTAAATAAATAAATTATTGTTAAACAGTACAAATGTACTTTATCTTTGCCTTTGTCTTTGTCTATACGTAAATTCGCTTACGTATACACAAACACATAGATGTTTAATAGAACATAAGAGTAAGTAAGAAAACTATATTGCACAATGAATAATTTAAATGTAAAATCAATTAATTTCCCTAAATTAATTTTTCTTACATAACAATATATTTGATTAGGTTATTTAAAAAAATTATTTTATTTGCGAAAAATGATTAAACTTCATAAATATCTCCCTTGTAATAAAAAGATTTCTTTGTAGGTTAGAATACTGTAAAATATCTCTTTTAGCACCGCCATTGTTTCGGTAAAATTCTGTACAATAGACATCCCTAAAAAATAGTTCAAAAATCCCAAGTTTATCCGAATAAAATGTTATGATTAATTATTACTTTATTAAATAACAATTTTAAAAGTTTAACAATAAGTTGCGCCTTCAAATTATTTTTAAAAATAAAAATAAAGCACAATTTTCTCCATAAAAAATATCATTAAAAAAAATAATTATTAATAAATATTGTTGATATTAATTGGCATTAAATTGAATTTTCTATAGAAAGAACCGCATGCTTTTGGTTCCGCATTCCATTGATCTAGATAATTATCATAATTATAATCTATTATTCTTTAACAATCACCATTATACGTCAACAATTGTCTAAACATTTTTTATTTTTTATATACTGCGTCATAAGAATATAAATTCACGTATATCTGACGTTTTTTTTTTTTGTTTATTTCTCATAATAATTTCAATTCAATTAAACGTATTGAACACGTTGATAAATTCTACACACTTGAGGGTGATTTTCGTTGGATTTGGGCTACCGATTTTCACCGTTAAAAAAACTCATTAGTCATTACAATAAAACATTTTGAATTCCTACATTTTAAAAATCAAAATAATTTATTTCACACATAATAAAAAAAAAAAAAAAAAAAAAAAATAGAAAAATAAAAAAAGTACATACAAAAAATTAAACACTACTTGTAGCGTGGCAGTCATTCAAAGTTGCTAGACTGCTAGCTTTTAATGACGCCAAGCTCAATGAACTCTGATTCAAATCATGAGAATCATCGCAATGTAAATATAAACGTGAGCTTACAGATTTATGACAATCGGGACAAAGTCGTTTTTTCTTTTTGTCACGTCTCTTCAGTATGTCGTACGCACATCTGTGAACATAAACAATGAAATAGAAAAGAAATAATAATAAAAATAGCTATTATTATTATCTTACCGAGCATGGAGAATATGTGAACACGGCAATGCTTCAAGAGTGTCAGCTTCTAAGCCAAAAGACTCATTGCATCCTCCACATCTCAGCTCCAAGTCCTCTTCAGTAGCAGCAGCCAGTCTTTCATGATGATTTTTCTGCTCTTCATCGCCTAGAGAACCGTAGATTCGCGATAGTCTGCATCGCACCGTTCTCACGAGTAACTGAAAGTCAGAGAATAAAACACTGTCACATTTCAAAGAGAAATAGAGAAAGAATATTTTATTTAAACGTGCATGAGAAGACAATGAAGACAGCTATATGATTCGTATCTATGATGTGGCCCTGGCATATATACTTTTTTATTTCTGAAAGCTTCTTTGGTATGGGTTATTCTTTTGTTTCCGATCTATTATATGGTTGCTATTACTCCAATTTTAATCTATCATTATCATTATTAATTATCATTTCGTTTAATTAAAAGAATGTTATTTTTTTTTTAATTGTTTTTATTTCTTTATCTTTTTGCCGAAGGTCTAAAAATAAAGTTTCGGGTTTAGAGAAAAAATATACTGTTGAAGAAATTTTTAAGACATTATTCAATTATTATTGAGCTTTTAAATTTTTTTTTATAACAGTTTTGTTCTTCTTAAGAAATTCAATTAAAGTCAATATTACTAAAAGTTTAAAATCACCTTGGCACCAACAGAGCTTGCAACTTCAAGTAACCTTGTGTTAAATTCTAACGGTCGGCAATTACAGATTTTATGTTGAAGTCGTAAAGCTTCTAGACACCTGGCAGCACCATCCATAGCTTCCATTTGACACAATCGATCTCCAGTCGCTGCTGCCGATCCCATAGCACTCTCGTACTGTCGAAAGGCTTTCTGCAAGACGTCAAACTTAGTCAACAACTATTATATGTTCGATTCACTGTTTCTGTGTCTATTCAACCCAGTAAATTATTCAAACTATAATTTACTTAATGTCAAAGTGCAATTCATTCTAAACAACGACTAGCTGCTGTATTGATTATCTTTCTTTCACTTTTAAAAAAATTAACTAATTAATTCGATTCCTGGCTTGGCAACCAACCCCATTTATTTTTTCAAAGTTTGTCTTTACTCTCATTCAAATTTCTTTCATTTATTTCATTTCAATTAACATCTTTATTACTCGAATAGATACTACAAGCTTCCAGCTTTACTAGTATTTAAGTTTGATGGATTTCCATCGAATTTATGTACAGAGAGGATGTCTCTCGACCAATAGGGAAGATGGAAGTGTCCATCTCTCGGCTTGAATTAGATCCACTAGTCATTTGACCAAGATGGCATGAAACTTTCATTATAAATAGTATATTACACACCTAGGGAAGTAAAGTAAAAAATGTCTCAGATCACATGTAATTGTTGGCCGAGGCGAAGCCGAGGTCAACAAACATGTGATCTGAGGCTTTCTTATTTACTTCCCGAGGAGTGTATACTATTTTTTTGCTCGACGAAGGCGGAAAGCGGCAACTTTGTTTAGCGCAGCGGGACGAAAGTTGCCACTTTCCGCCCGGAGGGCAAAAAAAAATTGACTTCATTCGAGAAAAAGAAAGTTTTATGCTAAGAAAATCATTAAGACTAAGAACTTTTATTCATAATTTTTAACTCTCGGCAGTCAAATAGTGACTGCAGGTTGTTAGTAAAATGTCATTGGATTACTTTTTATTCATGAATTTCAACACACATTTTGTTTCAACCGTATAACAAAAATTGTGTTGATTTTACAAAATATTTTCTACTGTGTGTACTGAATTTTTAATGCATTTCTTACACTTATTTCCGATTTTTTACGGTAGATATCTCCCATTATTCGTATACTTCGTGCATAACTGGCTTGATCCCCAGATACTAAAGACAATCGAGTTGCTTCCTGTAACACATAAAATTTGGTTAAATTAAGAAGTTAGAGGTTGAAAGCGGAGAGTGGAAAGAATGTCAATTTTTTTTTTTTTTTTTTTTTTTTTTTTTTCATTAAATTTGTATCGTTAAATGAGTATTTGATTCCAATAAGAACCATTTATTCAAAAATTCAAAATATATTTGGAATTATAAAAGCTCTAGTTGGATAAACATGATAGAAGCGCCCCGGGCTAATTAACCTAATTATTTTTGTGACAGCTTCTATTGACCCAGAGGTTGTAGCGCATTTTTGAATCGATATTTGCACACCACTGACGCAAAGTAATTGAAATGTAAAAAATATTTTTTTCTAAAAATAATCGATTGCATAAAAATTAACTTGATGCAAGATAAAAAAATTTGAACCAATAAAATTGTTTTGAAAAATTTCTTACTCTTGAATTTAACAAAAGATTAATTGGTTAAAAAATTTTCTCAAGAATTAAAATTTCCGTAAATTAACAAGGTTAATTTAATTAATTTGTCATAAAAATTGCAATCAACTTATGTTTCAACATCCGATCAGATAAAAATAAAAATATTAATTGTCATCAATTGATTGTTAAAACAGCTCATCATTTACCGCGACTGGTGTATTTGTTACTTAAAAGGAGATAGATTGAAATATAATATCATTTGTCAAATGCAATTATACCGAACAAATGATTTACTGGCGTTTACAGTGTGACAGATTATTCAATATCAAATTATACGTTATCGCAGCCAAATAAATTATCCGATCATCTAACAGTGGTATTATTCACATTTTATCCTATCATAAATCCTTTGGTAATAATGTCCAATTTAGAAAACTAATTATATTCAAGTTATACATCACTTTAAAGTAATCTTATAAAAAAATAAAAAATTCGACAAAGATATTTATAGTTAATTTAACTAAAAAAATTTTACTGCTACAAATATTTTGACGTTTAAACTTTACATTAAATAAATAAGTGGTAAAATTAATACCGAACAGTAATCGTGAGCGTCACCAAGCTCGCCTTTCTTCCTCAACGCAGTTGCCATTTGCAACAAAGCTGCACGATGGTGTCTAGAATTTAAATCAGCGAGCTGTAAGCTTCTTGAGAGATCATACGCTCTTGCAGCGTATCTAGCACTTTTTTCAGCGTCCTGAAGGCGACAGAATAATTCAGACAGTCCCACGTACACCTGAGAATTTATCAGAGTTATTTCAACAACTTGTCGACTAAAAATACGATTTATCATATCATAATATGACTAGTTTAAATGTATAAGCGCTGAAAAAGTTGGTGACTTTTATCAAACTCTTGAATTTAAGATCTTCCGCATGTAAATTGAGTTTGAGATAAAATTGAGTAGAGATAAAAATTTATAGTTCAGCTATCGGAGTTTTAGAATCCGAACAAAAACAGTTTCACTGTAAAAAAAATCGCGCCAAGTCCACGTTCATAAGACTATTAAGAGAAAAAAAAATTTTTTTTTTCTTCACAAAAAGATATAAAATAAAAAAATTGAAAAATCCAAGTAACCGATATGATTGTATACGATTTTCGAAAATTAAAAAAAATTTTGTTGTAAATTTAAAAATTAAAAAAAAAAAAATTTTTGAACGTACTTGGTGTGCGTCACTGGGTATTTCCATTATTTTGAAAGTCCTAGTAAATAAATTCTACGAATTTCAATAAAAGTAAAATATTATGCAACCACGCACACCTAGTACGTTCCAAATTTTTTTTTAATTTTTAAATTTACAACAAAATTTTTTTTAATTTTCGAAAATCGTATACAATCATATCGGTTACTTGGATTTTTCAATTTTTTTATTTTATATCTTTTGTGAAGAAAAAAAATTTTTTTCTCTTAATAGTCTTATGAACGTGGACTTGGCGCGATTTTTTTTACAGTGAAACTGTTTTTGTTCGATTTTAGTATTTTTGTAATTATAATAAAAATTTACAATTGGTACCAACTTAAGTATCGCGTTGGCTGCATTTTTATAGCAAACTATCCCTTTGAAGCTACAGTTTATGTAAAAATAATTCAAGCGCACCCTGGCGGATGTAGATGCAAGCCTTGAAATATCTTTTTTCAACTGTAGTTTCCCATCTATTGGAGGATTACCATGTATTCTCGAATTATTTAGTCTGTGGCATGTCACTTTTACATCGAAAAAGTCAGGATCTAAATTTTTGCGTTGCTATAGTTTGTGCTGATTAAATTTAATAATTTCAAGCAGATTAATTGTTATGATCGACTATTATTAATTAATGTCAGTAAAATAAAGTATGAATTACTGTTATAATATACAATTTAGAAAAAAAAAGTACCGTAGAATTAAATAAAATTTGCAACCTCAAAATATCGTCCTGCTTACAGTAAACACAGTCGGTAGTCTGGCGCTCCGTTTACAACGGATTTGAACGGAGCTTGGCGCCAGATTCTACCGAATCTGTGGATTTATGTCTACGTACCTGAAGTTCTAAAGAAGGATCTTGAATGGAATGAGCAATTTTGTGAGCCCTCTGAAAAGCTTCCAGCGCTTTGCAGAATCCAGCTAGTTCCAAATGTACTCTGCCGACAGTCAAGTGAACTAGTCCAGCTGTCGCACATTGGTCACACTCATTGTAGAGACTGAAATCATTAATTTTATTTTTTTACTTATTTTATTGTTTTCGGAAAAAAAAAAAATTGTTTGAAATTTTTTCTCTTCAATCAAGTTAATTTTTAGGTAGATTTTGTTAGAAATCTAACTATTGCATTAGTCCTCATGGTGGAATTTTCACCTGATTTTGCTATCATATGTCATAATTAGTCAAATAAGTTCCAAAAACACCATTGGTTAAAAAATTTATATATGTATGTATATATATGTAATATAACCAGCCTTGTCATCAGGATATCTCGAAAAGTTTTCAACCGATCTTGATGAAACTTGGTACACATATTCTTTGGGTAATTACCGAGGTCGAGTTCGAAGATGAGCAAAATCGGTTAATTAGTTTAGAAATGGCGGCCATTTAAAATTTTCAAAATTTTGTAAATTTCAAGTTTTGTAACTTTAACCGTGAATAACTTTTGACTGACAGAAAATAGCTAATTTCTGGAAACTTTCTGGTAAAGCTGATTATATTACCTTCAATTTGACCTATAACACTTATACTTTATGAAGATTTTTATTAATTTTATGGGCCATTCAAAAATTTTAAAATAATGAAAACTTTTTTTCAAATGTTGTTTTTTTAGAATGACTTTTAAACAGCTTTACCGACCAATTTCAAAAACTAATCAGCTCTTAACATAAAAAAACTACGTCGATCGCCGCCGGACCGGTTAAAATCGCTTGATTCGTTTGTGAGATATCGTTGAGGAAAAAAATCGAAAAAAGCGTTTTTTTTTAAACAATTTCCGAAATTTTTTATCTGATCAATTCACGGTTTGAAATTCATCATAGAATTCAAAAAAACTGCATCGACTGTTGTCAACTACGTGATAATCAGTTAACTCGTTTAAAAGTTATTGCGGATTGAAAATTTAAAAATTACATAAACATTTTTTATTCAACAAATTAAATAACATGAATAAAGAAAATCTCATATCACATGAAATCTACCTTCCATTTCGGGTGAGGCCGAATGGCATTTTTTTAATGATGATGAAGTAATACGATTTGATGAAGCCACAAAAAACTTAATTACGTAAATTGATAAAATACTAGCATTTACTTGAATTACTTCAAGATGATGAAATTTTTTTGGTCATCAAAGGATAATGCACAGAGAGTGTTGCTTAATAGAGTCGTAAACAAGTTAATTAAAACATTAATTTATTGATAACAACTACCTATGTTCTTTGTCGACTAACACTATAATAAAGCAACATAATGAGCGACAAAATAAAAAAATTGATAAAAAATTAGGTATTTAATAGAAAATTGATAAAAAGTTATCATCTCTGATGATGATAGTTAGTCAATTAATAAAGTCGTACAACACGGTTTTTGTAAAATCTTTTTTATCGCTGCCATTCAGTAAGACGCACCTATATCAATTACGAATTTGATAATTTTTAACTTCCCGCTAAGAAAAATTGAAATTTTTTTTTTCAAACAAATTTGACGGAAATGGGATCGGTGAAAATTTTAGTCAATTCACGTATGATCTTATTTTTTATCATTGTGACTTTTAGTAGCGCTTTTTCTGATGATCAAAATATCGATACTCAATGTGCAATAAGACATGGCTCCGTAAGTATTATATTATTATCAAATATCTGGACAAAGTTTAATTAGTGTGATTAATATTTGCAATGCCCGGTTGAACAGTGCAACCCCGATTTTTGGCGTCCATGTTGTAACTTGAGAGATGAATGCAATAAAACATGGCCCGATGGCGTCTTTCGATGCGTCGGTGCTATCCTGTGTAATTTTTTTTATAATTTTTATTGTAATAATTATAAAAATTCAAATGCTGAAATTAACTATCTATGTTCTTAGGGGGGCTAGGAAAATTTTGTGAGCTGGATGAGGACTGTGACGGAATAAGCCATGCGAAGTGTTCAAAAGACCATTTTTGTATTTGCAGAAAAGATAACGTCAGAATAAATTCGTGGACCTGCGCTCCAACTTTGGGGAGTTTTTGTTGGCAAGATGAGTTATGCGCTGCCGAAAATGCTGTCTGTATTAACAATGAATGTCGATGCACTGCTAAGTATCTTTCGAGTCACAACAATCGATGCATACCCAGTAATTAAACTCCAATTTTTTTAAATTTTCTTTTTTTATCTAATTTTATTTCTAACCAATATCTTATTTGATAGAAATTTTGGGAACCTCTTGTGAGACCGACGAGATATGTAGTAGTCGGGTTAAGTTTTCAAAATGTTCGGATGATAATGTCTGTACTTGCACATCTAATACTATTGAAATTAATCCGAGATATTGTGCTCCAACTTTAGGAGGAATTTGTTGGAAAACTGATGAATGTGTAACAGAAAATTCAGAGTGTATTGATAATATATGTCAGTGCAAGCAAGGTATTGCATATGATCCCACTGAACATAAATGTCACTCAGGTAAACGAATATCGGAAATCCGAACAAAAACAGTTTCACTGTAAAAAAATCACGCCAAGTCCACGTTCATAAGACTATTAAGAAAAAAAAATTTTATTTCTTTACAAAAAGATATAAAATAAAAAATTAAAAAATCCAAGTAACCGATATGGTTGTATATGATTTTCGGAAATTAAAAAAAATTTTGTTGTAAATTTAAAAATTAAAAGAAACAATTTTGGAACGTATTTAGTGTGCGTGATTACGAAAAATTTCACTTTTTATGAAATTCCTAAAATCTATCTACTAGGACTTTTAAAAAAAATTGAAGTACACAATGACGCACACCAAGTACATTCCAAAATTGTTTTTTTTAATTTTTAAATTTACAACAAAATTTTTTTTAATTTCCGAAAATCATATACAACCATATCGGTTAATTGGTATTTTTATTTTTTTATTTTATATCTTTTGTAAAGAAATAAAATTTTTTTTCTTAATAGTCTTATGAACGTGGACTTGGCGTGATTTTTTACAGTGAAACTGTTTTGTTCGATTTCAGTATTTTTGTAATTATAATAAAAATTAACAATTTTAATTTAATACATTTCCGGTGGCAACCTATCCCCTTTAAGCTATAGTTCATGTAAAAGTTATTCTTGCGCCGCCTGGCGTGTGTAATTGCAAGCTGTCAACATCTTTTTTCACTGTAGTTTCCCATCTATTATAAGATTAGCATGCATCTTTATATTATTTAGTCTCTGGCCGTCCGCTTTTTACATAAGAAAAAAGTTAAAATCTAAAAATCTGGGTCGCTATAGTTTGTGCTGATTATTTTTAATAATTTGAAATAGAAATTATAAAGATAATTGATAATAATCAAGTAATACGCGTAATAAAAAGCATGAACTACTATTATAAAATATCATATAAAAAAAAAAATCAAAATAAATTTGAAAAAAAATTTGTAACCTCAAAAAACCGTTCTGCTTACGGTATATACACACTCGGTAGTCTGGCTTGAGAACGGAACTTGGCGCCAGACTCTATCGAGTCTGTTGATTTAAAGTTTCTTAGTTAATCTTTCGCTGCTCGCTCGGCAAAATTTAGACCTTAATTTTCTAAATTTAGCTTAAATTAATCAAAATTCTTTGATTAGAAATTTTTTATGATTTTCTCTTATCATGAATTCATAAAATAATTTATTTTATTAAAAGAAAAAAATAGTAGTTTTGTGGTGAAGAAATAAGAAAGCGCTTACCGAGCAAATGACTAAAAAATGATGCAAGTAGCGATAGATTAATGAAAGTAAAATAATTTTGCTATTTCAATTCCTCTTCTAAATGTTCTCCAATTTCATCTTTTCAAATGTAGCTTACTTTCATCATCCTAATTTAACTGCGACCGGTTATGAGGTTAAATCAATCTGTTCTGATTCCGATCGCTGCATGTGTTATAAAGAAAGTTCTAAATCGTTTTTCATATGCACACCAATGGATAGGTATCACTGTGAGACAAATAGCTCATGCTTAGTAGAAAACTCTATGTGTATCGAAGGTCTTTGTCAATGTAAGCCGAGATTTTTGCCCAAATCTCAAAAATGTATTCCTGGTGAGTTAATTTTTTAATAAAAAAATACTAAGATTTTCTGGTTCATCTTAACATTTTTTCACAAATTATTGTAGCGTATTTGAACGAAGCATGTAAGGAAGATAGTGATTGTAACCAAATTAAGCATGCAGTGTGCTCAAAAGACAAAGTATGCGTTTGTGATGAGAGTCACATTGAATACAATAATGATCTTTGTAAATCCGTTATTAACGGATTCTGTTCAAGTGATGCAGATTGCTTAGCCGTCAATTCAACATGCATTGAGCATACGTGTCGATGCAAACCATATATGGTTAAATATACAAAAGACTTGTGTATAACTCGTAAGTTTTATAAATCGTCTATCATTTGAAGCCGATGCTAATTTGATGCTAATTTGATGCTAATTACAGCTCAATTGGGAATTCCGTGTGAAGACCACTTTGATTGTGTAGGCATACTGGATAGTCAATGTTCTAGTAATAAAAAATGCGAGTGTCTATTAACTTATGAAGAATATAATATCACAGCTTGCGCGCCATTACTTGGCATAAGTTGTTCAGAGAATAAACTATGCGCAGTCACTCATTCCAGTTGTGTAGATGACATATGTATTTGCGATCATGGTTTCATTAGACATTCGATTGACAAATGTGTGCCACGTAAGTTGATTTAACCTTTTGAAATTAACATTATGACTTAGTCATCGAATGTCTGGTTAAAAATTTAGATTACATTGGGATGGAATGTGAAAAAAATGATGATTGCCGATTGCTATTGCACTCCAAGTGCATAAATTACGTCTGTGTTTGCCAAGATAATTATTCTCTTCTGAATGCTACAGTTTGTGCTCCACAACTGGGCGAATATTGTAGAATGGACCAACAATGTGCAGCAGCTAATTCTATTTGCATTAAAAATAAGTGTAAATGCCAACTTCAATATGAATCGATAGACAAAAATCACTGCCTGATAAGTGACTGTAATCAATTCACTAATTAAATTTTACATAATTTCAAATTTTGGAGAGTTATTATTTTCATCAGTTACAGGACTTGTTGAGTATTCATGTGATCATGACGGTGATTGTAATGGTATAAAATATTCTCACTGTTCTCTTGACAAAGTATGTAGCTGTAAACCAAATTATATACCTTTGAGGACAAAATGTGTAGGATTTATTGGCGAAATCTGTGATTCAGATGACGAATGCATTTCTCATAATTCATTTTGTGTCAATCATATATGCCAATGTCCTGAAGGGCTTTATGCTCCAACAAAATATGAATGCGATAAAAGTAATTCTGACTAAAGTAATCTTTCGTTGTAGGAATCAAAAGCTGCCTGGTTCTAAATTTCTAGCCTCAATTGATTCTTATCGAACTCCAGTAAACTTTAATCGAATTTAACCGAATTCTAAAAGCATTTCGAGCTAATTATGCTGAAAGATACTCATAGAGTCTAAATTACATTTGATCATAATCGTTAAATTATTTGTTGACTTTCAAATGATTTGCAAATGATTTCGCATATATTTTGAGATATCCTGGATTAATCCAGCATCAAATGTAATTTAGACTTAATTGATATTATTTGAGACTGATTAAGTCTCGATTAGATGCTTCATTCATTTGATGCTTAATTATACTCTTTTTGCTTTATTATAGGCTCAATACACTACAAATTCAAGTGTTTTAAAAAAACACCTATAAAGTGTTTTGTTTCTATCTTGAAGCATTGTAGTCACTTTTAAAAGACTTCCACGTGTTTTAATTTCCTATGTTAAATGCTCATTTGTAGTCACTTTTAAAACACTTGGCTTTACAGTGCATGCTTTTTAAATATTCATTAAGAATTGATTGAGGATAAATGTTTCGACTCGAGTAATTATGTTTTACTTTATTTTCCGAACAGTTTCGCTGGGCTCAAATTGTCAGGATGATGAGGACTGTTCAATGTCAATAATAGATTCTGAATGTTCCCGCGACAAAGTATGTGTTTGTCATAAAAATTATTTTGCCTCTAGCAAATTTGAGTGTTGGCCTACTTTACTTGAGAAGTGCTCAATAAACAATGACTGCCAATACAATAATTCAGCTTGCATTAAAAATAAGTGTCAATGCCTTCCTGGTTTCAGAGCTGTATCAGAAAGCCAATGTAAACCAAGTAAGTTAAAGTATACTTTAAATATTGATAATTATCTATAGATAATCAAAACACACGTTATTGAAATAACTTGATAACTCATTGGCATTCTATCGGAATTTCAGTTGATTACATGTACCCGTGTGATACAGTGTTAGATTGTGGTGATTCTTGGCATTATCGATGTGATCCTTCGGATAAAAAATGTCGTTGCAGCGTTAATCATTTTTCAATAAATAAATCAACATGTATGGCGCTTTTAAAGGGTTATTGTTGGAGTGACAGCCAATGTTTAGTCAATAATGCGGCATGCATTGATTTTCACTGTCAATGCAAAGAAAATTTTGTTGCTGTTTCTGGTAATTTTTGTCGACCAGGTACAAATATAATATTTGAATGGCAATACATTAATTGTTACATTTTTATAAAGTAACCTTTTTTTTAATTTTGTTGCAGTGACAAATACAACTCTGTTCACTGCCAATTATGAACGAGTTTGATTAATTCGTTTTCATTTGAAAGGTTCTTTGTTAAATATCCAACGGAATATTTCAGAAAAAAAATATTCAAAATATTTTTATGATTATGGTTTTGAAAATAAATAAAATATTAAGTGAGATAGCCACTCAAAGTGGCTGTCCTCATTAATAATGAACAGTAAACACTATACTATAATAATTACATAAGTTCTAAATAAATTTACAATACCTGTGTCGAGCGTATCCCAAAGCCTTGTCAAGAAGACCAAGTCTCTCATGTGCCCTGGCTAAATTTAAATAAGCTTCAGCCCGCATGTTAGGCGAGTCCTGCTCGTCAGAGATACTCAACTGTCGGAGCGCAAAGTCTATGCTATCCCTATTAAACAAATAATAAATATTTATGTAGTAAACGAGACAGAACTTAGATTAACACTCACAAATTGCTTTTCCACGACCTTTTTCCTACCGAAATAACCATTCTGCTGTTTACTGATTTTAATTAAAAGTAAATAGACTACCAAATCAAGTCAGTTAATTTTTAAACGTCAATTTGTTTTTCTCATCATTTTAAATCTGGAAAAGTAAATACAATTGACAGAGACAGTGTTAAATTTAATGACATTCTAAATAAATTAACCACTCCAGTGGTTGCTTAAGATTAGAATAATTTCGTGGGATCAGTAGTTTACCTCTTGTATCTGATTATTGTTGAGATTCATGAATATACATACAAACGTGCCTGATTCTGACGTTTTTTCATTATTAAATCTATCAAGCTTTAAATATTATTTTGATAAAAGCAACTCATGTTAAATATAATTCTTTTTCTCCTAATTTTCTCGAAATATATGGATCTTATTTAGCTATTTATGGCCTGATATGGTCATATGTGCCCGAGTTTAATTTTTGACCAAACTTAGTGTTCAAAAATTCCGACAGATGGCGCATGATCGCTAAATCTTCTCCTTTCTAGAGAGTTGAGTTTCAGATGTTAAGTAATAAAATCCAAATCGTTTATTTTTTTCTCCTGAGAAGCTTTTTTATGGGTAATTTTTACGCATAATAATTTAAAAATTGCGTATGGATAAAATGAATTTCTTGTTAACAGAAAAATTTATAATTAGCATTAAATTAAATTCGCCTAATTTACTAACATAAATTAATTATAAGCATTTAAATAAAATTGATAATAAATTATAAGACTCTTTAAATTAAAATGTCCTAAATTTGTGATAATAGTCTATTGTGTTGTGAGCATTTAACTCCTTTGTTAGTGGTCTATGCATCAGAACCAGAGATGAGGGTTTGTAATTCCTAGATACAAGGAATTTATGTATATGTGGTCTTACATGAAATTTCTAGAATTCTGCGAGTACATAGTAAGGAATGCAATTGCAATACATTCATAAATATTTATAAACTGCAAAGGAGCGTTATAAAAAAAATAAATATTAAAGTTTTTATAGTAAAAAATAATTCTCATGTGAATGTAAAATCAAGAGGATCACCATTGGCGTTGATTTCTTAGAGTTTATTGGTCTAGTAAATGTAAATGAAAGCTTGTCAACTCGACAAATAAACTAAGAGCGCTCTAACGAAGTTTGACGTTAAAATCTGACGGATAAGTATAAATTACAAAAGTCAAATTAAAAGATTTTAATTTCTTTTGTTCCAGTGTGGAAAGCGAATAATATTTCAACGGGAACATAATAATGGAGAGAATCTATTAAATATTTAACTCAGCCACTTAATGTAATGTGCTTAACGTTTGGAATGTGATCTGGAGGCATTCAACAATACGACAGAAGGCGGTAAGTGCAGCACCATGTTCTCTATTTGTCAATATCGGTCAGTGCTGGTCATTGGTATTCACCAATAGGTATCTGTGGTGTTCGAATACCTTTATTCAGTCCAAGTTAAACCGAGTTCTCAGCTCAGCACTCACCAGTAAAGTTGTTAATGTCTCTCTCAGAATAGTAGGAACTCCAGTAAATGGAAAAAGTTTTAGAGTATGCGCATAGAAATCGCTCCTCGATGCATAAAATATAAGTTGAATCTTGAGAGCGGCGTCAAAGTAAAGCTAAGTAAAGCCAGGTAGAACAATGGATATCGACTATAAAATAATGTTAAATATAAGATTCGAGATTCCCACACAATGTATTCTATTTTGAGATATATTTTGTTCTTTTATATGGAATATTGAAACTATATTGACGATCGAAACCTCTAAAATATGCACCGTATACGTGTACGGAAGCAACACTCGATTAAACTCTGGAACTCTTTTTATCGCGGGATGGATTCCAAGAATAAAATTCTTCTTCGATGAAGCTGTGCTAGTTTTTTCTGGCGAAATGTCCGCGGAATATAGAGTAGAGTATAGCAATAGTAGAGTATGCAATTGTATCGGCCAACATAAACAGCAAATATTGATCAAGTTCGTGGAAAAAGAAAAATATGCTTCAATGATCGTATATGAGAAATCACAGAGATAAAATGGAGCTCAGAATTTTTTATGGCATTAAATTTTTTATGTAAATAAAATGTTTGGCTTTATCATACACGGCGTAGGTTAATGATTTTAGATAAAAGTCAATGGAAATTTTGATAGAGTCGATACTTTCACTGAACAGAATTTTTGAGTGTGCACGCAGAAAAAAATTTTGTTAAGATAACCTAAGATATGTTGTGGCAACAAATGAATTTGTTAACATAGGGATAATAAATCATATGTTAAAATAAAAAAATTAAGGTTACTAGAAAATAGAACGTGCTTTGCGCGCTTCTGCCAAAATTTTTATTATCGACGATTTAATTTAATTCATTAATATTTAACCGTTGTCATGGTAATCATTGCCATGGTAACCTTTGCCATAGTAACTGTTGCCATGGATAACAAGTTATTGATATGTTATAATAACAATTAGTATATTTCTTACCTAGAGCAGGAAAATAAGAAATGTCTCAGATTAAATGTAATTGTTGACCGAGGCGAAGCCGAGGTCGACAAACATGTGATCCGAGGCTTTCTTATTTCCTGCCCGTGGTGAGAATACTATTTTTCTCCTCGACGGAGGCGGAAAGCGGCATTTTCATTTAGCGCAGTGGGCGGAAAATTGACGCTTTCCGCCCGGAGGGGAGAAAAACAATTTTGTTACTATAACAAAATCTTTTAGTTGATTTGACATAATACTTTAGTTGGTATAACAAATTTTTTCATTGAAACAGCAAAATTATTCTATTAAAATAACAAAGAGAATTTGTTGGAGCAACAAAGACAATTTAGTGAAGTAATAAAGAGAATTTGTAAAAATAACAATGAGAATTTGTTGGAGTAAAAAATCATTTTGTAACAGCAACAAAATGATTTTGTTAGAGCAATAAATTGATTTTGTGATTTAAAAAAATGCTTTGTTAGTACAACTTAAAATATTTTGTTAATACAACTAATGGATTTGTTACTATAACTATAATTTGTTACTACAACATATTTTTCAGTTATCCCGTCTTTTGTTATTTCAACAAAAATTATTTTTATGCGTGTGCATTTTAGTTCAAACTACCCAAATAGTTCTATAGTTTTCTAATATTAATATACATTGATAAATATTGCTTTCTTGGTCAAGTTCTGATCTGGTTATTTATGGCTTACAAATATATACATATATTTATAATATAATAAATGTATATAAATAAAAGTAATTACTATAATTATAAATTAATGAGTATTGAACGGTATAAAAGCTCGTTTGAATTAAAATCCATAATTATTACCTTGTGCTTAAAACTCATTTATGATAACGCAATAACAAAGTCTCTTGCAGCAAATAAAATTAAATTATCGAACAATAATTTTAAATGTGATTATTAAATACATAATTAAATCTATCGATCCGTGAGCTTCAAGGCATCAATATTAATATTAATATTAATTATCATATTTTTTAATTACATTCGTTATTTAATACTTGGTGAAAAAGGTAATTTAATCAATTACACTACGGTAATTAGACTTTGCTTTTAATTAAACTTGAAAATTCTTTAGGATCTAATTAAAAGTTAATAGATATTTACATACTTAGCATAGTAATAAATATAAACATGCCTGTATTTTCCCCAGTCCATATACGCTTGGTAAAGATATCCTAGTAGAGTAAATTTGTCTTCTCGTTGTCGGATATTTTTTAATGCTCCTCGCCATTTCCGCACCGCCGCTTGCTGTTTGTGTGCTCGATATAATTTTAATCCTTGCTCCACCTGTAAATAATAATAATAATAATTCGTTAAATAATTTATGTCATATTTTTACAAGAAAAATTCCCTTAAAAATTAAAAATTTAATTTATTCATTTTTTAATAAAATAATTTCAACATATACTTTGATTGTAACAAACAAACAAATGATTAGCTTTATTAAAAAATATTTTCATAAAAAAATAGCGCTTTTTTTTCTTGTAAGTACGCGTAGTAAAAATAAATATAAAAGTACGGCAAAAAAAATTATGATAATCAATAGGACATAAAATGAAAAGAAAATCTAAATGTATATCGATTATTGGTAGGTATTCAGAGCACTAAAAAATTCTTTTGTCCATTTATTTTCTTTTTATTCGTATTTATCCTTAAAACAAAAAATATTTGTATAAACTGAGATACAAAAAGGACAGAGTAGAGGTTTCATTGAAGTAAACATTTTCCGGAATCGCTTGACAAATATGTCATAGACTAAAAAAAAAGTAATCGATTGTTTAAGAGATAGAATATGTCAAAGAATTCTCAGAGTTTGATTCATTTTTTACTTTAAATTTATGATATATTTAGTCTGGATAGTAACCGATCATTTTATTTGATTTCGAAGAAGAAAAATTGAATTATTGTGAAGCGATAGTGAATAGGTTTAGCTAATTATTTAATTAATCACTTAATAAAGTATGGGGTCAAGTTGAACTCACGGAATGGCCAGATCACGCAAAGCGAAGCTCGAAGCTTGGATATAACGATACCGTTGAGGGAGAATGCCAAGTAAAAGAGAGCAGTATCGATTTAACCCTGAACTTTAGTTGGTCTTAGGGAATGCACGTGATGGGGTCACGGAATAAATATACAATAATTGAGTTTCTATAAACTACGCGTCGATAGGTGTCTATTCTCTTGTATTTATTTTTTATTACTGTAGTTTCGAGTTCATGAACGAATTCGAGAGGACACTTGACTCAAATTTTTATGCAAGGTCAAGATTCTCATTTTAATGACAAGGTTTAGTAATTGGGGCAAGGTGAATTGGAATAAATGAATTATTTATTGTATTTTTTTTAATTTTTATTGAAACACACACATAAAGATTTTCAATGTTATTATTTTACGAATGAGGATTCATCTGCTTCTCAATAGTTCGCTTGATTTTTTTTTTGACTTCTTAAACAAACTTAAAGAAGTATTCTAGTCTAGAATTTTGAAAAGAAATTTTTTTTTTCATTGCAATTTAAAGAATACCTAAAATTATTAATTTTTGTTGTGATATTAAAATATTTGAGAAATTTTTCAATAATTTCTCAATTATAAATTTGAGAAATTTTTGACTGATAATTTTTTGCTCTTTGACGATTTTTTTAATCAAGAAATTTTTTAGTGAGAATTTTTTGCATGAGATAAATTTTTATATGAGAAATTTTTGTCTCGAGAAATTGTTACGGATAAATAAAAACACGGAGCCAAATTTGTGCCTCTCGACGAGAATACGCCCTTAGACCTTTTTTATAAAATATTTTTCCTCTATTTTCTGGGAGAGCTTCTTCACATTTAAACTAATAAATTTTTAAAGATTCAGTCAAAAATACTCCAGTCAAAGTTTTTTACTCTTAACATGCTTCTCATATACTACACACTGATAGAAGGATTTGTTTATAGTTAAAAAGATTTGTTAATATTTAACAAATGATTTATTAGAAGCCGTTTGTTAGTCCTTAACAAATATTTCTCAGTATTGAAAAAGATTTATTAATATTTAATAAATGAATATCAGATTTGTTAAATACAAACAAATCATTTTAAATACTAAGAAATATTTGTTTAATACTAAAAAGTGGTCTCTAATAAATGATTTGTTAACTATTAATAAATATTATTTAATATAAATAAATCTTTCTATCAGTGCACGGAAGAAAAAAATTTAACTTGACCAAAAGCTTCAAAAGCTAAAGTTTGTAAAAATTACAAGTAGTATTTTAAACCTCTGAACTACTTATCCACCGTAACATTCCCTGCGAAAATATGTCATGCGCATTTCGACAAAGATTTATTTCGTCCCAGCGTTGCATCAAATTTCGCTTGAAAATTTTTAATTTCGTGCATCAAAATTTAATGTAAAATAAATAAAAACTTCAAAGTAAGTCAACTATCGGAAAATAAACACAAGATTTATTCCCGACTAACCGTAAGAAAAAAAAAGAATTAATCCACTTCTTAATTACAAATAAATAATGGAGTTAGTTGCTATTTTTTGAAACTCTCAGCTTATAAAATCATACAACCTCTCCATTTAACATTTTTATTACCAGCGTAATGCGTAATTACAACATCGTACTCAGTCTTCAGTATTTTCCATGAGCATTAGAGTCAATTTGCAGAGATATTAATCTTGAGTTTGACCTCAGCACCGGGAAAAAGCTATTTACATCGATCCAACAACAGTTGAGCACGCACCCACCTAAACAACTGGGCCAAGTTCGTACTTTATATCTCTGTGTTTTATCTTTGTCTTTGCTATTGTTTTTATCTATCTGTCTTTATTTGTATCCATTGTCGATATTTACCCTCAAAAGCTCGACCCTTTGTTTCTAATACTTGAGTTCCGTATAGGTAAGGGATTACTTTATCAACTTTTAGCCCACTTTTCATCTATTCCAACTAAAATAAAAAAAAAAACCTTTTTTTTCTTACTTTCATTCCTACTTATATCGATAAAAATCTTTTTTCCTTAATTCAGCTTATTTCCGTAATAATATCATACTACGATAAAATATGTCGGAAATTAAATTACTTGGAAGCTATTTAGATCGGTAAACATTCTGTCAAATATAATAATAACAGCACTAAATTGTTTTCACCACTTTTAGTATATTGATGCAGAATATTTATGCTTTTAATGAACCAAGTCTCGAATTAAGTCTATTTTGACAGAATTTAATTAACATCCACGACATTTTGAGCGTGAGGCTGAAGCTGTCATCTTTAGGCTGGATCTAATGGAATAATTTATCGTTTAAACTTCCAAATTTACATTTTGCTTCGATAAGGATTGAAGTTTCTTTCATAACTTTGATCATAACTGCAACTGCTTTGTTTAGAAAAGCTTTTGAAAGTGGAAACAAAGTTCGGAAAAAAATTGTAGTGTAACATTCACACAGTGAGCTCGTATAATTTTCACCGCACCAACAAATGTGGTTTAAATTTCATTGTGGATTTAGCAGCAGTACTTTCATTAACTCCACTAAGTGCTTTGTGGTGTTCAATGAACAATTTTTTTCGTTTCTGTTGCCACACAATTTTTTATACATGCTCGGATGTTTTACTTGTTTTTGGTTACGACATTAAATTAATTGCGTTTACTCCAACTGTAGTAAATTGAGTCAGAAATAATCATTAACGCCAAAATTACGTTTTTAAAAACTCATTATAGGGTAAAAGCCCCAATTATTGACAGGGGTCTAAATATTGACACTCTAAATTATTTTTAAATATATTTAATCATCTGTAATAAGAATAACTATCATATAAATTTTTAATAAATTCTAATTCATTAAAAAGTTTAAAAAAATTCAAAATATTAAATATTAATTATTAAAGAAAAATAAATTAGCACCAGTTCATCAAACCAGCTTACAAACATTTATTTGATTGCTTAAAAAAAAAATGAATTAATAACTTTGTCTCTAATAGTGTCAATAATTGAGGCTTTTACCTTAGTTCTTACACGGAAAAAAGTAAACTGTAATAAATAACAGTCGATTTATAATAAGTAATGATCAACTGCTAAAAATTACCATATCAAACAGTAAAATCGTGATTTTACTATTCACTCTATAATATTTACCATTTAAACGTTACAATTTACTCTTTCCATGGAAGAAAATACTATTTCAAACAGTAATATTCGCTATGTAAATGTCTAAAATGTTTAAGTATAATAATTAAGAATTCAGACTTTGATATTTATCATTTCGTACCCAAAAAATGATCTTATGATACATAAAAAGTATAAAATAAAGTTAGTAGATTTCTAATACAAGCAACGTCAATATTTACAAAGTAAAATAGTAAATTTTAAACGCAACGCTAAAAATCAAACTGTAATTATTGATTTGTTTGGACTGGTAAAATGTATATTTTAAAAGTATAATTTTTACTGTTTGAAATGTTAAATTCTCCCAGAGTGAGACCCCCTTCTTTTTCATCTGAGTTCCCCTTCTCCTCATAATATGGACTATATATTGAAATGGCAATTTTTACTGTTTGAAACTGTAATTTTTTAAGATAAAAGAGTCGTTATTTACTATAGTGACAGCTACTCATCACTTATTTTGGATATTAAATTATAAATTGTGGCTTTTATACTTTCTACATTAAGTTCTGTAATATTTATATTTTTGCCACCCCGATGTCCGCTTTACTGTTTGAAACTATAAAAATTAACCGGAATCCGAGTGAATATTACAGTTTACTTTTTTTCGTGTAAGAAACATTTCTTGGTTTAAGTAAATTTTACTTGATTAAAGAATTTTTCTCTTGATTCAAGTTAATTTTTTTTTTCAGTGTAACTTTGTCTCTAATAGTGTCAATAATTGAGGCTTTTACCTTAGTTTTTAGTTAAAAAATTAATTTATAAAATTATATATTTTTTCTATGTCACAAACTTAAAACAGGTCCAAAAATAGAAAAACTTCACATAAAACCCAACCTGTAAGTTCCATCATCAAAACTCGAGATTTGAAGTAGATTTAAAAAGACAAGAAATTTTTTTCTTTATCTTCGAAGACAAATGAAGAACTTACTGTTCAGATCTGTCCCTCAGAGCAAAAATAGCCGTTAGTTTCACAATAAAAGCTTACTCTCAATCCCTCTCGATTCCGATCACTCGTTAAACCTCTTTGCATCGTCATCTATAAACTCGACCCTCGGTTTGTCGGACCGAATCAAGTGCTCTATCCCTTATAACATTTTTGCTTACTTTGTACAACTCACTCTTCGTCTACGCACTGGAATATTCTCTCATCAAAATATTAACAACAGAATTTTTCCATTGTTACATATAAGTATTCTCTCGAAGATCAAGTGTTAGAGAGTCGAATATTGATTCGATATAAATTCCCGTAAAGATAAAATATAAAACGCAGAAAGTAGGGATAAAAAAGTGAGTGCCATTTGTAGAAGCCACAGGATCTCTCTTGGGAGAGTAACTTACATTATTTTTCCCCAACATTTTTTTCACCCTAGCAAAGGGGAAAAAGTCCGAATAAAAGCAAGAATCGATTGACTTTACGTTTAGCAACCGACAGAATGATGCGAAAGAAAAGTTGATTAAATTTTAAATCCTTCCTAAGTATAACAATAAAAAAAGCTAGAGCAAAAAAATATGCCTTCACAATAAACTTTTTATAACAACTTATCTAGTTATTTACATTTTTTCTGCTTCAGAAATTAGTATCTTATTCTTCGGCACTTTAAGGTATAAATTAAACATTGCGGAATATTTTAATAAATTACTTTTGATATCAAAATTAATGAATAATTTTACTGTCACTCACGTTTACTTTTGTTATAATTTATTATGAAGATAATAATTGATGATTGGTGCGAAAGAATAAGATTTCTGAGATAAATTAGGATGAAAAATGTCTAGAATTGTTTTACGGCTTCGGAGGCAAATAAAGTTATACAAAAGCAAGAAACAGTCTCCAATCGAGCATTTTATTGGCGTCTGTTATCGGCAACACTTCTTAAACCTTACAACAGTTTGGCAATTTTACTTTTTTTTCTTTGTTCACTTCAATGTGTACATTTATTTTAACTTTTACGGCTTTGCTTTTAGTTATTTTTCAAGGATTTCATTTTCTGGGTGGTTTTATTTGTGGGAATATAAATAATTGAATTCATGCTAATTTTTTAGTTAAAAAGTTAAAATTATTAGAGAAATTGATCGTCTATCACAATCTGTTTGGAAAAAAAAAAAAAAAAAAAATGATACGCGTTTTATATCTAATCGATCATTTCTCATACAATTCCAATATTGGTATTACACTTGTTATATAATGGATTGAAATATGTTTCAGCTGGTGCTTTTCATGTATAATTCTTTTTCTAGAAACCTTTTGTTCTGCATATATTCTAAATCTAGTCCTTGGGGCCAATATTTTGAAATATAACATCTATACTAATAAATGGAGAGCCGGTTTTTTTGTCCGGTTAAACTGCGAAAACTACTGAACCGATCGGAATAATACTTATACCATAAGATGCAGTGTGTTTCGGAGAAGGTTTTAGTATATGATACGTTGGTGATTACTTATTCGGAGCCTATGTTTTTTTGACTTAGAAATAATGAATTTTTATAGTAACTAAACTTATTCTATTTATTTGTCATTTGTTTAAAATAAATTTTTTAATTCTATTTGTTATGTTTATATACTAGGCAGATTTCTTCACTTATGAGACCTGCAATTTCTTTAACTGAAACTTTCAATGCTCATTAAAATTTTTTTTTTTCGTATCAATTATTATTAATTTTTGTAAGAAAGACACGAGATTGTTATAATGATTGCACATTGAAAGTTACAATGAATATTAGCTAGAATAATTACATGGATAAAAGGTGGATGCCAATTCGATAGAATTGGGAATCTGTGCAAGTTAAAACAATACTCTAATTAAATTTCAAGTCTAGATCTAAAAATGCAATTCTATAAAGTGCCCAGCGGAAAGGGCGAGTAATAGTTAGTTAAATATAAAACACTAGTAATACTTACACGTCTCCTTGCTATTTGTTGATCAAATCGATGCCTACAACCGATAAGACACTCCCATATTCCAGCGCCAGTTCTGCTATTTTTGTACTGGCTATCAGTACTCCCATTTTGATATTCACTTTGATAATCCTCTTCAGCAAATTGATAAACGTATCCACAATCATCTGGGCTTCCGAGTAACGCTGTTGCCGATAGTTGATGACTCCCCGAACTCCTGAAAAGTTTATTATCAAATATATTTTAATCGATCAGTGATTATTTGATTAATGATTCATGATCGTAAGATGTAATACTGTTGCACTAAAAAAAAAGAGCATAAAAAATTGTGTTGTGTAAAAAAACAATATCCTAATGGGAAAACAAGGTTAATGATTTAAATAAATCGATTACATGGCTGTGTTAGTTTTCTGCTTCTGACGAGAGAGGAATGTCTTGTAACGTGATTCTATTGACCATAAACCGATGTACAACTTGCGGAAAACCCTCAACACTGATGTATATATTGTATTAGTGTAGTATTGTGGCAAAAAGAGACAGAAGTGAGATATTGGTGAGAATAGAAAGGAATAGAATGCTTTGAGATTTAACACAATGCGATGGATATCCACTGACATATCCAGCAAGTCTGTACTACCATTGAGCTCTTTGCATTGAAAATTATCACAACTTGCCACAATGTGGCTTGTTTCACACGGCCCGATTCTCTGGATGACTAGTTCTCTAAATCGGGCTTACTGTCTGCACTTATGCACCTCTATTTAGTGGAACGATTGTCTGTTTCATTATTTAATGTACATTATTTTTGGTTTCATAATTGCAATTTAAAAATACAAATAAATCTGCTTCTAGAAGTAATTAGGACAATATTAATTAAAAATATTTATTATTTGGATATTTTTAGAACCAAGAAGATATTTTCATTCATTTTTTCAGAATTTATGTGCAATTCACGTTTTTTAAGAGTTATTTGAATATCTTTAAAATTATTACAAAAAGAGGAGCAAGCTTTTAAATTAATTTTACTTATAAGGTAACAAAAAAAGAATTTTTTTTATTGTATTTTTAAAAAAAAAAAAAAAAAAAAAAAAAAAACACTTAAAAATATCAGGATATATTTAAGGGATTTTATCAAAAATTTTGAGGAAAAAGTTTCGGTAATTAGTACATTTTTTAAATCGAATTTCTATTAATTTTTAAATTTGAATAAAGAACAAAAATTCCATTTAAATATTACATTTTTTGAAAGTTTTACATTTTTTTTTATTTTCACTCACTTCTAAAGTGTCTGAAAACAGTTTTAGTACAAAAGTATGAAAAGAAACTTTTTTCTTTTCAAGTCTCATAAAAAAAAAAAAAAAAAAAATAAAAAAACCAGAAAATAAATTGACAAACATAAAAGGCATAAAAGTGTCATGTAATGTCTTAATTTAAAAGTTTGACAAATTTTACAGTAAAAAAAAATTGTTAAAGTATTTCGGTTAAATTCCGGTTGTCTCTTATAGCCGAAGACATCTTGTTCACCACGTAAATTTTTGTAAAAAAACATGTCCGTGCAGCTATATAAATATTTCTATGAATGAGATAAGGATTGTTGGCCGATGTCCCAGAGACCGAGTTTTCAAACTCGTGGCATCGGGTATTCCGGACACGGGGATGGAATCACGCTCGAGCCTCTTCTCTTTCTTTAATTCCGTCTTTCTCAAGCCTCTGCAATGCGACTACTGCAGCTTCACAAATATTTAATAAACGACATTACTGTTAGTGGTTTTACGACTAAAATCGCCCAAGAGTCTCCTAGTTACCTAGCCATTAACCAAATACTTCGGTAGAACCGAAGAATTTCACGACACCGAAAAATTTCAAAACATAAAAAGTATAATACTTAAAATTTAATCAAAACTTCTCCTGTTTTGGCGTTAATTACTTAGTTGCTCGAAGAAGATGAACATTAGAAGTTTTTGATACATGCTGAGACTAAGGCTTCATATAAGTTCGGAGTTTATACAACTATCACTATGCTACCGAAATAATTTTGTAATAAGGCTGCAACGTCGTAGTAGTGCATAGCTTACACTAAAAAAAAAAAAAATTGACTTGATTCGAGAGAAGAATTCTTGTACCAATAAAATAATTTTGAAAAGGCTAATTGCACTGAGAGAAAAATATGGTCAACTGAACTAGGAAAATTTAGTTAAATAGCATCACCACTATTTAATTGCAGTTCTTGTACCTAACATTATTTATTATATTGAACCCCAATAGATAATTACTTAAACTATTTTCAGTTAAATATCAGCTTGATAGCCATCTTGATTAACTTTAACTCAGAAAACAGAAAAAATAATTCGGATAGCTCGGACCGGGAATCGAACCCGGATCTTTTGGTTACGAACTAAGGGCTCTTCCAGTTTAGCTATCTGAGACGTTGTCCGTAAAAACCTTTCAGTCACCTAATATCTTTTTGTTTAACACGATAACATAAACATATTTATTAAAATATAGTCGATATAACTATTTATCAATAGTTACTTAAACTAATGCATAGTTTGAGTAACTACAAAAAAAAAATTCAGAAAACTATATTTTCATAATTGTGATGTTATGATTCAGTTAACTATGCACTTTTCTCTCAGGGTGTCTTGAATCAAGACGGAAAATTCTTGAATCAAGTGAAATTTACTTGAACCAAAAAAAATTTCTTAGTTTAAGAATTTTTCTACTTAAGAGTCCAGTCCCTATGATTAAAGCTTTTTATTTCTCTTCTAAACAAAAAAGATTTTCTAGGATTTACTAAGATCCTTGTAGAGAATGTGAAAACGATTCGATTGGTATATAACAATCATTAGAAATAACTTTATCGAAAGTTTTAAAACCTAAACTAGTTTAACCTTAACAACTATTACTTTTACAATACCCACGGGGAAATATAAAAATGAAAATTAAAAATTTTTTTTAAGTTAGTAAACTAATCAACTGTTTGGCCTAGGATCCTTGTAGAGGATGTGAAAACGATTCGATTGATACATAACAATCATTAGAAATAAATTTATCGAAAGTTTTAAAACCTAAACTAGTTTAACCTTAACAACTATTGCTAACAATACCCACGCGGAAATGTAAAAATGATAATTCTTAATTTTTTTCAAGTTAGTAAGCTAATCAACTGTTTGGCCTAGGATCCTTGTAGAGGATGTGAAAACGATTCGATTGGTACATAACAATCATTAGAAATAAATTTATCGAAAGTTTTAAAGCCTTATCTTACTCACCCTTATTTAAACTTACTTAAACTAGGCACGCGGGCATTTTATCGTGATTGCATTACGAGTGCAACAAGGATAGTACCCTTTTTTCACCGTGAGTGTGACGCGAGAAAAAGATGGGACTTGCTGTTAATTCAAGAAGATTAAAATGTCTTCAAAATTATATACTTTATTTAAGAACATTTTTTTTCGGTGTACACTGATAGAAGGATTTATTTGTATTAAAAAAATATTTGTTAATAGTTAACAAATCATTTATTAGAGACCATTTTTTAGTATCAAACAAATATTTCTTAGTATTTAAAATGATTTGTTTGTATTTAATAAATCTGATATTCATTTATTAAATATTAATAAATCTTTTTAAATACTAAGAAATATTTGTTAAGGACTAAAAAGTGGTCTCTAATAAATGATTTGTTAAATATTAACAAATATTTTTAACTATAAACAAATCCTTTTATCAGTGTATGCATAATTATGCAAGTATTGCCTTCATATTTATTTGGAGTTTCCGGAGCAGATTGGGGCAGCTGGCTGCGAAAGTTAGAATGCAAGATTTGCTTACAAGCTGCATGCCGATTGACAGAAACTATAGAATTTCCCGTTTTATCAATGAAACATGGTTAAGTTAAGTTAAACTTAACTAGAACGCTAAACACTGATGACTATTTGTATGCAGACTGATAGCGAATTCTGGCTTTCCAACTTTTGCAGTCAGATTGCCACAAATCTAAGAGTAATATCTGAACAGTCTGTACTGGATTTGCCAACTCGTCTTCTTTTAAAATATTTCTCTCAGATTAAATAATTTTTTAGTTGCAATGAAACATCAAATAAGTATTTTTTCAGATTAAAAAAAAAAAGATTAATCTTTTTAATTATAAAAAATTAATAACAAAAACTTGTAAATTAAACTGGAAGCAAGGCACTTTTTTGCAAGGATTTAAAATTAATCTGATATTATAATTTAAGTCCTTGTGTTATAATGTAAGAAGAGAAGATTAATTAACAGTTTAGTTGAAAGTTGATACAAACCCAAGGTAATGCTTGGACGCGACAGACTCCCATGACATGGCTGTATCTCTTCTGTTGTTGCTCCACTCCAACTCGTTCGTTTCCTCTTCTCCTGTTGTATCCCAGCTCCAGACTCATCTCTCCCTAGTGTCATTATCTCTAACACCACCACCGCACTTGCATGCCACGCTTAAACAATACATGCCAACTTCACTTGTAACTTAACACCCGCTACCACAATTTTATACTTTATCTATCTATTAAATTACGCCACACTTCAATTCACATTTGTTACTCTCAAAAACTTGTTATGATTATTTTTAACTTTAACTACAATTACTTTTATGTAAAAAAATATTACGATAATTTTTAAATATAAAATATGGTATATTTGAATCGCTGTTTACGTATTCTGTCTATTATTTTTTAAATATTTTCAAATTTATCCAGGCAATCCACGAGTTCTTGATGCCATCTTGATCTGTGATTTATTTAAAATTTTTATCTGAAACAATTAAAAAACCTAAATTTAAATTTTATTTAATTTGTTTTTAAAGGAAAATTGTTATTGTTACTTTGTTTTATAATTTTGCGACCTAGTTACCAAAAAATTAAATAATCGTGACAAAAATAACCTCTGATAAAAATTCGATATCGAAAACCAGTGACGCGTTATAAGCATCAAGTAAAATTTCGTAATATTTAAAAAAAATTGTAGCTACATATTTTTAGAAGAATATTCCATACGATAATTTCAATGTTGTACATCGGCTTTGTTTCCATTTGAACAGTTTAAAAATTTACAATAAAAAAGAAATATATAAAACGCATATAAATTCACTCATTTGAAAGGAAAACCACCAAAAAAAATTAAAGCGATCAGTTTTCGGTCAATAAAAACATTTTAGGAATTCCAATTAATTTTAATGGAAATAAAATATTCAACGCGTATCAAATAAAAAATACGAAAGTATAAAAAAATCCGAAGCTCATCGATGAATAAAGAACAAAGATTATTCCACGATAAAAGAGATAAAGTATAGCTAAAGGTGAATTTAATGTAAAACTGGCGTAAAGTAAGATGTTGGAAAAAAAATAAGGCGCCTGAAATTTCTTTAAGTCAAGAGAGAGGGATGAACCGAATCAGAGGGAATATTTAAATAAATATCATAAAATTTAAACTTTTCAGTTATAAATGACTCTAAAAATTTATTCTTTATTCTGGAGCTTTTTTTTGACAATATAATGAACATTTTTATTTAAAAAAAATATTTTTAAAGAATAAGAGCATCTTGAATCAAAGTTTTAAGCTAAGTAATTATTGTTGGTTCAAATAAATTTTATTTTTATGTACTTTTATATACATTTCTTGTTGTTAAAAAATGTAGAATATACATATGGATTTAACTCTTGCAAAGTGAGATGAAAATATTCCATTCTGCAACGTACAAACAATGTAAATAATGTATTTAATATTTCTGTTGCGAGAAATCATTGAAAAAGTTAAGGCTTAAATAGAGTGGAGTCTGTTCTTTGTTTGTGATGAAGCGTACAGCCAATGTAATGTGATAGTCGTGAGGTACGCACACAGTTGAATATGTAAACACCTTTAGCTAGGTAGCGCAAGATGATAATAATTGTTTACTGCTTTATAAACCGTACAATATACAATAGACATTATTCTGTCACTAACAAGAGTGTGTTGTATATTGTAGGTTTATTTTCATCATCCCTATAAACTTTTGCGCGTACTGTAGCTGAACTCGACTGTTGCGGTACGAATCACGTTCTACCTCATTACGAGGTGTACTAAACTTTAATTGCAATGCTTGTTATGTTTTATTTTATTTTCTCTTCTCTTTTAACCATTTTTCTCTCTCTCTTTATGCTAATAAACTATTTGGGTCTTTTTTATTTGTCCACAGGCATCTTAAGCTCTAGTTTCTTTGTTGAGCGGCATTTTCTCACGCGTTTCTTTACATTTAAAAACAAAAAAGATGCTACCAGCCCCGAGGAGTTTTCGTCTTATCTTTATGTTATAAGACGACGTAATCATCGCCTCTGCTTGAATACATTTATCCGATTTTACTCTTTTTTTAATGAAATTTTATTACACTTAGAACGAATAATTATTAAAGTTAGAAATTAATTTTATTTCGAATAAATTTAAAAGATATTATAAGCGCTGTTACTGAAAAGGGAAATATGCTTCTAGTTTTGCGTTAAGCTTATATAATTCTGCGAGAAAATGAAGATTTAAATTAAATGATAAAGCTTGCGCTGAAGATGATATTTTTATTAAATTCAAAAAAATTTGAAAAATAAAATAGGAAATTTTCGCTTGTTATATAATTTGATATTGAAACTTTTTATTCGTAAAAAACTTTTTAAATAAATTTGTTAGGTGGCTGCATAATTTACTCTTTAGTTTATTGAAAAAATATTGTCTAATATGTACAGCAAATAAAACGGCTGCCCAATTTTAAAATACAGTAATTGCAAAATTTTTATACCTAATTTTTTTTAATTTTGCTGCATTTTTTATAGCTTTTAGACCTTAATTTCAAGTATTTTTTCTTATAAATATTTATATTCAAATATTTTCTATTCATAAATCAAATTTTTCATCAATTTGTCAGGCAAACTTTGTTTTAATAAGAAAAATTTAAAAAAATTTTTAAATGTTAGTTACTGTGTTTTGAAATTGGGCAGCCGAAAAGTAATAATAACTTTAACAAAATTATTAAATAGATTTTCAATTTTTCTAATTTTTCGGAAAATGTTTGCTTAAATTTTTATCAAGTTAAAATCAATAAAGAAAATTTATTTCAAAGAAAATCTTGACAATTTTGTCATTTTAAAAAATTTAATTCTAAAATCAGAACAATTTTCTTTATTTTCTAATCGTCAAAGTCAATTTTTAAATTAATTTTTGGATTTATTTCTTACGTTTTTAAAATTAATAGTTTTAAAAAATAGCAAATTCATAATTTCGATCTTAAATCAAACATTATTTTGCCTTAAATTAACGTTCAGCCTGCTTATAATTAATGCAAAAAAGTCTCATATTTGTAATTTATTTTTTGTTGTACCCGAGGCTCAACATAAAAAATAATGTAAGCAACGCTATTCTTATTGCCGAGGCTGACGGCTGTCGAGTATCGTGAGGCCCGAGATCTGTGACGTAAGGTCTTACCCCCAGCCCGTGACAAGACTCGCCCCCACTCAACGAGGGTTGAGAGGACTACGAGAGAGATTGTTAGGGGCATTCCGACGCCACCCTTCATGAGGACCTCACGCGATGGGTCCTAGTACAACACCACCCAGTTATTGTCATCCCTTAATTATATTGGCTTTTATTAGATGTCTCATTCCGTAGTCATTGTCGGGTTATTACTTGTAGATGTATAAATAAATATGAGTGGTATACAAAATATAAACCTCGAGTCTTACAATAAGTAATAATTTATACTTCTAATAAAAACAAAGGTCGTTAGTTGTAAAAATTCATAACTTTTCCGTAAAGAAAGAAAATAAAATTTACGTTAAAAAAAACTATGCAAATATTCTGGAAAAAGAAAAAAAACATTAAAATTCATGCGTATAGATGATAAACTAAAATAACAATTCCCAAAAGACAAATATTTCAGCAATATATATATAATAAAATAAAAATAAAAAAATGATAAACTGTTCCTTGTTTTTTTATTTAAAAATACCGAAAGAATATAAATGATAAATAAAAATTCCTCTGGCTTGATGAATTAATTTATTGTCTCTTGATTTTTCATCCCCCGGTTATTTTTATTCATAACAGTACTCGTTGAGCAAAAAAATAACAGTAGATAGAACGTGTGAAGAATAAAAGTGTAATAATTTCCATGACGTATTGCAATAAAACAGTTATTATAAAATTGCAGCAAACGAATGTTAATTCCAAATTTACATAAAGCGACTTTGTTTGATCCAGAAAAATGTGCATTAAGGTCCTTTGAGCTGTTATACACCAACTGATAGCAATTTAACATCCGTTAAAAAATTCATGAGGCTAAAATTGTGCTCTTACTATCTACGACTCTTTATAATATACACATATATTTATGTGACCGCAGAAAAAATCTTTAAATCTTTTTAAAACTGAGAACTAAAATCGAAGCTTTGAAATTAAACGTCGAAAAACTTTAACGGTAATGCCGATTGAGTTTGAGATGAAAGAAAAAAATATAAAACTAAGACGCTGAATCTGAGTGAATTTCACGAGAAACTTTGAAAAGAAGAATAATATTTAGAGTCGAGTAGAAAAAAAAATAACGTTTTTCTTTAATAATTAAGTTAGACAATGTTAAGGTTTTTATTGAATAAACACTGAATTATAAAAGAAAGCTAGCTACCATCCAGTCACTATGTGACTGCGGTGACTAGTGAACTATACGTAAATAAAATTTTCCTTTATTAAATAATGACTTTTGTTAAATTGCACAGTACTTTCTTAAATATTGACGTTTTTAAAGATATAAGCTCATATCGATGGTACACTCATCAAGAGCTTTCATTTAAGTACCCACATGCATTTTTGATATATTTTTCATATATTCATATATATAATATATATAAATATATAAAATATATGAAAAATTGATGTGGGGAAGACGCTTGCACGTGTGAATGTGTAAGTAAATATGTGTGACTACGTTAGCTATAGAAACTAGTTAGTCATACAGTTAGTTGTGTCTTTGTTTGGCACATATTTTACTGGACACTGGCGCTCTCTCTCTAACAAATAAAGAGACGTTATTTTTAATTAATAATTAATTATCTATGCGGTTAATTGAAAAATGGCTAAGGACTTTTCATCTCAGAATTATTTTTTTCATCAGATGCTACAATGGCGTCCGTGACTTTTAGGACACTCTGTATATATATGGTATTTGTGAAATATATAAATATATAAAATACATAAAAAATTGATGTGGGTACTTAAATAAAAGGTCTTGATGAATATAACATCGGGATGAGCTTATATCTTTAAAAATGTCAATAGTTCACAAGATACAAGGCCATTTCTTAATTATTGACATTTTTAAAGATATAAGCTCATTCTGATGTTACGCTCATCAAGAGCTATCATTTGAGTATCCACATGGCATTTTTTATATATTTTATATATATGGTATTTGTGAAATATGTAAATATATAAAATATATGAAAAATTGATGTGGGTACTCAAATGAAAGGTCTCGATGATTGTAACATCGAGATGAGTTTATATCTTTAAAAATGTCAATATTTTACAAAATAAAAGGTAATTTCTTAATTAAGTATCTAGAAATAGAGCATTTTTTAATGTAGCCTAAATAGTTATATTAAATTGACTATCGGTGAGAATGATATGAAACTTTTAGAAGGCACAAATTCAAGTCAAGACCTTTACAATGACACTAAATTTCACTAAAAATACCCATTTTATCATATGACTATCCAGGACACAAAATTTTTCTTATTCTCTTAAATAGATTATAAAATTTGGATTTTTATTTCAAATCAAATTAAAAAATTTTTGCAAACACTTTAAACTTTAAACATCCAACCATACTTTCCACCGTAAAAAACGCTTCTATCAGTAGTGGTAAAATTAATCCAGGTACTCACTTAAATAATGACCAAAAAACTTTTTGTAGTTATTAAATTCCTCTTAAACAAAACTCACTTGTCAATCACTTCACTGATAAAAACAAAAACGGCAATCGATTCTCGAAGTAACTCGCATTAAAAGCTTGCGGGTTCTATCTACAATCGGTCTATCGTAAATATGAGTAAGCTTTATAACGTACATACATATGTCGTATATATACGTGGAGATACGCGTATAATAGTGATTGAGAACACGATAATGCGAATAAGTCGGTGCGATGGCTGAGGGTGGACTGTCGCGCCCGAGCCGCAGCAGCCCGCAACAGAGCCACCCCTTCTCTGTCTAAATTCAGCCCCTCTTTTCGTCATGGCCTTCTACTCGGTCAGCCAGAGCTTCGCCTACATCTCCTTATCCACCCCGGTTACTTTTTAAGCTGCATCTGAAAGCTGAAAACTTTTGCTCCAAGCTATAAACCCGAGATAAATTTTTTATTTAATATATTATTACAAGATAATAATTGTAAGCATAATTGCAAGATTTTATTAATAGCTCGTGGTATATTCTTTGACATTTAGGTGTCGACATTACAATTAATGCGGAACTGCATGATCTAGTCATTGGGGACACGTGACCTTTATAGTAAATGCCCCGAGGGGGTTGGCTTTCAGAGTGATAGTAAGGTGAGCGTTACAAGCCACCGTTACTGCTAATTTCAGACAGTTTGCTGTATATATATACGTATATACCAGTCGTGAGTATGTATGTCGCGTGGACTCAAGAGTAGAGTAAGTGGAACGAGTGTACAATTGGTCAGACAGGTTTATTCAAACGTTATAGGTCATATGTTTTGAGGTATTAAATAAAATATAATATTTAAGTTGTTTTTTAAATAACAAAATTTTATATGGGTAATTTTTTAAATTAAAAGCGCCATCTCGGCTGCCCAATTTCAAAACACAGTAACTGACAATTTTAAAATTTTTTCTTATTAAAAAAATATTTGCGCGCCAAATTGATGAAAAATTTTATTTATGAATAGAAAATACTTGAATATAAATATTTTTAAGAAAAAACACTTGAAATTAAGGTCTAAAAGTTATAAGAAATGCAGCAATTCTAAAAAAAATCAGGTATAAAAATTTTGCAATTACTGTGTTTTAAAATTGGGCAGCCGATCTATTTTATGAAAATGAAGTTAGCTGACATTTCAAAATGTTTAGAAATTTTTTATTGAAAAAATTTCAATTAAACAATTAAAAAAAAATTTCACTTGTAAAAAAATTGAAAAACTATGAGTGCAATTTTTTAGAAATATCTTTTTAGTTGTAATTTAATTAATAGAAAAAATTACAAATTTTTAGACGTCTGCTAACTTCAGTGTCATTCTATTTTTGGGGAAAAAAATCGATAAATATCGATATCTTGTTTCTTTATTTTCTTTTTCTCTACAGCAAATTTACGAATTATCATTCATTAAAAATTTATAAATTTTATTTTTATATTTTTTTAAATTTGAAATTAAAAAGATACTTACTTGTTCCGCTTTTCATTAAAATTTTTGAAGAATCAGTTTGTATTCTTAAAAAAATTTTTTTACCCCAACTTCATCAATAATGAAGTTAAATTGCTGAAGTATTACTGAAATTATTATTATGAACTTGAATTTCCATGATAAAATTTTCATTTTATAGAAAATTATGTAAAATATTTTATATTAATAATATTTTATTGGATTTATTAAAATAATTTGAATACAATATAAAGAATGTTTTTTTTTTTTTTTTTTTTTTTTTTTTTTTTTAAATAGGATTTCTTTCTATTTACTTGAATTAAATAAAATAAGAATACTTACTATGATCTATATTCATTTACACTAACAAGTGGAGTTCAATTAACATCTGCTCCTTGAATAATTATGGTTAGAAACGTTGCAATAGTTCCAGCAGCCTGAAAAATATTATTAATTAATTAAAAAAATCAGAAGTTGATGCATTGAACTTACAATTCCTAAGAAATCTCGATCCAATGGCAAGGCTCCATAAGCAGAAAACTCTACTTTAAAATGCGAAAGATCATTGGAAAATTTATACAGCTGAAATCACAAATAAAAAAAAATTACTTTATTTAAATTTATTCTTAACATAAATTTTTATTTAGTCAAATTTTTTTTTACCTGTTCCTTGAATTTCGGATTTATCGGACGTCGATTTGACAGTAAGCTAATAATTTGCCCTGTTTTTTTACTCTGAAAATCATAATTAAGAATCAATTGATCAATAAAAAATATTAATTTTAATAAATCCTATAAAACCATACCAGATCGGTAGTTTTGGAAACTGCAGAAGTTAGCACCAAAAACAAAAAAATTCCCCAAGGAGCAATCAATCCTGTCGCAATGTGGAAAAGAAAAAGACTAAATGCTTTTGGAGGAGGCAGTATGAAAATAATGTGTAAACTGACAATAGCATCGAATCCAAAGAGCAGTAGAGAAATCAAAACAGTTAGTCCATACAGATTGTTTATTTCTCCAGAAATTTCCGACAATTCAATGTAAATTCTCTTGATATTATTGATGTCTCGACAAGCGGATTCATCCTCTAACAATCTATTGACCCTCAATGCAGGAATTTGAGCAAGATCACTCCTGATATCGTTCATTTTCTTAATAGATAAATTGACCGCCTTGATCTGCTTGCCGACAATGCCCAAAAGCAGAGTGAATTGAACAATTATCCAACTGCAGACAACATTAGCAAAATTTGTGGACAGAACGGTTCTTATGGAAGAATTTGGCAGCTCTAACAGAATCTTCACAAGTGAAACTAAGAAGTTAGTGATGACAATGAAGTAACTCAAAAAATCTTTCGAGTAAGAATCCGCACTTATGTTCAATTTTTGATTGACACTGATCAACCGGTCAATAATGTTTATCATAGATTTCTGTGTAGAAACAAAGAAGATCAAAATCCAGCTAACACTCACGGTTGTTATAAACGAAGCCACGTTCATGACGATCTTATAAGTCCGGTTGTTAATTATACTAACGCTATTTTCCTCGGGAAAAAATTGAAAGTAAAAATTATACAGTGCATATACTAACACCAAAAAAACGTTGTAGCCAGATCCGATGTATGAAATTTTGAAGATGTTTTGAGTTTGATTAATTCTGCAGTTTTGTTTTGATATTTTTGAGTCTTTTAAAGCCCAAGGTGACAATCCAACAATTTTGTAGATAATATATTGAAATATCAAAAAGTATCGGTATATTTTGTTCAAATTTATACACTGCATTTTTTTTTTTTTTTTTTAATTGAACTGGAATGTGTTCTCAAGAGTCTTTAGTACAACTGGGAAAATGTCGCATTAATCGCGTGAGGATAGTTAATTATTATTTTTTCATTTCTACTAATGAACAGATGAGCGGAAGATATGCTGTGGAATCTTTGAATAATTGATGTAATAGTTATTATAATGGACTCTACAGAATAATTATAATGGATTTAATATCAATACTAGTAATGTGGGGATTCGGGCGTTTAGTGCAATAGAGTTGGAAACTTATTAATTTGATCAGCTTGGATGCAAATTGTAATTTATGTCGCAACGGACTTACATCAATAAAATATATTTTAATATTAATTATTAATAAAATATAGGCTCAAATATTCAAGCTTGTATTTTTAATTTTCTAAACTGCTCTACTAATAATTAATTTAAAGTTATAAATTAATAAATAAATAAGCAGAAAAAATTACCATTAATTAAAATTTAATCGATAATTGTTGTTGAGTTTTTAATTAAATAATGGAATCTCATAGCCAAGATAATTTTATTTTTTATCAGATTTTAAAATCTAGCATCATTGATTTCAATACTGCGCCCTTTATTGGAAGTTTATTAATCTCTAAAACCTGACAATGTTACACAGCAGTCAGTTTAATTTCGGTCAGACATACGTTCCGTATTTGCCAGAGAGTTTGATTAAATTTTAATGAACGACCTAATGTCCTGATTAGTTCACTAATTGGATATGTTGCTGGTTAGTTTCAATAACTAATTTAAAAAATTTAGAGCAATATAATTTTATAAAAGTTATTTTACCGAAAGAATGCACTTTTACGAAATCAATTGAACTGAAAGAAACGCTTGGAGCTCAAGACATTTCTTCTTCAACTCAGTAATTTTTCTATTTTCATTCTCGTTTTTACTTTCTTATATGTGGTTAAATTCTATTTTTTTGTACTTTGATTTTATACTCATCCCAGAGACATGATGTCGTTTCCGTTATCGACGTCATTCATTTTTCTCAACGATAACGGATATATATCAGGTCGTTTGGGCTCCTAGTGTGTATAGCGAAGGGATACGCAGTAAAAATGGGAAAAATGAGGTGCAAAAGATATGAAACTCTAAAGTTACTACGATACAGACTTTCATATTCTTTTCTTGTTTCTTCTCTTCCATCTATTTAATTTTTCGTGCTGGAACAAATTGAAATGAAACTTTTTTCAAGATGACAACTTTAATTTTTATATCATTGTTTTTCCTGTTATTATTTTACTGACCTTAATAAAATTAAAAAGATTTTAAAACTTTACTAATTAATAAAGCTTCTAAAATTTTACTATTTTTTAACATTTTAAATTTTATTTTTATAAAACAAATAAAAGAAACATCCAATATTTGAATCGGTTTATTACACCCTTTTGAAGATTAAATTTCGGGTTCGTTTTTTATTTGTTAAACACACAAAGGTACGGCGAATAATTTTTGTCACGCAATTCTCCTCCAATTCTCTTGGCAACACTCCGTTGTTATGGCCAACGATGATATCCTAAAGTGTATTACGTATTTGGATAGCTTACCATAAATGTAAATATTACCTCCATCATATACTTTTATCTCTCTCTATTATTTAACTGCTACTATTGAACGAGCCACGTAAAAACTTTAACTTGTAAATTTTATAATTTTTCTCATTTATTCCTAAATTTTTTTTATCCTTCTATAACTCTTCTAAATTAATAAAATTATTTCAGTTTAGTTAAACGTTTTACAATCTATTAATGCTGTCCTCTTTAGAAATTCAACCGATTATTATCATAGTTTGTAAAATTGTAATAAATTTTTGCTTCAAAAAAGTCTTCCATTTTTTTCACTACACTGAGAGACAATTTTATTTAATAGTAATAAAATTTTATTACTATTTAATAAAACGTTTATTTGGCTAATAAAGGGGAAGGGGAAGTAAACAAGAAGGTTAGGTTAGGATATCTCGTTGAAAAATGTTTATACTATTTATTTATTGAGATATTTATTAACAGATTTTACTGTGAAAATATATTTGAATATATTATAATTAATTGATGAATATTAATTTTTTTTTTTGAGATTAGATTTGTTTTAATGACTTAATATTCGTATAAATGACAGCAAATGAAAGCGACGCTCGTGGCTATTTTAATAAACATATAAGGTAAAAGTCCCAATAGATGGTCATGTACCAGTATATGATCACTCCATGTATTTGTATACCTATATTTGTGAATATAGATATACAAATACATGGAATGATCATATACTGGTACGTGATCATCTATTGGGGCTTTTACCTTATTAGTATTTAAGAAAATTTTATTCATATGAAATATAATTTTATTAATATTAACTAATTTTTCTTTTTAAGTCCAAATAAACTTTTTTATTACTATTAAATAAAATTGTCTCTCAGTGTAAAATATCTTCAGTGTAAAGCACTTTAACTTAACTGACCTCCAAAAATCTATTCAGAAATAGAAGAAATCCCAAAAAAAAGTCCTGATTCTTTTTTACTTTATTTCAAATCCATTCAATCGATAAATTGTTACGTAACTGAAGGATTTCAAAGTCCTCTCAATCTCAACGTTCTTCAAAGTCTCTAAAGTGCTTTATATATACAACACACTATTTTTCTTTACAGTTGGTTGATCAAGCTTTTGTGTTTAGTTCAATTGCAGGAGCTTTTATTAAGTGGATACAATTGGGCATGCTGTTGGTGCAGTAAAAAAAAAAAAAATACAAACTATTGAGATATATTTCAAATTTTTCTCTCATAATTATCAATTAATCTAGAGCTTTTTTCATTCTGGCGAGCTCACATTCAATCCATTGAAGTAATCAAGTTACAAATGAGATTATATTTGATTTTATTTAACCGTGATATGGAAATTTCCGATACCGGACTATTTTAATAATTACTGTTTTATTTTTTTAATCTTTTACCGTAAAGTCTTATCGTCGATAGTGCATTAGTACAGAGTGATAGAGCAATTTAGCATGAGCATGAGCATGAGCGCCACTGCTTGTGCTACAGGCGATTTTTAATTCGTTGATAATAACGTCAGGCCGGAAAAATTGAAAGCTATTAAAATCTGGCTCTTCATAAGTTCGTTAAATACTTTTCCTTTCATTATTTTCTGTTACATTTGCAATTAAGTTCGTTTATTGAATATTAATTAATAAAATGAATTCTATTGTATTCAATGCTAACGTCACTTTATTTTTATTTATAATTAATTGGAAAACTTAATCTCTTTGATTTAATTATCAGTGAATGAATTTTTATTTAATTTATTTCGAACATGGAAAAAGATACTTGATAGTTCAGAGTCATACACCGGGTCTGGGCCCATAACCTATTGGAGTTCTTAATAAGATACTAGTAAGTGAATATAATATGAACATTGAAAAAAAAAAAAAAAAAACTAATTGCTTCTAATTATTTATTTGGAATAATACCGGAAATTCATTCTTAAGGCGAAGGAATAAATTTTTCCGTTTTGAAAATATATATTTATATTTATATACGGATTTCTAGTGTACAGGCGTAATAACGCCCTTTTAAACCCTAAGCCTTATCATTCTGCTTAGTTAACTCTGCCTTATCATTGCGGCTGTGGACCGACTTGTGCCTTCTGTACCGCATTTGCCCTGATCCTCACCACTCGGATATTGGAACAGTAACATGGGAAAACCACAGAAAAAACTCATGTTAGTACAGTCGGAGCTGGGTTAAGTCTACAGTGACTTATAGGAAACTCTTCTTTATCGACCACTGGAGCATTAGGCCCCTCTCCTAGTGTTCAGAGATCCCTCGCGCTAGCCAACGCTGACTAGAGTGGTCATCCATTCAAGTTGTTGCTTAAAATGTGTGATCGCCCAAGTCAGACGTGTGCCGCCCGGATATCTCTGCCACTTCCAGAGGCTGGCGTATAATCACTGAAAAATATTGGTGCGTGCTGGGATCGAACCCGGGTCCCACTCTTTCGAAAAGCGAGCACCGAGCCGACCAGGCCATTGCCAACCTCTGTGCCGTTTTGAAAATATAATTTTTAAAGCATCCTAGTAAATCCTTTAAATACAAGAATACACTATAGTTCCGTTAACGTAGATTGGCTGTGTGTTGAGAGCACGTGTCTTTACATAACGAGGGTCGAGTATTCGAGTTCATCATTTGCCAGGATAATTAAAGTTTCCTTCTTTGCCAACAAAGATGTAGTTCAAAAATTAACTAAAGAGGATGCTAATGTCATCCGCATTTTTATTTTAACTATTTTTCATCGGGAATCGTAAAATTATAAGTTTAAACAAAATTTATTGTTGTTTAGCCTTACGGAAAAAAGAAAACTCGAAAAATTACAGTATATAATGCAACATGGCGGTTCGTGATGAAAACTGGAAAAATTACAGTTTTAAATGTAATTATTACAGATTTTGCAAGAATTACATTGTAGAATGTAATATTTACATTGAAAGCTCTGAATATTAAATTTAAAAAATGAATTTAGAAAAATGTTATTTCAAATTGTAATTTTTCTAGTTTTGATTACGACGGGACTGATTTTACATTTTATACTGTAATTTTTCGAGTTTTCTTTTTTCCGTGCTGATACGGTCATATATAACCAGATTGGGCAATATATTTTCAGATATAAAAATCAATCAAATCAGCAAATTTTTCCCCAAGACATTTTAATAACCAACCCAAAAAACCTCCTTGGCATTTTCCATTGTTACTCTTCCAACCCCTCACTTATCATCTCGTTTCTTATCGGGGGAAAAAATGTCAGTTTAATAGACGAGGCATAAAACCTGCAATAAATTCGTTATAAATTTTTTTCCAAGCAATGCAATAACCGTTAAGTCTAGAGTCTCGCCGTAAAAAATTTCTATTCTGTCCGTAAGACAGCTAAGCGTCACTCCTAGCTGTCGTAAAGCACTTGAGCGAGATAAAATTTAAGAAAGTTGATAGTCGCCCAGCAGAGCTTATAAACTAAAGGGACATAAGGGACGTCCAATGTCACGAGATAAAGATTAAAAGGTTAAGGGTTACGACTCCGGAGGTTCCGTCATAGATTTCGATGGTAAATATAAACGGGGCGAGGCTTTCACCCGCATAAACTTCGAGGTTCACCAGTACTGGATAGATAGATAGAGTGAGAGTATTCCTGTTTGCCGAATATCCTGAAACTGGAATAAGTAGGGTACGGTACAGGGTGTAGTAGCAACTAAGAGAGAACGAGCTACTGAATTTCGAGATAGGGCGTATGACCCGTTTTCTATCTCTATCATCATCGGGTCGCCAGTTGGCTCAGTTGGGTTTACCTCTGCTAGATTCTCTTCTCTCTACTCTCTACTTCAACCTTCCGCGTACTAGTATTGGGTGTGTGTATGTGAGAGTGTATATCGCGAGGACACACGAACACAACCCGAATGGATCCGAAACCGTTCCAGTATGGATGTGATTGCAGGGTGTGCAAGTTCTCTAGTATGTGAAAAAGAGAACACCCTATTGTATGTTATAGATATGATATCCATGTGTGTAGGAGGTTGTTTCGTAATGTATACATAGCCATTTGGCAAGTTCTCCACCCTAAAAGCTTGGACTGGTACTTATTCTGGGGAACACCCGGTGTTGAGCTGCCGAGCTAAACCGGAGACGAGCCCGACCACGACCAGACGACCTAGTGTAGCAGTTTGTGCTACACTAGCTCATGCCAATGTGTTCTCGAGTCTTTATTTCTTGTTAAAAGCTGATAAATAAAAGGATGAGAAAGTTTACTCGAAAATATGGAGATTGTAATTTAAGAATGTTATTGCCGCTATCTTTAGAAGGAAATTGGAGTTTCAAATTGGTCATTTTTGGTTTGGGAAATGCGAGAAGGGGTAAATTTCATAGATTATGAATTTTTTAAATAAAATAAAATTTGATATGCCAATATGTAATTTTTTGACCAAAAGTACAATGAAAAAAAAAATTAACTCGATTCGAGAGGAAAATTCTAGAACCAAGAAAATAATTTCGAAGAAGGTAATTCTCTAGAATCAAGACGAAAAACTCTTGAATTAAATTTAATTAAATCAATTAAAAATTTCTTAGTTTAAGAATTTTTTTACTCAAATCAAGAAGATGTTCTTCAAAATTATATACTTGATTCAAGACATTTTTTTTTCTGTGTAGTGCTCAAAATCTCCGACGGTAGGCGCATAATCGCTGAATCGTCTCCTTATTAGAGAGTTGAGTTATAAAATAAAAGTCTTCCTAAGAAGCTTTATTAAAATTGGTTTTTAATTAACCTAATTATCTTTAATTTCAAAATAAATTTTGTTTTACCCTTAAATAAAGACTGATATCGCGATACATGACCAGATAAGGCCGTATTTGATCAAATACGGATATCAGCCACATCAAAAATTTGAATCATGAGCAGTTAGATTAAAAACTGCAAAATTTGGATATCTGTCAAATTATATGAAATATTTTAAACAAAATCAAGGAATTTTTGCGACCTATTCTTTTCATAGAGACTAAAGGCAAATGCAAATGAAAGATTATAGCATTCAACCTCACTTGCTCTTCTATTCTTCCAACTTTCAAGATAGCTTGTACCTTGTATTGAGGCTTAAGCCGTAAATATGAGCAAAGCTTTGTGGTTTATTAGATGGCTGCAATAAAAAATATACAAGTTTAATATTATATCCGGGATTTCAAAAACGTTGACAAGCTTTATGTTCTATTTTTAATTGGGTTAAGTAAAAATAGATTGAATTTCAATAGGTATTGAATCAAATTGCTAAATATCTAAAGGTTGAATATTCGAAAAAAAGGAAAATGCTTTATTGAATTTAGTGGCAGCTTCAAAATTTTTAATTGCGAAACCGTTGACTTTTTTTTAATTATCCTCTTCTGTGGAGCGTTAAATTTTTTGTGTATTCAGTCAATAAAAAACCGACGCAAGGGTCAGATTAAATGGAACCGCTGGAAAACATTGATGATTGGAAAAAATATGTGGAAATTCGGAGATATGAGACAGCGTTCTAGGAGTTTTTTTTTTTTTTTTATTTTAATGAACTGTTTTTTTTTCTTGTATCAATATAAATAACTTTGAATATAAAATTTTTCTGTTATTAAAGGTTGACATTGCACTTAGCGGCTAACGATAAACGAGCAAGCAAATAACTGCTCACCCTACCGTCATCCAAATTGCCTCAATAAATTTTTATTCTGAATGGAATTTTTTTAGAATTGTACGTGACAATATTTAAATTATCCAGTAAAAGAATTGAATGCATAATGAATAAACAAATGCTAAAAACTAAATAGATAAAACAAGAGTCTCGAGTGAGCTCAAATGTTTTATGGTCTGAACAAAATTTAACGCGCGACCCAGTTTTAAACGGCATTGTATCTCAATATTTCCAATAACTCTGAAAAATTTAACTCTTCTGTCTCTTACTCATTCATGCGTTACTTCTATTCTATACAAGCTATTTTTCTCCTTTTATTTTTATTTAAAGAATAATACTTGCATTTTCTTCTTAGTTTGTTTGCCATCATTTTCAATGCTGTGGCACTCTGCTTTTGTACTAAAGAGTACCCACAGAAAATAAAATAGTACGAGAACAAGTAAACAGTTTTCTGTAGCTGACATAAAACGATTCAGCGCCTCAAAGATATTTGGCAGCTTAAAGTTATCACTTAAGTCGAACGTCAGTTTAAAGTAAAAACTATTTTTCATTCACTTCAATTCTTTCTTTGTTCCAAATGTTAAAAACAATTGTATTGTAGTTATAGGAGTTTTTAATATATTTTAACTAAAATTAAAATGGAAATTACTTATTCAGTTAGTAGTACTTAATAATTAAATTAAAACTAGTACGTTTTCTTCTCTTTTAACAATTTATCATAATAGCAATTTAATATTGCAAAACGGTTGTAGTAATAAGTACAATAATTATTATAATCACACGAGTGTTCATATTTGGAATGGGTGTATATTTAAAATCACAGGGCTAGAGGTTAAAGCTAAATTCACGGTTGAATACTAGTGTGTAGTGTGCTCATGTGAGCGTAAGTAGATTAACCACACTCAAAGTACCTGAAAACCAGCGAGTGTTAAAAGTGGCCACATAATATTGCGGTTTACTTACGATGGATACGTTCTAGATTATTCAAAATTAAAAAACACCTTTTTTATAATTATCTCTTGATATTTAAAGCATAACTGAGAAAATAAACCTGAATTTTCGTAGAGTGTACTTCAATAACTGTCAAGATTAAGTTTGAAATTTCTTCAAAGTTTATTACGCCTGGCTTGAATCAAATAATTTAACTTCAAGCTCGTTACATTTATTTCACAAAGAATTTTACTTTTATTGCTTACTTCTCCGCTGCAACTGGTTCTTCTATTGCATCAAATACTCGTTACTTCAAATATATGGATCTTCTTTGATGAGAATGCTTTTCAGTATTGCTGTGCAGAAGTTTCATAATGGAGTTTATCGTATTGTGCAGTAGCAGTACAGTACCTGACTCATTTTGAAATTGCATAGTTTGCTAACTCGCAAAAAGTGATTGTCTGGGGCTTTAATTTTAAACGAATGTTTTAGGTTTAAACTGTAGATGAATTATTGACTAATACTGTCAAATTTCCTTCACTTAATCACTAAAAGCTGGAATATGCAGAGAAATATTTTATACACTGTGTCTTAATTAATTTAAAAGGCAATTTTAAAGAGAAAAACTGTCGAGCTTAAATCGATCCTTGAGGTCGTTTACCTGCGGTAGTTTAATTTTATTCTGAAGTTTAAATTATTAATTACCTTCGTGCAATCAATAAGTTCTGCCGCTAATATTTGTTAAATTTTTTATTATTACATTTACCTTACAAAAAGTTATTTTTATAATTATTTTATCGATGTAATTCTTGTATAGAAATCACAATAAATTAATCTATTTTCACCACGCGTTTTATAAAATTTGCTTAATAGTGAGTTTGAAATTTGATTGTAACGGCACGAGAAAAAAATACCCAATTAAAGAAAAGAAAAAAAAAACACATTATTTTTCCGACGAAAATCAGTACATGTAAATAATTCTTGGTGGTCTTTGACGTCCTGCAGGTTTTCACCACTGTTAGTAACATAGCGTGACGAGACTTCCGGAAACGAATGTAATGGGAAACTTCACGGGTAGAATAAGCTGTGAAAAAATTAAAAGTCCCGAGACAATTTGAGCCGGAAGGATCTCAGCAAAAGGTAATGATGCCCTTAGACTGCATATAACTTTAATGCTGATGGATTGTGATAAAATTTTGAAGTAGAAGCATTTCAGTTTGTTCTATTTTTGTTTTCATGTTCCGTTTTTCAATTTTTTCTTTCCGTTCTTAAGTATTCTCTCTCCAAATCTTAAATTTCTTTCTTAATTTTTTAGTTTTGTTTTCCAATTTTTAGATTCCCTTTTACATTTAATAATTTTCCATTTTCAAGAATAAGTTGTCCTTTATTTTTTTACTTTTACTATTGAATTCTACTGAATCTGTAAGTTTTTGATTGTTCTGAAAAATTTACTGATTGATAAATTAAATGACAAATAAAAAAAAAATTTGTCATTGACATTTTATTGAATATCGAAAGAAATTAATCACAATAAACTTTCTACTATAACATAAAAAATACCGCGAGTTGTTAATAAATATCCGCACTATTATATTATATTTTGTCAGTGGAAATAAATCACGAGTCCGTTCGTAGATAAGCTATCTAGAATAAATAAAATTTTAATTTTATTGACAGAACGATAAAGTTTGTCGTATGAAAAATGAGATGTATAAATTTTCCCGTGATTGGCGTGTGACGATAACCAGCAATGTACAACCTCAAACTCGGTTTTCCGTGTCTGGTCTTCTGGATTATTGCCAAGATAATTTTAGATTTTATTCGACGCTCAATAGACCATTCTAATTCCCCGAATCTGCCATGCACACCTTCTCAATTGACGTACTCGCTACACGTTTTTAAACATTTTGTCGACAGACGTCAAGACCAAAAGAACATCCCAAAAGCCAAAACAAAACTTATAAATTGCTACTCACATTTTACATACTTGCAAAGTTAATTCATCACTTTAATAACCATCATCATTTTCATCAAAATTAATGTTCAGAAAAGTTTCATTGTTTGATTTATTTTTGCTACAACTTATCCATTCCTATTATAAAATTAATTTAAGATAGTCTTTCAATTATTCTATCATTATATATAATTTCTAGAAGAAATAATTCCTATAAAGAAGTTTTTTAATATGTCCATTTATAATTTTTGTTATGCCTTTATATGCTCATAAATGCCCTGCTACAAAAATTGACCATTTCAAGCCATATATTTGACTTGATAAGTCTTGATATGACTCAATATTCCTTTGTCAGACCTCATATGATTATTTATATCCATATACAATTTTTTAAACAAATTTACTTTTAAAAATTTCTAACAGATGGCGCATGATCACTAGATCGTCTCTTTACAAGAGAGTTGATTTTTTTATTTAATATGTTTATTGATGTAAACAATTCTACACTGGGTTAATTTAGGATTTGATAACAATTTATCCTAAAAACAAAATAAATATTGAATCAAAAATAACATACTCTTTACAAATATATGTAATGTAAATTTTATTATAAGTAGAGTCCACTACTTGTAACTGTAAATATATTAATAAAGATTCTTTGAACTTGAACAATTCTACACTGATAGAAGGATTTTTTTACAGTTAAAAATATTTGTTAATATTTAACGAATCATTTATTAGAGACCAGATTTTAGTATTAAAAAATATTTCTTAGTATTTAAAATAATTTATTTGTATTTAATAAATCTGATATTTATTTATTAAATATTAATAAATCTTTTTAAATACTAAGAAATATTTTTTAAGGACTAAAAAGTGGTCTAATAAATTATTTGTTAAATATTAATAAATTTTTTTAAGTATAAACTAATCCTTTTATCAGTGTACGTCTAAAAATTCAAGTGGTTTTTAAATTTTTCCCACAAATTCAAGTACAAATCATCTAAATATACAAAAATATATTTTAATAATACAAATATTTGTTAGAATCTATAGATAAAAACAAGTATTTTTAATTTTAAGCTAAATTCATAAATAAAGATATTTTTAAATGCAATTCTACGTCTAGATATTAAAGTCGGATCTATATAGCTTTAAGGAGAAATTTTTTCCGGAAAAAAGATGATCCAAAAATCATAAATGAAAATGAAATGAATAAAATTTAGTTTTTCTTTAAATAAATAATAAACTAAGTTGGCAAGAAAACAGAAATAATTAGATATTGGTAACATGAATAAAATGAATGTATTTGTTAGAATTGTTTGATCCATTCACTGAATTAAGTGAGGCTTAAGGGTAGGATGAATCAGTGAGTGGAAGAATGATGCGAGTCGTAGTATAACCAGACTATTAAAACGCCCGAATAACGAAAATCAAACGAGCTAAAAGATATAAAGTTAAATTAATGATTAAGACCCAGCCCATGTAGGAAATTCCGGCAAACTAATGCATCTATGACAAGGTAGTAGGCGGGGCCTGCGGTGGGTCTAAGTTAATTTTCAGAGTTTTCAATTGGCCGGGAATTTTAAAAATAGTCGGGACTGGGCTGTGACTGTGACACATGTAACACGTAAATATCCACACTTATGTATTCCCCCCCGAGGAGGAGCATCCAGGGTGCCAAAAGACGAGCATACCTCGGGTATGAGATCACGAGAGAGAAGAGAGACCTTCGCTCAAAGATCAGATGAGCACACTTAAAACTTAAAACTTTACTCAAGACTAAGAAGTAAAGTAAGGCCATGTGCCTCAGACGGGGACATTACTCGAACTAGTGCCTTACTAGCGTAAGCTCGAGCTTTTACTCACGTTTCATACTTATCTTTTAAGTTCGTGTAAACACTAACGCATTAATAGTTAATATTTTGCTTTTTCTAAAGTACAGACTTTATTATTGCTTTAATGTGTTGATCTTTAGTGAATTTTTTAGTGTTATTTTATAAATTCAATAAAGTGCAGTGATTGAATTTTACAAGTGATAAATTATTTGAAGGAAAAAATATTATTTTTTACCGTGAAATGATGACCCTGATGACAGACGTCGGGGGTTATGCGTACGACAGTCGGGCTTCTTATGACGGATACCACTCGCACCGCAGGCATTTTTACAACAATCCGGACAATGAGTTCTTGCAGGGCTACGTACCTGTCAGAAATGATGACCGTAATAGTCACCATACGAGGACAAGAAGTGCCGACAGTTCAACCTCTCCAGAAAGTGTTTCTTCTGGCCACTATCGGTATGACTTCATGATTTCATCGGGTTTCATGGTCTAAATAATGTCAACTTGTGTCTCATCTTTAATCATTTTTAATTATGCAATTAAGAAGTCAAAAAAATTTTTTCCTCCGATTTAATTATATGATAAATTGGATTTTTTTAGTTAAATTTAGTATCATTAGAAAATTTTATCTAAATTTTTGCCTTTCAAGGTTTCATACAATTGTAAAAAATTTTGCGTCAATGCGTCAAAAATTTTTATGTTAAATATTTAACACTTTTTTGTGTTGATTCAACAGAATAAATATTAAATTTACACATAAAAGTGTTAAATATTTAACATAAAATTTTTTACTGTAAATGATAAAAAATTAACTTGATTAAAAAAAAATTCTGTGATTAAAAATATCAAAAAATTATCAAGCCAAAATTTTTATATATACAATTCGTGATTCTCGGTCATAAAATGACTTTAGATTACTAGTATTAATACCATTAATTAAATAAAGAAAAATATTAAGATTTCAGTGAATAATACCGAGATTTTTTATTTCTTGTTAAAGTTTATTTATTTAGTTTTTTAGTGATGTTGAAGAAGATAATAAAGATAAAATATCGTGAGGTTATTTTTCTTGGCCTTAGAATTGTCTAGCTGACACATTTATCGGTGCACCAGCGAAAGTACGATCGAAAGTGTATTCAGTATCACGATGTCGAGTGGATATAAGTATAAGTATAAGGATTAACTTGATCTCTGATGTGTCAAGAGACTGATGATTGGTTTATTGGCCTTTAAACTGTTTTCACTTTATACATACACTCTTTAAGTATACTACATATCATTATTCTACTTATCGTATTAAAATATTGGTTCTATATTTTTAGCATAAATAATAATGCACAGTATATCCGTTTTAGACGGATTGTTCTTACAATTAAGGACGATATGTAGCAGAAATGACACTAGTCACCGACAATGACTAGCCCTGTAGTGTTTTTTGAGATAAAACCACAGTAATCCATAATTGTGGTTTATTTTTACGCTTAAACATTTATTATTACACGGAAAAAAGTAAACTGTAATAAATAACAGTCGATTTATAATAAGTAATGATCAAAAGCTAAAACTTACCATTTCAAACAGTAAAATCTTGATTTTACCATTCACTTTATAATATTTATCATTTAAACGTTACAATTTACTGTTTACATGGAAGAAAATACTATTTCAAACAGTAATATTCGCTATGTCAATGTCTAAAATAGTTAAGTATAATAATTAAGAATTCAGACTTTGATATTTATCATTTCGTACCTAAAAAATGATCTTATGATACCCGGGAAAAAAAGTTTAGATCTGCTCTGATATGCTCTTTTTTCCCGGGATATGTAAAAAGTATAAAATAAAGTTAGTAAATTTCTAATACAAGCAACGTCAATATTTACAAAGTAAAATGGTAAATTTTAAACGCAACGCTAAAAATCAAACTGTAATTATTGACTTGCTTGGACTGGTAAAATGTATATTTTAAAAGTATAATTTTTACTGTTTCAAATGTTAAATTCTCCCAGAGTGAGACCCCCTTCTCTTTCATCTGAGTTCCCCTTCTCCTCATAATATCGACTATATATTGAAATGGCAATTTTTACTGTTTGAAAGTCGTTATTTACTATAGTGACAGCTACTAATCACTTATTTTGGATATTAAATTATAAATTGTGGCTTTTATACTTTCTACATTAAGTTCTGTAATATTTATATTTTTGCCACCCCGTTTTCCGTTTTACTGTTTGAAACTACAAAAATTAACCGGAATCCGAGTGAATGTTACAATTTACTTTTTTCCGTGTAATTAATAAAATAGTCATTGTACGTTTCATAAGTCTCCGTGGATCTTAAAATATCTGTAGCTTGATAAAATATAGACACAAGCAAAAAATTTGCGGAAAAATATGAAAAATTGTTTTTTGAATTAAATGATTGAAAAAACACATTTTAGAGTAGAATTTTTATTTTATTTTAATATTTCAAAATATTCTGAAGAATAAATACATGAAATTTAAATAAAATGGTATCTATATGTTAGATTATAATTTGAATTCTTGAAAGCAATCTAAATATTAACAAGATGTTATGGTAATTTTCTGTGCAGACCTCAGTTTCGTTACATACCAGACTCCGACGATGCCTCGTCAGTGGTGTCAGCCGATGCGTCAGCAGATCCCGAATCGGCTTCGGCAGATGGCGATGAAACTAACGAAAGTGAGCAGGGTATTGAACATGTACCACATCCCCATGTATTAGACGCGACTTCACCCCACGGCGCCCGGAGATGTCTTCTGTGGGCGTGTAAGGCTTGTAAGAAAAAAACTGTTACTGTTGACAGGAGGAGAGCCGCCACATTACGCGAGAGAAGGCGCTTGAGAAAGGTTAGTTCCATCAAATATTAACGTTTTTTTCCGTTACATGTATGATGTACATCCTAAAAACTACTTATGTCCCATGACATTTTTTTAGACTTATTAAAAATATTATTTCATTTATATTTTTACCAAAAATTCATTTTTAATTAAGGGGCTGTTGAAAATTATTTTGTAATTGAATATTTAACTTTGCTTACATTAATCAATGAATTATTAAAATTTTAATTAGCAGTTTCATTCATTAATGTTTCCACAAAATGACCAACTTTTAAATGAATTTAATTTATTCTGTAATTAATTAAAAACCACAACTTTATTGAAATTTAATGACAGATAACTTTTAATGAAGTCCAATAATGAGCATTGAGTACTTGTGGAAAATATTTCAGGCTATATGTATTATAAACAAAATAATTAGAAAAAAATCAAATACTGAATGAATTTCCGATTTTTCATTGAAAAAATAAATTTAGTTAGACAGCTTCTAAAAACAGAACAATTAGTGAAGAATTTTGTTAATTAAAAGAGAGCGCTGCGGAATTTAAAGGGAGTTATTCATAGAATAGCTGAGCTTGTGTAACATATGTCCGAGGTTCATTACTATGTATACCCATTTACGAGATAATAAACCGTTGAAAGCAACCATAAAGTTTAAAACATTAGTTTGAATACTCATTTAACAATTTATTTACAAGCTGCTCAAATCGGTAATTGTGCAGACTATAAAACTTGGCTATGGAAACAGTGTAAGCATAAACTGATTACCGATACTACTCGAATGTAGTAGTAGCTTCTATTAAATTTTATGTCGTCATTACAATTACCCTTTTTTATTGTCTACTTAGATCGTTTTCTTTTAGTTGTCTATTATCTTTTTGTTTATTCGGTTGGTTGAACCACTTTTGATATCAGTGAGGACGGCAAAATTTCATAATTTATCATTTGTATTCATGATATGCATGAAGAAAAAAAAACAGCAATTATTACTGTTTCGTGCGTTGCTCAGTAGTGTTTTAGAAAGATGTAATGTGCAGAGTAGTTTTTACATAGCGCTCTGTACTATCTCAAGCATTTCAACCTCATTTTTTTCCAAAATAGGTAATTTTAAAAAGTAAATCGACATTCCAATTAGCAAATTGTCTAACTCTATTTTAGAGAATCTTCCATTTGTACGAAAAAACATTAGTTCAAAATTTATTATCACTTTGAAAAATAATTTAATATCTAATAGAGGTATAATACTTTGGTTTGGATCATTCAAATAATTTATAATTACACTATTGTTACATCAAAATGTTAAAAAATCACCCTCTAAAAAATAAGGAGTTAGACCAATTGCTAATTAGACCGTCGAAATTTTTTTTTAAGTTGACCAACAAAACTAAGATAAAAGTTGCAAGTTCAATTATACAGATATACTAAAAGGTAATGAAATTAAGTAAAGCGCGTCAGTTTGGAACAGTCATTGTTTACGGTTGAAAGTAATTTTGAAATGACGTTGAGTTAAATTAAACTTGAGTTTAAGTAGACAGAATCCCAATAAAATCTAGTTTGTATGCCGTTCCACACCCCTTATAATCCCATCAAACTCGATAATTAGATAGTATCTGAGTACTAGTTCGAAGGTTCTTGAGCTTGTTAAATGTGTACTGCCATCAGTTGGGAATAGAATCTCATTTAGCTTGATTGGTGTTGTAATGAAATTCGCTATAACTTAATATTCATTCAAATAGAAGCTTCCATTATTTGCATCCGTTTATTACTGCAATTTGAGTTATGAATTACTGTTATTATTATATAACAAAAAGGGTTTGATTTAACTTTAACATTAGGTCTGATATAGTAATATACACGGAAAAAAAAAAATTTCGTTCTGGTAACGTAACTGTAGAGTTACCACAACTATACACAGTTTACTGTTCGTTGTAGAGTTACAGTAACAAAATGTTATTTAGTTCTGATAACTCAGTGTTGTTGAGCTCTCAGAGCTCTACGGGATTGTTCTTAGAGCCAAACGGTATAGTTGGGAGCGCTCTACGTTGCGCAGTAGTGGAGTGCGCTGACATATTTCATAACCTTCTAAAATGACAAACAGAATTATTTTGTTACTAATCCATATTATTAAAAATATATGAGGACAATTAACTTCCTAATTCATTTATTTAAGGAAATATGTTTTTTTTTGTCAAATTGAATTTCGTTAGAACAGTTTTGTATTTATGGTTTTTCAAGGTTCATTTGCAGTGACTGTTAATTTAATTTATTAGTTGAATATATTGTGATAAGTGATAAGTTATCGGAATACATTAAAAAGACCCCATTTAACATAAAATAAAATTTGTTTTCGTTTATCTTTTCTTGTGCATATACGGTAGTGATTTTTTGTCCAATATTTGTTGATATAATTAAGAAAATAAGATAATTTTGTGACGACCATATTTTTATTTTACAAATAATTTTTATTTGTAATATAAATTCTATTATTATTTTATTTCTATTATAATACTATTCTTATTTGTCATATACAATTATTGTTGGCAATATAAATTCATCCTGCCGCATGTATTTATTAAATTTTCAATGCTAAATCGTAAAAAAAAATTACTAAGCAGACTTCCAAAAATTTGTTATAGTCTCAGAACGATCCTGTAGAGTTGTGAGAGGTAAATAACGTTTAGCTCTCAGAGCTCAACGATGTAGAGTTGCAGGAGCCAAACGGTATTGTTACTATAAGAATATGTTAACCTACTGGAACTTTTTACAACTAACTAACTACTATAGAGTTCCTATAGCAAAATTTTTTTCTCCGTGTACGCCAATTGATATTTTCTCTACAAAATTCAGCGTTTAAAATCTCCGACGGAGGGCGTATGATCGCTGAATCGTCTCTTTACAAGAGAATCGTCTCTATACACTGATAAAAAAATAACTTGACACAAGAAAAAAAATTCTTGAACCAAAAAAAATGTCTAATCTTGTATTCTTGGGTTAAGATTTGTTTCTCTTGAGCCAAATTATTTTTTTATTGGTGTAATTTTCACAGTAAACTTTTCAAGTGCTTTATTTTCTTCCCTTCCTTATTATAAATAGTAATATTGTCCGATAATATTAAATAATAGTTCACAAAAAATTTTAGACTATAATTGTTTGTAATTCAATGATTTATTTATTCTTCTAGCACTGTGATATTATTTTTGAAAAATTTATTAATATATTTATAGGTTAATGAAGCTTTTGAAGTGCTAAAAAGACGTACAAGTAACAATCCAAACCAGCGACTACCTAAAGTTGAAATATTAAGAAACGCGATTGAATACATCGAAAGCTTAGAAGCTCTCCTTCAAGGAAACCGGCCATCAGGAAACTCGGCGAGTCACGTTGCTACGGATAATATGGTAAGGAAATTCATTATTTAGCTTACCTTTTTTAGCGTTGTTTTATTCGCTCTTTATTATCTTCAACTTGGACTAAGAAAATTAAAAGTGAGGCAGTACGCTCTTTTCTTTGAGCAAATATTCTTGATAAAAAACCAGTAACTCGACTGTATTTAAACTTTACTCCAAGAATGGAGAATTTATTTTTGATGAATTCAATAATGGGTTTAGTCATAGCATAAAAAATAAAAATATGATTCAAAAATAATAAAAAAAAATCCGTGAAATTTAATCGTCAAATAAAGACCCGGAATTGCATTCACTCAACTGCAGACTTCCGTATTCGCATCACGACTCGATTATCGCAGTATAATAAACCAGAAATTCTCAATTGTCCGCCAGACTTTAGTGAAATTACATGGTTATTATATATAGATATTTGTATAAATAGTAATGCCGTTTTAGTGAATTTCATGAAAAGGATTTAATTTGATATTTATAATGCTAAGTAAATATAGATATTCATACAAAGGAATACATGTCGTTTATGACTTTAATTATTGTTTCAATTAAAACTGCTTGAATTAATTGCATTTTCAGAATTTATTAATGATGATTAAAATTTTATTTTTCGTTAATTATAATTGAATTTTTGGATCATCCGACAAAAAGATACCATCAATTTTGCTGACAAATAATTTAAAGCTAAACATTAATTACGCTTATTAAACATCGTATTAACTTTCGTTCAGTAAACATTTCGTTTTAATTAGAGGTTTATTAATATGCATTATAAACAAATGCGCATTCATTAACTATAATGCATTTCAATTTAATAAACAATTATTAAATATTTAATGCTTGGAAATAGTTAATAGTTTTTTTCAAAAATATAATCATAATTTATTTTTATTTAAACGTTATTATTTTCATCCCAAATAATATTCTTTTGAAATAAATCACTAGCATTTTATTATTGCAATAAAAATCCCGATCACAAAAGTAAATCTTTATTAATCGCGCAAATTGTCTATTAAAAGAATGGTTCGACCTGATTTTCAAAATTTATCTTTCTGAATAAAATATATTTATATTTACATAAACCGGTAAAATATATAAAAATATATCTTGGGCTTAATCTATAAAATAAAAAAAAATAACACTAGACTTAGCTGAGAATAAACGTCAAGTACAGATGACAGTGAAAGTTGACAGTATAAACAAAATTTTTATTTTTAATTCAACAAATTGAGCGTTAATTAAAAAAATATAAAATTGTCTTAAAAAAAATTTTTTTAAGTAACTTATTCAACATAAAATTAAATTACGGTGAATTCAGATCAAGATGTTATGCGTTCTTATCTAGAGACGATATATAAACAATATTTAATTAATTAATTTCACGGAATCTTTTTTTAATTTTTATTTTTTTAGATTCAGTAGTTTATAACTCATAAATTATATAACTTGCACTTTAATTTGCTTTGAGTCAACGTAAGATATTTTACAATATAATTTTTAATTATTATTATCATTTTATAATAATCTTTATTAATATTAAATACTTCTTTGCCTTATGGAGTATATAAATGTTAAGAATATTTGTATAATTACACAGTAAAAAATTTTGCGTCTTTAAAATTTTGTGTTAAAAATTTTTATGTTAAATATTTAACACTAAGTTTTTTGACGCAAAATTTTTTACTGTGTAGTGTAGGGCCCTTAAGAAGCTTTGGCTTAAGGGTTTAAATTTTTAAATAAATAATTAAAAATAAAAATTGTCTGTTATGTTGTAAATCGTGAAAAGCCGAGTATTTTTTGAACCGTCGAATGCGAGCGTTCAAAAGAATGGTAAATCAAAGCGATATATTACAATTATCACCTGAATAAACATAAAAAACGGTTAAGCTATATTACATTTAAATAGAGTGAAACCATGACAGAAGATGAATCTGTTCATTTGTCGGTCCCCGACAATCTGGCTTTTGCGACAGGTTCATGTAAACAAAATACCACTTGCTGAATTCCCGAGTTTAAAATGTGTAATATTCCGGCGAGCGTCGACCGTAGGGATTAGTTGAGTCTTGGTGGCAAATGAATATCTGTGACGATAATAAACAGAACCAAGTGTTATATTATGTTAGGAAGATGTTTAAGAAGATTTAAAAAAAAAAAAGTACTCAAACTTCAGCTGTAATAAAGAGATACTTTATGTATAAATAAATATGTCCAAGTGTCTTGGCTTTCTTTATTTATATTTACACTACTTACGACTTTTTCTCTTTTTTTATGACCACAGTAGTGACCCCCACGACGCTTACTTCTCGACGGATATTATTTTCCTACTTATTTTTTTTTCGAAATTGATCCATGTGTCGAACATGTGCAGCGCATACTACACTTTCACTTGCGGGAATTACATCCCCCGCTGGTTAATTTCCAAAGTAGTTTTTTTTATTCACCATTTTTCATTATTCAATTTGTTACTTGGTCATTAATTTAAAAAAAAAATTATTTTTAAATTTCGGAACTGAGTTTTTAATTTTATAAAAAAATTGTGATAAATTATTTTTTTATTCAAAATTTAACACAAAAAATTTTTGGATCGATAAAATTGGCTCTAAAATAATTTTTTTAGATCAAGATTATTGCTGTTAAATCAATCAATTTTTTTTATTTTTTAGTATATTAATATAAATTTCAAATTGAATGAAATATCTCCATTAACATTAAAAGAACATGGGTAGCTTGAAGAATAATCCATTAAAATGAATTTTTCCTGCATTAAAACAAGATTAAACATGCATAACAATGTATCCTTTGATCTCTGGACTATAAAAAACATGTGTAGTATAAAATGTAGAATTTAAAGTTTGAAGTACATCAGAAACATGAATTCAGCAAAATACAATAAAGAATCTAAATATTTTAGCATGAAGCTCACACCGTTTCCCTTAAATTTTCCTTTTCTTCTTCTTATTCTTCAGTGATCTCGCTTTGGGCGGGCGACGGACATCAGCACAACATTCTTCCTGTGGGGATTACACAATGAAATATATTTTCCTCTTCATATCCTTCTTTCTTATTTTATCTTCAAAACATTAAGCTCGACTTATCTTCTTTACTCTTACATTACTATACCTCTACATAGACATATCGCTACGCCCAACTTACACTTACATTCTCATGTATTTGCTAAATATAACTTTTGCGATCCCGAAGATCCAAGACAAACAATAAATCACAATGCGACTGCGCGTAGAAAAATGCTTCTAATTTGTGCTCATGATTTTAGAAACAAAAAATTCTTTTAAAAAATAAGTATTGACAATTATAATCAATCGGACATTTTAAATTTAACAATAGTCTTTTGACTAATTTCAATCTAATGTTCCTGAGGGTAATTAATATAGCATTGTTGATAGATATTTATAAAAAAATTTATAAATTTTAATTTAAATCACTAATTAAAGATCTTTTTATTGAATTAAAAAAAATAGTTATTTTTTACTAAATAAAAATAAAATAAAATATTTAACGTATTTAGTAAGGGTAAAAAAGTCGGAATATTCAGCATACACTTATGATTTTTAATTAATCCGTCATTAAAAAGTTGATGTGACGTTTTCATTGTTGTCGCTTTTCGTTGTTATGATGACCACTTTGGCAATAGTTACCATAGCAACGGTTACTATGGCAACGGTTATCAAAGCAACGGTTATTATGGCAACGGTTATCATAGCAACAGTTACTATAACAACGGTTACTATGACAATGATTACCATAGCAACGGTTACTATGGTAACCATTGTCATAGTAACCGTTGCTATGGTAACGATTACCACAGCAGAGACTACCATAGCAACCGTTACCACAGCAACTGTCACCATAGCAACGGTTAATATGACAACATTTACAATAGCTATGGTTAAATATAAATGAGTTAAATTTGTAAAAATATTGATTAATTAAATTGTTGACAATAAATACTTCGACGGGAGCGCGCAAAGCGCGTTTGGTTTTCTAGTAATAATAAATAACCCAAGATATAGTAGTAAACAAAAATGTGTTGACATATTAAAACTAATAAAAAATTTCTATTAAACTGAAAAACTTGAGCAACAAAGTAAAAGAAAAGTTTTTTGGCCGTAAAAAACAATTTACTCAACAAAGTAAAAAACATATATTCTTATATGCTCAAAAGTAATATTTTTCCTCGTTGAATTCAGGCGTTTCTTTGACTATATATCACTCCTGTGGACCTCAAAAGATTGTTGAGTATCCCCAAGTATCTTATCCTTGTTTACTGAGAATGAGTATGAGATACCAAGTAACAAGTAACGAGCAAGACAAAAATGAACAGTAAAGTGTATAATATAACGTTACATACAAATGCAAACATTGTGCTTATTTAAAGTCAGTATCTCAACAGCGGTATCGTTAAGTCTGGAAGAGTTTTACGATAAAAGCTCAAAATTGACTTTCTTGAGTCAACTGACATTACAGAAAAAAAAATAAATAACGCAATAAAAATGAGATTTTTTGGATTCCTGGTAGTTGCTCTGGTGTAACTACATGGCACGTGCTTGATCACGCCTCAACTTTAAATGGTCTATTAAAAGTTAATTTCAAAATAAGTACAAGTTGTAAGGAGTGCTATTGGATTGTACTAGAGGAGATATAAGGAGCAGAAAATGTAAAAAAAGAGAAGATCTAATCGTCATCTCGTTTCGTAGGAATGCCTCAAGAATTCTTTATTACATTAACTGATGATAACGGAAAGTCATTGGAAACTTTATCACGTGCTAGGTTTCCTCACGTACACGAAAAAGGTCCCTTGACTTTTATATCTATATACAGATATAACTTTGTTAGTTTTATTTTGGAGTTTTTTGTAGAATAGTAACCTTTCTTTCGCTCGACGACCATCCAGTTTCCGGACTGTTCGTATTTTTCACGCCCGACACACCAAATAGGTGTATATGGAGGGCAATCGTGGTTGATTTTGGATTATTTAGGGAATTCAATGGGGAATTTTATTAATTTAATTATTTTCTTTTCGAAACAAGAGACTATTTTTTATGTTAGAATCAGAATATTCAGAAGGAGAAATTCAACAATATAAAGATGATTTAGTTTAATTTATCCGAGTATATTTAAAGTCAAAAAATGGCTTTATTTAAATAAGTAGAAAATCAAACGTGTTTTGCGTGCTTCCATCGAAATGTTTGTTATCGACAATTTAATAATCAATATTTTTATAAATTTAACTCTTTAATATTTGACCGTTGCCATAGTAACCGTTGCTACGGTAAATTTTGTCATACTAACCGTTGCTATGGTTATAACAACGGTTATCATAGAAACGGTTACCATAGTAACTATCGCGATGGCAACGGTTATTATGACAATGATAACCATAGCAACGGTTACCATGGCAACGAAAGGCGACAACAATATAAACGTCACATCAACTTTTTAATAAAGGATTGAGAAAAGAAGATGCAAATTACAAGTATGTAAGTTAACAATGATCTGCACAAGTGGTCAGCACGAATGTCAGAGAGACACTAACTATGGTCCCTTCCTTTTGGTAAGACCCATGTACTGAGGGTACAAAAGGGTAATAAAACTGACTGAGTTACTAGATTTCAGGTAACTCTGTACGCATCTCTGATGCTGTGTGTATCGTTGTTATATTCCAACATTTTATACAAATTTTTTTGAAAACTCGATTGTCTTTTGATAATTTTTATTATGAGAGTGTAGAGAAATTTATAGAACTATAAAGCGGGTTAAATTTAGGAATTAACATTATTTTTTTTTAATCAAATCAATTTTTTTTGTCGAAGGATATACTTGATATACAAAAATATCCAATTTGTAATTTCTAATCAATTGATAACTAAATTATTGCTTCTAGCAAATCCCAGTAATTGTGAGTTTATATTTCAATTGACATAACTAACTCAATTTTTCATGTACGTAATACTGAAAAAGCAAATAATGAACACCAGTAAAAAAAAAGCCTACTTCGACTAAAGTATATACCGTATTGACTCGGTGTCCCATTTTTCTCTGACCTGCCCTCATAATTCCTGGATAAGAATTCATTAAGATCTCATTAATTTATTTTTTAACCTATGAACTATAACGATGTTTTTCCTCTTTCGGCAGGTAGTAATTTCTTTAATAGTACTTATACCATAATAAAAGAATTGCAAAAAGTTAACAAAATTAAAGTTATTTTTCTCTTAATTATAACGAGTTTTTAAAACATTTTTATATTAAATTTTACCAGAATTAGCTTTACTGGGCGAGTAGAGCAGAAGTATGCGTACTGTACACACATAAAGTATCTGGAGCGAAAAAATAATGTACATAAGTAAATTAGGTCAAGCACGTACAATGTTGAAAATATTTTATCGAAAATCCGAATTGTTAAATTTAAGTTATTAATGGCTCGTTATTTAATTGCCATGGATCGCAATATATTATTTTTTTTAGCGCAATAAATTCGGGAGAGAAATTTTATTTTAGTAAATTTCGTTAAACTTTTTATGTTTGTTTTTTTTTTAATTAAAAAATAAATCGTAACATTATTTTTAGGAAAATTTTTCGGCAAAATTAGTTCAATTTTATAAATGCACTATTAGCGTACATAAAATATTCAACTCTGTTGATTGAGCACTTAGTCATTGTTATTAATAACTCATATTTAATCGCAGAGTCGCTTCCACTGTTAAAATTACTAATTATTTGAATTGATAATTTTTTAAATTTCAAATCAATGAACGAGTTTAAAAATTCTTCATTGGAATAATCGAGCTCGACATTATTGTCCGAATCATTAAATATTCAAAATTGCTGATTGTTAATTATTAATAATGAGACAGAGACAGAATTTTCTCAGTTAAATTTTCACATTAAATGTTATTTAATAGTTAATAATGCTCCTGTTTGAAATTTTTTTTTTTTAATTTAATTTAAACACTAGATTTTTTGTCGGTGTTTATTTTAGCCGCGAAAATTACTCTATTATTTTATTGAGGACTTAGATTTACTCCGTAAATTATCAAACTTCAGAATTTTATAAACAAACACAACAATCTAAAAATATTACTAAAAAAAATCCAAAAGAAGTCAATGATCTATTGATTTACGATCCTTTTAACTAACTAGAGACAATTCAAATGAACTAATTTCATCACAATAATTTATATAACTTGGCTAAAACAAAAATAAGTAAATAAAACAAAAATACCTTCCGGCCGGCGTAAAAATACTTTTGTATCTCCTACAACTTACCCAGCATCCGTAAGGTTTTTTTCAATTCTATAAATATCAATCACATATATAAAAATAACCAAGTATAAGTTCTTAATAGTCATCGAGAAAAAAAAGTAAGAAAAAAAAAGACATCACTGAAAATCCCGGGTTGATCATCAGCGTCGGAAATAATTTTTGTTCAACAGCCATTACATTTGGACGATGAGTACTAGTGAAGATATAATTTATATTGAGTGGGACATTAAATGGGGTCGACACATTATCCTTCGAGGTTTATGATGTTTACCGGACGCAAGACACGAAGCTGATTCTCAAAAAAAAAAATCAGTCGACAATCCGTCGCCTCTTTAATGCACATCGATTATAATTCATATTAAATAACAACATTTTATCTCGGTTTTATAAATTAGAATTCTTCCTTTGATATTTTTTTTTCACGTCATATATGTGTATATAATATACTGATATACAACCGAGAAAAAAATGATAAACACTTTAGTCTCTAATAATAACCCTTGGAATTAATGGCCAAAGTATTTTATGTGAATGTAGATTGATTTGTTAATGTTGTTGACAATATGTTGTATTAATTTAAGAGATGGTTGTTAATTTATAACATTTTATATCATTTATACTAAAGTATATTTCACAGTAACTAACCGCTACTAAATAGAGTGTCTAACGGATATATTTTATATAAAATTTAAGTTCAAGCGTAAATGTAAGTATAAGTTAGAGTTTATGTCGAGAGACTAGAATAAATTCTCCATAATTGTATCTGTCCCCGAGCTATGAAGATGCACCACTGTAGATTCTAGTCGTTGTAAGACACAAGACATCTTAGTACCAGGGTTAGAGTATGCTTTTATTTGGAATTTCAAACTCCGAGGAATCTCTGCGGCGAATTTAACTTTGCTGTTAGATATTTCTCGACTATACTTTCTACCTGTGGGGAAAATTGTGTGAGTCTACTCTATGAAAATGTACTTAGGTTAATTAATGTCTTTAAATTTGGTAACCGAGAATGCTTCTGGAAATTATTTGTCAGATGAGCGACTTTTAACTGCTTTGTTATTAATTTATAAATCTGTTCTTACTTTGTAGATGATTAATTGTCGGCTTAGTTTATTAGAGAACTCAGGCTGGAGTTATGTACCATAAAGTATTTTTGGTCTTACAAAATTGTTTCGGAAGTATATTTAGAATTTACAACTCTAAAAGCTCGATTTTGATTATAAAATCCACAGTGATAACTTAATTTAGTAAATATCACATTTTATGTAACATATTTCCATAAATCGACGGTCTAATTAGTAATTGGTCTAACTGCTTATTTTTTAGAGGGTGATTTTTTAACATTTTGATGCAGCAATAGTCCAATTATAAATTATTTGAATGATTCAAACCAAAATATTATACCTCTATTAGATATTAATGATATCAAATGGTTTTTTAAAGTAATAATTAATTTTGATCTAATTGCTTTTTTCGTACAAATGGAAGATTTTCTAAAATAGAGTTAGACAATCTGCTAATTAGAACGTTGATATGTACTTATGTATGAATCTATGTAAATGATTTTGTAACAAATAAATTGATTTTTTATTGAGAATCAGATTTTTATTTAAAAAATTGTAAACAACTTTTTAAAATTTTAAATTATTAAATTTTTATTTCTCCAATATTTATTTTTCTATTTTATTTGTTGTTTTAAAATCATAAAAAACATAAAAAACACCACCTGTAGTGGCGCTGAAAGAAATACGCGCATGCGCGAACAGTTTCTACGCATGCGCGAGATTTGTTCCACAGTTTTACGAATCCAAATGATTTTTTTCGTGAATTTTGGTTACTTATGATGAAAAATGAATGAAATATAAATAGAAAATTTAATTAATTTAATTAAAAATCCTTTCTTTTACTTTCCTGAAAGTATTTTTTTAATTAAAAAATGATAAAAAAAATTTTTTTCTGTTTAATAAAATTAAAAAATTATATCTCAGTAATGAATAAAAAATACATCTATTGAATCTTTGACCTTAAACATGAAAATTTATTGAAAAAAAGGACCTGATAAAAAAAAAAATATGTGTGTATACCAGAGTACACAGGTAAGAAGTGAAACTTCTTTATGACGTATCATTTTTCTACTATTTACAACTTCACAGAAATTGAGTAGATAAGGCTTAAGAAAAAAAATTTTGTCCCTATTAAATTAAAGCTATTTTAGTATTATAGACATGCATACAAATAATATGAGTAATTTATTTTATTGCTCTTATTATAATTATTGTATTTCATTAATTCTGATCGCATCGTAATTACCATTGTTGTCATTATTTAGACTGTGCCAGTATTTAATCTAAAAATTAGTTAATCAGCTTACAAAATTTATATAACGAACTTTAATATTCATATTTATTTATATAAAAAATAAATCAAAATTAAACCACATGTTAGAGTTAAATATTTTTGCCCATTAGCTTACAATTTCTATCATCAGTTGGCGTGACAGTCTAGGCGCTCGGTCCCTATACTAATTTTTGATAAAAAAAAAAAAAAACAACATGGCGCGTAACCAAAAATCGTAACGATTTTTTTTTACATTGCTACAAAATTTCTCTCATACGTCGAAGACGTTTCACTTCAAAAATTGTTTATACCTCTCTCTTGTTCTGGTATATTTATAAAGTACATATGCAATAGAAAAACTGGACAAAGTTATTTATTTATTTTTTTTTTTATATATTCCGAACGGTGAAATGTTTTTGAAGGATAACAATTTATTGTGGACGGATTCAAAGAGATTAAAATAGTAATTGGGAAAATAGCTGATAGAAATTGGATGTATATTCAATCGATCGAGTGTTTTAATCGTGTAAATCGCATCTACTCGAACCGACATCAAGCAGTATTCGTCGTGTTATAACATATCCGACGGATGAACTTTTGGTATAGAATATGTACATATAGTACAGCCCGAGTATGAGTACAGCGAAATAGACAAAGAGTGAAAGAGAGACAGACGGGAATATCAACCGAGCAATTGCAATTCCGGAATAATCAGACCGAAGTAAATTACTCGATGGAACTAGGGGCGTCAGATTAGTTCAATTGAACTATACTAAGTCTTTTGTACTTTTACATTGGTTCTATGTTAAGTATTCTGTGCATGGATTGTATTCATTGTTATTTTCGTTGTCTAATACATATTCTATCTATTGTACTAGATAAATATTGGAGTTTCCATTAACTTGTCTATAAATTTATTAACTTTATTTTTTTCTGTTAGTAAAAAATTTTTCATTATAAATAACTCAAATTTTTTTTATTAAAGATTTTTTTTACTTTTAGATATATCGGACTATTATTTTATAGGTTTTTTTTTTATTATTTAGAGAACAAGGGAACAGTAAAGTAAAAAAAAATTGACTTTTATATATTTTGTTTATAAGTAAATATAAAAAAAAAAAAAACATGTTCTATAAGCTTAAACTTTTTTCTTTTATATTCTTTCTAGTTTTAAAAGTGACTGCATGTCTCTCATAAATATCGAACATGTTATATATGATACGATGTTTCATGAATTACTCATTTAATTCTGTTGACAGTTTTTTTATTGACCAGTTTCAATATAAAAGTCAGTCATGTAAAAATAATTTTATTCTTTAATTTAAAACAAAATAATTAAAAAAAAATATATTCCTACTGAACAATTACATTCTCTTGTATTCTTAATTTAATCTTGAATAATTAAAAAAATATAATAATAAAACTAAAATGTGTGAAAATAATTTTTTGTGTCAGAAATGTTTTTATTCAAAGGTTTCTTATCCAAACTTTTTTTACTAGCGCGTTTATTCGTGTATTTTTAACTCGGTGTCTTAGTCTTAAGAAAGAGATTTATTTTCTTAATATTCTGCACTTGTGACTAAAAAAGTTCTAGCCACATAAAAAATTCATTGAATTTATCCCTCATAAATAATATTAATTTTTTTTAACAATAGATGACAATTTTTTTTATTAAATTGCTAAAAAAGGTCATAAAGTTTCATTAAATAAATTATTTTTTCTTATTTCAGAGTGCCGACTCAACGCAATATGTGACAGACAGACTTCGACAATTCTCAGACCCATTAGCAAGGTTTCAACCCATCAATGGTAAGAAAAAAAATTTAATAATTATAATAATTAATTTCCCTTAGTTATTAATCTTGAAAGAAAATAATGGTGTAAAATTAGTGTAATATTAATATTTAATGACGGATTAATTATTGTAGAAGTAAAATTGCATTGCCGTAAGAAAGGAAAGACAATGTACATTTTCTCAAGAAAAAGCTTTTACCTTAACTCTCACGTTCTACGTCCGTTATCTTAGTTTGACGAATATTGATGATGCGACTCCTCCATTTCTCATTTTTTACTTTTTGGTCTTTATGTTTCCCAACTGCTGTTGAAAATTTAAAAACTTTTTTATTTTAGTTATCTCATTTTTCACTCTACTTTTTACAGTTTTTGTTACATCTTCACACTTACTTTCATCACTATCCTCAACCATCTCACTTTAACTTATGGATAATTACTTTCGAATGATATTTTTTGGTGGTCTTGAATTTGCCATTTTAACGAGCCCTTCAGAATAACACGACCAACGTATTTATTCTATCGTTTCTTTCTTTACATTCTTTTCACAAAAAGCTTTTTATTTTTATCCATTATACAATACTACGAATTATTACTTTTATCCTTAATTGATCCACATCAACAAATTATAGATTACTAGCAATCTTGCAGTCACTATGTGACTGCCGTGTCTTGCGAACTATAAATAAATAAAATTTTGCTTTATTAAATAATAACTTTTTTCAAATTTCACAGTACTTTTTTAACTATTGACATTTTTAAAGATATAAGCTCATCCTGATGTTACACTCATCAAGAGCTTTCATTTGAGTACCGACATGCATTTTTGATATATTTTTCATATATACATATATGTAATATATATAAATATATAAAATATATGAAAAATTGATGTGGGTACTTAAATTAAAGGTCTTGATGAGTGTAACATCGGGATGAGCTTATATCTTTAAAAATGTCAATAGTTCACGAGATACAAGGTCATTTCTTAATTATGTGATATATATTTTAAAGATATAAGTTCATCCCAATGTTACACTCGTCCAGAACTTTCATTTGAGTACCCACATGCATTTTTGATATATTTTTCATATATTTATATATATAATATATATAAATATATAAAATATATGAAAAATTGATGTGGGTGCTTAAATAAAAGGTCTTGATGAGTGTAACATCGGGATGAGCTTATATCTTTAAAAATGTCAATAGTTCACGAGATATAAGGTCATTTCTTAATTATGTATCTAGAGATAGAGCATTTTCGAATGCAACCTAAGTATTTATCATCATAAATTGACTATTGCTGAGAATGATATGAAACCTTGAAAAGGCACAAATTCAAGTCAAAACTTTTCCAATGATACCAAATTTAACCATAAAAATCCATTTTATCATATAAATACCCTGGTCACAAGATTTTGCTTATTCTCTTAATAATATGGATTTCGATAAAAAAATTTTATTCTAAACAACTCACCTTCTAACTTATTAGAAGATTTCACAAACAGCGGGCAATTTTAATTGTTCGATGTTTGATTAAAAAAACTAATAAATTATAAATCAAAATTTTGTACGATTTTTTGATGAATGATTCTACAAAATTAAGTCAATACTCAATTAAAATAAGCGAACAAAAAAAATGCTCCTTAATTACTTAGCTCTCCATCTTTTTACTTAACTTAATGAGCCGCAATGAATCGAATAATCCCCATGGGTATTAAATCGGGAACTAAAGGAGGGAGACATCCCTGAGATTTTAATCACTCTATTCTGAAGCAAGCCTTGAATGCATAAAACCGCGAAAATGAAAATCCCTTAATTCAATATCTATGAGCCGCCAAATAATCCCGGGGTTTATTGATTTAAAAAGTTTATTTTCTGTCAGTGGTGACTGCAAAAGCATACTTTTGAATTATTTATCTTTGTCGACAGTCTTTTTATTAAGTTTTATTAAAGGTACTTAAAATTTTATCCAGACTTAAGTTAACTTAGTTTTTAAAAGTCAACTTTTTCTTTATCATCATCCCATCCTGGAGCAATAATTCACTTCTCATTAAAAAGTACTCAAACCTAACTTACTTTTGAATAAATAATTTCACAGTAAGCGGATGTTAATTTAATTATGATTAACGATGTTCATGAACTTTGTAATTGTGCTTGAAGACAAATTCAATCTTGTCCTTTATACAAGTTTTAATTAAAAGTGTTAGTTGTTGTTTTTATTAGACATTCTTAATGTCGGTTTATTGTTACGGTAGTTGAGTATTTGAATTATTACAGTTTGTATAGCTTAAAAAAAATCTCTTAAATATTTTTCTTGATAATTAATATATTTTATCACGTATTACGTTGTGGTAAAAGACAAAATTTGATGAAATTATCCAAGACAGAAACTTAAATCCTTCTTAGAGCTAGAAGACTTTATTAAGTATAATTGAGACCGCTATAATCCTTTTTAACCTTCATACAAACTTTTAATATATAATCTTATTATTTTAACCCGTGAAAAATATATATGGCCATATATAAGGCCAATTTTTTTATCAGGACATATCAAAAAATTTTTTTCATTTATTTGCAAGAAACTTACGCTCACAGCGACTAAAAAGATACATAATTAAGAAATGACCTTGTATCTTGTTAACTATAGACATTTTTAAAGATATAAGCTCATTCTGATGTTACACTCATCAAGACCTTTCATTTGAGTACCCACATCAATTTTTCATATGTTTCATATATTTATATATTTCACAAATACCATTTATATAAAATATATGAAAAATGCCATGTGGGTACTCAAATGAAAGCTCTTGATGAGTGTAACATCGGGATGAGCTTACATCTTTAAAAATATCAATAATTAAGAACTAACATTGCTATCTTGTCAACTAATGATATTTTTAAAGATATAAGCTCACCTCGACATTACAATCCTCGAGACCTTTCATTTGAATACCCACATCAATTTTTCATATATTTTATATATTTATATATATATTATATATATGTATATATGAAAAATATATCGAAAATGCATGTGGGTACTCAAATGAAAGCTCTTGATGAATGTAACTTCGGGATGAGCTTATATCTTTAAAAATGTCAATAATTAAGAACTGACATTGCTATCTTGTCAACTAATGATATTTTTAAAGATATAAGTTCACCTCGACATTACACTCATCGAGACTTTTCATTTGAGTACCCACATCAATTTTTCATATATTTATATATATTATATATATATGTATATATGAAAAATATATGAAAATGCATGGGGGTACTCAAATGAAAGCTCTTGATGAGTGCTACATCGGGATGAGCTTATATTTTTAAATACGTCAATAATTAAAAAAGTACAGTGCAATTTAACGTCGGTATTTAATAAAGCAAAATTTTGTATTTAATGTCCATAAATAACCGACGATATAATATAAGTTTGTCATCAAACTTATGTCAAAAATAGTAAATTAAAAGAGCAAAAATCTAAAATAGCTGGTAAATAGTCGAAAATAAATACAGACAAAAAACGCTAGTATAAGAGTTAAAAAACTGGGGTTAGTGTTGATGTATCTCGGTACTAATGTAAGTCAATGGAATAATTTAATGTCACGTGCAGTGGTAGGTTGTGCCAGGGTCCGGATCACAATCGTCTTTTTTGCAAAGTGTTGCCTGTAGCAAAGGCCTTAGCCTTACTACCCTGCATGTGGTCTCGTTCATGTCTGCCGAGTCGGGTGGGAAAAAATAGTCAGCATCTGGCTATCAGAACTGCAGTAAAAGCTTCTTAGCTTGTAAGTTCTTAATTCAGATGCATCTGCTGCAAAAAATAAATGACTCAACGAGAAGGGTGACTGACCGTTTTTACAATTACTTTTATTTTAGTGCATCTCTTTTTTTATACTTCTTTCTTCTCTAAAAAATTTAAAAGGTTTACAGCAGAGTATTTTATCATCTATTAACGATAAAACAACTTTCCAAAAATTAACGTGCATTAAATTAATTACTCTACCTAATTCCTGAAGAGGAATACTAATTTTCTAGAGAGCAGTAAACGAATAAATTAATTATTTTCTGGAAATAGGTAATTGTGTTGAGTTGAAATTGAGAAGCCACAAACAAAATTATCTATCAATTAACAAATCAATTAATTATTCGTAATTTACTAGAGTATGTATAAATAAGTTGGGCTACTTGAATGAATCGTGACTCGTGACCGCAATTAGTGAGCGAATCCAGCATGTTCAAGTAGCTTTCAATTAAATAAACAAAAATTTATCGATTTTCATGTATTTAAAGCACTGTTATTAATTATGATAAACATTTATGAATTTATTTTCTAAAATTAAGCGTGTAAAATTTTTACTTTATTTACACGGTTAAAAATATTTTGTAATTTTATAAATTTAATATTTTTTTCGTGTTACTTTAATATTTTAATTGGCTGTATATGGCCATATCAACAAATTTTTTCACGAGTGTTTCAAAATTAGTAAAATTTCTGTTAATAAAAAACACTTAGGTTATTATTATTCAAAAATACCAGATATAGTTGAAAATTTTTTAATTTTTTACAATTAATAAAATTAAGTGGAATTATTGAATCCTTAGACAGAAATTGATTGACGAAAAATTGGCGCCCAAATCTAGATCTAACCTAATCTGAAAAGTGATCGTCATTAATACGGCTGCCCAATTTTAAAACACAGTAACTGCAAAATTTTTATACCTGATTTTTTTAGTATTGCTGCATTTCTTATACCTTTTAGATCTTAATTTCAAGTATTTTTTCTTAAAAATATTTATATTCAAATATTTTCTATTTATAAATCAAATTTTTGATCAATTTTTTTTAATAAAAAAAATTTTTTAATAAAAAAATTTTTTAAAATCAGTATAAATAAAATCATAAGTTTTTATTTTACTAAAAGAATTATTGTACTTCTAAATTAATAAAAAAAATTATTTAAGAATTTTTAATTTAAAAGCCCTCTAAAATTAGTACAAGGTTTTAGTATACGAGATATTTTCTTGTAGAAATGTAATGGATAGTTAACTGTAGTTAAAAAAAAAAAAGATTTTTTTCAATCCAATCCAACCCAATAAATCTAAATTTTATTATCCATTAAACTTTTTATCACTCGAAAAATCTAGACCGTCTAGAAGCGTAAAAACCTTGAATTTCCATCTCGGTTTAATGTTTATCAACTAAGAGAAAATTTTTCAATTTAATATTAAATTATTCAGCGCAGTGAAGAACCCGCAATCTCAGAATGCAGGAAAAAAATTTTCCAACTTGCGAGTTATTTTCAGAGGTTTTATAAAGTCTAATACTCTTATAATAACATATAAATTTTTAAAAGCAGAAATATATTAAAATATGCATTAAAGTGTCGCGGTAAGTTTTTTTTTCGCAATTTAATTTTATTTTTTACACTATACGATACGTATTATAGGATGTTATATTTTTAAGTAGATTAATGCTGGACATGAGACGAGGCATTAAGCAGATCGGTATTAATGAGTTTTGTCACCCCCGAGTGGCACTCTGTTCCTATTTGGTTACACTCATCCGTCTATAGATAGCCCACCCATGAGTTCCTAGCATTTATTTGCTTCGTGCACAAATTTACGCACACACGCACACATACACACAGAGATGTATTCAATGAGAAGTATATGTACTCAAGGATAATCCGCATAAAAAACAGAACTGCTGTTCGTGTTTGTAATTTATCTGAAAACGTGTTCAAAAAATTAAAAAAAAAAGTTATAATAAATTTATGTTCTATAACTCACTTTATAATTTATTTATTTTTTCATTATTATTATTATTATTCATAGTAATACCAACTTCCTGAAGTTTTGATCATGATAAATTATTCTTGTCAAAAATATTCGGTTGTTTATTTATTTCCCAACTTTCATTCACGATACATCGAAACAACCTTAAGGGACCTGGATATCTTTGTAGATTGTTGGGTTCTTATTATTTTTTCTTATTCTATACCACATTGAAAAAAGTTTAATTTACGAATACGAACTTTTGGTACAACACACACATTAAGGCTTAACAACAAATGCTCGAGCTCGGGAATAAATTATTCCGAGCGTTAAAAACCTCTAGTAGAAAGCCGAAAGCTGACGTGCCCTGATTTTCTAAGTTAGGAATAAAATGGTGAATTTTGAGCTCGCTATTTTTTTTGCCTTATCGTCATTTATCCTCAGTGTGATAAAAATTCGAATGAAGAATAGTTTTAATCGAAAAATAAGTTAAAGAGAATTTTATAATACACGGAAAAAAGTAAACTCGAAAAATTACATTATAAATAGTAATAAGTGTCCCGTTGTATTTAAAACTAGAAAAATTACAGTTCGAAAGAACATTTTTCTAAATTCAAATTTGGAATGTTAATTTTTAGAGCTTTCAATATAAATATTACATTCTACATTGTAATTCTTATAAAATCTGTAATAATTACAATCTGAAACTGTCATTTTTCCAGTTTTCGCGACGTTACATTATATATTGTAATTTTTCGAGTTGTCTTTTTTCCGTGGATCATTTACATTTCACATGAGCAGGCGGACAAATATTGTTGTTAGTAATAGTTCACTTTTTTACAAATTTCGTAATCCAAGTATTCACACAGAAAAAAAATGTTCTTGAATCAAGTGTATATTTCTGAAGAGCTCAATATTGATTCTTGATTTGAGTAGAAAAATTCTTGATTGAAGAAAATTTTTATTAATTTAAGGAAATTTTACTTAATTCAAGAATTTTTGAGTCTTGATTCAAGACAATTACCCTCTTCAAAGTTATATTCTTGGTTCAAGAATTTTTCTCTTGAATCGTTAATTTTTTTTTCTATGCAGTAGTACTTTTCGCATCAAAATCCGTCACTTTAAAATCACTTCTTTGAAAAAAAAACTCCAGATTTACTTCAGAAGATTTTTTCACAAGGTAGAAAAATAGCAAAAAAAATTTAAATATCAATAAAGCTGAAAAATTGTCTATTGTGTAAATATGAATGTGAAGTACAAGCCTAGCTTTATCTGGTATGAGTATGTTAGTAAATAGAGAAACTTATTTGTATGAAAAGTCGTATTTGACTTCTGCATTACTGCTCGTACTCGTACCTGAGGGTAAGGGAAATCTTCCAGTATAGTAATTTATATATGATATATATCAGGTTATAGAATATATAGAAATATTTAAATATACCACAGTGGAATACGAAAACGTCATTTAAATTGTACAGGGAATAGAAGCGACGGTTTTATTACTTCACGCCACGTTGGATTACATTCTGTCTATAATTTGACCTAAATATAAATGTAAGCCCACATACATTTGTGATGAAAATTAAATCCTTAAAATATATTAGAAAAAAGTTTAATTTTCATTATAAATTTTTCAACATTCATAGAAGTACCCAATGAAAATCACTCATAAAAGTTGGTAATGAATGAAACTTAACAACACATACAAGACCGAAAATTATTCTGCACTGGGCTCTATTTATCACTGGTCTATAAATTTTGTGGACGCCCGGGGTTGTTGCTTTAACTATTTATTTTGTTTTTCAATGCCATCATTTTCGGTCGAGTGTTACAATACTTTTTCCTACTGCTGTACTGTACGAATATAGCTATTAAATAAATATTAGCACAGACAACTGCACTGGGTCCTCTTCTGATTAAACATTTGTATATAGCACAACAACAACGACAACTACCCCTTGCTACTTTTCAGTTTATTGAGTATGAAGTTTCGATTTATTGCTGTCCCACGAGTATTTTCCTCGTTATCGCTTAATAATTCGATAGCCACTGGTTACACAACCGGTAAATTGGTTGTGCTTTTCGTTGTTCTGTTAACGATTAACAAACAATAATTAATTATTTTTTACTTACACATTAAATGAAAAAATTCATTTAATAAAATTCTCAACGCAAAATTCTGAGTAGAATTTTTCAACAAAAGTATATAGAAAATTCGATATCTCTGGATACATAATTAATAAATTACCTTTTATCTTGTGATATATTGAAAATTTTAAAGATATAAGCTCATCCTGATGTTACACCCATCGAGAGCTTTCATTTGAGTACCCACATCAATTTTTCATATATTTTATATATTTATATATTTTACAAATATCATATAAATAAAATATATGAAAAATGCCATGTGGGTACTCAAATGAAAGCTCTCGATGAGTGTAACATCAGGATGAGCTTATATTTTTAAAAATGTCAATAATTGAAAACTGACATTGCTATCTTGTCAATTAATGATATTTTTAAAGATAATAAGCTCATCCCGATTTTACACTCATCGAGACCTTTCATTTGAGCACCCATATCAATTTTTCATATATTTTATATATTTATATATTTCACAAATACTATATATATAAAATATATAAAAGTTGCCATGTGGGTACTTAAATGAAAGGCCTCGATGAATATAACATGGAGATGAGCTTATATCTTTAAAAATGTCAATAATTAAGAAATGACCTTGTATCTTGTGAACTATTGACATTTTTGAAGATATAAGCTCATCCCGATGTTATACTCATCAAGACCTTTCATTTGAGTACCCACATCAATTTTTCATATATTTTATATATTTATATATATTCCACAAATACCATATATATAAAATATATAAAAATTGCCATGTGAGTACTCAAATGAAAGGTCTTGATGAGTGTAACATCGGGATGAGCTTATATCTTTAAAAATATCAATAATTAAGCAATTACCTTGTATCTCGTGAACTATTGACATTTTTAAAGATATAAGCTCATACCGATGTTACACTCATCGAGACCTTTCATTTGAGTACCTACATCAATTTTTCATATATTTATATATATTATATATATGTATATATGAAAAATATATGAAAATGCATGTGGGTACTCAAATGAAAGCTCTTGATGAGCGTAACATCGGAATGAGCTTATATCTTTAAAAACGTCAATATTTGAGAAAGTACAGTGCAATTTAACAAAATTCATAATTTAATAAAGCTAAAATTTAATTTTTTATATTAATCAATAAATAAATAAATAAGTACATAGAATGATTAAATGTGTAGAATAATTTTATAAATTGAAGAAAGTCATAAAAAATAAAAATGATAAATTTTGTCTATCAGCATTACAACACTTTAACTGAATAGCACTCAACAGAGCAGTTAAATTAAGCTCAAATATAACAGTGATGATTTATACAAACACTAAAATAATAAAATAAAGTGATATCAAAAATAAAATATTTATTTATCTGAAAAGTTATTTATTTATACCAAAGTCATAATGATTTCCTTAAAGATAAATGTTACTAAGAAATTTATATACATTGAGTAAGATCGTGGGTGGTTTTGGCTCTGCCAAAAAAAAAAATTAACCAGTGTAACATATAACATATAAGCGTGTAAGTCCCCAGTGTAGTCGCTCTGATGAGGAGAAGATAGAAGCGGTAAAAGGGCAGGAAAGACGGAGTATATTTGAGTATCAGTCCGGTAATCGTGGATCCGTTCCAAAACAAGCCTCGTTTGCAAGCTGGTGGAACTACTCGCGGTCGCTTTCGACTCGACAGAAGTGAAGTACTGCCGTGTTCCACACTTGCTGAGTAGAGTAAGGAGACTCAATTGAAAAGAGTACAAAACATCGGGAGATGGAGTACAAGACTATAGTACTACACCCATCCGAAAGAAAAGTCTGCATACATTTTTTTTTTTTCTATATCTTTCATTCTGTGTTCGCTAAAATATATTTCTTTCCTTCTTTTACTCTGCTGCGGAATTGCCAGTGCGATAATATAACTCGTGGATTCGAGCCAAATCCAACAGCATGCAGGAGCATTCATCGCGGTGTTTGCATTACCATTCGATATGTGTAATTCTCGTGTCGCAAAACTCTTTCTTCCTTATCGAGACTACTTTTTTAGTGTTTTAGTCCAAACAAGGATTAATCAGTCTCAATTTTTATATTTATTTGATAATAAAAAAAATTTTTAAATATTTGAAAATTTTTAGTCATATCTTCAAGCTTTAATTAATGAAAATCAATATTGACGGATAATTTAATATTGAATTTAGATTGAAGTTTAAGAAAATAAGAGAAGGATATTAATATTTTTTTGTATTATGTTACTTATATCAGGCTTAGAAAGAACATTTCATACTTAGAAAAAAAATTGTCTCAATTTTAAAGAATAAGTTGATACTTTTTATTTACTATTGCATTTGGCAAAGGAAGTGTGAACGTTATAAGGGTTAAAAAACGAGGTCAGAACACTTTATGTCATAATATCCTGTGTGATATTGATATCGAACATTATTGACTTATTTAGTTAATGAATAACTTGTGAACTATAAAAAATTAAAATTTTGCTTTATTAAATAATGATTTTTGTTAAATTGCACTGTACTTTCTTAAATATTAACGTTTTTAAAGATATAAGCTCATTCCGATGTTACACTCATCAAGACCTTTCGATTGAGTACCCACATCAAATTTTCATATATTTATATATATATATATGAAAAATATATCAAAATGCATGTGGGTACTCAAATGAAAGCTCTTGATGAGTGTAACATCGGGATGAGCTTATATCTTTAAAAATGTCAATAGTTGACAAGATAGCAATGTCATTTCTTAATTATTGACATTTCTAAAGATATAAGCTCATCCTGATTTTACACTCATCAAGAGCTTTCATTTGAGTACTCACAAAAAATTTTAATCAAAATAACACTAACTATTATGAAGTAATTTAATCAAAAATGACTGGAAATGTTTAAAGTGTCATTCTTATTTTTCTAAATACTGTTCTGTAATTGGTAGTAAAAAATTTACTGTCTCTCTTTCCATTGTCATTACTTGAGAGGGTCAATAAAATAAAGCGTATATATAATATGGTGAAATCTTAAAATATCCACAGGATTAATTAGCGTTAATGAACACTTGGCTATTGGCAAACCCGTTGAGCATAATTTAACTCAGAAGACAGTATTTACTGTGTAGCTGATGTATCTGATCTAACCTATAGTATAAGTTCGTACTCAAAGTAAGCTTATATTATTATTTTTACAATTTTATTTTTAAATACGAAATACTGATGTACTCGGGCTTAGAGTAAAGAGTACAGAGTACAGAGTACAGAGTAGATTATAGAGTTTCTTGCGAAAATGTAATGACTGTATATCAGCAAAACGAAGCCTTGGTGCCAAGCGAATTACCGAAGCGTGTCGTACCGTGTGTGGATGCTGATTATTTTAATTAATGCTTAACCGTTTTGCCTCGACTCCCCTGAGAAATTTTAAAATGGCTCTCTTTGAATCTCGTTTTAATAAATTTTAATAAATATATATGCTTAAATTTATTGTTTCGTTATATTTAATAGAGCAAGTTAATTAATGTTTTAAATTGCATTTTTTTACTCATTTGTGATGAGTAAGCTAAAAAAATAATGGGTTTAAATATAACGTAATGTTTTTCGGGTGAAAGTAACTATTTATTGTGCTTGCAGAAAAACGGGTTAATTGTACGACGTGAGAATTATGGGATCGATTTAATGAAATGTTGAGGAGGTTGGTTTAGTTTAAATTGAAATTCGAATGCCACACTTCAAGTGCCATATATTGTCACGGGACATTAGCATGACGTATAGTTGCACTTTTGTATGCTCACGCCAAGATCTGTGTACTTTCAGAGAATTTTGTTATTATTTTCCAGAATAAATCAGCTTAAATAATCATAACATTTCGTTTAAAATTTATCATATTGAGAACAATTACTATGTACACTAATAATTAGAATTAAAATTAACAACCTGCAGTCACATCGAGAAGTAAAAGATGTAATTAAGAAAACTTTGTTTTAATGGTTGTTTTTTGACATTTTAACACGGAATATACACAATAATTTGGGTACTTTTGAAATAAATTAAAATTTCACTTAACCGAGTCAATTACCAGTAATATAATAAAAGATACTAGTAACCTTGTAGTCACTGTGTGACTCCTATGACTTGTAAACTGTAAATAAATAAAATTTTGCTTTTTTAAATAATGAATTTCGTTAAATTGCACTGTACTTTCTTAAATATTGACGTTTTTAAAGATATAAGCTAATCCCGATGTTACACTCATCAAGAGCTTTCATTTGAGTACCCACATGCATTTTGATATATTTTTCATATATACATATATATAATATATATAAATATATGAAAAAGTGATGTGGGTACTCAAATGAAAGGTCTCGATGATTGTAATGTCGAAATGAGCTTATATCTTTAAAAATATCATTAGTTGACAAGATAGCAATGTCAGTTCTTAATTATTGACATTTTTAAAGATAAGCTCATCCTGATGTTACACTCATCAAGAGCTTTCATTTGAGTACCCACATAGCATTTTTTATATATTTTATATATATGGTATTTGTGAAATATATATAAATATATAAAATATATGAAAAATTGATGTGGGTATTCAAATGAAAGGCCTTGATGAGTGTAACATCGGGATGAGCTTATATCTTTAAAAATGTCAATAGTTCACAAGATACCAGGGCATTTCTTAATTATTGACATTTTTAAAGATATAAGCTCATCCCGATGTTACACTCATCGAGACCTTTCATTTAAGTACCCACATAGCAATTTTTATATATTTTATATATATATAGTATTTGTGAAATATATAAATATATAAAATATATGAAAAATTGATATGGGTACTCAAATGAAAGGTCTTGATGATTGTAACAACGGAATGAGCTTATATCTTTAAAAATGTCAATTGTTTACAAAATACAGGGTCATTTCTTAATAGAGAAATTTATAATAATTTAAAATAATAGATAAATTTTTTTCTTTCGCTTATTTCATAAAAGTTTTCACCCAAAATTTCAAGAGTTATAATCACAACTCTTAAAAATTAATGAATCTAAATAATCATCCTCTAAGGCTCCATGTATTTGAAATTAGTTTGCAAAACTTTTAGACATTACTACTAGAATAATTATCATGCGCCGAAATATATAAATATATATTCACGAGCGTAGTCTTTTAGCACGTACTTAGAGAAACTAATGCAATTGAAAGTTTAGCAGCCCTCATGCGCACACACGTTTCAGAAGTAGCTAATGAGCGTCAAATAATCGCGACGTTGTATCCCTTCTCATCAAAACATTTCCTCTCTCTCTTCCTTTCAGTATATTTTTCATTTGTTTTTCTTTTATCTCTGTCCTCTGCTCTTCAGAATTCGCGTAAATTACCTCTTTGAAGTCGGTGTTGTAATTAACCCGTTTCCGATTCATATTTACACCGTTGCTTGCTGAAATTGTCACGTGTGTAAGTACATCAGTTTACTAAGTGTATAATGAGATAGTTAAAGTTAAAGCTCACTTATGATTCTTATTACTCACTTGATTATTATTTTTACAAAGAAAAAAAGTTATATTAATTAAAAGCTATTTTTTTCTTTAAAAAAAAAATTTTGTTCAGAAGAATCTTTAATAGTTTTAAATTTGTAATTTTTTAAAGAAGAATTTTTTTATTTATTTTAAAATTGATTAAACTTTGTTGAGAAATTTGAAAGTTTAATCAGATCACACGATATCTGCCTATATAGCCCTAATACTAATGCACTTTTATGGTCGATAAAATACGATCGTAAATATCCGTCATAAACAGCTGAAGTTTTAAGTGCCGTAAAGTTTATCGATTATGCTTTAAACTTACTGCTAGATGGAAATCCAATGCTTTTAAAGACAAAGAACAAAAAGATTGGTTTTATTTTAAAGTCTAAAGAGTCACTTTTCAACGATTTTATTAAAATATTTAGTCGATTGCTATATTATTTTCAACAACTACACTGATAAAAGGATTTGTTTATAGTTAAAAATATTTGTCAATATTTAACAAATCATTTATTAGAGACCACTTTTTAGTCCTTAACAAATATTTCTTAGTATTTAAAAAGATTTATTAATATTTAATAAATGAATATCTGATTTATTAAATACAAACAAATCATTTTAAATACTAAGAAATATTTGTTTGATACTAAAAAATGGTCTCTAATAAATGATTTGTTAACTATTAACAAATATTTTTTTAATACAAATAAATCCTTCTATCAGTGTAGAACTTTTAAAATAAAGAGCAAAAAATTCTTCAAAAATGTCATCCTTCAACACAGGAGCTTAATGTTTCCAAATAAATCTATAAATAATTTTTCTGACGTCCTGATATGAAAATTGGCCATTATAGATAGATAGATAGATAAATAGCTTTATTTAATCTTGGAGCCATGGCTCTCTCAAGACCATATTATATATAAATACATATTTGATACAATATAGTAGTACAATGTTTTAAATCTTATAATTTATAGAAATAATCTTCAAAAAAATAATAATAAGTAATAAATAATCATCTATCATCAAATAATCATCATAATCATCAAATTATAGGTTATATATGACGATGTATCAGGCTTGATATGGTCATATGTGCCCTATATAATTTTTTTTAACAGAGTTGGTTTTAAGAATCTCCAATAGAGTGCGCATGATCGCTAAATTGTCTCGTTACAAGAAAGTTAACTTTAAGGTCTTATAAAAAAAATACAAAAATTGAAGAATCATAATAAAATATTTTATATTCTGATGTAGAACCCTACAAAAAATGGTTTTGACTGGACCTAAATGCAATTTTGATGAGAATTCAAAATTCAATCTTTTTGATTTGAACTTTTATTAAAAAATGGAATAAATACAACACTACTACCGTAAATAAAAGTTTTTTTTTCTTATTAAGCATTAAATTAAATTAACCACTGATATTTTAGACTCAAAAATAAAAATATAAAAAAATAAATGCGTAACACATTAAATTAGTCCGTGAAACGAGCGTTTAATGTGGCAATGAATTATCGTGTCATGGTAAAGGGATGAATGATGAAAGACGATAGGAACAAGGACAACCTTGAATGATTAATTATTCCATTTAGAAATAAGAACATGACGGGTTATATGGTATGCAGAATGCTGAAGGTATGGTAATAAATCATAGGAATATGTTGATTGTGGGTTCGGCATTTGTATGTGTGAATTGACATTCTGTTCAAGGCAAAAATATGTGACTTGATGTAACTATTCATAGACATCCCATTTCCGTCTTTAAATATTTGTATGCCGAAATCAGAAGTTGTTTATTTTTGCTTCAAATGTTGGCTTACGTTATTTATATATGACGATAGATTCAGGCAAAACGGACGATTAATCGCGCTGATTAGATGAAATCGCTACATCGGTACACGTACAGCGTATTGCCAAATACTTAAGTTAAGAGACGCTATACTATAAACTATAACTTAAACTAGTTTAAAATAGTTACTCTGGTTATTTAGCTTTTATTTAGTTGCTCGATTTCCCATGTTTGGAGTTTGGGTAAAGCTTATGAAAAATGTGATAGGTTTTAAGCTTTTGGAAAAATAATATCTATTCTATTTACAAAAATTATTTTCAATATAGAATATACTTAATTGTTATTGTTAAATCAGTTCTTAATTCCAATAATTTAAAACGTAAAATGTAGTAACGTAAATATTTAATTGTTCGGATATAAAATGATGTAATGAAAACTGCAATAGTCTGGTTCGTATGGTAAGCTGTTATATTTTTAATAATTCAGTTGCATAACTCTGAATTAAATATCTGAAAATAATAACGGACAATATTAAAGCAACGTTCAAGCTATTGCGTTATAATATCAATTTATATTCAATATACGGAAAAGAGCTTATCGAATTCAAATTTTTCCATAGCTTTCTTGCTATTATTTAAATTCACTGCTTAGCAGATTTATATTATTTAGAACTAAATTGATTCAAGGACAATTTTTTTGTATTTTCACTTCTTTATTTCGTTGAGCATAATTAAAGGTCTAATTATCTTGTGAAAATCGATAAATTTTAAATACGACGAGTTTAATTGTAAGGAAAGATTTATCAGCTACTTCTATAGTTTACTCTATTTCAAGTTAAATTTACTCCAAGTGGTTTGAAACCATTTACAGAGGATTTAGTTCTGGCGTTCTATTCTCTCGATTAAAATCAATAGTTCTTATTAGTTTTCATTGAGTAAGGTGAACCGTAAGAATTAAATAGTTACTTACAACTATTAAAGAAGAGATTCCTTGACTCAAAAAATTTTTCCTTGGCCCAAAAAAAAACATCTGTGGCTTGGATTAGAAACAAAAATTTCAAAAAATGAACCTTGCTATAAAATTACTCTAATGCCAGGATTAAAGCTACCTTTCTATAATTTTTTTATTTTGTTCACCCGTTTTTGAATTTCTCTCAAGAATGATAGCAATAATTAATCAAACTTATCTACTCTACAGTAGCTTCAAATGATAATAATAATAAATAGTACAGCGAAGAATTTTTCATTAAAAGTCCATTAAATGCAGCAGGGATATATAAAAGAGCTAGGATGAATTAAGAGCTGAAAAATGTCAACATCCTTTTGACACAGATGAGCGAATTCATTGTATTGTTAGTTGAGCGACTGGTACACTGGATCGGAATGATAGTGAACAAGTGAATCGTCGATCAAGGCGAAAGGTAACGGATTCCATTTCTCTTTTTTTATAATATCCGTTTAGTTGGGAAGCTTTTTGTCGGCCATTTGCATATTACGTGATTCTAGTTGCCCTTGAGCAATGAATATCTGAGCTTCTAAATGCAAAAGGAATGAAAGGAGGTAAATAGTCTCTTAGGATCTTATCTTTTTTTTCTTTTTTGAGAAGTTTCGCTGTGCGCATCCCACTTTTTTACAATGTAATTGGAATTGCTTGCTTGAGGTGATATCTTTTTAGCTATAGAGGAGGGATGATAATAAAATTAATCGAATAATAACAGTATATTGATATTCCAAAATAACTTGAAAATTTAGATTTTATTATTTAAAAAAAAAACCTTATTTTAAAAATCATAAAAAAGAAAAATCCATTATCATCAGAAATTGTTACAAAAAAAAATTACGTCTTGAGTAGTCGTGTTTTATGAATAACTTACAGAAAATTTGACTTTGTAGACTATAAGTAGGGCAGTAAGTATTGTTAACTTTATCTTACACAAAAAAAAATTAATTAAATAATTTTGAAAAAATTCATCTTCTTAATTTGAATATAAAAATTCTTAAAACAAGAAATTTAAGTAAATTTTTTTTTTCGACGCCGTATAATAAAAAAGTGGAAATAATTGAATAAAAATTTGTATCAATTTAGAAAAAAACAAATATAAAATTTATAAAATAAATTTAATTATTCTATCGATCGGATTAAAGTTTAAAAAAAAATTTAAATATAGATTAAATGTCTCTAAAATAAGTTTAGTATAATATCCGTGTATTTTGTCATATTTATTCGATACTTTATTACAGATTAGCAGTCAGAGAAAGACCCTTCGAGCTCGAGACTCCCTTGAGTATGTAAAATATACAGTAAAATACATAAGAAACTTTAAAAGTAGCCTAAGAATAATTCGCCAGGGGATACTCGATGGAAGCTTCCCACAAGCTTGTAGTTTCCATTCTCTGCTTTTCCGATCCCCAAAAAGTTAAACTTTTAAATAATCTGCAGTCTGTAAAGCCCGTTTTAAAAGTATAAATTACTTGCTATCGAGGAAAAGTTTTTAAATTAAAAATGCACACCTCAAACGATCGTGTTGATAGCTAAAGTTAGATCGGATAGAAATAATAATCAATTAAAATTCTCAAGTGACTTTTAAATGATGTTCTAGTTCGCAAAGTATTCTCATGTATTGTGAAAATAAAATAAGTATGAGGCTGAGACTGTGAGTGATATAAGTGAGCATGAATACAAATAGAAGTGACGCTGAGTCTCGTTTGTGTCTGCAGGTCATCAGGAATGTGTTGACATCTGTCATCACGCCTTGCTTTCAATATTATTTGTTTTCAAGTCACTGTATAGTACTGTAGTCTGTCTGTTGAGAGATGCTTCATGTTATATTAATATGATGTATGTGAGTCATGTGTTATATTGGTTTACTAGAACATTCCTCTGAAGAAAGGAATAGGTCAGTTCATAAAAATCACATTCTTTTGCTTGGAATTTCGTAGTTGTACTAGTATGAAGTCACAGAAATTTTTTTTCATTGTGAAATAATTTATAAATTATCGACTTTAAACTTTAATTAATTATTGTTCAATGAAAAGAATTTTTTCTTACTTTCTTAAAACCTTATTTCCTTCTCAAAAATTTTTTTTGTAAAATTACACGGAAAGAATGAGATTACACTAGATATCATCCCAGATTATACTGAGTGAAAAAAAATTTTAGATAGTAGCTAGTATAATCCAAATTACAATGAGTATAATCCAGATATCACGCAGTATAATCTGGATTTTTTTAGCTTCAATCTGAAATTTTTTTTCATCAGAGATATCACTAAGTATAATCTGGGATGATATCCAGTGTCATCTTGTTCTTTTCGTGTATCCGTGATAAAATATTTTAATACAGTTGGATATAAATATTATAGTCTGTTCGGGATATATATCGAGCTCTATATACATAGAAAAAACTAATTTATAAAAATTTTTTGATTTTTCATTTTTTTTTAGAAATTATAGATTTTTTTTTTTTGAAATTAGTCAATTATATTTTGTTTTATATTGTTTTACACTATTGTATAAAAATTTTTTATTTACTTTGGAAGGGCTGCAAGGAGTCTCGACTTCATGGCCTTAATAAATAAATAAATAATAATTAACATGTCGTATTAAACAATAATGGGTTTAGTTATTGATTAAACTAAAAATCAATCTTAAATAAGCACCTTAAAAGAGTCAAAAGAGATTTTTTTTTTTAAACTTATAATCTCAAACTTTAACTCTCTTCTAAGGAGACGATTCTGCGACCATGTGCCCTCTATCGGATATATTAAACACTATCTGTCGAAAAATTATATACGGACTTATATTATGATCATAAAACCATATTATAGGCTATGAATGGACATATTAGTAAATTTGTACATTGGTATTGTAATTATATGCTTTAACCGATAATTCTATATTTAATGTAACAGCAATTTTTGACAAAAAACCATTTTTTTTTGTCAACATCAAAATAAAATATAACACTGAATTTTACTGAAGTAGACATTAGAAATTTTTATAGAATTTTTTAGCAATGAAATTATTATAAAAAAAATTTAATAAAAAAATTCTACGCATGATAATTAAAAAAAAAATTTTAGAAGCATTTTTTTATTGTTATTGATTTGTTATAAAAATTAAAAAAATTGATAATTATCAACTAACTTCATTATCATAATAAAATACAAAATTCTCCTTAAAAAAATCAATTTTTTCACAAAATCATAAAAAAAAATGAAAAAATACGCTGTAAATTTTCTCTTGCGTGAAACAAGCTCTCAAGTATTATATCTATTTAGCAAAATATAAAAAGAGAAAAGAAGATGATCTATCAAAACCCGCGAGTCGCTGGTAAAACCACCGAAGTAGCTGTTAAGTAGCCTGCGGTACAAACTTTTCATATAGACATTAAATGTTAAAGACATCGTATGAAGTCAGCGGGTCGTAAGCAACGACACGGTTGTTAATAAGCAACCTTATGACGACATTCATCTTTTCTTATCCTCAGATAATACTATACCGCGCTTATATACACATACTTAGTTCGATAATTGCTCGAAGACGATGATTGTCAACGATAACAGGGTTCATTTTACTTGCCGGCTTTATATCTTCTCACTTTCATCTGGATGGGAAATATGTCTTATTTCACTGTGCATACTAGACCATGTCAATCTCGGTTGACTTTAAAACTCTCTCTTGTCTCTGGGTCTTTATATACTTGTCTTTGCCTTTACTCGACATTCGCTTTTACCGTTCCAGCTATTCCTCGTAATGATAATACGAAATAAAAATAGTAATACAATTAACTTGTATGTACATGATCCACTTTGAGTCTTTAACACACCACCTATCACTGTATTTGACTTACGGCTCAAACTTATAACTCTATAACTATAATTCAACATATTTGTAGACGTCAAGAGCTGATGTTAACTATCTTACACTGATAGAAGGATTTCTTAGCATTTAAGAAGATTTCTTTGCATTTAAGAAATCATTTCTTAAACATCGTTTCTTAACATTTAAAAAATATTTCTTAGTATTTAAGAAATATTTCTTTGTATTTAAGAAATATTTCTTAGTATTTATATTTCTTAGTAGTTAAGAAATATTTCTTAAATACTAAGAAATATTTTTTAAATACTAAGAGATGATGTTTAAAAAATGATTTCTTAAATACAAAGAAATCTTTTTAAACACTAAGAAATCCTTCTATCAGTGTACTGCATATATATGTAAAACAATGATAATTATAACTACAAACTGTTACCTAATACCGCAGAAATGTATTTCATATTTTAATTCAAAGTTAGAGATGAAGATGATAAATTGTAGATATTTTTAATTTAATCAATTTTTTTTTTATTTGAAAAGAAATAGTATATTACATACCTAGGCCAGTAAAATAAGAAAAGTCTCAGATCACATGTAATTGTTGGCCGAGGCGAAGCCGAGGTTTACAAACATGTAATCTGAGGCTTTACTTTTTACTGGCCAAGGTATGTATACTATTTTTCTGCTCGACGTAGCCGGAATGTGGCAACTTTGTTTAGCGCAGCGGCCAGAAAGTTGCCACTTTCCGGCCGGAGGGCAGAAAAAACAATTTTGCTTAGTTAGATAATGACTTCTGTTAAATTGCACTATACTTCTTTAACTATTGACGTTTTTAAAGATATAAGCTCATCACGGTGTTACACTCATCAAGAGCTTTCATTTGAGTACCCACATCATTTTTTCATATATTTTATATATTTATATATTTTACAAATACCATATATATCTATATATATATATATATATATATATATATATATATATATATATATATATATATATATATATATATATATATATATAATATATGAAAATGCCATGTGGGTACTCAAATGAAAGATCTCAATGAGTGTAACATCAGAATGAGCTTATATCTTTAAAAATGTCAATAGTTCACGAAATACAGGGTCATTTCTTGTATCTAGAGATAGAGCATTTTTGAATGCAGCCTAAATACTTATAATCATAAATTGACGATTGAATATAGATGAAATTATTGCTCATTTTTTCAAAAGGAATTTTTTTCTAAAAATTCAACTTTTATCCCGTAATTTATGACCAGCTTAAATGCAACACTAAACTAAACAGAAGTTTTGATTCTGTCCTTTGACTTGAGCATTAAAAAATCAGTAGCCCATGTAACACTCTCGATATGCCATAAGTCATAAGTATAAATTTCAACCACTCGCGTACTTGGTCTCGTTCCAAATTGTTTTTAAACGAATCCATAAATCTAAAGACGTCAGAATCCCTTAGAGCCTAAGTTTCTTAAATGGAATTAAAAAGTAACATTTATTTTTATTAAAATATTTTCAACGAGTTAAAAAAAGTTTCATGAAGTCAAGAGCTTACACAAAAGACAAACAAACTATAAAGTAGCTTTACCTTTGTTTTTAATTGCCGGTTTTATACGCTGCTGTCATTTCTCGAGAGTTTTTGTTTAAAACTCTCTAGTCTCCAGATGGGGTATGACTTTTCTTCAGACGTTCTTTAGCACGACGTAAAAAAGAGAGGAAGCTTTTGAAGTCGTTATTCTTGGCAATCAGGAGGCTCAAGCTGAATAAGCACTTTTCACCTCAACAGTCACAATACACGTCTCAATTTCTCTTTTCTGTCTCTTCCCTTAATTTATTTAACTTTTTACGCACTTCTTCTCAAAGCATTGTTTCACTGTGTCGTTACTTGTATCAGCGAGATTTTAATTATAGCTGAATGCTTCACAGTGTCATTGTCTCTAGCAGTAATAGAAAAAAAAAAAAAAAAAAAAAATTACATAAGTAACATTTGTAACAGCTTTGCATTAAATTCGCAGAAGTTGGGTAATTAACTAACATAATTATTCGGGGAGAAACAGTGGAAGAGTGAGACTGTGAAGTCAATTCTCGCACCCATTCTATTAAAGCGGTTCTGTGAGATGCAAATGGCCCTTACGACCTTCTGGTCTGCTCAATAATCCTTTGTCCAAGACTTCACTGACGCCGAGTAAATTTACCATAAACTAATTGCCACTACTCGGTGACATTTTTTAGATTCTTCATTTTTTACTCTTCACTCTGTTTATTTACTTTGTAAAAAAGACAAGACAAGACTCTTTTAAATATAATTACTTGAACGTATAAAAAGTACAAAGACATATTTGTAGTTTTGTTTTACTTTACATCAAGTTTTGGTTTAATTAAAACATTTCATATTTTTTTTTTCTTGACATAATTAAATTAAATTCTCTAGTACTTTTCACAAGAAAAAAATCACTTATGTGGCTGTGTATTAAATTTAAAAAATTATTTATTAAAATGACCTTGTATCTTGTGAACTATTGACATTTTTAAAGATATAAGCTCATCTCGATGTTACACTCATCAAGACCTTTCATTTGAGTACCCACATCAACTTTTCATATATTTTATGTATTTATATTTATTATATATATGTATATATGAAAAATATATCAAAAATGCATGTGGGTACTCAAATGAAAGCTCCTGATGGGTGTAACATCGGGATGAGCTTATATATTTAAAATATATATTATATAATTAAGAAATGACCTTGTATCATGTGAATTATTGACATTTTTAAAGATATAAGCTCACCCCGACATTACACTCATCGAGACCTTTCATTTGAGTACCCATATCAATTTTTCATATATTTGTCATATACACATATATATATAACATATATGTGTATATGACAAATATATCAAAAATGCATGTGGGTACTCAAATGAAAGCTCTTGATGAGTGTAACATCGGGATGAGCTTATATCGATAAAAACGTCAATATTTAAGCAAGTACAGAGCAATTTAACAAAATTCATTATTTAATAAAAATCTTGTAACTACTTAGATAAATATTAAATTTTATAAACACAAATAGATACCTTGTAAGCTCAGATTCTGTGATGATAAGGATTCACAGTCTTTAATATAGAGTCCCCACGTCTGATCGAGATGTCTAACAGAATTGATTACTTTTGAAGCCTCTCAGCGACAGATGAGAATTTAATCGGTTATCGATCTCCCGTCGTTGTATTTGTCGTTGATATCACAACACACCACTATCCCGATTTAACTTTCGACATACTACTACAATATGCTGACTAATCATGTTTGTGTTTCTGGTGTCTTGTTTCAGGTTTCGAGCAAACAGACACAACAGTTACTTCAAATACTGGAAGTAGTTTGGATTGCCTCAGCATGATCGTGCAGAGCATCAGCGGAGAAGGCAACGAAAGTAATTTTTCGCCACATTAATAGAGGTCAAGTATTATTTTTAAACTACTATTAAAAATCACTATGTTTATAGTTAATATACATACTACCGGAACCAAAAAATTGTATAGAAAAATGCTTAGAAAATAGTGAATAATTTTATAATATTTATATGACCAAATTAAAATATTCTTTTTACTAAGAAATTTTATATGTAAGACTTTTATTAATGTATATTTGTTGAGAGAAAAAAATTATATGCCCAACAATTCATGAAATAACTTTTATTTGGCTAAGAATAATTGTAGATGTTAACTTATGTAAATTACACTCATCAAGAGCTTTCATTTGGTACCCACATGGCATTTTTCATATATTTTATATATATGGTATTTGTGAAATATACAAATATATAAAATATATGAAAAATTGATGTGGGTACTCAAATGAAAGGTCTTGATGAGTGTAACATCGAGATGAGCTTATATCTTTAAAAATGTCGATAGTTCACAAAATACAAGGTCATTTCTTAATTATGTAATATATATTTTAAAGATAAGCTCATCCCGATGTTACACTCATCAAGAGCTTTCATTTGAGTACCTACATGGCATTTTTTATATATTTTATATATATGGTATTTGTGAAATATGTAAATATATAAAATATATGAAAAATTTATGTGTGTACTCAAATGAAAGGTCTTGATGAGTGTAACATCAGAATGAGCTTATATCTTTAAAAATGTCCATAGTTCACAAGATACAAGGTCATTTCTTAACTGTTGATATTTTTAAAGATATAAGATGATCCTGATGTTGCACTCATCCAGAGCTTTTATTTGAGTACCCACATGCATTTCTGATATATTTTTCATATATACATATATATAATATATATAAATATATAAAATATATGAAAAATTGATGTGGGTACTCAAATGAAAGGTCTTGATGAGTGTAACATCGAGATGAGCTTATATCTTTAAAAATGTCGATAGTTCACAAAATACAAGGTCATTTCTTAGTTATGTAATATATATTTTAAAGATATAAGCTCATTCCGATGTTACACTCATCAAGAGCTTTCATTTAAGTACCTACATGTATTTTTGATATATTTTTCATATTTACATATATATAATATATATAAATATATAAAATATATGAAAAATTGATGTAGGTACTCAAATGAAAGGTCTTGATGAGTGTAACATCGGGATGAGCTTATATCTTTGAAAATGCCCATAGTTCACAAGATACAAGGTCATTTCTTAATTATGTATCTAGAGACAGAGGATTTTCGAATGCAGCTTAAACACTTATCATAATAAATTACTAATTCCTCCAAAAATTTTTTTTCTCTCAATAATATTTTATTAAATTATAAAAGTAATTTATGATGATTATGTTTAAATCGGTTTAGTTTATTATATAAAATATGAATAAAACCATAAAAAGTGTGTAAATACCAAAGGAAATTAAATTATTAATCTAACGTTATTGTAGATTTTATAGAATATAATGTAATAAATATAAATAATTAAATATATTATGATAAGTGTAATAATGATTTTCTCATTAAAATGTTAAATGCCTGTGATTAATAAAAGTAATTGCAAGCATTTGTCAGCTATTAATTCCAAATGTAAATTAATTACATTCTTTATATATTTAATTGTAACAAATTATCATTAGACACATTTTTACAGTTGATGTATTCTATTACCTATTATTCAAATTGTTAATTAAATCGACAATAAATAACTTCAGAATATGTACAATATAATTTATCTTTCTTTTCACTTCAAACCTTTCATTTAATTTAATCCATACAAAGTCTTCAATTTATTGATACAATAAATTTTAGTTATTGAATGTAAATTATAGGAACTAATAAATAAGAGCTTTGGAGAACCAAGCTAGTGTATGACCGATAGGTAAACTGTCAGACTAGGGTAATAAAAAATTATATTTATTGAAATAAATCATACTTACTGATTTGAAAAATACAATAAATTCCAACGTTTAATTTAACAACTACAATATTTTCATATAAATTATAAAACTTTTTATTGATTAAAAACAGTAAACATTTTGGAGTAATTTAATTTATTTAATAATTAATCATAATAAATTAAGACCATGAAATTATTATTAATGAATGGAAATTTAAAATTAATTTTGTAAGTTCTAAATCATAATCAAAAATAAATTCACTGCTGCGTTGAGAAATATCCATTTTATCAAAAATAGAAAAACTGAAAATTTTTTTCTCAATAAAATTACCAACAATAATTTTTCACGAGAAAATTTTCGGTATTTTTGAGCTAAAATGATGAAGGCAATCACGATTGGAATAAAAAAAAACAATTTGGAAATATAAATTCAATTTTTTTTAAATGGAATTTAAGATTTGAGTTATTTTTAGCCAAAACAAAACCGAAAATTGATTAAAGGTTATTTTTATTTCTCAATATGTCCTACTTGTTCACGTATTACCGATAAAAATAAATTCTATTTCCAAAAAATCAATTTTAATAAAGATTTTTAAGTTTGAAAAATCTTTAAAATGATATTTTACTCATTAATCAACAATTTAAAAGTTAAATATTAATTTTTCAACATTGCGACGTTAATAAAAGGATTTTTTAATATTAAGTAAGCTTAATTGACATTCAATAGATTTTTTTACATTAGATGATTTAATAAATATTTATTGACTGTTAATGAATATTTTATTAATATTTAAAAATTATTCATCAAAAGATGAAAAATGACTTATTAAGCATAATTTTTTATTTTTAGTATCTTTATTTTTTTATTTTCATTATTATCCACATATGTATGAACCCCTAATTGTAAACCATTATCAAACCTTGGACCGTGGTATGATTCAATTTCGGCATTATTTCCTCAACGTAAATAAGAGCAAAGCTCTCCAGACAATAAAATAAAAAGATTAAGTTGGAATCATCATTAATCATCGAATAATTAACGAGACTCATCTGGCAAGTGGTTAGAAATATTAATGGAGTTTGGTATAACCAAGTTAATTCCATCAAGTTTTGACAAAAAGTTATTAATGATACCTATAAATGCCCTAACACTCGTTGAACATCAAAGTTGTTAAAGTTATTAGTCGGCAGTTAGTTATTTACGTTATACATTTATCATTAAAAATGTTTAGAACATATATCATATTTATTGTATCACTAACGTGAAATCTTACAGGAGTTTCAAGGAAAAGAGGAAACACATTACTCTTGTTGATATTTACATACCTGTACATTCGCCATTACTTCTTTTGTCTTTGGCTTGCTGATGAGACTAGACTTTGTGATATACTCCAGTTTCATCCCGGCAACGTCTCTTGACGGCAAGATTAAAAGCTACGGAAAACCCAGAAACTCATTCAAACTTCCTTCATACTAACTTCCTATTCACTGCGTAGTAATAATAAACGTAAGATTAGTTTTTTTTTTTTTTTTTTCGTAATTAATTACAAGAATTTCATCCAGGAAAATGCATGGTTGAAGACAAGTCCATTAAACTTAAAGAAGAATAATTTAATCTGAACGAGTTAGAGATAAAGACAATTACTTTATTCAAAATTAAGACTTCGTACAAGAATTATACAGTCTTCGAGTCTATTAAAAATTTTAGTGCTCAATTCATAAACCGCACAACTTTTGTGATAAATTTGCCAAGTATTATTGCATAAACTATTGTAATAAGTTAACAAAGAATTTTATGGAATACTAATAAAAAAAACCAGGACATTTTTTTTTCCTAATTCAGGAAATTGATTTTCAGTAAAATAGATTTTTAAAGAAATTTGTTTTCAGAATAGTTGTGTATTGAGTCGGCTCTGAACTTTCGTTACATGATGAGCGAATTAGGCGCCTTTGTAAGTCAAAGTTTTATCCGTAACAACTTTCGTATCTCGAAATACTTGCTAAGTTGAGTTGAGGAAACTCAATAACTCAAAAATTTTTTTATATCTCTTAAAATTATCACGCAAACTCTTTTAAGTTCAAAAACATATTGCCGTCTGTTACAAATCAGACGTCTTTAATTTGATGTAAGCTTTAAGAAAAAATTACTTGCTCTGTTTTTTCTCTACTACAGGCATTCATCGAATTATTATTTAATAATTAATAATTTCTCTAAAAACAATAATATTTATTTAATGCCATAAGATAGACGGCAAAGTTCCTAGGGTCAACCTGTACAAGCATGGAATGTGGGTGTATTCGATACATGCGTGTAAATTAATTAAAATTCATTAAAATTAATTAATTCTGTAAGAGCAAATTGGAGCGTAAACATTATAAAAGATCAAAATTTGTTGGATAGAAGAAAAACCACACGATTAACAATATAATTACGTAGGTAAAATTACACCCATTCATTGATAACGTGGACTCGACGATTGAATATTAGAATTTGTTGCTGCAATCGTAATCTTCTGCGTGGTCGAATTTTCTTTAGGAGGATTTCAAAGCCTAATACAATAAAAGCAAGAGTTGTAGTCAGCAACAAGAATATGTAGGCAAAGAACATGTTTTCAAGTTCAAATTGTTCGTATTCAGTTAAGCTGCTAAGAGATTCATACTCTTTGATTTTCTTTAAAGGCCAATGTCGTGCTTTTTTGTCCCAATGATCCAAAAGACCAGCTTCTGTCATTTTCAACGCTATCTGATCAATCCGATCTTTGAGTGCCCAGTTTTTTCTTACCCAGTACGTCATGTAAAATTTGAGATCAAACGTCTTTGTAACATGTAATTTATGCTTTAAAGCATCCGCTACTTGAAGTTCACTGTAAGTCAAGCACGCGTTAGACGAATTATTTAGAACGTATTGTGAGCAACCCCAAAAGACGGATTCTCGTGGTTGAAAATATTTTTTGTCTGACGAATTTACCCATAAGTTTAGGTCACGAATGTCTGGTTCGTAAAAAGGAGAAAAATATAAGTTATATTTTTGATCAAATACATCTTTGAAACTTTCAACATTGCGCTGGTCCGGAGTTGACAAATAAGACGTTATTTTGCCTTGAACTGCCGGATTTATAAAGAAAATTATTAAAAATGATACTGCAAAACAAATCTTCATTGATACTCGTTGAAGTGGCGAGAGAATTCCGGCGCCTACTACCATTCGTAAAATATCTAGAGCCGCTTGAGCATAGTCATTGTCAGTGTTTAGGACGATGGTTACAAAAGTTACTACTAATACGCCTAAAAAGAGTGCAGCAGCACGATGTATGTCGTAAAAATCAGCAACTTCTTCGGCAGGTATTTCAAACGGCCTGTATTGCGTCAATATGAGAAGTCCATTTTGATAGTGAAGATTAATTCGATCAACAACTCCGATGGCATTCTGTCTATTTCGGACAGAAGTACTTATATCGTGGGTTGCGTTTACCAGTAGCTTTAAAAAACCTTTTACAGTGTTATTCTCATATTTACCCTCGAAATCGTAAGTAATTTTTGGCGTAACATTCAATGCTGAGAATAAGGTCACCATGAAAATTTTATCACTATTCATCAATGTTTCCTCAAAACTAGAGATGTTGTAGGTTTCGTTGCGGGTAATATGCTCCCATGACATACTATCACTAGCAGCTTTTATTTCATAACCACCTAGAACCTTTGTTTTGTCGTAGCTGAGATTTTGACATACTCCTTTATCTGGAAATATGATTACTTGTAAGTGGAATTATTTTGCCTGTATTAATTGATCTTACCATGTGGAAGGTACAGTTGCTTATATAAAGTCCACTGACTGTCTGGTTTGTCATTTGTGTTGACTTCGGTCCATGAATCAGGGGCTCTATTGGTGTACGGATTGTAAGTGTAAAGCATAATATCGTTGTTGGGCTCAATGCAAAAGTAAAAGGAAGATAACAGATCGAATTTCCAAAGTAATTGCAACACTTGCGATGCATTTTGACAATAGTTCCCTCCAGCTTCGATGAAGAAGAATATCGATACAATGTTCCAGATCGGTGTCGATTTCAGTTCCTTGAGAAGTCCTTGCAGTTGATCGGTTGAATCTGTTGATACGATGTACAGCGGGTAAGCAGGTATGAATATTTGTATGTCCTTAGCCTTGAAATCACGGTCAATAGTCATTACTGAGAAGTTTATATCCTCCACTCGGAGTTCGTCGATTATATCAATCAGATTGGTGGTAATTACAACTGGGTTCAGTCGGTCAGAATAACATGATTTGAAGAGTTGTCCCTGTTAAAAATAAAAACATCATTTATTGAAGAGATATTTGATAAAATCAATGACTTTTTAAATATTTTAGCTATTTGTTCGATTTATGAATTAATAGTTACTAAAAACTCAATATCATTCAAATATTGGTAAAATTTTGGTAATTTTCAGTGATGATCATAAAGCTTGGCTTTTAAGAAAAAATTGTCCACGTTAATGACTATAATTAAATTAAAATCTTAATTACCATTTGAATGTGAGATGTCGAAGAGCGTTTGTACGAAATGTTATCAAAAGCTGAGTTTTTATCGAAAAAATACACAGCAATGAGCCACCAAATAATTCTATTTATCCACATTTTTCTCATGTTTTTTCCAAAATCTAGATATTAATTCATGAGCGATGCAGTCTTTCACCTCAATTTTTCTGTTACAACTGTAACTGTCTAAAAACCTACGTATAAATTAATGATTTCAACACAGTATCAAAAGGAAAATAATAATTAATTATTATTATATTTATATAACAATAGTCCAGAAAGTTGATAACTCACAATTAAATAAAATTTCGTACTACCATACAATGACAGCGATCCGGTAAAAAATTCACCTTAGTCATCCGCTTTGTTTTGAGGAACAACGTCAACTGAATTTCTCGAGCGTATATCAGAAAGTTAATAACACTTTTTATAAAAATAATTTTCATGTTTGTGAAATCCTGGAATTCAGGCAGCTTTCAACCCTGGCAGGAGGATCCGCAACATACTGGTTATTAGTGTATCGATTGTCTCTTCAGTTGTCAGATATTTTTTTATCTTCAAATCAATCTATCGTTCTGTCGAACACATTTACATTGTCATAAATAATTAATTTGGTTGTAATAATATACCTTCGAAAGTAAGAACTCATTTTAAAATGATCCAGTTCTCCAGTAAATTTTGAATGCAGCAAATAATCCTTAGAATTATTATTTAATGTGAAAAAAGTTCTCAATATTAAGGATGAATGGTTGTTTAGTGCATAAGCTTTACAAAACGGAAAAAATCGTAGGACATAATAAAATCCACACAATTCAGATGAATATAATTATCACGCCGCCAAAATTAAACCCACTCATTGATAACGTGGACTCGACGATTGAACATTACAATTTGTTGCTGCAATTGTAATCTTCTGCGTGGTCGAATTTTCTTTAAGATTATTTCAATGCCGAATACAATAAGAGCAAGAGTTGTAGTCAGCAAAAGGAATATGTAGGCAAAGAGCATGTTTTCTAGTTCAAATTGATCATATTTAGTTGAGCTTCTAATGGATTCATATTCTTTGATTTTCTTTAAAGGCCAATGAAATGTTTTCTTATCCCAATGATTCAAAAGTCCGGCTGCTGCCATTTTCAACGCTATCTGATCAATCCTATCTTTGAGTGGCCAGTTCTTCCTTACCCAGAATGTCAAATAAAATTTGAGATCAAAAGTAGTTGTAACATGTAATTTGTACTTCAAAGCATCCGCAAGTTGAAGCTCACTGTACGCCAAACATGCGGCAGAAGAATCATTTAAAACGAATTTTGAGCAGCCCCAAGCGGCGGAATATGTTGGATGTAAAAAGTTTCTTTCGGATACGTCAACCCATAAGTTCAGATCAAGAATGTAAGGCATGTAAAAAGGAGAAACATATAAGTTGTATTTTTGATCGTAGACGTCTTTTAAACTCTCAACATTGCGCTGGTCTGGAGTTGACAAATAAGAGGATATTTTGCCTTGAATTGCGGGACTTATGAAAAAAATCATTAAAAATGTTGTGACATAGCAAATCTTCATCGAAAATCGTTGAAGTTGCGTGAGTATTCCGGCGCCTAGTACCATTCGTAAAATATCTAAAGCTGCTCGAGAGTAGTCGTTATCAGTATTAAGAGAAATAGTTATGAAAACAACTACAACTACCCCTATAAATAGTGCAACAGCGGGACGACTGTCGTTAAAATCAGTAACTTCTTCGGCAGGTATTTCAAATGGTTGGAATTGCGACAATATAAAGTAACCATTCTGATAATGAAGATTAATTCTATCAACAACTTCAAGAGCGCTCGCTCGATGTCGCGAAGAAACGGCAATATCGTGCGAAGCATTTATAATTAATTTGATATACCCTGTTGCGGTGTTATTTGCATAGATACCTGTATGATCGTAATTAATTTTTGGGGTAACATTCAATGCTGAGAATAAGTTTTCTATAAACATTTTATCGGTATTCATCAATGATTCCTCAAAACTTGAAGCATTGTAGGTTTTGTTGCGAGTTATATGCTCCCATGACATAGTATCACCAGCAGCTTTTACTTCATAACCATCTAGAACCTTTGTTTTGTCGTAGCTGAGACTTTGACATACTCCTTTATCTGAAAATATGATTACTTGTAAGTGGAATTATTTTGTCTGTATTAATTGATCTTACCATTTGAAATGTACAGTTGCTTATATAAAGTCCACCGACTGTCTGGTTTGTCATCTGTGTTGACTTCGGTCCATGAATCAGGGGCTCTGTTGGTGTACGGGTTGTAAGTGTAAAGCATAATATCGTTGTTGGGCTCAATGCAAAAGTAAAAGGAAGATAACAGATCGAATTTCCAAAGTAATTGCAACACTTGCGATGCATTTTGACAATAGTTCCCTCCAGCTTCGATGAAGAAGAATACCGATACAATATTCCAGATCGGTGTCGATTTCAGTTCCTTGAGAAGTCCTTGCAGTTGGTCGGTTGAATCTGTTGATACGATGTACAGCGGGTAAGCAGGTATGAATATTTGTATGTCCTTGGCCTTGAAATCACGGTCGATAGTCATTACTGAGAAGTTTATATCCTCCACTTGGAATTCGTCGATTATATCAATCAGATTGGTGGTAATTACAACCGGGTTCAATCGGTCAGAATAACATGATTTGAAGAGTTGTCCCTGTTAAAAATAAAAAAATCATTTATTGAAGAGAAATTAAATAAAATTAATGACTTTTTAAATATTTTAGTTATTTGTTCGATTTATGAATTAATAGTTACTAAAAACTCAACATCATTCAAATATTGGTAAAATTTTGGTAATTTTCAGTGATGATCATAAAGCTTGGCTTTTAAGAAAAAATTGTCCACGTTAATGACTATAATTAAATTAAAATCTTAATTACCATTTGAGTGTGAGATGTCGAAGAGCGTTTGTATAAAATGTTGTCAAAAGCTGAATTTACATCAGAAAAATAAACAGCAATGAGCCACCAAATAATTCTATTCATCCACATTCTTCTCATGGTCTTTCCACAATCTTGATATTTATCTATAAGTGAAGCAGGTTTTCACGTGAACGACAGCGAATCTTGTTTACGTACCATTCAGATTCGGTGAAAAATTCAGCTCTGACATCCGCTTTGCTTAGAAGAACAGTGCTAACTGATTTTAACGGGCGCATTTCAGAACGTTAATAATACCTTTTATAAAAATAATTTTCAGGTTTTCAAAATCCTAGAATTCAGACAGCTTTCAACCCTAGTAGGAGGATCGACAACACAGTGCGTATTAGTGCATCGATTGTCTCTTCAGTTCTCGGATATTTTTTATCTTCAAATCGATCTATCGTTCTGTCGAATACATTTTCATTGTTGTAAATATTTAATCTAGTTGTAATAATATACCTTCAAAAATAAAGGGCTTGGGTCTGATGAGCAGTGGTAAGGACTGACAAGTTGAAAATCATGATAAGTAAGAAACGACACTAGTAAAATATTTTACCACTGAATTTCGAACGCAGCAAATTGATAAACTTTGTAATTAGCATTACTTTAAAGGTCAAAGTCAATTGGTGCAGCCAAACACGTAAAAAGACACAATTGGCAGGTGTGAATTGAAGCCACGTCATATCTAGGTCATTATTGTGCTGATAAAAGTCCAGAACTTATGCAGCGGTAAGCATAGTGTGTAGCACAAAGTAGGATGTGCCTCAAGATTGTATCGCTGTTACGTGAACAACAGTCTTGTTATTATATCGATTTATTAAGTAGTCACAAATATTTAGGTTTTTGAAAGCTATGTTTTAAATATGGAAAATAAAACATATTTCAGGTGAGATAAATTAATTTTTTTTGTGTCGATATCTATGAAGACGAAGATAAATTCCAATCAGTCAATTATCAGTCGTCTTTAAAGTTTTAATATTTAAGAAAAAATAATCTGGATCATTTTGGTCTCAATATTATCCCAAAAATTCGATTGATTCTTATTTAGCAAAAGAAAAATTACAAATGTTTTGATCATGAATAGCTGATTGGAGCGTGAATTTCAAACACCACAAAAGATTATTGAAGAGTATGAAAACTACACAATGTAATTATTCTAGTACCAAAATTAAACCCACTCATTGATGACGTGGACTCGACGATTGAATATTACAATTTGTTGCTGCAATCGTAATTTTTTGCGTGGTTGAATTTTCTTAAGGAGCATTTCAAAGGCGAATACAATAAAAGCAAGAGTAGTAGTCAGAAAAAGTAATAAGTAGATAAATAGCATGTATTCTTGTTCAAATTGTTCGTATTCAGTTGAGCTGCTAATAGATTCATATTTTTTTGTATTCTGTAAAGGCCAATGCAATGTTTTTTTATCCCAATGATCCAAAAGACCAGCTTCCGACATTTTCAACGCTATCTGATTAATCCGATCCGTGAGTGCCCAGTTTTTTCTTACCCAGTACGTCATGTAAAATTTGAGATCGAACGTCTTTGTAACATGTAATTTATGCTTTAAAGCATCCGCTACTTGAAGTTCACTGTAAGTCAAGCACGCGTTAGACGAATTATTTAGAACGTATTGTGAGCAACCCCAAAAGACGGATTCTCTTGGTTGAAAATATTTTTTGTCTGACAAATTTACCCACAAGTTTAGGTTAAGATACGATGTACAGCGGGTAAGCAGGTATGAATATTTGTATGTCCTTGGCCTTGAAATCACGATTGATAGTCATCACTGGGAAGCTTATATCATCCACTCGGAGTTCGTCGATCATATCAATCAGATTGGTGGTAATCACAACTGGGTTCAGTCGGCTAGAATAACATGATTTGAAGAGTTGTCCCTGTTAAAAATAAAAAAATCATTTATTGAAGAGATATTAAATAAAATCAATGACTTTTTAAATATTTTAGCAATTCGTTCAATTTATGAATTACAATCTTAATTACCATTTGAGTATGAGGTGTCGGAGAGCGTCTGTTCAAAATGTCATTAAATGTCCAAATTTTATCATAAGAGTATACAAGTATGAGCCACCAAATGATTTTCTTTATCCCCATTATTCTTTCAATTTTAATAAAAATTATAAACTAAATGAATTTGCTACTCTATAATGTGATAGATACGATATTGTATTAATTAAAAAATTACTTCTCAAATAAACTAAGTATTTATTTTAAGTTCGCACATTTGCTCTCCTTTAGAAGACAATATCAACTGACAGGAATACTTGAATGCAAATGGCAATTGAAATGCGATTGAGCCACGTCATATGTAGGTCATTTTTATTGGCTTTAGAGTCCCAGATCTTGCATGGCTCTTCACATGAGAAGGGATATTCGTAATACACAACAAACTGAGTATAAATAAATGTTTTCCCAGGCTTCAGGATTATTGAAGTGCGGACGCGCCACTCAGAAATATTGGTCATTAGGTATTCATGCACGAACTTTGAGCACAAAAATCGATTTTTTGTAGGTACTAATACACTTACTCTTTTTTTTTTTATTATTTATAACTGACTTTTTCGAGAAATTAATTATGAAAAGATTAAAAAATTTCTCATCAAGTTTTTCTCAATAAATTTATCTGTAAGTTAATTAATTAATTAATTAATTAATTAATTAATTAATTAATTAATTAAGAAATTCTTGATCAAGTTTAATAGCTTTTCTTCCAATAAATGCACGATTTAATATCATTAATAATTAAATTTTATAAATCAAATAAAATCAACAAAGTTCTTGTTATTTCCCTCTTTTATTTATCTTAGCTGCCAAAACTGACCATATTTATTTGTAATAATAATTAATAAAATAATAATATGAAGTAATAAATCATTATCCTCATCCATTACACGTAAAAGTGCAATGCAGACGTTCTGAAGCTGACACATTCCCTTTGTAGTTTTACGTTCTACGGCAAATTGCTTTTATAGCTGTTTAGACAGCCCCCATAACGCAAATGGATACAGAGAAATTACATCCAAGAAATCGACATCAACACTTTCGCTTCAGCGAATCTGCCACGTCGTTTATACATAGTAAGTCCAACTCCGTTCCAGATAATTGACCTAAAATATCATTAAACCACGAGCACTCGGAATATCACACTCTCTATATATATAAATATATATGATAACAACAATAACAATAAACATAAAAGTAGTTAGACGTTTTGTCAACTAAACATAGTGTACTCACAAATGACCGGAAGTTTCGACATGTTTTCTTTAAATGTGACCCTACTAACCCTCTGTTTTCTTCTGGGAGCTCGTAACTCGAGCTACCATGGACCCGTAAAGATAAATAAAACGTTCGTCTATTCAAATTCTCACTAGACTTTGTCACATTTTATGGATTTATTTTTCTTCTTAAATAAACACTACGGTATCTTATATTATTTATTATATTAATTAATCGTTTGACAGTTTATTGCGGCTATTAATCATCTCGAAATGTAACTTCCTGCACTTGAATTTTGAATATTGAATAATGATACTTCACTAACAATACTTTTTTACTGAAAAGAAATAAAAATAAAGATAAAAGCAGAAGTATCTCTAATCTGTAAGCGTAAAAAATTAAATTCACATTAAGAGTAATATAGTAGAGCAATAAATTAATTTTATGAATGATTTAAGCGCCAGTTTAAACGGAAATAAAAAATATTAATGGGAAAATTTTCTTAAAGTATATCTTGTTTTAAGTGAGTAATATTTAGTCTACTTGATTACTGAGAAGTAAAAATCTAGTACTTTAAATTGATGGAATAAATAATAAAAAATATTGTACAAATAAAAAAAATTTATATTACTCTTAGATATACAGTTTTAGATTATATTTACATCCCTCGATGGATGTAAACATGAAGAAAAAATATTAATATTGAAAAATAAATAGATCATCTTGAAATTGTTGATCGGAAGTTTTAATTAAGGGCTTTTTAAATCTAAATTAACTATTAATAATTTAATTTATTTGAAGACAATTATTTAATTTATAAAATTTTAATAAATATTTTTTAACATTTAATAAATATTTATTTGGGAGGAAAGTACATTTATTAATAGTTAATAAGTATTTATTAATAGTTAACAAATATTTATTAACAGTTAATAAATATTATGTTAAGTGAATTTGTTTCGCTTGCAATTTTATATGATATCAAGATTGCTTATAAACAAAAATCATCTTTATAAATTATTTACATTAATTATATTACATTATAATAACGTTTATTGTAAAATACCAAATTCTATCACAGCTCATAATTATCTTTTATATTTTTAAATAATAAAAAGGTTAATTTATTTAGTGAATTATAAAAAGTATATTATAAAAAGTCTCAAAAGAAAATTGCTATTTTTGCTTTTTATTTTAAATAAATATTTGTTAACTGTTAATAAATCGTATTTAATAAATAATTTATTAACTGTTAATAAATATTTATTAAATTCTATGATGTTAAAAAATCATTTATGAACAGTTAATAAAGCTCATTAAATATAAAAAAATCCTTCTATCAGTGTAAAGCCCCTTTTATTCAATGATCAAAACAATTTACAAAATTAAAAACTAAATATTTAACTATTTTTGTCAACAAAATTATTGTCCTTCCCGATTTTCCCTTCAGGGTAATATATCAGTATCAAATCACGCGAGAACGTGTCTCTTGAGTATCGCCGACGCAGTTAAAAGCACGAGACTCTCAAGTGGACCTCTTATAAGATTAAAAAAGCACTACTTTGGTATAAAAACTACTGTATTAGCAGCTGTACTATTGTAAGGGTAAGTGTTAGCTTCATCCTTAATCCGAAGAGTTCTAGTTTTTGTATGAAAATGAAACGTTTAAATTTGCCGATAACACCCGACACAACATGATAAACGGCGGCAGATGCTTCATTATGATGCCTCTAAACATAAAAGCCCTTGTGAGGGCTAATAGAAAGGATGTTTTCAAAACGTGTGCCGAAAGTTCAACAAAGTGGAAACAGCACTAGACATCTAGTCTACATTCGACTTTTTATTTTAATACACTGAAAAATGGGATTAAATGTTTTTTTTTGTTTTCCGGGGTAGGATCTTACCGAGAGTTATTAGTGCTTCGTGGATCTCGGAGTCGAATCCCTTGGATCAATATTTAAGTAGCAGCTGCATTTTATTTAATATATGAGTTTACATATTAAATGCTTAGATCTTGGCTCGTTCCAAATAAAAACACTTATAAGGGAGTTTGTATTTGATAATATATCACCAAAAATGGTTCGGTAATTTATTGATGTTAATTAAAACATTTTTCAATTTTACTTCTACTTTTTTTTTAGTAATTTTAATGATAAAAAAAATTATTTGCGATATAGAATATCAAATTGATCAATAATGAATATCATTTTGATTCCACTTTAACCCTAAAGGAGTCAATTTATTAAAAAATTTTGACCTTCTTTTGTAAAACATTTAATTTCCTTTAAAAATTGTAAAATAGACCTTTAATATTAATATTAAGGGCTCAAACTTTCGCAAAATTTTTTTCTTATCATTGAATAATATTTTTGGTATATCTTCAAAAAAAAAAAGCATATCAGAAAAATTTTTCATGAATACCCATATTAAAGTTTTGTAATGTTAAACATGAAAAGCTTTTAATCTCAATCTGGTTTCTGAATTATTTCGTTTAAGATATTCGGCTTGTAAAAGGAGCTAATAATTTTTTACGATAAAATTCTATGCAAATTTTCTTGGAGATATCATTTTAAAAAAGATTCTCGTTTCAAATTTCAAAGTCGCGCATCTTGGTATAAAATTTACATATTTATTATCTGTTGTTTCATAAAATTGTACACTGATGAGAAAATTCCAAACTACAACGTTGCATTGTTAAAATTTCAGTCAAGGTTTTCTGCGCTTTTCCCATTACTTCTTATGTTACAAGCAATTTGTTTGTTTTTCGTGAGCTCAGCGACGAGTACCACAATGCATATTATTTTTAAAAACTATTTATCATTTTTAAAAACTAAAACAAGCAAAGTTATGCATATATAGTGAATTTGTGATTCATGTCACGAATTTACCTCAGTCTATGCAGAATTATAGTCGCAATAATTTTGGCGCATTCCACAATTACGAAACATATCTAGCTCTATTAATTTACTATCTCCTGGGCCATTCCGTGGGCGTCTGACCGAAAGTAGTATGAGGATAAATTGACCGCGACACATTGAGAGAGATGTCCGCCCCGGAAATATATGTACAACCGACTACATGTGTGTCATTGAAGGTACACGATATAGGTTGTGTAGATTACGAATGTGCGCGGGATGGAAAAATTTGCGAACCACGCCTTGGCACCTACGAATTCCTCATGTACATGTTCAACATTTATGGTCACAGTGAAAAATATTATGCTGTCAAATGTCAGATTGGGGTTGCAATTATTTTTATGCTTTTTGATACATTAGCTCAACTAATTTTTCCTTTAAAAATTGGAAAAATGGTCTAATTAATTTTAAATTAAATTTGTGACGTAAATTATTAATTTAAAATCCGAACAAAAACAGTTTCACTGTAAAAAAAAAATCGCGCCAAGTCCACGTTCATAAGACTATTAAGAAAAAAAAATTTTGTTTTTTTCTTTACAAAAATATATAAAATAATAAAAAAATTAAAAAATCCAAGTAACCGATATGATTGTTTATGATTTTCGGAAATTAAAAAAAATTTTGTTATAAATTTAAAAATTAAAAAAAAAAGTTTGGAACGTATTTAGTGTGCGCGGTTGCAAAATTTAAAAAAATTGAAATACACAATGACGCACACCAAGTACGTTCCAAAATTTTTTCAATTACAAAATTTTTAACTTTCAGAATCATAAACAATCATATCGGTTACTGATTTTAATTTTTATTTTATATTTTTGTAAAGAAAACAAATTTTTTTTCTGTAATAGTCTTATGAACGTGGACTTGGCGCGATTTTTTTTTACAGTGAAACTGTTTTTGTTCGGATTTTAGTATTTTTTGTAATTTTAATAAAAATTTACAATTGGTACCAACTTAATTAAATCTCGCGTTGGTTGCATTTTTACACGCTTTATATTAGCTTCACTTGTATGTCAGTTTGTCAGTATGTCAGTATGTCAGTATGTAACTCTCCGTGGGTAATTTGCGCGCCTGAATATTTTTGATAATCAACAAATAATAGTTTAAAAACTAAAAATCACGCTTTATAAATAAACCAAACTAAAAAGTAAAAATAAATAATAGTTTAAAAACTAAAAACACGCTTTTATAAAAAACCAAAATAAAAAATAGAAAATAAATTTTAATAAATTTAAATTAAGAATAGTGTTAAAAATTTCAATAAATATAAATTAATAATAGTGTAAATAAAAATGTATTTTATTTTAAAAAGCGTGGGGTGCATGGTGTCAATAGTTATAAATATTTTATTGACAGATATGAGTAGAGTGATTATCATTTTGATAATATCTTAAAAAGCACCCCACGCTTTTTTTAAAATAAAATACATTTTTTACACTATTACTATATTATTGAAAGTACAACTACTCTAATAAATTTATTAAGCTTTATTTTCTATTTTGGACTGGTTTTCTATAAAAAGCGTGTTTTTAGTTTTTTTAAACTATTATTTATTTATAGCAAACTATCCCCTTGAAACTACAGTTTATGTAAAAATAATTCCAGCGCACCCTGGTGGGTGTAGATGCAAGCTTTGTGAAATATCTATTTTTTAACTGTAGTTTCCCATCTAATGAAGGATTACTATGCATTCTCAGAATTATTTGGTCTGTGGCAGAATCACTTTGCTCATCGAAAAAAGTCAGGATCGAAATTTTTGCGTTGCTATAGTTTGTGCTGATTAAATTTAATAATTTCAAGTAGATTCGTGTTATAAAGTGAATATAATTAATTAATAACAGTCAAATAAAGTATGAATTACTGTTATAATATACAATTTAGAAAAAAAAAGTACCGTAGAATTAAATAAAATTTTGCAACCTCAAAATACCGTTCTGCTTACAGTAAACACAGTCGGTAGTCTGGCGCTCCGTTTACAGCAGATTTGAACGGAACTTGGCGCCAGATTCTACCGAATCTGTGGATTCAAAAATTTTAATAAAAAAAATTAAATTAATTTACTAGCAGCAACAAAAAAAAAGAACTTCCGGGTTTGAATAGTCCACCCAAGAAATTTTCCTACTGACACGCCCAAAGTAGCAGTTTCCGTTTTACAACCGCTAGGCCTCCTTGTCAAGTGAATTCTCGAGCTAAGAATGAAAATGTTAGATATAAAAAATCAGAGTATAGTATATAAAATAAAATATAGAGCATGCGGACATGTACATGTATATGCATGTAATTGTGAATGTGGGTGTACACTTGCACCTTAGATGACACATCGTATTAGAAATAGCGATGTTGTAAGATGAAAGAGACCGCGTATGGTGTATGACGGTAGTTACTCTTAGCCAAGAGTACGTGATACATCCACTTAACGTCAAATGCACATTGTAAATAAAGTACTTTGAGATATGTTAAATATTGCAAGAGTTGATGCTCAAAAGATTCAAAACTTTAACTTTGACGGTACAACTCCTTATTCTAGGTGTTGTTTTATTAATTGTAATAGATTATAGCGCTAATGCTTGTATAGTATATTAATATATGTTACACCAACTCATAAATATTAAATATGCGTGACTTTGTTTCTTAGTAATGGATGAGATTTAGAGAATAAATAAAATTAATTTTACAAGCCTTAATTAATTCTATCGATATTAGAGGCGCAAATTTTTTTTTTTTTTTGAATGTATAAATAATTATTTATCGGAATATTATTATCTTAATTTGAGTATTTATTATCAATATATTTTTCCAAAAATTCTAAACCATGTAAATAATTAAAGCAAAAAATTTATTGATGAAAATTAATTTAGCAGATATTTAATAATTTGTAAAATGTTTGTTACCAAATAAATTACGGCTAAAAAAATTGACATGTAGAAATTTTAAAAAATTGAAAATGCAATTTTTTAGAATTATTTTAATTGTTAAATAAAATTAAAAATTGGTTAAGTTACAGCTAACTTTAATGTCTTAATTTATTGATAGAATAAATTTAACAATAATCATCAATATAAATTCTAAAAAGATTTTTGTGAAAAATTAGACGATTAGCTTCAGCCGTCTTTTCCGACACAGATATCTAGCATATGTATTTAGTCTTGTCTAGTAACTAGTCAGTAACATATAACATGTTAATATATACAGGATATAATATACCGTGGGATTCAGCACATGATCCACAGATTGACACAAAATTATGTTGACGCCGGATCGGAGATATAGATGTCAGGAAAACATCTGGCTTAATGTAGTTGACCTCTCACAGAATATTCGGCTTTAAATTTACCAGTTGTCTCTGTCAGGTATCAAGTGTTTGTGTTAACGTCAAATACTTCTATAATTTAATGATTTATTGAAAATTTTAATGCGTTTTGCACCTAAATAATAGAAAAAAATCTATTCTTTTAACGTCGTATGATTAAATTTAAGAATAAAGATATTAAACAAGCAAAATCAAAAAGTGAAAAGATATCAAATTAAAGTAAGTATCCATGACTGCAGCAAGAGATTATACAAAGAAAAAGAGATAAGGAATAACTTTGAAATTAAAGAGAAAATATTTCCCTAGACTCTTTTACTTTTTCAATTTGCCATTGGAGCCTGGAAAAGGAGATTTTTTTCTCGTAGATCTCACTTTTAAGTTTTTTTTTTTTTTTTTTTTTTTTTTTTTTTTTTTTTATTTGTTCTCATTCTTATATAAAACGAAAAGCAAATTGCTCCTTGCCTCTCACCACTCCGACGGCTAGGTAGCTTATACTCAACTCCTATTCCGGATCTAATAGAATCGCCGGTTTCAAAGAGACAAAGGCAATTCACCCAGAAGAGGTGATATTGGGCATGATGGAGGAAATCGATTAAATGCAAATGCGACCTACCACTGGACACAGGCATATTGCCTTTTTAATACTTCAAAAATTGCTTTTTAAACTTTCGAAAATTATTATTTTGTTCTCAAAAATGTTCAATAAAAAAATAAGGCACTAATTTATTGAATTAAATTTTAAATATAAAAATGTCCCTTTGAAAAATATAATTAATCATTTTACTATTAAAATTAAAAAAGACTTGAAAGTTTTTAAATTTTTAAATCATCTAATTTTCCCACGGCTTAGCAGAACTCAATTATTTTTCTTATGTCTAATTTACTAAATGATAACATTTTAACCCAAAAATTTTTAAAATTTAATATTAATTTTTGTAATTATAAATTTTAACGGTACCCCGTGGCGCCGAAATCTCCATATATTATGTAAAAAAAATATTTGAGATCATAAATGTATGATGAAAAACGCAGTAGATCACGACTAATTGCTTGGGAATCGACAGAAAATGTCTAGACACTCTTTTCAACTGACACTTTGATTTCCTCAAAGTCGAGTCATTAGATACAGTCCTTCTAAAATTTTGACAGATTCCTTCACTTTCACTATTTCAAATGTCACATGTTACTCTCCACTGTTGATTTTATACTTTTCAAATTTATACAGACTATTATCCGCTTTGGTCTTTCATCATACCGACTTTTTAAATTTGATACTCTCCCAGTTAAAAAACTTGTTTTAAAATAACAAAAAATATCGCGATTTGTTACAGCTGAAAAAAAAAAGTTTAACGCTTGTTTTCATTCCTTGCTCCTTACGGTTGTAAAATTACGTTTTTCCTGGCTTCCGAACGGAAATTGAAGGTTTCCGGAAATAGGAAAAAGTTATCAGCGGAAAAATGAATGAAATTGATTTTTTTTATAACTTGCTTGGAGTATCGTCGTTAATAATCGAGCGGATAATTTGTGTCTATTCACTTGATACTTTTTTTTAATTATTTAATAATAATAATAATAATAATAATTACCTCTGAAAAAATTAAATTAACTATAAACATTGTAAAAAATTTAATATTAAAGAAAAAATAATTTATTGTAGCACACCTGAATTGATTTAGCTCCATTTACTTAAAAAAATAAATAAATAAGTAATAATAACCATAATAGTCTATTTTAGGATATTTCTGGTAAGTGGGCATGTAAATATATTTATAAGTAGAAGCTTAGAGCTTTATAAAGAATTTCTGACCTACACGAAGAAAAATATTTCCTTAATTCCTTGGCACAAGGTATAATCCACAGTACGTGATGTCCGGAATCCACTTGGATTAACAAGATAAATGTGTAATGTTAAAAGAGACCTCACACGTGAACGGAAATATCATCAAAGAGTAGTTATTCGGGGGGCGGAGGTAACTGTTTAATTTACTTTGGATTAATGACAAATTACTTGACAGATTTTAGAATTATTATCCATGTTTATAGGAATAGATATAAGCCATAATACTATATCCTATCGGTTTTTAACAATGTAATTATTTTACTTGATTGCTATAGTATTTTACACTTATTTCCGATTTATTATGAAAAGTTTACTTTTAAATAATTAATTAGATATCATAAATTATTTTATTTTTTATAGGAAAAATTTTTATTCATAAAATTGTAATTTTCAATTTTAATTTCAATAAATCAGCAGATAAAACATTTGATAATTTATTAATTTTTACTACAAATCAATTATAAAAAAAAACTTCTACACCTAATTTTTTTTTAATTTCTAAATCTTGAATTTTTTTATTAAAAATTATTCCATAATAATTTAGTTATCATAAAAATCCAAAAAATAACAGATTTCTGTTAAATTCAGTAAGACGGTAAAAATAATGAAAATTGTGGGAGTACTAGTAACGCCATCTGTGGACAAACTGAAGCATCTTTTACAGTAAGTTTTTTTTTTAAACTTTAACTTTTCGATATCGTTTCAAAAAAAAATAAATCTGTGAATGTAATTGATTTTATTGATTATAAAAAACAAGACTGATGGTTAATAAAACTTATTATAATTGATAACAGTAATAATATTAAATTAATTGTCTTAATAACTAATGTTCTAAAGTGATACATAAAAGTATCATAAATTATTTCTAAAGTTACCGACGAGTGTAAATTAGTTTTGTGAATGAAAAATTAGATGATTATAATTGGTTAATAGACAGTATAAACAATGGGGATTAATTATGCGACGATAGTACACAGTGAATTGATTATTTACGATATTCGCATGTACGTGACAAATTTTCCGAGTTTAAACGATCTTGACAAGTTGCTATTGGTTGAGGTTAGACTATTTCACAGAACAAAAACATAATTTATGATAGTAAAAAATCAAATTTATTGTCAATAATTAAAATGCAGAAATTACAAAAATAATGTGAAGAATAATTAGTAAATGTAAATCTGCAATCCGGTGTCAAAGTGAATCTTAAAATTTCAGACAAGGTAAATTGTTTAATATTTATTTAAAAAAAAAAAACGGAAAGAACAAGATTACACTGGATAACATTCCAGATTATACTGAGTGACATCTGGATTATAGTCATTGGCTTATTTCTTCCAGTAAAAACTCAGCTTATACTGCGTAAAATTCCACCGAATATAATCCAAGATTGTATAATGTATAATTTGGATTATATTTAGTAGAATCTTGGATTATACCTAGTGATATCTGTGCCACTTTTCTTTCTAGCGCTTGCGCATTTTCAAGAAATTTACGGTCAATTTTTAAAGATTTTTCTTTATGCTTATCGAAATTTTAATAAATTATTTAATAAATTTTTTTTAATTTACTCATACGCAGATCGATAAAATTCTGATCAACTTTCATAATTATTTTTTTAATATCCTTATTGTTAATTTCAATTTTTTAAGAAGCAATACAATTTTTTTTTCAGATTTAGGCATAATGAAACTAGAAAAAAAGTTGACGCTACAATATTAAGAATTAAAAATATATTTCCACTTATTATAACAATTACTTAAAAAATTAACAATCTAAAGATACTTTACACACACATAAAGAATGAAAATAACACATCAAGTTAACTCTAAACTATAATAAGTATAAAATAAATTTTTCTATTCGTTTATATAATTTCTCATTTATTTATTAAAAATCTAATTACATTCAATAAAAAATAAATCCATACATTTATAAACTATAAACACCGACAAGTAATAAAATCGAAAGATAAATATTAGCGTGAAATTTATAATATGAATTATAACCAGCACTTTTCGGACACTTGCAATTCCCGGCAATGCATACAGTATTATTGTTATTATGAAACAAAACAGAATTTGTGCGATTTTGCGTGTAAATTATTTCTGTTGGTAGTCTATTACCAACACTGTAGACATACTTCGACGATAATCTCATCGAACTTTTACCATCAGCACAATTATCCTTTAATTTAATATTCTCATTAACAACTAAATTAACGCTGACGTTCAAAAACACGCAGTTAATAATTTGTGCGTTCAAACCTTCGATTGGTATGTCGCCCGGTTTTTCAAATTCAAATGTCGAGTTTATAATTTCAATTGACTCAAAGTACGCGAAATTCAAATCACCCGCCACATTGCGTATTATTGTGTCGATTATTTTCAACGTTTTGCCTTGCCCGGAAAAATTAATACCGATCATTTGCTTTATTGAGACGTTGCGCAAAATGAAATTATCGATGCTTATATGGGCGAATTGTTCGTCGAATTGGTCGATCCGTGTGTCTTCAATCATTAATGTTTCTATGCTCGATATGCTTGTGAATGTGTCGTGAGTTATTATTGGTATTTTTTGGATATTTTTCAACTTGAATGTGTCTAATTTTTTGGATATCACAAAAGGTTCAAATTTTAAACTTCCGCTGATGTTTTGGATCAATATATGCCGAATTATTTGCGCGTTTGGCAGACTTGAAAAGTGTAGGTCGGCGAATTTGCATGATGTTATTGCTAAATATGACACATTTTCGTAGTTTATGTTGCTTGGAAGATTCAACTCCTGGAACAATATTAAAAAAAAAAAAAACTTATTTGTTTTTCGATATTTTTGCTTGAGAGTTTTTAAACTGGATAATTTATAATTCTCACATTTTTTCTCAATTATGTTTTTTAAAAAATGTAAAGTTTACGTAAATTTTGGTAAAAATTCAATTTTTCAATATTTATTTTAGAAAGCAACTTACTTGGGGAAAGTAATCTTAACATTTCTTTCTAGTTTAAAAAATTTAAACATGCGAGAGAAATTCAAATTATAGATGTCATATTAAACATAGATTAATCTTATCAAAATAAATTTTTAAAATTAATAAAAGATTTCAAATTATCTGATTCCAAAAATTATTAAGATTGTCTAAGCTAGTATTAAAAAATTTTCAAAAATATCTTACAATTTTCTACAATTTATTTGACTAAAATATAGATACATATTTAAGAAATGACCTTGTATCTTGTGAACTACTGACATTTTTAAAGATATAAGCTTACCCCGACATTACACTCGTCAAGACCTTTTATTTGAGTACCCACATCAATTTTTCATATATTTTATATATTTATGTAATTATATATATGAAAAATATATCAAAAATGCATGTGGGTACTCAAATGAAAGCTCTTGATGAGTGTATCATCGGTATGAGCTTATATCTTTAAAAATATCAATAATTAAGAAATGACCTTGTATCTTGTCAACTATTGACATTTTTAAAGATATAAGCTCACTCCGACATTACACTCGTCAAGACCTTTTATTTGAATACCCACATCAATATTTCATATATTTTATATATTTATATATATTATATATATGTATATATCAAAAATGCATGTGGGTACTCAAATGAAAGGTCTTGACGAGTGTATCATCGGGATGAGCTTATATCTTTAAAAACGTCAATATTTAAGAAAGTCCAGTGCAATTTAACAAAAATCATTATTCAATAAAGCAAAATTTGATTTATTAATCTAATATTAATAAGAAAAATTATTTATCATATGAATAAAAACAAACAAAAACAAAACTTATTGTCAAAAAATTTCTATAATTTTTTATTAAAAAATCCAATTAATTACCTCATTTCCATTACATTGACACTTAATAAGTTCTCCATGTTCATGATTACATGTCTCACTAATACTTTCACTATTAATTAACCCAGAGCAAGTCAAAATACTTAAAAATACACTTAAAATTTTCATATTGCAATTTTTTAATTATTCAATCAATAAACACAAATTATTGAATTAAGTATCAGTTATGTCTCCATAACAATCCGCGTATGCAACAATAATAACTTAAAAAAATATTCACTCGGCTCAATAGTGCCTTGAATTAAAAAAAATCTTTGATTAAGGAAAAAAAAGCACAACCAATTCCTGTTGACTTGATAAACTTGTGAATCACAGTCGTTTTCCTTACTCCGTGCAGTATTTGTGGCTCGTGGTTTGAAACAAATATTCCTGTCGGTTGTTAAAGATTGTCGGTGAATAGAAAAATTATGATTGACAGTTTTTTTACTCTGCTGTTGTGATAACAATGATTGACATGAACGGCGGCAGGATTCTATTGAATGAATTAAAAAATATAAATAATAAGTATTATAAATTCTGTTGAGATGCTTGCTACCGTTTAATTCTTCTGTTAATGGTTAATGGTGAATTATTTTAAGTAAATGGTGTAGGGACCCAAGAGACGCCGCATTATTACACCGGAAAAAATTTTGTAGGACCGGAACTTCGGATTGCTAGAGATTTTATCTACATACCCACGCATGTATACGTTTTTTAACATGATAATATAATTATTGCGGGTTTCTCAAGTGACATTCCCACCATACAAAAATGAGATAAAAATTATTCGATTAATTTTATAAATTCCATCAGGGTTGTCATTTTTTTTTACTCAAGAATTTTTAATTAAAAACTATGAATTCAATTTTAAAATTTAATTTTTTTAATTAAAAATTGATATATTTAATTTTAACAAGAATTATTCTTTAATAATAGAGTTAAATTTTTTTGAAATAAAAATCGTAAAAAATCTGATTTAATTTTTGTTCTATTGAATTTTTCGCAATCCTAATTTAATTTAAATGAAATTTTAGTTAAAAAATTATGATCTGAATTTGTAATATACATTTTATTGATTGTTAAAGCCTTGGGCAAGCGAATTTCTCTAAATTCATGACTGGCAACATTTCGTCAAACTAAAGTTCAACCTAGCGAAATTCAAACTTACCTCAGCTATTTTTTTGTTTGAGTATTATTAGATTGAACTGAATAGGACAAGTGTGGGTAATATTTCCAGTTTGTTCTCTTTGAAAATTTCTATTTCTTTTTATTGAAATTTTTTGTATATTAAGGTAGTAGTCTGGTAACTTATGCCTATTTTCATGACTTCTTTGGAGGGTGGTTTTTTATAGGAAAATAAAACTGAATTATCTTGAATATTTAGAGTGTTTTTATTTACATATTGAAAATATAAAAAAAAATTATTTGAAAAAATTTAATAGTTTATTACTATTATTATTGTCACTCGAAGTTGGAACCTCAAAAAAAATGCACGTGGGTGGCCCGGGTGATTTTATTTAGCTCTTGATGTTATCTGAAATCAAATATTCTTGATTATTCTTAATCTATAGACATGTCATTCTGGTCAGAACTACTGAAGTTAAATTTCAAGGGTAAATAACAAAATGGCGGACTTTGAAAAAAAAGTCCTTTTATTTTAGCAAAGAAAGGGTTGTAAAATAAAAAATTAGGGGTGAAAAAAATTCTCGTTAGTACCGACGAGAACTATAAGTGTGTAGAACAGCCTGTTAAAATTTGAAAGCAATCGGTTCAGTAGAAAAAAAGTTAGGACCCGGGCCACCCACGTGCATTTTTTTTTGAGGTTCCAACTTCGAGTGACAATAATAATAGTAATAAACTATTAAATTTTTTTTTATATTTTCAATATGTAAATAAAAACACTCTAAATATTCAAGATAATTCATTTTTATTTTTCTATAAAAAACCACCCTCCAAAGAAGTCATGAAAATAGGCATAAGTTACCAGACTACTACCATTAAATATTAATTTAAATTCTAAGTAAACGCAAAGCAAAAAAAATTTAACACTAAAAAATTATAAAATTATAAAGTTCAAATTTCTTTTACTAAATTTTGGAATGATTATAAAGTTTAAAATTTTTTTTTTTGATGACTGCGATGGATTTAAAACAATTTTTAATTACTATAAATAAAATAACAATTAACTAAATCCTCTAAATTCAATTTTTAAGAAATTTTGAAACAAAAAATTTTTGCAACAGCAATTATTTAAAACTAATTTTCAATGAATATAATAATTTTAACAAATAAATATAAAAACAAAATTTTAAGTTTAATGTGTATGTACAAAAAGTATTTTATCAAATAACAGTATTTGCATTGTAGAAATTACGGTAAAGTATTTACAATTAAATATTACAATTCCTTATAAAATATTCTCTTTGGTGTGAATAGAAGCACTTATAAATCTAAAATAAACAAGAAATTATGATGTATCATTAAACAATATGAAATTAAATTTTTTTTGAGAAGATATCTCTGATGTACTTTTTCCTATCGGCTGGAACAAGAGCCAACGGCGTGCATCCATGTTGATTAATAATATTTGTTAATCCGCCAGCTTTGATTAAATTACTGCATACATTCATTTGCTTGTCTAATTGAATGTTATTTGAAGCAGCTGCGGCCATGTGTAGAGCGGTGTTGTTATTGCGATTTTGGATATTGACTGCTTCTCGCCCATTCTTCATTAACAGAACCTACCGTCAATAATTAATTAATTAATTTATTTATTATAAGAGTACTTATAAGTAGATAAATTAGTTTTTTAGTACAAGATAGCTATTTTACACAGCAATGAGCAGAGAACTATAAAATATGAACAACAGAAAAAAATAGAGAAATGTAAATTATTAATTAAGAAATATAAATTAATTTGCATAATGTTTAGATTAATAACCGTAATTGTAATTTATATTAAGAAAAATTTTGTCTCTTATGTATGAAATTTTTTCTGCATTTAGATAAAATATAAATTTTATCCAAAAACATAAAAACCATTTTTTTTCAACTCTTAAAATTAAAATCTTTATTTTTTTCTTTCACAACATTTTTTATTATAAATGCGTCGTAAAAACAAGCAGAATAAAAAAACAAACTTTTTTTTTTATATTTATACCTTTACAAGCGCTGGATCACATGATACAGAAACAGCTAAATGTAACGCCGTATTTCCACACGTGCTTTCTTTTATTTTCGGATCTGCGCCATTTGCCAACAACAGTCGAACAACATTGACAGAATTAATCCCCGATCCTTGAGGATCATGTACTTCTGCTGCTACATGCAGCGGAGTTCGCCCTGTTAGCAAAAATAGCTCTTATCAATCAATATTTATAAAATTAATTAAGAAAAAAAAACAATTCTATTGAAGATATTTACAGAAAAAATTAAGCATACCTTTTACCACCTTATTGATTAAAATAATATTTATGTTTTGACTAAACTGATGACTATTTTGAGAATCCTAACAATAAAAACAAATAGTTTTATATAATTAATTATTGTACGTCTGTCTGTCAGCTAAAATTGTCTTTTTGCGGCAAGCAAATAAATAATTTATTTTTTTTTTTTAAGTAAATAAATATTAAATGACATCTATCAACAAAATTAATGATTATAATTTTTTTATTATGAGTTCTTTGACCTTAAAAAAATTTTTAAAAACTTTTAATAATATAATTATTTATTTAGTTTTATTAAAAAACTAGAAAATCAAAATATACCTTGAAAATATTAAAATAAATTTTATTTAAAAATTTTAATTGATAATTTTTATTTAATACTTTTAAAAATAAACACAAAATAAATGTTAAAAATTATTTAATATATACAAACTTAGTTTGCAATCGTTTAATAATAAGAAACATTATTTCTCGTTACAGATATTTATATCGTGAGGTGATAAAAAGTATTGTGAAAATTTTTGAAGTGAAACTTCTTTATCGACGTATGAGAGAAATTTTGTAGCAATGTAAAAAAAAATCGTCACAATTTTCCGTTACGCGCCATGTTGTTTTTTTTTTTATCAAAGTTCAGTATAGCGCCGTAAAGAATAAATCTAGTAAGCATTATTAATTCTAAAAACAATTAAAAAAACTAATCAAATGATAATTTAAAAATAAAACAAAACAATTATTAGTAAATAAAAATATGTATATGGACATATTTTTTAATTATTCGTTTCTAATGATTTATCTATTCATTTTGAATTCTATAAAATCATTGCATGTCTATAAGATTAACTGTCATCAAATAATTGTATTACTTTGAATAGATAATTCCAATTATTTACTCATAACTTGTGTAATTGAGTAAGTTGTTAAATATCTGCTTTGAATTATTTTTACTAAGTTATGGCATGAAATATGAATATTAAAGTTCTTTATTTAATTTTTGTAAACTGATTAACTAATTTTTAGATTAAATAATGGCAGAATCTAAAAAATGACAACAATGGTAATGACGATGAGATCATAAAATTGATGAATTACAATAATTATATCTAGCAACCTTGCAGTCACTATGTGACTGCCGTGACTTGTGAACTATAAATAAATAAAATTTTTGTTATTTTGTTAAATTGCACTGTACTTTTTTAACTATTGACGTTTTTAAAAATATAAGCTCATCCCGATGTTACACTCATCAAGAGCTTTCATGTGAGTACCCACATTCATTTTGATATATTTTTCATATATACATATACATAATACATATAAATATATGAAAAATTGATGTGGGTACTTAAATGAAAGGTCTTGATGAGTGTAGCATCGGGATGAGCTTATTATATCTTTAAAAACGTCAATAGTTCACAAGATACAAGGTCATTTCTTAACTATGTATCTAAATACTTATCATCATAAATTAACTACTGGTGAGAATGATATGAAACCTTAAAAAGGCACAACTTCAGGTCAAAACTTTTCCAACGATACCAAATTCAACTATAAAAACCCATTTTATCATATAAATACACTGGCCACAAAATTTCGCTTATTCTCTTAATAGTATAGATAAGAGCAATGATAAAATGAATTACTCATATTATTTGTATGCATGTTTATAATACTAAAAATAGCTTTAATTTAATCCGGAAAATTTTTTTTTTCTTAAGTCTCATCTACCCAATTTCTGTAAAGTTGTAAATAGTAAAAAAATGATAGGTCCTAAAGAAGTTTCACTTCTTACCTGTGTACTCTGGTACACACACATATTTTTTTCTTTACTTCTTTATTATTTCATTTTTGAGATACTCGGTTTAAAAATCAAGCAAAAAAATTCCTGAGAAATATTTAACAGAAAAAAAATTGAATAACCAATAAGAAGTTCAGTTAACTAATTAATCAAACATTAAATTATTTTTTTTTTCCTTAAATATCTTTGTATGTTAATTTCTTTTGAGATATATCTGACCTTTAGTAAAAAAAGTATTCTTTTATTAATCATCGATCATAATAAATTTCCTAGTAATTTTTTCTGACTTCTTAAAAAGAAAATCAATTTTTATTTTTAAAAATTAATCAAAATAGTTCCTTAAAAAAAATTATTCTATTAAACACTTGATTTTCAAACTGTGTCCCAATAAAATAAATTCAAATAATAAATTAAAAAATTTTGTCCTTAGTTTAAAAATAAATTAATAAAAAAATCTATTATTTGAATAATTTACCAGCATAATTAGACTTGGATAAATCAAAAACTGAATTTCCTTGGCTTGTTTTCAATGTCAACAATTCTTGAAGAATTGGCAAGTGTTTATCGCCATGTGCAACAACTGCGTGGATTAAAGTATCGCCCTGATAAATCGCATTAACAATTATCATCTTTACTTTCATAAAACAACAAATAAAACATCGAAATTGAAAATTTAAATTAACAAAACACGCCTACCCTTCTTCGATACAACTGCTGGCTTATATCAATGCCCGCTTGCATCATAACGGCAGCCAAATAACCCGTAACTTCAGGCATTTGCGGACAATTAACTGCCGCCAAATACAAGACATCTTCTTCGCGGTTATTTTTCAGCGACAGACCGTCGTCCAAAGTCCTGATTCTTTCTACCATTGGCATTAAATAAGCTTTCCATTTCTCCAATTCATGAGGATTTCCAACCAGACACATCAATAACCTTTTATTCAAATTATTTCGATTAAAAATATAAAATAATTCAATTCATTGAACTGTAATGTATAATTATCATCGATTACTCACGTATCTCCGTCCTTATCTTGCGCGGAGAGGTATTCGGTTGATTTTTTTAAAAGATGCCTCATTGCTTTTTCAACGTCCCTCGGGTCTAATTGATCTTTTAATTTTTTAGTTGCTGCCGTCTGGGGAAGGTTTAACGACGGCCATGGGGCTATATTTCGTAGAGAATTCCTTTTAAAAAGAACAAATTTTACATACTTTAGATAGTTTATGCTTTTTTAGTAGCTCCTTATTTTATTTTTAATTGACGCTTAATGTTTCATTGATTATTATTAAATTTTGGGTGTCAAAATTAATTTTAAATTTTGCAGAAAAATTTATTTTAATAAAATTGATTTTAATTTTTGCAGAAAAATTTTTAATTGATTCAAAAGCTTTAAAATTGGATTATAAATCAAATTAATTTCTTGTAATTTATTGAAAATTACCTTATTATTCAAATTATTTGTAAATTTATTCTTGTAGTGTATAGAATATAATTTATTATTATTTTATTCTCTCCACATAATATTATATAAAAATTGAAAATGGTATTCAAGTTATTGGTAAAAACTTGTTGTAATTTTAAACTGTAATTTAATTAATTTACGCATCACACAAGTGCTTAAAATGTGCATTTAAATTTAAAACGCTTTTTTTTATTTTTATTTATTGTAGTTTTCGAGGAAGTCGCAATAAAGTCGACGAAAAGTCCAAAAAAAAAAATCAAAAATGAATTTTGAAGAATTGATTCAATTAACTAAATAATTACAATAATATCAAGAACCTAGAAAAAAATTAATTTGATGCAAGAGAAAATTTCTCGAATCAAAAACCTAATTTTGAAGAATTTCATTGTCTTAATTTGAGTAAAAAAATTTTTAAATTACAAACTTTTTCTTGATTTGAGTAAATTTTGCTTAATTCAAGAATTTTTCATCTTGATTCAAGACAATAGTTCATTTTTTTACAGTGTAAAAATTTTAAATTATTATTAATTTACCTTCGATAGCGATTATGCCTAAACGAAGAAACAGTTTCAGGGATTTGAAAGTCATTGAACGGTATATTTTGTTGGGAATTCCATGAATTATTGAAGCACGGTTCACTAACAGATGGAGAAGATTGGTTCTCTGTTCCATACATCGATGAAAAGTCATTATATTCCGGGCTATAATTATTAACCGAGCCAGATGTTGAAAGCGACTCATTAGAATAATGTTTATTATTATGAATATTATCTTCGGCAAAACTCGACAGCAAATGTCTCTCCAATTCCTCCTCAAAATTCATTTCCTCTTCTGTATTCATCAAATTTTCCTGATAAATATTCTGCGTTATATTGTAGCTGGTTACCGCGTGAGATTTGTTAAAATCACCGTTCAGATCATTCTGAGCTGACGCAATAAGTGAAGCAGTGTTTCCCAGATTTATTCCTCCGTTATTAGCCACGGAGCAGAGATCATTTTTGTTTTCATTAAAATCATAGCGCCTTTTTTGATCCCGCGGCGGTGATGCCGCTTTTGAGTCGGGGGGTGTTACGACATTAAGTACCACTTGAATATTGTCATTAAGTACTCCAAATGTGTCAATATCATTGGGATTGTCAGTACTATTTACTATCGTGCTAGATGACTCACAGTTACCGTACCAAGGGGAAAAGTCAGCGAATTCAAATTCTAATTGATCTTTAACTCTCAGGTCCAACGATTGTTGGTAATTTGAGGGACTTGATGTGTCTCCAAAGGAATGATTCGATGAAGATGACGAGGAGAAGGATGTTGGTACTCGCCAATTGTTTAATCTCTGAAAAAAATACCTACATATTGTAATAATTATTTTTATTTTAACTTATAAGACATTTGTCATTACTTGCATTCGATTTAATTGTACAGATAGCTCAAAGCTATGACTCTAATGTGATAGGTAACGACTCTTATCAACCAGAGACGGTTTACTCCCACTAATCATCACTATCGCTGTAGTTTGACAGTAATTTGTTGAAGCAAACTAAACATTTTTGCGTCGTTTACGTAATTGATACGCGATTAGGACGTTAATTAATATGACCGGTTATCAAAATACAGTTATTTATTTTGAATGAAAATGTTTTAAATTAATTGAAGTTTTTGAGATATTAAACAAGAATGACTATTGAATAAATTTAATATTAAACAATTTTTTCAATAGATTTGACAGAGAAAATCAAATGTGTAAATTTATTAATTTTTCAAGGTAAAAAAAATTGAAACTCAATTATATGTAATCACCATAAAATTTTGAAAGCATAATTCTCAAATTAACCAAGATGATAATTAATTTAAAAAATTCGGATTGAAATTTTTTTCAAACTTTTTACGTATAACGTTGATTAATTCTTCTGAAAGGATAATATAAAAATCCGGTATTAGTATAAATGAAAATAAGCTAAATGATTAATTTTTACGAGTGGACTTTCGACTTTCGACTTAAGGTTAAATTATACTAAAATAATTAAGCTTATATTTTAATACGGTAATCCTTATAAAAAATCGTCACTTTTTTTCTAAAAACAGTAAAAAAATAAAATAAAACTAAATGAAAAATCTACTTGAATTGAATATTTTAATTCTAATTTTCGTGTCATTGTCATTAGATATATGATAACGATTCTAGTCTAAGTACTTTAATGCAATTCTATGTTATCTCTAGCTGAAATAAACCGCCGAGATTCTAAACTAATCTTTACACAAACTATTTTAAAAGAGTCAAATGAATTCATTGCATAATTCAGAATGTATCACACTAGAGGAAAATTCAAGATATGATAAAAAGTATTTCGAATTCACTGATAGAATAACTTATTAATTGTTAATAAATATTTAAAATTTCATTAAGCAAAACTAAGTCGTGATTATAAATGATCGTAACTTACATTAGAAAAATCCGGAGGACTTTCACTGGTAAAATGATTAGGTATTGAAGGAGAGCCAATATTAGCAGACGAACCAGGTGAGTGGGCCCGACTAGAAGCTCGACTGTGTGATCTAGAAGACATAACATTGTAACTGTTAGCACTGGTAGGTGAATCCGGCCAATTCTCACTAAAAACCGGCGAAGGATTAGTGTAACTCGAAACATCCGATTGCGCTGATTGAAAGCCCTGGAGATTCAACTTTTCGATGAGCGATTCTTCACTGGTCAGTGAATTTTCGTTGATGATAATCGCGGGAATCTGTTGTTTTTTCTAAAAACATGTTAAAACTTAAAATTATCCACACAGAAAAAAAATGTTCTTGAATCAAGTACACGGAAAAAAGTAAACTGTAATAAATAATAGTCGATTTATAATAAGTAATGATCAACTGCTAAAAATTACCATTTCAAACAGTAAAATCGTGATTTTGCTATTCACTTTATCGATATTTACCATTTAAACGTTATAATTTACTCTTTACATGGAAGAAAATACTATTTCAAACAGTAATATTCGCTGTGTTAATGTCTAAAATGTTAAAGTATAATAATTAACTATTCAGACTTTGATATTTATCATTTTGTACCTAAAAAATGGTCTTACGATATGTAAAAAGTATAAAATAAAGTTAGTAAATTTCTAATACAAGCAACGTCAATATTTACAATATAAAATGGTAAATTTTAAACGCAACGCTAAAAATCAAACTGTAATTATTGACTTGCTTGGACTGGTAAAATGTATATTTTAAAAGTATAATTTTTACTGTTTCAAATGTTAAATTCTCCCTTCTCTTTCATCTGAGTTCCCCTTCTCCTCATAATATGGACTATATATTGAAATGGCAATTTTTACTGTTTGAAACTGTAATTTTTTAAGATGAAAGAGTCGTTGTTTACTATAGTGACAGCTACTAATCACTTATTTTGGATATTAAATTATAAATTGCGGCTTTTATACTTTCTACATTAAGTACTGTAATATTTATATTTTTGCCACCCCGATGTCTGCTTTACTGTTTGAAACTATAAAAATCAACCGGAATCCGAGTGAATATTGCAGTTTACTTTTTCCGTGTATATAATTTTGAAGAACTTAATCTTGTTGATTTGAGTAGAAAAATTGTTGAACTAAAAATTTTCTTGATTCAAGACAATTTCCCTTTTCAAAATTATTTTCTTGGTTCAAGAATTTTTCTCTCGAATCAAGTTAATTTCTTTTCAGTCCACTGAATCTAAAGAAGCGACTAAACAAAACAATAAAATCACTTTAGCTTACATCACAGGAATTATCACCAGCATTCGTCTCGTCACAATCATAGTTATTCAAGATCCACTCGCTGTCACTTACATTCGACGAATAATTATTCGTCCCCTCTAGCTTGTCCAGACAAGGAATCAAGAGATCACTGTAATTACTGATGCTCATTATTTGCTGAGCTGTTGATTCAATGTCTAAGGAGTAACTTTGTTGCATGTCAGTTACGGAATCAGAACTACCGCTGAATTGACAGTAAGGTTTTCTTCTAGGTTGATTAGATAGAGGTCTAACTGGTCCCCTAACTCTAAGGTCGTCATCATTTTCCTCATTTTTATTCACATTTAACTTTTTTTCCTCTCTAGTTAAATTACTTGCTACAATTATGCAATTTTTATAAGTTGTATTTATTTTACTTATTTTTTCATCAAAATTATTATTATTATTATTTAAATTTTTATTATTATTAATAGCGCACAATTTTTTATCGTCATCAATATTATCCGAAGAAAATTTAAGCTCAACTATTTTTTCAATAATGTCATTAAACTTATTACCAGAAATGAAAGTTTCATTGGCATTGATCGCCGATCTGTCTTCAGTGTCACTTGAATGCAATTTTATTTCGTCACTATTGATCGTTATTTCACGGTCGTGCGGTAAAAGTTTAGATTTTACATATAAAGGCGCGTTATCACTGTCCACGGTATCAGAAGGCACTGATTGTTCAGAAGAAATACTAGATTCTGAGCTCGAGTGATGTGAAAGTTTTGATGAATTTATTTTTAGCGATGAATCCATTGATGGACTGAAAGAATGGATAAATTTTTATTTTTTATTTGGTATTAACATTGATAAATATTTATTTATTGATAGTCCGGATTGTTTTGTTTTATTTTTAGTTTGAGAAAAAAATTTATTAGTTGTTTATTAAAGCTTGAAATAAAAACCCTGATTTTGTTGTCAAAATAATAATATACGAATAAATTTTTTAGTTAATGTTTATAATTTACAATTTTTGAGAAAAATATTTTTAATAAAAATTATTAGTCGATATAAATAAAAAAAATTTTTAAAATATTTTTTTTCTTATCATAAATCCGCTGGAGAATAAAAATATTAAAGAAAATAATAATTAAAAAATTTACTAATTATTAAATTGGGAAAAAAGTTAATTTTCAAAGAAAATATATTTGTTAAAATTTAAAAATTTTATTTTCAAAGCTTATGATAAATATAGCGGCTAAAACCCTGACCAAATTACAAATTAACCTTTTAATTGACTTACACAGTAAAAAATTTTGTGTTAAAAATTTTTTCGTTAAATATTTAACACTTTTTTGTGTTAATTTATCATTTATTCTGTTGAATCAAAACAAAATAGTGTTAAATATTTAACAAAAAAATTTTTAACACTGTTTTGTGATGCAATAACGCAAAATTTTTTACTGTGTACATATCTACAATTTTATTTCTAAATTATAAAAAAAATCACTTACCTATTAGGCTGATAATTATTTTCAACATCACTCGAACAATTCCAGTGACAATCTTCAACTTCTTGTCGCATCCTAAATATTTAAAATCATTATAAAAATTATTAATTTAAAATCTATTTATAAATAAAATTTACATACTTGAATTTTATATTAAAAAAAAATATATAAAATCACTGTTTAATACAAACATATAAAATTAACTTACAATAATGAAAAACAACTGCATAAATTGTTTATTTATTTATTACTTCTTATTTAAAAATTCTCATATAAAAAGTTTAAATTAAATTCTTGATAAAGTGATACGACTGCAGTATTACTTTTTTATGCTAATTTTCCTACTTAGTTACAAATAAATTGTTTATCGATTAAACTTATCATATCTAGTGATAATTAGTCATGTCAATTATTTACCAACAATGTACAATAATACTTATTTTATCATAATTATCATTTTAATGTTATTTCAAACAAACAAAAGATTACATATTCATATGTATGCGCGTTTAGTTTAATAATATTTTCTATGTTACGATATTTATTTATTTTTTTTTTTTAACTTCCCGCAAAGAAAATTGAAAATTTTCAAAAATCGGGAAGTTATTGGTTTTACCCCGTTTTTCGAAAATCGAGTTTTCATCAGATCTCGACGTTTTGAGGTCCTAGGAAGCTTTCCTGACTATTCCCGCGAGGGTGTCACTATGTCTGTATGTATGTGTGTGTGTATGTAAGTATGTAAACCTCATAACTTTTGAACGGTTGAACCGATTTCATCGCGGTTGGTGCCATTCGAAAGGGCTTCGCCAAACTTAGATTTTCTGTTAATTTGAACCGATTCAGACCGATAGATTTTGAGAAATTTGGAGAAATCTAAAAAAAAGTAGGAAAAAAAATTTTTTCTGAAGTGGTTTTTTTGGGATAACTTTTAAACGGCTCAACCGATCGATTCCAAAAACTAATCAGCTCTCAACCTTGAAAAACCACGTCGATCCCCGCTAATCCGGTCAAAATCGGTTGATTCGTTCGAGAGATATCGTGAACGAAAGAAAACCGAAAAAAGTGTTTTTTCAGAGTTACTCCGAAATTTCTAGTTTGACCAATTGAAACTTAAAAATTATTTATAAGGCTTAAAAAACTACGTAGAATGCCGCCAACCGCGTAAAAATCGGTTCATTCATTCAAAAGTTATTGCGGTATGAACATTCAAAAAATAGTGTTCTATGAAACTTCTATCAGACTTTTGAGCTCAAAGAGCTCAAAAGCATAGAAAAGATATCTTTTTGAGCTCGGAGAGCTTAAAACAACACACAGATTGTACTTTTGAGCTCGAAGAGCTCAAAAAAGCGGCCAGGTATTAACGGAATTAGCGGGAAGTTGCAGGGATGGCCTTTAGGGTCAACCGTTTTCCTAATTTTTTTTTTTCATCTCAAACTTTGAATTACCATCTAGTATTATCTATGTTACAATAATAACAAGATAAAATATAAATAATTAGTTTATTTTGATAAATTCATAAAAATTACCATTTAAGCCATCAAAATAGATAAAAAAAAAATACTACTTAATTTTATTCTTAAAAAAATAAATATAATTTAAATATAAAATCAAAATATTTTTTTTTTCAATCTGTTTTTATTAAATCGAAGATTTAACCGACGTGAAAAAAAATATTTATTTTTGATAAGAAAAGTAAGCCGAGTTTAACAAATTTAATAACTAATAATAAATAATGTTAATAAAATATTACCTTATATATTTATCATTGATATCCAGATAATTGTATAAATTAAATTAATAAAAAATATATACGTTGTTTTTTTTAATTATTAAATACAGATGAGTCAAATTTTTGTTTATTTAATACGCATTGTTTTTTGCGAGTCAATATAAATCGGAAATAAATATTTCGGATGGATTTTTTAATAAAAATTTTATGATAGAGCATAATTTATTTAACAATATTTTATTATTATTATAAAAATTAATGAGATCAATGGTCACAATTTGTACACATGAGATCCCGCAAATGTTGTTAACTTAACTATAGATCGCGTTGAACTAACTCGCGGACTTCAGATTGCGTCGCGGACAATCTGAATTATTATTATTTTTAATTTGCATTTACAGCGTTGTGATATCGCTTTATAGTTATCATTTAGCTTTAAATCTTTTTTATCTTTCAAGCTCAGTGTGGCAACCTTGCTTTTTACACTTATTTTTCTTTTTTTAATTTAAACAAAAATAATATATTTTTTTGAATCGTTATCAAGTCGATTTTTATCTAAAAAAACTTTTAAAATAAATACGCAAACATTTAATTTTAATTTGCATCAGATAAAATAATTATTCATAAACAATAAATTGTTTATTATAATGCCAAAGATTTTTTAAATTAATAATCGATAATTAAATGTTATAAAAAAATTATATTAAATATCGAGAGTTAGTAGTAGTGGATCTACTGCGCATGCGCAGACCTATTAATTTAAGCCACGATGACGCAAACGTTGTTGAATGAAAAGTAGAAACAGGTTTATTGAAATTTTAAATAAAATGTTTACAAATTTAAATTATAAATGTAAAAATATACTTTTTTACGTACCACAGAACCTTGTAGTTAAATTTCAGACATTAGGAAGTGACAATCTCTAGGCTTAATCTCAGCTTCCGATTTATAAGTATTAATTACCGGCAGTCGTGGTTTTCCGCAAATCCTCATCCTTTTTTTTTTTATTTATTCGCACAATATGTTTGTTATCTAGATTAATTATTGAAATAATTGTGTATATAATTTTTATACTGCAAAATTGGCAATTTTAATCGTAGATTTGTTCGTATGTTTGTAAACAAACTGAAGTATCATAACAAAACTCATCACCTGCATCTAGCGATTACAAAATGTGGGGATAATTATCGTGAAGTTATTTCTAGTCGGCAATTACTTCGTCGAATCATTTATTATGAATCACTCATTGTTGAGCGTCATTATATTAGAAATAATAAGTTTTTTTTTATTAAAAAAAAAAAAATTTATTATCTTGATTTATTTATTTTTTTGATTTATGATAGTACTCTTGACAATAATTCAATACATCTGATTTATCTTGAAAATTTTATTTTTTATCTAATCACGCTAGAAATTTTGAAACTTTAAAAATTTACCGAAATCATCCTAATCTTTTTTAGATTAAACAGCCGGTCTCTAAGATTGCAGCTTTATATTTTTCTTCTAAACAAAAAAAAGTTGCTACGTAATAGATTTTTTATTTATGTAAATTTGTTAGAAAATAATAAGAAAGTATTTTCAAATTTAATTTATTTTATTGATTTAATAAAAATGAATGCTTTGTATTTTTTTTTAATTAATTATTTTATAAAATAAAAGCAAATTATTTTGTAAAACTCTTCTGAGTTTTAATTCTAAAATGTCTTTTTTTGTATATCATTTCAGAATTTTCAATCTTTATAAGTTTTTTATTGAAAAAAGCTTACAGGATTGATTAATAATAAACGATTATACCATTATTAGTTCATAAATAAAAAATTTTAATTATTAAGCAGTATAACTTACCTTATTGACGTCAAAGTTACTGGTTACATTCTTAGAAATAAAAATAGCAAGCGTGATACCCCAGGATTTAATAATAAAACTCGCAATTGAACAGGATTATTATTTTATTACTAATTGATGAAATACACTTGTGCGTCAGTAGAGTTCGCCGATACCTGCGGTTTTCAGTAGAATGTCACTGCACAGCACACACGTTATTACGTTACGACTAAATAATTAGTCTGTACGTAGATACGATACGCGACCTAGAACAACGTCTTTATTTCAAATTATTTAATTACCTTTTTATCGTATGATTAGTTTTTACTTGGTTAACTTTCAATTTTAATAATTTATTTAAAATATTATCTTTTAAATTTTTACGTGATTTTAATTTTTTAGAATTTCTCGACAATTATTATTTCAAAATTCAAAATTTCAATTTTTTACAATATTATATTCTTTTGTTATTAATATTAATACAATGAAAATAAATTTTATATAAACCTTAAATCTAAAAATTAGAATTAAAAATTTTAAACTAAGGAATTTATAAAACAATCTTAAAAAAAATTTCGTAAAATGTTCAAAGCAATACTTCTATAGTAAAAAAATTTTCTTGACAAAATTTTTTTGTTAATTATTTCAATACAATCAAACATCGAAAAGTTCAGACACCACAAGCTGAATTAATTATTTTATTTTTTGAAAATACTCTATCTATAGATACATAATTAAGAAATGACCTTGTATCTCATGAACTATTAACATTTTTAAAGATATAAGCTCATCCTGATGTTACACTCATCGAGACCTTTCATTTGAGTACCCACATCAATTTTTCATATATTTCATATATTTATATATATTATATATATGTATGTATGAAAAATATATCAAAAATGCATGTGGGTACTCAAATGAAAGCTCTTGATGAGCGTATCATCGGGATGAGCTCATATCTTTGAAAATGTCAATAATTAAGAAATGACCTTATATCTTGTGAACTATTGAGATTTTTAAAGATATATAAGCTCATCCCGATGTTACACTCATCGAGACCTTTCATTTGAGTACCCACATCAATTTTTCATATATTTTATATATTTATATATATTATATATATGTATATATGAAAAATATATCAAAAATGGATGTGGGTACTCAAATGAAAGCTCTTGATGAGTGTAACATCACGATGAGCTTATATCTTTAAAAACGTCAATATTTAAGAAAGTACAGTGCAATTTAACAAAAGTAATTATTTAATAAAGCAAAATTTTATTTATTTATAGTTCACATAAAATAAAAACAGAGAATATTAAATAAAAACAGAGTTCATAACATAGGAATAAAAATCAAATGCATAAAAGAGCCAGATGAAAAATAACAGCAGCAATCCTTTGAATATCTTGTCAATCCATATCATTCTGAAAAAAAAAAAAAAATTTAATGAAACTAAAAATGCTATTTATTATAAACTAGTCATCGGACGATAAATTATATTAGTATTGAGAAGAATCTTCCACATTAACTGATAAAAATGATTACAATTTTTCATGTCTATCAGACACTCCGTCTTGATTGATTATCTCGCCGAGAACTTCCTTATTTATACTCAGAATATAATGCAAATATTGCGAATATTACGAATTTTTTAATCGAATGACTTCTTGGGTGTCATAAAATTTCTCGGTACAATATTAAATAACTTTACATGAATTATTTAATACTGCAAAAGGTTATTTTATAAGAAAAAATTTTTTTTTCATTCGAAACGAAGTAGTAAAATTAGTAATTAACGATTGTCTTAATAGCAGGATGCCGCAATTAACTAATTAATGACTTAAGTTGTGTATTGACGCATTTAACGATCATTATCATGATAAACAGTTACATTATAATGCAAGGTCAGTAATAGATAAGTGATTGCATACCTAAAATAATATTTTTTTAAGTACATTGTTTCGATAGTAATACCGTTTGGAAAGAAATTTGAACTAATAATGACAATAAGAGAGACTACACATATAAACATGATATGAACAATTATGTAAGCTGAAGAGAGACAGATAAAATGAGAATGTAGAAGATAAAAGGCATTTTTTTGTAAAAATAATAAAGCGAAATTTTAACTTTCATAAAATTTTTTTGCATTTTTAAAAATTCTTTTTTCTATTTTAATAATTATTAGAAGTAATAATGCGTAATAATTAATTTAAGTAATAATTATTAGAAGTAATAATGTGTAATAATTAATTTAAGTAATAATTATTAGAAGTCATAATGGGTAATAATTAATTTAAGTAATAATGCGTAATAATTAATTTAAGTAATAATTATTAGAAGTAATAATGTGTAATAATTAATTTAAGTAATAATTATTAAAAGTAATAATGTGTAATAATTAATTCAAGTAATAATTATTAGAAGTAATAATGGGTAATAATTAATTTAAGTAATAATTATTAGAAGTAATAATGAGTAATAATTAATTTTATTTTCAATAGAATTAAGAGTTATATATATTATTTTTAATAATTATTATAAAAAAAACTGTAATTATTTATATATGTTCACAGAGAGCAAAGCTCTATGATCAATTTAAATAAATAAATAAATAATTCGATAAAAAATTTAATTGACAATTATTAAAATAATAATTATTAAAAATTCAAGGACTGCAATAAATATTTATTTTTTATAAAAATGTTCTTTAATGTTTCCGTCTAATTGATTTTTAATTTATTAAAAATAATATTTTGTCTAATTATTATAAAATTTCATTTTGAATTAATTAAACTAATTAGTTAGAAAAAAATTTGGTGAAGTTCTCTCATCAATTATCATATTATTAGCATAAATCTGTGTCATCAAAGAATTTTCCACTTAAGCTGGGTATTTCCATAATTATAAATAACGATCATAAAGAAGGTCCAATTGTAATAAGTAATAAATAATAAGAATAAGCATCAATCTTATAACCGATAGTTATTTTATAAATTATAATTTTTTTTCCATTATTATTATTATTATTCTATTTCTGTGCGGGATTTCCCGAGCGGCAAGTTGCAAGTTGCGAGGCCATCATCTCTAATTTATAATCAAGTGTATCGTGTTTTATGCATCCCACGACAAAAAAAGACATTATTATGCATACGCAAAAAAAAACTTTCATTATAAAAAAATGTATGTTTGTAAAGAAACTTTTTTTCTTATGCAAAAGTGCAGTGACCTCAAAAATTAGTATGAGTATTTGACCCAGTTTCGTTTGTTGACGGCACGACCGCGATCGATCAAACATGTTATCAAAACGCCAAGGGACAAAATTCTATTGTCAACCCTTTGGTATTCTTAGTCACAAACCGATCTCTCATTAAGAATAATCTCGAGTTTTTATATTTTTATAATAACAATCATAAATGTTTTTTGAATTTTCCATCGCATCTTGATACTGAACCAGTCTCATATTTTAAATGTAAGTTACAACTCACTGATTCACATCTCATCAAGTCTTGCTATTCTTATTCACTGCACGTAAATATTTATATATTTTATGAAACGCTGGGATTTCCCTTTCAATGCAGCGCTTATCATATAAATGTATTTTTTTTAAGAAGTTTTATTATTGAATTAGAAATAAATAAATTGTTAAGGCCAATGACTTTGATGGATTATCGCATCATCAATAATGTGATTAATTTTGTTATAAAATATTAAATTGATATTTTTTTATCTTCTTAATTTATAAATTATTAAAACAATTTTTTTTCATGCCAATATAATTATTTTTGGTCTGAAAATTTATATAAAATAATATTTAAAATTTTAATTATTAAATAATTATTAGTATTTAATATTAAAATATTAATTATAGATCATTGATTTAGTTTAATAAAATAAAATTTCAATCTCTCAAAATTTTAAGTAAACTTTTTTATATCTTAATGCATTCATAGAAAAATTAATAAATTAATTTATTTGAAAATATTCATCTGTTTAATATAACTAATTATTTTTAACTTTAAATAATTTTTTTTTCGTAGTTAATAAATATTATAAGTTATATATTAGTCCAAAAATTATAAATTAAATGATACTAAAATTAGCCGACATTTTTAATTTATTTTTAATAATTAAATTAGAACAAAAGAATATTTTTAAAAAATTGCACTTACAGTTTTTAAAGTTTTTTACAAATAAAATTTTTTTTTCAATAAAAAAAAATTTTTTAAATGTCGGTTAACTTAATTTTCATATAAATTAATGCTAATTCGGTTGTAAATTATTAAGTTAAATTTTTCACCGACAGATGTCATGGCTCAATTGATCGGTTCTCGATAATCATGAGGCGCGTCGTAATAATCATAATTACAGTATAAAAGTTTTCTACGTTATCGATAGTTAATTAATCAAATTTATTTTTTAACAAGTCAAGGAATTTTGTGAAGGTAAAAAAAATTTCAAATGATAAACCTTGAACCATTTCAGTGTCTTTTATGGATCGCGACGTGCATGCAAATTAATGAATATAAAATAGATCGGGAAAATAACGTTTAGTATTCTTAAAATTCACCACAAAAAATTTATATTAAAATTACCTGGTTAAGTGTCTCTTTGCAGCTAAAGAGTCGGTAGTCTTTTCATTGAGAAGATATTTTTTTGCACCAATCAAACAATTTCTAAAAGGTTTGACAAAATAGTAAAATTTAATAAAAAATAATTATTTGAATTTATAAATACTTACTCAAAGTAATATGACACGTCTATAGAAGCAAAGTCGAATAGGAAATTTTTGGCATCAGCTTCTGGGACTTCTGATAATAATCCAAATAAATTTGAATTCTTGAATTCCCATTCGTGAGTCAAAAAATACGACAGAGCGGTGTTAGCAATGTAAACTCGTCTTTGTAATTTAACCAGCCTGATTAAAAAATAATTTACCAATAAATATACTACGAAATTTAATAATTAAATATAATTGTAAAATTCAGTTAAAATTTTGGAGCAGTTACATTGGTTTGTGTCCACTTAAATAGAGAATAAAGTCAAGAACTAGCCCTGGCAGAAGATGAAACAGTAATACAGATGCAAAGTAGTATAAATTATTAGTGGTGTATGTAATAGATGGCGCCCAAATTATTCCTGCAAGTGGGTTCTTCGACGCGCAAACCAAAGCCATGCGTTTTATTTCTTCAACTGATACATTTTTCATATCTGCTGAAGAACAGTTGTATACGTGGACTGATGGATCCTTTGTTATGCTATAAAATCAAATTTTAATTGTTAATACTCAAAACTAGAATATTTTTTCTCGTAAATTTCAATAGCACACCTCAAATCCTCATCAACAAAATAATATCAATAGTTTGGATAGAATAATCATTTAAATAAATGTTAACGAAAATCAAAATCATATTTTATGAACGTTTATAGAAGCGCAGAACGAATTCATCCATTATCAATTGCCGACTTCAATTTTTCAAAAAATCAGCAAGTCAAAGTAACTTATCGGAAAAAAGAAAAATAGAAAAATTACATTATATAATGTAACATAGCGCTTCGCATAAAAAACTGGAAAATTTACAGTACATTATAGCTTCAGATTGTAATCCTTTATTAAAAAGTTGATAGGACGTTTTCATTGTTGTCGCTTTTCGTTGCTATGGTGACCACTTTGGTAATGGTTACCATAGTAACGGTTACTATGTGAACTGTTACCATAGCAACAGTTACTATGACAATGGTTACCATAGCAACAGTTACTATGACAACGGTTACCATAGCAACGGTTACTATGACAACATTTACCATGGCAACGGTTACTATGACAATATTTACCATAGCAACGGTTACTATGGCAACGGTTAAATATTAATGAGTTAAATTTGTAAAAATATTGATTAATTAATCAATAAAAAACGCAAAGCGCGTTCGATTTTCTAGTTATTACAAATTTTGTAAGAATTACATTGTAAAATATAAATATTACATTGAAAGCTCTGAAAATTAACATTGAAAGTTTGAATTTAGAAAAATGTTATTTCAAACTGTAATTAAGAAATCATTTCTTAAACATCATTTTATAGTAAGGTAAAAGCCCCAATATATGATCATGTACCAGTATATGATCACTCCATGTATTTGTATACCTATATTTGTGAATATAGATATACAAATACATGGAGTGATCATATACTGGTACATGATCATATATTGGGGCTTTTACCTTACTTAAAAAATATTTATTAGTATTTATAATATTTCTTAGTATTTAAGAAATATTTCTTAAATGCTAAGAAATATTTTTTAAATACTAAGAAATGATTTCTTAAATACTAAGAAATCCTTCTATCAGTGTAGTTTTAAATACGACGGGACACTTATGATTATTTATAATGTAATTAATCGATTTTTTCTTTTTTTCCTGTTAATATTGAAATGTGCGATTAGAAATTATAAATTAATGTAATAAAATGACATAAAAGTACGTTCTAATTCCTCGTTTCCAACTGGCAATTATCATAGCTTTAATAGCAACATCTACTGGAATAAAATCAGCTCTCAAGTTAGGATCACCGTAAACAGTCCTCAAAACTCCTTTGCCCCCTCCAACCATCAATCCTGTTGGACCATTGAAGTTATCGACCCAGCCCGGAATTGGTTCATCCATCGTCGCAATCACTGACAAAAAAAGAACAAAATTTTAAAATAAACCAACTTAATCAGCAATCTTTAATGAAAAGAATTACCAATTGAAGGTCGGAAAACGACAGCTGGAATCACGTGTGAGTAATCACTGACTATTTGCTCGGCCATTCGCTTCGTAAAAGTATACGTATTGGGAAAGCTCCCCAGATATCTAGAACAAATAAATACATCAATATAACCACAATTTTTTTCAAAATTTGTTAATTTAATTACTTAGGTGTAAAAGTTTTGAGCAGCTCTTCATTTACAGTCTCCACTATTTTGATAGTCTTCTTCCAATCGACCTCACAAGGGTACAGTTTTTCTTCGACCACCGGTTTGTCAGCTTGATTGTAAGTCGTACTGACGTGCATGAAAATCTTGCAGATATTAAAGAAGATCATAATTAAACATAATCATAAATAGACCAACCCTGTTTAAAAAAATACAATTAAAAAGAATTCAAAGGAGATCGCCGAATGCAACAATTATTATATTATCAATTCTTTTTAATTTATTTCAATTTCAATTGTTTTTTTTTTTTTTTTTTTTTTTTTTTTGACCAGAAAAGTAACTAAAAACTATGTAAAGTTTTTTTAATAAGTTTATTAATCTAAACTACAAAAATAAATTGAAGAATTTATAATTAATTAATTAAAAATAAATAAAGATAAATTAATTTAATTTTAAAATTAATTCCAATTTATTCCGAGAATAGTATTTATTTTAATACGAGTTGAACGTCCTTTTACGTCTCAAGTGATTAATTCATGAAAAGAATCAATTTATAGAAAGAAAAAAAAAATAAAAAATTAAAAAGCAAAAACATAAGAGCGTAATAAATAATTTTAGGTAAAGAACTTCTATTAAATTATAGTGTCGATGTTATTTAGTTAGATTTTTCTAACTTAGAAAACCATATTTTTCTCTCAATGTATAAAACTTCCTAATGCTTGTCATTATGAGTCGTGCAATATGTATATTTAGACTTTCGAGTGTCTAATTAGCAATTGGTCTAACTCCTTATTTTTTAGAGGATGATTTTTTAACATTTTGATGTAGTAATAGTCCAATTATAAATTATTTGAATGCTCCTAACCAAAATATTATACCTCTACAATGAAAAAAAAAATTAACTTGATTTGAGAGAAAAATTCTTGAACCAAGAAAATAATTTTGAAGAGGGTAATTGTCTTGAATCAAGACAAAAAATTCTTGAATCGAGTAAAATTTCCTTAAATCAAGAATAATTTAATTAGTTAAAGAATTTTTCTACTCAAATCAAGAAGAATATGTTCTTCAAAATTATATACTTGATTCAAGAAAATTTTTTTTTCTGTGTATTAAATATTAAGTGGTTTTTTAAAGTGACAATAAATTTCAAACTAATTGTATTTTCGTAAAAATGAAAGATTCTCTAAAATGGATCCAGACAATTTGCTAATTAGAACCAATTAGCAACTACCAACTACCAACGTTTATGGAGTTTCGAACTGCTTGTTATGAATATTTTTTACAGTCTGATAGATCATAATATGTATTCATTGTATTAGAATTTAGTGATGATTGAGTGATTGAGTGACTGAGTGTTTAACACACTACATTATATATACTACTTTATATGTGTACTTTATATATACTACTTAACACACTACTTTATATATTATATTAAGATTTTTTGTATCAATTTTGGATGGCCGCAAGGAGTTTCGACTTCATGGTCAATTAAATAAATAAATAATAATAATAATAATAATAATAATAGAACGTCGCTTTTTAACTTACAACAAGTTTCTTCATTTGCGCTGCTAGAATACACATGTCTCTAGTAGATCTGGTATTCATAAAAACAGCAGTTTTCAGCGGATCATCAAACCTAACACTAGCGGCCACATGAAAGACAACAGACACCCTTTCCATGAGAACTTTGCGTTCAAAATCAGGAATTCCTAAGCCTTCTTTGGTAGTATCGCCTTCAATAGGAATAACTTTGTCCAGCACAGAAGGGTTTTCTTTTTTCAATCTGTCAAAAAGCTAAATCACGGAACTTTGAATACACAAAACCCAATAGGAAATTAAAAACTATTTTTGGACTTACCGGCAGACTCAATAATTTACGGACTCGGTTATCAATTGACAGTCCCTTCTTAGGTCTCATTAAAACAAATATTTCACGCACACCTGGGCAAGATCTTAATAATTTTTCAACAAGAACTTTTCCCATAAATCCGGTAGCTCCTGTTATGAAAACACTCCTTCCGACATAAAATGTTGGGATTGATTTTGTTTGATCCATTTTTTTTTTTAATTATAATACTGCCTGATTCAAAAAATGAATTTTTGAAAAGAAATTTATTTTTTAGTTGAAATTAGAATGGTGTGAAGTATTTTTGATTCACTTAATATTTGTGAAAACTTACACTGATTTTTAGAAAAAAACTTAAAAAAAATCAATTCATCGAGCCTCACGACTAACTAAAACACTGAATGAAGTTAGATTGTTCACTGAAGTAACAGCACCTATTATTACTAACCGGAAGTGATAAGAAATAAATTTGAATATACTGAATATGAGATCAGAGTTCACCGAGAATTAACAATAAATCTTAATAGTAATACAATATGTGATTATCAATACACGTTGAGTGCCGATCTTTTGTGCTGTTTTTTTTTTTTTTTATTTTCATTTATTTTATTACAATGTTACTAAACTTCCTTGTTTTAATGAAGTTGCCAATATATTAACGATGAAAATCTTTACTCAATATTATTAACTTAATAAATCGTGTATTAAATTCGATAGAATAATAACAAATGCAGTAATTAATTGGAAAATTTATTAAAAAAATTTTTTAACCCTTCGAGCCGGTTGCTATGACAATTTCTCTCACGCAACAACATTCAACTTATAGGGCGGCGCTATAGTGCAAGTGAGACAAAAAAAAACACAACAGGTACGAAGGGTTAATAATGTTGGGACGCATATTTTGAACAAACTAACCGATTTTTATGGATTTAGGGACTTATTCCAATATTTTTAGCTCACAAATGATAACATTGAAGAAATGGTCTCGTCAAAGAAATGTAAAACTTTCTCTAACTGTGGAAATAAATCATTAAAAAAAATTGAAATTTATAAAAAAAAACTTCAAAATTAAAATGATCTATATCTCTAGATACATAATTAAGAAATTACCTTTTACCTTGTGAAATATTGACATTTTTGAAGATATAAGCTCATCCCGATGTTACACTCATCGAGACCTTTCATTTGAGTACTCACATCAATTTTTTATATATTTATGTATATATATATATATATATATATATATATATATATATGATATATATGTATATATGAAAAATATATTAAAATGCATGTGGGTACTCAAATGAAAGCTCTTGATGAGTGTATCATCGGGATGAGCTTATATCTTTAAAAATGTCAATAATTAAGAACTGACATTGCTATCTTGTCAACTAGTGACATTTTTAAAGATATAAGCTCATCCCGATATTACACTCATCAAGACCTTTCATTTGAGTACCTACATCAATTTTTTATATATTTATATATATTATATATATATATATATATATGTATATATGAAAAATATATTAAAATGCATGTGGGTACTCAAATGAAAGCTCTTGATGAGAGTAACATCGGGATAAGCTTATATCTTTAAAAAGGTCAATAGTTAAAAAAGTACAGTGTAATTTAACAAAAGTCATTATTTAATAAAGCAAAATTTTATTTATTTATAGTTCACAAGTCCCGGCAGTCACATAGTAAGATTGCTAGTAAAATATTAATTATTAAATCAAAGTATCGAAGCTCTCATAATAAATTCAAGTGACTACAGACAATAATGTATTTTGTTTTTAGAGTTAACCTAGAAAAGTCAAATGAAAATTCATTAAAATTATTCAAAATATTCATGATTTGCGTTCGTAGTATAAATTGAAAGAATATAAAAATTTTCCGATTTTCTAATTAAAAACCTATACAAGTTATAAATAAATTACCATTGATAAAAACAAATCAATGATTCATAAGATTACGTATCATTTAGAAGTGTCTTAACCGAGAATGAAAATTAATTAAATAACGCACAACGACTATCCTCACACGAGTCACGTGAATTTAGTTTATTATTTCGCCTTGACACTTTAAAGCTTAAATTCGATTAAATTCACGCTTGGAATAAATCCTCAGCATATATATTCCCGGATTCACTAATTAAAAGTTGTTTGGAACTGACATCACGTGAATTCGAATTTTTTTCTGAACTTTGTTATACAAAGAGAGATAATTATACAATGGAGGATTTTGATATTCAGAAAAATATCAAAGAAAACAAGAAAAAGGAAAATGAAGAAAAGACGAGAGACATTAATATTTCAAATTCATCGATTTCATACGAAGAATACGAAGAAGATTTTATCAAAAAATCCGCTAGGGCTCCTCGTATTAGTAAAAAATTTTCAAAAATTGTATTCGTATTTAAAATTTATTTTTGGTTCATTAATTTGTTAATTATAGTTTATAATCATTAAATTTTTTGTTCTAGGAGCGGGATTGGATGAACCATGAGGTAACTTATTCGAAATAAAATATGATACCGTATTTAAATACAAATTTAAATTGAAATATCTAAATAATATAATAGCCGGCGAAGAAAAAAAGTAAAAAGAAAAAGGGAAAAAAGAAGAAAAAAAAATCAATGAAAGAGCAAGAAAAATCACGCGCTGCTGCAACTGCAGAAACAGAAAAGCAAAAGTAAGCGATATATTTTATTTATTTATTCAATTATCGTATCATCGAAAGAAGAAGAAAAACAGTAATCTGATTTTGTCTTTTGATTTTTGTTTTAAGACTAAGGTAAAAGCCCCAATAGATGATCATGTACCAGTATATGATCACTCCGTGTATTTGTATACCTATATTTGTGAATATAGATATACAAATACATGGAGTGATCATATACTGGTACGTGATCATCTATTGGGGCTTTTACCTTACCTTTATTTCTTTTCATCTCTGTGCTTTTATTGGACACGATTCTGATTAGGAAATAAAAATTTGCTCCTTACATTCTAAATTCTTTAAATGTAAATTTATATTTTAAATAATACTATTATAAATTAGAATATATGATGATTGTGTATTTTGTTAATTTGCCATTCGGCTAATGAGGCCTTGGTATAATTGTTGATTAATAAATAAATAGATAAATAAAATAATTGTGTGAATTTCAGACGTAAACAGTAAAAAGGAATGAATCAAAAGAAACTTGAAATTAGTTTTGAATAATAAAAGTTTGTAATTATCTTTTCTCGAAGTTTGAACTAAAATCTAGATCAAAACAATCACCATTTCGTGCACGTCTCTCATTCACCCTATCAGTTTTTCCCACCCTCAGCTAGAGTTCAACACCTTGAAAATAGACTACTGGAGTCTCAATGCCTTCAGTCGGTGTTTAAACATCCTTTCGTGCTGTAATATTAAATTTATTGCCGTTTCTTATAAACTAAACACCTAAACAACTAAAAGTTTTGATCGGTCGCTATTCAATAAGTAAAAAGTAAAAATGTACACTGATCCGCTGGCAGAAATAACGTTTTTTAAAAGTTACGCCGAATCGGCTAAAGAAAAAGTAAAACGCATTGAAGAGCGGTACGATTTGAAGATCAAAAAGAAATTTGTTTTTAATAAACATAAATATTGTAATTTGTGCCCGTAGGAATGTGCTGATCAAGGACATGCTCGAAGAGATACGGGTCGAGAAATTCAAAACGGAGACAGAGGCCTTGATTGATGAAGATGAAGCGAAGAAACGAAAAGTTCAGTTGGAAAAAACCTGGCATGTGATAACTAAAAATGAAAAGGCGTTTATGGATGATGCTCTGCTTAATAAACAAGAAGACGAGGTAATTGATCTTTGTTTAGACTTTAGACGATGTAATTTGATTATTAATTTTGTTTAAGGATTAATTTATGGAATACTTTTTTTTATGAACAACTTTTAGTGAATTTTGTCAAGACTCTTGTGAAAAAAATTTATTTTTAAAATATATATTGAAACATTTAAAATATATTTTATATATTTAAAAAAAAAATTTTTAATGAAAATTAAGTTAGCCGACATTTAAAACTTTTTAGAATTTTTCTTAATTGAAAAATTATGACAAACATTTAAAGAAAAATTTTCATTTGTTAAAAACTTGAAAAACTATAAATGCAATTTTTAAATATTATTTTTTAGTTCTAATTTAATAAATGAAAAAAAAAAAAAAAAATAAAAAAGTCGGCTAATTTTAGTATTATTTTCTTTTAATTTAAACTTATTTTTCTTTTGCTACTTTATAAAATAAGATAAAATATTTTTATTAAAAATTCTTATTGATGTAATTATATTATTATCTATATTAATCATTGAATAGAATTTTTTCTATTTAGTATACATAATTATGACACTAAAAATTGTAAATATCTTTTATTTAATAATTTCACAACTTTATTATCTAATTTTTATTGTTTAATTTTTCTTTTAAATTAAAAAAAAGGCTGTTGTCTTTGACATTGAAATAAAAAACCACATCCGCATATAATTAGACTAGCTAGTATAGGTGATTTTTTAGCAATAAGATTACCTTGAAAAGCAAAACGGCGAGAAATAAAATAAATGACCAAAAGCATATTTATTTTTAGTGGATTCAATATATGACTTGTGATGGTCTACCAAATCCTGGGATTTTGTCGGAGCTGAATACGTTTTTATTTCTCTGGGATTTGCAGGACGAAGAAGCTTTAATGATAAATATCACCGACAAATGCCAAGTTGTGATTTATGTAAGATAAAGTAATTGAAGGAACGATAAAAACTTTGTTATTTTTATGAGTTCTTTAATAGTTTTTATTTTTATTGTTGTTAGCTATTGCTGAAACTAGACAACATCATTGATTTAAGTCTGATGGAATCCCCTGAGTACATTGAGGATTGCAAGAAAGTAAGAAAGATTTTTCGCGAGAAGCTTAAGTATTGGATCGACGTGGCTACTTATCGGCTGCTCCGCCAAATCGAAAGAGACATGGTCAGGGAGAATTTGAGAAATGCAAGATTTGTTAAAGAAGCCAACGAGATGATTTGCTGCATTTGGGCTTTGATAAGATTGCCGATCAGTATTAAACAATTTTCGGAACGTGATAGGTAAATTTTTTTTTTTAATTATGAATTTTATAGGCAATTTATGTTTGTATAATACTATTTTAAATGAAAAAAAAAAATTTTTTTTTAATTATATCCATTACTTCAAAACTAAAAACTGAAAAATTAACTAAGATACAGTTGAAATTATTTAAAAATACGAAAATTAAAATAAGGTAAAAGCCCCAATTATTGACGGGGGTCTAAATATTGACACCCTAAATTATTTTTAAATATATTAAATTATCTGTAATAAGAATAACGATCAAATAAATTTTTATTAAATTCTAATTAATTAAAAAACTGAAAAAAATCACATTCAGTTCAAAATATTAAATATTAATTATAAAAAAAAAATAAAGTTAGCACCAGTTCATCAAATCAGCTTACGAGCGTCTATTTTCTTAACAACTTTGGTTAGAAAAGCATTTTTTTTAACTGCCGAGTTTAAATTAATTTTTTCATGTAATTATATGATCTATTTTTTTTTTAATTAACAATATATGAAATAATATTTAAATAATGGGAGTCAATAACTAGTTCATAATTTTTATGGAGAATCCCATATTGACAGCCAGTCGACAGCGCTATGACGCCTTTTTTTTTTTAAGTATAAAATACGTTATATACGCGATTATATTCAAGGCTTTTAACTGTCAAATAACTCGGCGTGTTTTAGTGTTAAATAAGTTTTTAAATAAATTGCTATATTTTTCATAATAATTATTCATTCATAGAAATTATTATTAATTAACTTTAATAATATTGATTACTTTATATCAAGTTTTTGATAAATAACAATATAACCAAATGATTCGACGCATGTGCAGTAGGGGCGTCAATAATTGGGGTTACGGTACGTCAATAATTAGATCAATCAGTTTTTTAACCCGTCAACTAGAATTTGAATTTGCGCGCGCAAGCGCGCGCCTGACTGTAGCATTTGCATATATTTTCATGCTTATGATATATTCGACCAATCACGTTACGAATAGTTTGATGCCACATACATTTCATCTCAATTTTATATTAGGATAATTGGTGTATCCAGATCATATATTTAATTATTTAAAATTAATTAGAAAATATCACTGATTATCATTTTAAAAAAAGAAATTGATTAGTTAAAACATTACTGAAGACATTACTACAAACAAAATTCATCGATATTTATATTTGATTGCTTAAAAAAAATGAAATCATAACTATGTCTCTTATAGCGTCAATAATTGGGGCTTTTACCTTATACTATAACGAATAGTTCAGTATAGAAGAATTAAAAAGAGTAATTGCAAGAACAGCGTCGCTATCTTGTGGATTACAGCCGAATTATCACTTCACTTTTTGTTTGAAAAAATTAATTCTTATAAAATTAATTTATAAATTACTCAATTTATTTATAATTCTTATAAAATTAATAAATGTTTTAATTTTTTCTGAAGGAAAACTTTTGTTTTATAATTATTAATTGATAAAATGTTTATAAGACAAAATCTGTCGATGAAATTAATGAATAGATGATTAAAAATAAATATTTTGCAGGAAACCAATAGAAATAATATTTAAAGAATTAGATTTGAGTGTTAAAATGCCACTTGACCTTGACTGTTACGCGATGTCAATACGAGGCCTTTGGATTCAATATGACCATTATTCAGATCAAGGTTCATCATTTTTGATGCCTGATATACCACAAGAATACCGTATGAATGAAGGTACCAATAATAATAATGATAATGAAGTTGATGATGAATAATCAATTAAGGCCGATAAACTCCTATAACTATTGTTAATTCTTACTCCAACAATTTTTTAACAGATTTGTTGACCTTCTGTCAGAACGAGTATGATACAAAAGTTAAAACTCGTGAGGAGCAGGTTGAGGGTCGAAGATTAAGGCTCGAGGAAAAAAAGTTAATGGTCGAGCGTCTTTCGAATCCGTCACAATTCACGGCCGCTAAAACGGAAAAAAAAGGAAAACAAGCTAAAAAAGCATCGCCGCAAGCTGGACGGGCTAAAAAAACAGAACCCGAACCTGAACCTGAACCTCTGCCTTACCTGCCTACGCCGGAAGAAATTATTCTGCAGAAAGAAGGTTGGGTTAGGTTGAGAGAAATAAAGCGTTGTTAAATTTAATCATTTTTATTTTTTTTTTTTTTCAGAGGAAAATAGGAAGGAATTAAGAAAATTATTATTTACTCGGTGCGAAAAAACGGAAATAAATTTACGCAAGTACAGAATACTTGGTGGAGTTCATCACATTGATTTGATTTATCAACCACCTCAGCCTAAAGATATGAGAGGAGATATATTTTTAACAACAAGTTAATATAATTATTTAATCACATAATTAGTTTTAGTAGAGTATTAATATTTATTTTTAATATTATTTTTCTAAAAAAAAATCAAAATTATGTAATCAGGTACTTAACTTATTCATCAATCTTTAAAAATTTATAAAATTTATCAACATTTAAAGTAAATTAAATAAAAAAAAATTAAATTACATGAAATGATTTTACAAATGTTAAATTGAAATAAATTTACAGTTCAGCTTCCAAAGGAACTGAGATATGTACCTTTTTTGCGGCCATACAAAGCACCGCCGCCTGCGCCAGACGCAGAAAGAACTCCAGAAGTGATTGAAGCTGAGATGAAAGCCCTCGAAGCTGCGATGGAAGCTTTAGTGCTCGTCACTTTCAAGTAAGACTACCAAAATAAAAATATTTACAAAACCTCTTTACATTTATGTACAATATACTTTTTTTTCTTAAGAGAGGGGTAAGGGTTTCAGCGTAAAAAAAAAAAACACTTTTTTTGTGATTTTTTATCTCAAATATCGATAGAGCAATTTTATTCAAACCTTCTATACATTATTGAGCATAGTTTTGACTATGTTCTGTAAATTTTTCATGCAAAAATATTAAACCATTAGCCCGTGACAGAGCTTCCCCCAGGACGTCTTGAAAAAAAAACAATTTGCGGTGTTCAAGTCTTCGTTTTATTCTGGCTTCTTTGCTCTGCTGCACAGCTTGGAACTCGGACCTATCAATGCGATTGCTGTCCGTAGATGATGCATACTCGTGAGCGCTTGGGCCGACACTGACGTCCATGTCAGACAGAAAAGTTAGAAGAGCACCAGCACCTTCATTGAATGTGCATGCAGCTACATAAGATGCAAATTTAACAATTTGTCTGCTGCCAGATAATTTTTTCGGTGCAATTCTCAAAATCAGCTGGTTCAAACTTTCGTTGGCATTTTGAGTAAAACCTCCAAGACACCTTTCTAGAAGTTTGTCTTTACTCAAATCTTCATAAATCGGTTTGATCGCTTCTATGACATCTTGTGGAAGTGGAGTGTAGTCATGATTGAAATTTTCCACTCCTGTTGTGGCTAAAGCTTTTTGATACGAACACCACGAGTTCTCACCGCTCATGCACTTATGGTGTTGAGGGTAATCGTCTGTTGACTGCTGGTGGTAGAACGTTGCCCAGACTGCATTTTTCATTCCTTCTAAAGAATCACAATTATGTCTGATTGCTGCTCCGTAGTATCGACTCAAATTATCAATGACTTTTCCAGTGAGCTTTCCTTTGCCACCGAGTAATTTACTTTGTCTTGTTTTACCAGCATTTTTTCCGGTTTTTACAACTTTATGTTCAACAGTTTTATTTACTAGATCACGTAGACGTTTACCCATTCTTTTTTGCACGTGACCTACACATTCTTTTTTATGTATAATAAAATTTTCACCATAAGGTTTAGCTTTTACTAAATTGCCGTAAGTTTTACTATCTCCGTCTCCAATATAGTTGCTGATTTTCGCTCCGTATTTTTCTTCTGATCGGCGAAACAGTTCGATGACAGCATTTACTTCCATGTTACCTGATGGTCCGGTGTGATTTGCTTGGCATTCATCTTTTCCAACATGTTCTTCGTACCAATCTTGAAATTCATCAGTATTTAATTGATTTCTCCATAATTTGCACTAAATGAAATATTTCTAAAACTGGATATGGGATCAGGATAATAGCAATGAATAACCTGTATACCTGCTCGACAGCTGCACTGCAATCCCAACCGCCCGTATCTGTTAGAGTTAGAGCGTTAAAGGCCCCGAGACTAATTAAACAATAACTTCAAGAACACTGCTTAGATCGGATTAAAATTTTGAGGACATATTCTTGAAATGTTAAACAATAAGATAAAACAAAAAAAAATCGATTTTTCGAAAGTGAAAACCCTTACCCCGCCCTTAAAAATATATACATCACAGGCTTCCTGAGTCAGTTCTATGGTTTGAACCGCCATTAGTCGCTCACTGGATCGCTGATAAAAAAATTTGGTCAACCCAAGACGTTCATGACATAAAGTACAATGAAGAAAAACAAATAATCACATTTAGAACCGGCCGATTGGGTATTCATGGTCTTGCAGCATTCAAGTTTATAAATTTGCCCTTCCAAAGTTGGGAGTTGAAACCAGAAGCTGGCAAAACTGGTGGTGTAACACTTAGTATTTCTGCTGCTATTGTTCAAGTTGAATTTGTTGTAAGGGTAAGTTTGTTCATTTATAATTCAATTGAGAAAATAAATAAATTAATTGAAAAATTTACTTTTTTTAAAGGAAAATTCAGTAGCTTTAAATTCTTTAATTGGCGGAACAACTACAGCTCTTCAATACCTTCTTGGAAATTACATGAATTTAAATTTACTAATTCGAGTAAGTTAATTTTTTTTTTAATTTTATTAGAGCTAGCATTTAATTTGCTTCTTGCTCTGGTAAATTTTTCCAACGGCCCTTATCTAATTAAAGTACTTCTCTTCGTTATTTTCAATTGGTTAATTTATCTATAATTTCACAATTTTTAGTTTTTTTTTTTTTTTATAGAAGCCTGAAAATTCTGAAAAAGTTCATTCCAAAAATACATAGCAATTTTTTTTGCCTCTTGTAGCCTTAATTGGAGTCGATGCTTCCCTCGTTTTAATCAATGGTAATTAAATACACCATGTTCTTGCATATTTCCCTTCACACTTTTTCCAGGCTTAGGACTGGCAGTCAGAAATTTCTGCTGGCGTGTTTAAAAATATGTAGAACACCGTGTTCTATTAAGCTGAAAGAAAATAAAGTTGATTAGTAAAATATCCTAAAAAAATTATTCTAATAAAAAATACATAACCTAATACAAGCAAAAATATAATTATAAATATAAATATAAAATAAAATTATCCTATTTATAACTAAATCCCTATTAATTAAATAAATATTAAATTGACTTAAAAATTCTAATTAAAAAAAAACTGTTTTACTTCTTCGCCGGCCGATTTTTATTCTCCTTATCGGAACCCGTACTTCTTTTTCTTTTTTTATTGCTCTTCTTATGATCTTCAGGGTCCGACAAATCTTCGTCATGAATCTTCTTGGCATGTAAACTTTCAAACAATCGACTGAATTCCTTAGTCTGTTTTCGCCAAGTGGAACCTTTGGGAGTAATCGTTGCAATCTTAAACGCCGAAGAAATGATGAACCGTATGTCCTTCACGAATTCATCTACCACCGAATATTCCCTGGCGTTCAATTTACCCCAGACTGTCTTTAAGTTCATGGGCCTCTTCGATTCCGGATTTACAATTTCCGCGTCGAAGCGTGAATGGAATGACCGTACTACTTCTTCATTTTTCTCTGATAGTAATTCCGCCATTACTTCCATGCAAACTCGCATCGCCTTGTTCGACATCACTTTCCTTGAAGCCATCTTAACCATCTGAAAAAATAATTATATTACAAACTTTAAATAAATATAAAAAAATTACCACGTGGCACTTTAAATATTTTAATAATTTTAGGTTTAAAATATTTAAAAGAATATATTATTTAATTTTTTATAAATTTAATATTAAAGAAGTAATAAATATAACACAATTTATTGATGAATATATTTAAGAGCAAAAATTTATTGAGAGTTATTTAAATGGAGGTTAAATTTCACTTTGATCACTTTGAGAAGTAACTTCAAACAAAATGGCCGAGCCACGTTCAGGTTGCCTTTATATAGACTGTCTTGTTGGAGCTAGCGAAATTGAGTGGGGTGGCGTTTCTTACCGTCTATTGGTCTATTGGTTTTTCTGCCTATTGGTCCTACAAAACTGATCGAAGCGCCATCTGTGGAAAATTTAATAACAACATTTTGATTATAGCTAATAAAATAGCAAACATAAAATCAATTAAGGTAAAAGCCCCAATTATTGACGCTATAAGAGACAAAGTTATGATTTCATTTTTTTTAAGCAATCAAATATAAATATCGTTGAATTTTATTTGTGGTAATGTCTTAAATAATGTTTTAACTAATCAATTTCTTTTTTTAAAATGATAATCAGTGATATTTACTAATTAATTTTAAATAATTAAATAGATAATCTGGATACACCAATTATTGACGGGTTAAAAAACTGATTGATCTAAATATTGACGTACCGTAACCCCAATTATTGACGCCCCTACTGCGCATGCGTCGAATCATTTGGTTATATTTTTATTTATCAAAACTTGATATAAAGTAATCAATATTATTAAAGTTAATTAATAATAATTTCTATGAATGATTAATTATTATTAAAAATATAACAATTTATTCAAAAACTTATTTAACACCAAAACACGCCGAGTTATTTTACAGTTAAAAGCCTTGTATATAATGGCGTAACGTATTTTATACTTAAAAAAAAAGGCGTCATAGCGCTGTTGACTGGCTGTCAATATGGGATTCACCATAAAAATTATGAACTAGTTATTGACTCTCATTATTTAAATATTATAAAGCATACAATTAATTTCGATTATTTAATTTTATAAATATTTCATGTACTGTTAATTAAAAAAAAAATAGGTCATATAATTACATGAAAAAATTCATTTATACTCGGCAGTTAAAAAAAATGCTTTTCTAACCAAATTTGTTAAGAAAATAGACGCTCGTAAGCTGATTTGATGAACTGGTGCTAACTTTATTTTTTTTTAATAATTAATATTTAATATTTTGAACTGAAAGTGATTTTTTTTCAATTTTTTAATTAATTAGAATTTAATAAAAATTTATTTGATCGTTATTCTTATTACAGATAATTTAATATATTTAAAGATAATTTAGGGTGTCAATATTTAGACCCCCGTCAATAATTGGGGCTTTTACCTTATAAAATAATTTTCTGAAGATAAATAAATATTTCTTCTTTCCAATAATTTATCCTTAACAATTATTTTCTTTAAAAAATAAAAAATTATTTTTTTTTTAATAGCACGTAGTAAGAACACGTGTTTTTTTCAGGTTAGAATAACTTCTTGATAAAAAACAATAATTAAAATCGTTTGCAGCAATTTATTATTTATATTTTTTAAAAAAATCTAGATTAATAATTGAAAAAAATTATTTAGCTTGAAAATAATTGTTTTAATATTAATAAATTCATAAATTGTTAATAAATTGTTTTTTTTTTTTTTTTTTTACAAGATTCAAGAAGATAATAAAATTTTATAGTAATAAAGTTAGCCGACATTTTTATTTTCTGATTTCGCTTAAATTATTATATAAAACTAAAATACATTCTTTTTTAATTGAGCTCACAATTTTTCAAATTTTTTGCAAACGAAATTGAATAATATTTTTTTTTGTGATAATTTTTTTAATAAAAACAAAATTCAAAAATTTTTTAGATGTTGGCTAACTTTATTGTCATTAAAATTTTGAATATCAGTCACATGTACACAAAAATATATCAATTTTTTAAATTAAAAATCTTCAAAGAGATAATTAATAAAATATTGAACTTTAAATTACTTGTAGGAAATGCGAGCTGCTGGCTGTGACTTGTTCCCCGAAAGAGACGCCTTTAGTTACATAAAAGGTCTTCCATTGAAGCACCCGATCGCCGAAAAGCATCTTCAAGCTTGTATGGGATTACTCAGCACCGCGTACATATTCTCCTGGTCAAGATGGAACTCGACAGTGTCAGCTCGTCAAATAATAATGCAAATAAAAGAGTTACACGGGTGTGTTGCCAAAGAACAAACAAATAAGATGATGATGGTAACTCCGCTTCGGACAAATCTTATTGATTGCACTGAAGTTGGCTCTGAGTTTAGCGACAAACCCATGCCTGGGGAAGAAACTAAGGTGCTTTTTATATATTTACACTCATCAAAATTTGTGTATTTAAATAAGTAAAAATTTAAAAAATTATTCTTAATGTAAAAAATAAAAATTACAGTTCTTCGCAGATGTTTATCATCTTGCCTTACATACTGCTGGAATAAAAAGCCGACTGCTGATGAAGAAGGTATCTTTCAAGCTAGCAACGACGGTTACTAAATTACTGGTAGCTACTAATGTAATAAGTATGTCTTCGTGATATGTGATATATGCATATGATTTTAATTTTGCAGATATTTATTTTATAAATAATATATTTATTTTATGAAGAAATTTTTTTATTAAATGTTATACATATTGAATAAAAATATATGCAAGTCACTCAACAGTCAGTGCTGTAAATTATTGATTATGAGTTACCATATATATAAATGTATGTCGGAGAGTAAAGTACAGTGGAGTATTTCTCTGGCAATCTGATGGGAATATTCTTTAGAATAGTAATATTTTTTTAATCCTCAATAATTAAAGAATGTACCCTTATTTCGAGTATGGTTGTAAAAATAAGTTTAACTAAATTGTTTTATTGCGGTAGGCTTAGACCTAGGTCGACACATGGTTGTCAACGTAGTCGTGGCCACAGGACGATAGGGGTATCATAAATTACCAAGGGAAAAGGAAATATGCAGTGTCATATTTTTTGAGAATCTTTGAGAAGATTTATCGTATTTTGTGTATTGTTGTGTTAGTGATAAGTGATAATTAATGATTGTGTTTATTCCTGCAATACGAATTTATTTTACTCATTTTTATTAATTGACATATTGTAACTCCGCATATTAATTTGATTGTAATAACAAAAATGAACGTACACGATAATTCTGATACTCCAACAATTATTCCTGACTTACCGACATGTATATAAGAAAATTTTTATTATCCTTATTAAATAATGAATTTTATTAAATTGCACTGTACTTCTTTAACTATTGATCTTTTTAATGATATAAGCTCATCTTGATGTTACACTCATAAAGAGCTTTCATTTGAGTACCCACATGCACTTTTATATATTTTTCATATATATAGATATATAAAATATATATTTTATAGATATAAGCTCATCTTGATGTTACACTCATCAAGAGCTTTCATTTGAGTACCCACATGCATTTTTGATATATTTTTCATATATACATATATATAATATATATAAATATATAAAATATATGAAAAATTGATGTGGGTACTCAAATGAAAGGTCTTAATGAGTGTAATGTCAGTATGAGCTTATATCTTTAATAATGTCAATAGTTCACAAGATACAAGGTCATTTCTTAATTATGTAATATATATTTCAAAGATATAAGCTCATCTTGATGTTATACACATCAAGAGCTTTCATTTGAGTACCCACATGCATTTTTGATATATTTTTCATATATACATATATATGTAATATATATAAATATATAAAATATATGAAAAATTGATGTGGGTACTCAAATGAGAGGTCTCGATGAGTGTAATGTCAGGATAAGCTTATATCTTTAAAAATGTCAATAGTTCACAAGATACAAGGTCATTTCTTAATTATGTAATATATATTTCAAAGATATAAGCTCATCTTGATGTTATACACATCAAGAGCTTTCATTTGAGTACCCACATGCATTTTTGATATATTTTTCATATATACATATATGTAATATATATAAATATATAAAATATATGATAAATTGATGTGGGTACTCAAATGAAAGGTCTTAATGAGTGTAACATCGAGATGAGCTTATATCTTTAAAAATGTCAATAGTTCACGAGATACAAGATCATTTTTTAATTATCTGCTAGCGAAAGATAAATTTTTAGTTTTTAATCCTGGAATTTTGACTACGAATGCACAATTTCAACAAATTTAATTATAAAACTAGTGACTAGTAAGTAAGTAATACATAATACATTCTACGAGTCAACATTCCGACTGACTCAACTGTAAGTATTAAGTATTTGAGTTATCGAACAGATCTACACAAACTTTCAAATCCGGTAAATCTTAATGAGACATTTATTAGTGAGTTTTTAACTCAAATCACTTCAAGGAATTTAGTCGTTACTCATTCCATAAATACATTATGACTTTGAGGACATACATTAAGCTTATTGTTAAATATTTTTTAAGTGTTTGGTAACTCGCAACGAGCTGATAGCACTTTTTTTTATTTATGATTGTCGAAATAATCTAAAAATAATTTTTTAGTTTACGTAGAATGTGAAAGTGTGTCATTAGTTGACTAGATTAACTTTAATAACGAGTATTTTTTTCAAATACTTGAGCTTCAGTAGCAATTTTTTTTTTATTATTATATTTCTAGCGTTAAACATTGGTTGTATGTCACTAGTAAAAAAGTCTAAATGTAATTGCATAATTATATATATTTTTTGCAGAAAAAAATAGGTGAAAATCCACTTTTTATTTCTTAGAAGTTTATGTTGGTTTTTTTTTAATATTTATTCCCATGGAAGTTTTAAGCGAAATAATTTTAAAAATTGCTCTTTATTTAGACAAAATTTAACTTTAAATCGTAGAGAAAATTACATGAAAGCAAAATTAGCAGACAATTGATTTTTTTTTTATTTTTGGATAAATGTTAATGAAGTTATTGTATTAAAAAATGTGATGACTTGTATGGGAAGAACTTTCGAAAATTTCTAAGTGTAATAAATAATTTTTGTTAAAAAGAAATTATTTAATTTATGAAATATTGAAATTTTTGTATAACTTTTTTATAGTTTCTTAATTTTTTCACTAAGAACAAAAAGTTGTCGAATAAAAAATATTTCAAGTAGCAATTTAATAACATTGGTTGAAATAAATTATTTATCACCGTGAATAACAGTTACGAAATTTGCAGTATTATTTTTTTATTTAAATTGCACTAGAATTACAGATGGCAACTCGACTTGTACATAATATATTAAAACGTTACCTAAGTACCGGAAATCGATCGTATATTGAAAAAGACTGATTATATACTAATGATAGTATACTATAGTCGTCCGGTGACTCCAGTGTGTTTATAAATAATTAATTTGCTAGGTTTTAAATAAAAATATACAAAAAAAAAGTTCACTTACAAATTTTAGAATTGTCGTGTAAAAAATAAAAAAGCCGCTTTCAAAATAATGACCCATATAAGTTATACTTTACAAACAATCACTTTAATTTCTTTTTAAAGAGTTTTATAATACAATATATAATAACAAGTAATATTAATTATAATTATACCCATTATAAAATTTTTCTAGCATGAACATTTATTTCCTTAATTTAAAAACATTAAATACATAAATATGAAAAAATATTCTGATTATAAATGTTTTACTTAAAACACTTAAATATATTACAATAAAAATAGATAGTAATTTTTTTTAATTATACACGCATAATAAATGTTTCTATTGGTATGAATTATAATCGAAACTAAAAATAATAAAAAAATATGTTATTTTTTTTTTCAATATTAATTTCATTAATAAAATATTCATTTTTACAAAAATTATAAATCTTGCTACATAAATCGTTCGATTTTGTAGAAATTATCAAATTTATTTAATTTTTATCAAATTTACATTTAATTTTTTTAAAAAATAATTCATTTTCATAAAAATTGATAATTTTATAAATGCAAATTACCTTTTTTTTTTTTAATTATTCATTTAAGAAAATCATTACATTTCTTGCAGAAAAAAAAATTGTTTAAAAAATTGATAATTTTATAAAAACAAAAATTTCATTTTTTTTCCAAATTAACAATATATTTTAGTGAATTTACTAATATAAAAATAACATTGATATTGCAAACTTTTCAAAATTACGATCATATTCCTTGAAATTTTCGAATGAAAATAAAGTTAGCCGACGTTTAAAAACTTTTACAATTTTTTTTATTGAAAAAATTTTCACTTGTAAAAAACTTCAAAAACTATAAGTGAAATTAAAAAAAAATATTTATTTGTTTTAATTGAATTATTAAAAAAAAAAATCAAAAACGTCGGCTAACTTTAGTATCATAATTTTCAATGAACATAAAACTCTTCATAATTTGTTTCTAATTAATAAAAAAAAAAAAAAAAAATATCTCTGTAAAAAAAAAATTGAATTAAAGGCTTTAAAATAAAATAAAATTTTATTTAAAAAAAATCAACTATAAAATACAATAATTTACACTATTACCCGCATGGAGAATTAATATATATGTCGCATATATTTACGCAAAAAAAAATATGTCAACATATATTTTTCACATAGATGCTGACATATATGCAGAGATACATGCTTACATATATGTAGACATATATGTAAGCATACACTGAAAAAAAAATTTCTAAGTTTGAAAATTTTTTTACTCAAATCAAGAAAGTTAAATTTTTCAAAATAATTTTCTTAATTCAAGTTAAATTTTTTTCTGTGTATCTCTAGACATTTATATGCGCACATATATGTAAACATATATGTGAACATATATGCGGACATATATTTAGCGCAAAAAAAATATATGTGAAAATATATATTTGCATATATATTTTTCCATACGGGTATATCTCCAACTGACAATAATTAATAAAACGTCTCGTTCTACTGACGTAAGATGACGTCACGGCGATAAGCCGACATGCGACTCGCGAATTATACTCTCGTAATAATACCAATAATTAAATTACTCCTTAGTCGTGGATAGATTCGTAGAGCAAAAACTGACCGTTTACTCTTAATCCTATCAACAATAAAAAATAAAAAATGAAAGGTAATAATAATTAACAAAGACCTCTATAAAATAATCCATCAGCTCCGAACAATAAATAAATTTAATAACACATTTAAATATAATGGATAATGGATATATTAAGGTGAATCCTACTCAATATAATATTAAATGTTTAATACCTGTTTCATCGACGCGCTCGAAAAGCCACCTCCACCTCCACCACTACCATCATATGATAGGATACATCATATATTGTATATCATATATTATAATATAGTAGGTGAGCAGAGGTATATTTCAAGGTATTCGGACACGGTTGAGTGTGAGAGTTGAGGTGTATTGAGTTTATATTACCTGTACCCACACACACACCTTATAATATCTACCCACACTCGAAAAATCCCATCTGCTGTAGTCTGTAGTACTATATTGCAGTATGTGTGGTATCACGTGTATTACAAACACCAACAAGTAAGGCTAACTCGAGAGAGTACGTTTTGTCGGATAGGAGCCAGGCTGCCAGAGTTTGAGACTTACCTGTATTATATAGTACCGCACAAACGCCGGACGCTCGTTCACTAACTGACACAATGCAACAAACAGTGCTCCAAAAGATTTTTTATTTTTGCTGTTAATTGTTTTTTATTTTGACTAATAAAATAAATAAATAATTAATTAATTAATGGAGTGTAAATTTAAAATAGTGGAAATAAAATAATATTCGCGCGTTACGGCCCTAGTGACCTGTTTTGAGATCAGGTTTTTATTAAATTCATTGCATTCGGCCTTGCACCTGCCTTGTCCGTTGGTTTTAATTTAAACTTCGGCAAATAAATAACTTATTTGTTAGCAAGTTTGCAAGTCACTGGAATAATTGTTGTTTAGTTTGTTTTTAAGTGAGCAACATTAGAAAGTTACGATTCGGGTCACACGTGCATTCTACCATTCGAATTTTTTTAAATAATTATTATTTTAATTTTGTTTTTTCATTTGTGCAAACGGTATTTTTTATGCCAAAATATTAGTGCATCTGTTTGATAAGTTTTGTTGTTTTGAAGAGTTCTAAGGAAAAATTAATTTTTGTTTTGTGAAAGAATAAGTGATTTTTATATTATTTTACTGATTAAAGGAAAAATATAATGAAGAGATGAATTCTCCAATTGTTTCGGGTGATATTTTGGATGACGAAGGATATAAACCGCGTTTTGTTAGGGTATGTTTTCTTTTTTATTAAATAATTTTTTATTAGTTTGTTTTTCATTTGATTATCTAAAATTTTAATTTTTAATTTTGAAATTAAGAAAATAAAATTTAAGAATTTTTCTAATTGTTGAAAATTTATTTTTTTAACTTAATAATTATAATTATAGTTATTTATATTTTTTTCAATTAAATTATCTGAAATTTTAATTTTTAATTTTGAAATTAAGAAAATAAAATTTAAATATTTTTCTAATTGTTGAAAATTTATTTTTTCAACTTAATAATTATTTATATTTTTTCAATGCATATATTGCATATTTATGCTCGACATGACCCAATCATGTCGTTAGTTAGTATTTTTATTAATTTTGTTATCTAAAATTTTAATTTTTAATTTTAAAATAAAATTTAAATATTTTTCTAATTGTTAAAAATTTATTTTTTTAACTTAATAATTATAATTGTACTTATTTATATTTTTTCAATGCATATTTATGCTCGACATGCACCCATTCCGAAATATTATTATGGATGCAGTGAAATTAGTATCAACTGTGTTAATATATTAAAATTCCTCGTGTTATTCTCATAAATATACAGAGTCTCGATAATTGTTTTAAATTATTTATTTATTACTTATTACATTACACTAATAACAATCTGGGTTTTACATTACAATGGTAACCTTCTTCATTGTCTGAAAAATGAGTTATTAAGTGCTATTTCAAGACGATATAATTTCCCGTAATTACATTTTTTTTTACGTCGAATTATGTCACTCTGTTATTATATTTTAATGTTTTTTATAATTTAATATTCTTCTAAAAAATCATTAACATTTTATCTATTTAATATTTTTTAAATTTTAATTAATTAAGTGTGAAGTAATAATAATAATAATAATAATAATAATATTTACCTTTAAAAAATTTTTTTTTACAAATGATCACAAAAAATTTGCTACTAATAATTTTTAATTAATTTCTTTGCTTTTTAAAGTCCGATAGAAATCAGATAGTTTATCGGATTTAGAAAATTTTTTACATGATATTCATTATCTTTAGAAGAATAATCAGTAATTTAGAATCTTCTTAAGAAGATTTAAAAATATTTAAAGAGCCAACTAATGAATTATCTGTATAGATATTGACAGTAATCTTTATTTAAGATAAAAATACTGAATAGGGCTTATTAGAGGTACTTTGAACATAAGATTAACGTTTTTATGTTTGATGTTTTGAGAGAGTTAATTATAAATAACTGGACAGTGAGGTCCATGCTTCAAAGTCATAGAAAGTTACATAGTTGCATGGAAGAGATAAATATTTACTATTAACTAACAGTTTTATTTTAAACTAGAATTTTTTATCATTATTATTATTTTTATTTTTATTAAAGTAAAAATATTTTTTCTAATAGAACTAAGACGAGTTAAATTTTATTTATCATAAAATATCAATTAACAACCTGGAAAAAAATACCTAAAACCTTTCCGTTCTTGAAATTAATTTAAAAGACCCGATAAATAAAAAAAATTCAAGGTCTAGATTTTAACAGGAATTTATTTAGAGGCCACTTAAATATCCACAAAAAATTTATTTAAAAAATGATTACGTCTTTTAATTTAAAGTAATTTAAAAACACACTATTTTAACTAACTATTGCTTCTTATAATTTATAACTAACTTCTAAACAATTACTTAAGTTAAATGTATGCATTTTATCCTTCTGGAATGTCAAAGTATGTCATGCTGAAAGTTATTCAACAAATAACTTGTTGCAATAAATAGAAAATCATAATCTACAAGTATTTGAAATTTGTGTTTATTAAAAATAAAATCCTACAATTATTTATTCCCAATCCAAAGTCTAAAGTTTTTTCATCCAGCGGCCTTTGATTCACCTCACGACTCATGATTTTTATTGCGTATACACTTTTTGTTTATTAACATTTATCCTTATTTGTTTATTAATATTATGCCTATTAAATTTTTTATTTACATGTTGTAATACTCTTGCTTCTCATGGCGTTTTATTCATATCAGTCGAATCCTAATTAGATATTTCTATCCAACGAGAACTCGTATTACCCGTAATACGAGTTATTAATCTCAAAAAAACTAAATAAATAAATATCAATGGTAAACTTTCAATATTAATTATAGAAAAAAAACAAAAAAAAACCTTACGCACTTACACACAAGCAAATAAAGGTGAAAAACTTTGTATATCTTAAACTGGAATCAAATGATAAAGCGAGAAATTATAATGAGTATGACTTAAAAAAATTTATTGTCATAGAAAGTGAGCTAAACTCATATTTCACCATTGTATATTTTATTGTATATACAAGTCTAATATAAGCTTAAATTAAATATAATGTAAGCCAAAGTGCGATGGCATTATCTGTAGATTCTACAGCCGAGATTATTAGTTGATTATAAAATTAAAAAATTACAAAAGAAAAGTATAAAAGTAATAGAGAACTAAACCATTTACGTTGTTTACGGTCAACTGTGGCTTATCATTATCATCCAGAAGCCTTTTTGTTTTGGTAAAAGGATCGCTTATATATGTATATACATATAAGTACTTACGTCCATGAATATTACTCATATCATTCGAATTATCTTTTAGCTTATAATAACATAATGTGATCTCAAGTTCAATTATCAAGTATTATATTTATTTATTTATTTTTATAAGTTTTAAATGGTTGTAAGTTACTATACTTGATAATTTTATTTTAAATTACATTGCAATTTTTTAATTTTTTAAATGTAGCTCCAATTATTAGAAAATAATTATTTTTATTTAAAATTAATTTTTTTAATCAAATTTAACACAAAAATAATATTTTACACAATGACGAAACATTTTTCACTGTACTGATAGAAGGATATGTTAATATTTAATAAGCTTTATTAATTGTTAATAAACGATTTTTTAACATCATAGGATTAGATAAATATTTATTAATTGTTAATACTTATAGATTATTAGTAATTATTAATAATTATTATGAGTAATTATGAATTATTAATAATTATTAGTAATTATTACTAATTATTAATTAATAATAATTATTACTAATTATTAATTATTAGTAATTATTAGTAATTATTAATTGTTAATATTTATTAATAATTATTAATTTTTAATAATTATTAGTCATTATGCCTAATTATTAATTATTCATAATTATTAATAATTATTAGTAATTATTAATTGTTAATAATTATTAGCAATTATTAATTATTAATAATTATTAATTATTAATATTTATAAATCTACTTTCCTCGCAAATAAATATTTATTGAATATTAAAAGATATTTATTAAAATTTAATAAATCAAATAATTGTTTTTAAAGAAATCAAATTATTAATAGTTAATAAATCCTTTTATCTGCGCATAAATTTGAGTAAAATAATTAATTATATTGTGAAATTATTGTCGCAAGCCATATTTCCCAATCAAATAAAAGTATTTTGATAGCTTGTCATATATTTGATGTCTTTTAGTATAATATATAAGGCTGTGTACATTTCGATGTCATTCACGTCATCCTCAAGCCAAATCCATCATGTAGTTAATAGAAAATAAAATTGAATTTCATTAGCATACATTCATTTATATTAAAGAATTTCATTTCATAATTTTTATATGGTTGATTATTTAAAATAATACAATAATAATAACAATGAATTAAAATGACATAATCTTTTGAAAAGAATACATCCAGAAGCCGTATTCATCTTCATATTATATGTACATGATATAACAATAATAAATAACAATCATAATTTAAATAAATTTGAGCAAATAATTTATCCGATTTTTTTAAGTTCACATTAATTTAATATTTAAAAAGTTTCCTTATGAGGAATAAAATAAATAATTAAAAATAGTTTGATACAAGAATTTCCTGGTTTCGAAATAAACTTTTACTAGCATAAAAAGTTTACGTATAATATTTAAATATTCACAAAGCCATTTGACATTTATCGAAATCGAAAGTGAGAGGAACATCTTCGGGATATTCTTATTTATTTTGTATTCGACTTCTTTTCAGAGTTCAGACCTAAGACATAACATAACACTAGAAAAAAAAATAAATTAACATACCTCTCGAATCATAAATATCAACACACTCACTATTTAAAAGTAAAATTTTAAAATACGACAATGTATATCGATGTGTGAGAACAAAAAAACTTTTGTTAATAATACTCCACAAATTTATCACGCGGTGTTTCAAAACAGATTAAGAAATTTACTGTCTACAGTCTAAAGTGTGAATATAAAATCAAAGACGGGAAACTCTTGGCAAAAAAACGGAAGAATAATAAACACAAAAACAGACAATTACAAATGAAATTCTCAAGGGTACTTTAAATAGTGTGAACAAGTTATTTTTTTTATAAAACGTAACGTGGAAATAATATAACACCCGAGTTTCGCTAACTAAAACGACATTTTCGTATGTGTACTACTCATCTAGTCAAATACGAAATCAACTTATGCATTTATACGTATAAAATACCTTCTACACATGCACAATGTAAAAACAAATGAAATGTATAGTGCAATATTCAGTACAAAAGTACAATCTACTTTAGAAATTCTCTATGGAAACTATTATTCCAACTTATACCTTAAGACCATTGTTGTTTAATGCCTTATATACACAAATATATACATATGTCTGGCACGAGACGGAACAAAATAATGTTCTGAACCGATAAAAAACCGCCATTGTCATCTGGACATTTAGTTTTCTAAATAACTAATAGTGAGTTGAAGTAAGCATTAAGTAGCAGTGATTTATTTTTTTTTGTTCTTATAAAAAGAAGAAATGAAAGTGTATGCAGATTAAGGAAAAAATATTGTTTTGTATTATTGTACGGTAATATAATACAATATATTATATGATGTTACACTGTGCTGTTACTTATGATGGTGACTAATTGCAAAGAGCTATTGATTTTGACGTCATTGAGACAGGTGTTATCCAGACGAAGCACTTCCGGTAGCCATTGAGCTCGATGATGTGTGTTGCATCATGCTTGCTAATTTTTCCTACCCTGAATTTAATTTTAAGCTGATATTCTCACCTGCTTCGCTTTAATTTATTGTGTATTATATACAGCGCATTATATAATAACCTTCAATCTAGTAAAATTAGCCAGGCCCTAATCAGAGTCTTGATTTCATTTCTATTAGGGTAACTAGTTAATAATTTTATTAAACAATAAACAACTTCAACAATCCATGATTTTCAACAGGTTATGGGCCTGATATACGTTATGCATCAAAACCTGTGCAAAAAAAATTCTGATTCAAAACTTAAGATTGAAATTCATATTTTGACACAAAAATTAATTAATTTTGAGATCAATCCAAATTTGAAATTGATTTGTAGATAGAAATTAGCACGCCTATAGAACTTTCGATCCTGCTTCAGAATTTTAATGAAGACTTAAGAATATCGACGCTCTAATTAGCAAATTGTCTAACTCCATTTTAGAGAATCTTCTATTTGTACGAAAAAAACAATTAGTTCAAAATTTATTATCACTTTAAAAAACCATTTAATATCATTAATATCTAATAGAGATATAATATTTAGGTTTGAATCATTCAAATAATTTATAATTGGATTATTGCTACATCAAAATGTTAAAAAATCACCCTAAAAAATAAGGAGTTAGACAAATTGTTAATAATTAGATCGTTGATATTTAGGATTCATTTTATATATATTTTGTATACAAATCAATTTCAAATTTAGATTAATCTCAAAATTAATTCATATTTGTGTCAAAATATGAATTTCAATCGTAAATTCATTTTGAATCAGAATTTTTTTTTGCACAGGATTTAATGCATAACGTATATCAGGCCCATAACCTGTTGAAAATCATGGATTGTTGAAGTTGTTTATTGTTTAATAAAATTATTAACTAGTTACCCTAATAAAAATGAAATCGAGACTGACTAGGGTCTGGCTAATTTTCTAGATTGGAAGTTATTATATAATGCCAAGGGATGCCTTGAAAATAAAATTTGATACGAATTGATTTTGTAAAAAATCATAAATTTTTAAGTGGATACAACTTTATTGATGATAAAAATAAATAAGTTGAACCTAATTGAGCTTGTTGATAATGACAATAAATAAGTCGAAGCGAAGATAAATGATAAATCCTAATCCTAATAACCCTTCAAAGTATAATAGCAATACAATAATAGGAATTTAATAATATGTATTAAGTATATGTTTACTCAAATGGAAATTCCTGCAACTGGCCATTGATCCAAAGAACAAGAAGCGGAAGTACCGAGTACTATTGTAAAAGTAATGCTTGGATTACCACTGAGTTCAAGGTACCTGATTTTGTTATTTTTAAGGTCATCGTCTCAGTGCTTTTAAAATCCGCTGATAAATACTAAGATTTACCTTCCATTACGTACCATCATCATGTCTTTATGTTACTTTGTTTCCGAAACATAAGTGTCTTTTAAAACCTCAACAATATCCTCTCCATTGTGTCACTCACCTGACTTACGCGTGAGTCATGCACCTGCGATGAATACTTTTGTGAAGAAAAGTCGGCTCTTGCGTTGAATATCAATTGGTTTCTAACCCTAGAGCTTATAGTTGTTCACTTAATTATTCTATAAATATTATCTACGAGAAGTAAAGGCACACACGTCGCACCCACACAGATGCCAAATGAATTAATCTAACGTTCTTTTCTATTCGAAGAAAATGAAAGCTTGTTTCTTCTTTACCTTATTTATTTATTCTCCTTTGGAATACGTAACAGTATGACTCTATTTGGCTTGAGTTCATTAATAATAATCACCGATCAATTTTAATATTTTCTCTTCAATTGTTAAAATTAAATTAGCTGAAAAATCATTTTTAGAAAATTACAAATTAATTCAAATTTTGTGGTTTTAAAATTATTTAAAAAATCCTATAGTAAAAACTTTTGAAAATTACCAATTTTCCTTCATTTATAAATAAGCTCATTAATACCGTTTATAAGCGGCTAAAGTCTAATATATTATACATAGACGTAAATACACAAAAGACCATTTAATTATGGTTTTTTATTAATTGTAACAATTTTCTCTGAAAACAAAATTTCTTTCTAAAACGTTAGATAAATTTGTATCATATTTTTTGAATATTTAGATATTTTTAATCCTATATAAGCACAAAATTAATAAGAAAAAAAAATTGAAATTAGGAAAATTAGTGATTTTGGCAAGTCGAAAGCAATTTCCAACTAAGGACGTTCCCAGACAAGAAAAAGACACCAATAGGTTATGGCTATTGGTTTCTTTCTTACGTACTAATGGTGCCTTTATTTACAAACTATCGCTCACTTATTTCCACTCACATAAAGTATCGAAAGTCACTAACTTCAAACATTTTTTATAAAAAAATTAATGCTCTATGTTATTTTTGATCAAAAATACTTGTTATATCTTCAATTAATGATTCTTAGTTTTTTAAAACAATCCTAAGAAAAGTACGATTAATATTCAATAAAATGCCGGTTAGCATAGGGTTTGTATATTAAATATATACAAGTATTAAATGCTAATGTTAAAAAAATTAAAAAATTAACATTGTTACTAATATATTCGAGCTATAATTCATCGCTGAGTTTGGCATTAATAGGTGACTGAATAGTAGTTACAGACAGTGTCTCGGATAGCTTAACAGGTAGAGCCTTTGTCGCGTAACCAAAAGTTCCAGGTTCGAATCTTGGTCTGGGTCGTCCGAATTATTTTTTCAGTCAAATTATCTTTAATGTCAATTTTAGATATGAAATGTGGCTAAATTGTATATGCCTGGAGGAAAATACAGGCTAAAAAACATTACGAATAAATACAAATTGTTGTATTAGACTGGATAGCCAATTAACTTAAAATTGAAAAATTATTAAATGCTAATATTTCAAAATTTAGTGCCGTAAGGACTAATAAAAAAATCCCTGCATATAGAGGATACTTATAAGTACTCAAAATTTCAAATAAATTCTAAGAAAACAGTTTTTTCTCGGAACGTCCTTAAACGCTTTTTAAAAATCTTTCATATCAATTCCCAAAAAATTCATCTTCTATCCAATAAAAAAAAAATACACCTTTTAAATTACATCCACGCATGCTTACATTGAAATTTCAAAAAAGTAAAATATTTCTTATCACTTGGACGAAATATTCGACATTCTCATCGTGGTGAAAGGTGAGCAAAACGCCATAGCGCTTATGGTGTGTCTCATGTACAGTATATATAACCATACTTTTGCTTCTGGAGTGTATAGTAGTTTCTAGAGACACCACACACACACAATTTTACCCACGAGGCATGAGGACAAGGATGCTCTCCTACTCCAGGACTTTTTTCCGGCGTCATATATGTACTTGTATTTGTATACCCTTGCCTTATGTACAACCAGCTAGTACACCTTCTATTCGCGATTCTCATACTATATCCCTCCATACTACACCCATCAACATCAACAACAACAACAACAACAACAACAACAACATAACATTTCCCGTTCCCCACTTAAGTTGCCTTAAACAAGTCGTCTCTTTCTTTATTTTCTTTCATACCTTAAGTTCTCCCTACTGCGTAGCATCCTCTACCCAGTGGATAGGAGCATTCATGCTATAAACGCTCCTCGGCTCCTCGAGTCCAGCTCTAGCTATTGAACTCGACGTATACAACCGGTTGTCTTGCAACAATATCTTCATAAACAATCCGCACCACATAATACGTAATACTCAGTACATAATACTTCTTTACAACCAATACTACCCAACACCAATCAATACCAATACCTTTCATTCACAATTAAGTGCTTGCATTCAAATTCGTGCATGTGGTGATCAAAATTTGAAACCAAAAAGCAACAATTGGCGCCCAATTTTGTGCAGTGATCCAAATTTTGTGAATATCTGTTATTTTGGAACTTAATAATTGGAAATTAACATCATAAGCATGCTGATCCTGCCGGACATAAAGCTACAGGTATATAACCATAATTATAACTTCCGGTTCATTGCCTCGTATCTAGTTATGAGCTAATGTTGTCATTAGGCTTTTTAGATATCTACATTATTTATTTATTTAGTTTTAATGCAAAGGCATTAAGCCGAATGGCAAATTTTATATACACCGATAGTGTTCAAATAAGTACAATAAATTTTTAAGTATTAATAAAAATATATCACGTTATTATATTATTTTCCAGCATACTAATTTTTAACTATTCATTACTTAATAAAAAATCAAATAATTTAATTTTGAAAGTCTTTATAGAAAAAAAAATTAACTTTAATCAAGAGAAAAGTTCCTAAACCAAGAAAATAATTTTGAAGAGTTTCATTGTCTTGGATCAAGACAAAAAATTCTTGAATCAAGTAAAATTGACTTAAACCAAAAAAAATTTCTTAGTTTAAGAATTTTTTTACTCAAATCAAGAAGATAAAATTCTTCAAAATTATTTACTTGATTCAAGTAAATTTTTTTTCGGTGTAAATTAGTCGTTAAAAATCTACTTCAATTCTTCAAAAACTTTACAGAAAAAAAATGTTCTTAAGTATATAATTATAAGTATTTAATAATATAATAATATAATATTATTAACTTATATTTCCTTAAAAGCTTAAAAAATAAAGCGTTCAAATTTTTTCTCAATCTTGAAGTATCAAACAATTTATAATTTTATTAAATTTTTCCAGTTTGGCTTTTTTTAAGTTACTAATATGTTACTCAAATAAATTATTGTATCGCATCTTATTATACTGTTTCTGTTTTATTACTTAATTACACTTTTTAGTTATTACTTATTAATTATCCTAGACATTGTTCAATTTACCATCCGGCATATAAATCCAATAATTAAATAAATAAATAATTTAGAAGAATTTAAAATTCTTGATGTAAGAAAATTTAACTTGATTAAAAAATTTTTCGTCTTGATTCAAGCCAATTACCCTCTTCAAAATTATATTCTTGATTAAAGAATTTTTCAGTTAATTTTTTTCAGTGTTTAAATCATTCATTGTACTCAAATGATAGTTAGTAATAAGTGTGTTTGATTTTATTGTTAACTATTCGCTGAGTTTAAGTTAAAGTTGTGTAAATTCTTCGGTCGGTGCCCAGCCGTTACGCCGTTGATTACTTGAGTTCGCTGACTAGCCAGAGTAACGTCGTTCATTTATATGAGCCTAGAAAAAGAAAACCAAAGAAGATATATATACTCTAAGTATTAAGTATTAGAACTAGTCTTTGGTACTGCATAACACGCATATTACACGATAGCTTGTGTATAAAATCGCCGCCTTCATAACCATGCAATTTAAATCTTTTTATAATAACTGTTGCTATAAATGTCTGAGATCTTTAATTAGTGACCGTTCGGTTGCGACACTATTAGTAGGTTGTTTACTGTGGATTACATTATGGAAAAGTAGTGCCAGAGTACATTTAGTAGCAGAAATGTAACTAGCTTTACATTGACAGCTTTGCAGCTTAAATAATAATCATTATTGTTTTATCCGAGCGAAAAAGTGTAAATTTTTTAATTTTTCTCAATCCAACTCAAGTTTTCAATTTAATAACAATAATTATAAGATTAATAACAATAATAAGGTTTAAAAAATTTTTTAAGGATAATAAAGCATTCTAATTAACGCTCGGATGATTTTAAACGCAACGCGTGTTGTATATATACATAGTAAGTCAATGTAACTCTTTATTTCTTGAAACACTGATTGCGTGGTGTATTATTCAAGGTCGAGGAACTTGAAAGGTTCATGGTGATTACGAAGCCGTTGTACTCTTTGATAAATTATTAAATTATATATGTGCAATACATTTTAATATAAATATCAAAAATGATAATAATAATGCTTAAGACTGGAGATAATAATTAATGAGCAGAAAAATAATAGTTAATGAGTCTATAAAAACTGAATTAATGAGAGTAGATGTTTTGCTGATTACTGATTTCTTGATTAGGAAATTGATTTATCCGACGGTTATTACTGCATTACTATCGTTGGACTTTGCGGTGGGCAGAACTTACAGCACTTAACTGAGATGCTGTGAAAAACAACCCGGATAATTACTAGTGGCTTTGTGATCCTTAAGATCGTAATAATTACTTATTTTGATTTTTATTTATGTTTTAATGCTAAGCGGGTTAAATTATTGCTTATTCAAGGATGCAATTTAATAATGTAACGCTGGTTTTTATTTGTAATTACAATTACAATTACAATTACCTGATACAGGGCAATAAAATATTGTAGATCGTTTATTTTTAGTGAAATTTATTGAAGAATTAGAAGAAATGAATTCTTTTAGTGTGGAAACAATCTTAATGGCGTTAATTTTATTGCCTGTAATCCGGTCAATGAAAATTCTTTGTTTTCTTTGTTAAACTTTGTTCGTATTTAATTTTTTTATTAACTCGTAATTTCTGAACAATGAAACTACAAAGGTAAAAGCAAGCCTTTATTGATGATACAGAAAATTATAATTGATGTTATAAAAAGTATGATTTTTTGAATATATATTTGGGAATTCACTGTTCTTTGAATACTTTGTCTTTGTTGATATATTTACACTAATTAGAATTAATTTTTTTTATTTTAATTCAATCATATGCACGAAGAGATCAATTATTGACATTGACATTGCGAAAAATCTGTCGATCCAGCTGACAGCTGAAGTTCTTAATATAATAAGCAAATATAAATTCAACAGCTGAAAATAATTTTTTGGATTGTCAAAAAAAAATTTTAAGATATTAAAATTAAAATAATTATTGCTTGTTTATTTCAAAAGACAGTTCATTCTTAAATAGAATTTCAGCTAGTCACGTTATGTAGGAGCGATATGAGGCAAGATTAGTTACATTGACCAAGAATTAACTCTAATTTGTATGGCAAATTGCAATATTCATTTTCATAACACAAGAATATTAATATAATTATGAGTAATGGTTTACATATATCATAATTTCAATATATAAAATTTACTAAAAGCCACAAACAGTTTCGTAAAGCAGATAATTGATAATTTCAACAAACTAACGATTACTTTTACCAACAAATAATATTTATATTCTTCATTGAATATAAACTTTGTCACCAGAGATATAATTTGTCCTTATCTACCAGCCGATTCCGTTTCTATTGTATCCTATAAACTTCCGCAATTACTCAATACAATTTTCTTCAATAATTTGTAACTATTTTATCATAAAATTTTATTACTAAAGTATTAATTTCCAATTTCACTTTCCGCAATTTCTTTAACTTTAATTTTATCTCAAAAAGAACAATGTAATATTCTTACCAATAAAAAAAATTAAATAAAAATTTTTATTCTATTTATTTAGTACTAAATTATATTAAAAATAGAACGTTCTTAGAAGAGTAAAAAATTTTTTTTATTTTATTATATAACCCATAAAATTGAACTCTCCAGTAAGGAGACGATTGAGCGACCATGCGCCACCTGTCGGAGAATTTTAGAACTAATTTTGGTCAAAAATCAAATATAGACACATTAGGCCTCTAAAAATTTTTTTTTATGGATATTAGAAATGTCAACAAACCAACAAACGTTATACTAACTTACCGGATTTTCTCAAAGCACTTTCCATGGTTTAAAATATGCATGACCCTATAACTCGCCGAGACTTTTACAACTTCTAAACTTTCTTGTAGGTAATTATTTCAAGTACCTGATAGATTTACATACGGAATCTCAAATTGACCGATCATGGATAGAATCATAGATAAAACTTTCGAATGCATTACTACTGATTCGATAAGTATAAAAAAGAAAGAAACATAAGGAAGTTAGGTTATTGTTTTTAAAATCTTTTAATCTTTAGTGTATTGATTATACTATTTTTATTATTTTACGGCTGTCTCCTTTGTTATAGTATAGTTACTACGCTTTTCTTATCTATATTTACCTTGAGGTTGTTGAACTACTGAAGCTTGACGAAAGTGTTTTGGCTCAATGATTTTTACAGTATTTTTTCGAGAAAAGTGAAATTTTACTGTAAAATTTTTACGAGTCAATCAAAAATAATTTAATTCTAATAAGTAAAAAATCACCCGGAAAATCTAAAGAGTCATGATTTACATTTGAATCGTTTGGACTTTAAATTTAAAAAATGCTCAATCATACTTTACTTCTTCATGAATGATTTCAAGGACACCCTACCATTAACACTACTTAATGAAACATATAATTTCATTTATGTATTATTATTATTATTACCATTAACAATAATAAACATTAAACATTTGTGGGTATAAATAACAATTTACTCAAGAGATATTCTTTCTTAAAAACTTTCAAGTATGTATAATATAATAGATTAACTATTTTATGAAAGTCACGTTTTCTTCATTCTTATGGATTTCTTGATGTATTTTATTTCCGTAAATGTTAATATTTACAATGACAAATTGAAAAAAAAAAAAATTTACCATCATTACTTGCTCTTAAATTTTACCACAAATATTCTATTATTAACTTCGGAATATTTTAAATAAAAAACTTTCACATTTTAAGCCAAAACTATTTAAATTTCGACGTTCTAATTAGAGAATTGTCTAACTTCATTTTAGAGAATCTTCTATTGGTACGAAAAAAACAATTAGTTCAAAATTAATTATCACTTTAAAAAACCATTTAATACCATTAATATTTAATAGAGATGTAATATTTAGGTTTAAATCATTTAAATAATTTATAATTGGATTATTGCTACATCAAAATGTTAAAAAATCACCCTCAAAAAAATAAGGAGTTAGACAAATTGCTAATTAGACCGTCGATTTAATTAATAAAAAATTTATTAAAAATCTTTAAAGTCTTTAAATTATTGAAAATCTTTAAAAATCTCAATTATTAAAGAATTTTTTTTACAATAATTTAAAAAAAAACAGTAAAGTTTTTACTGACCTAAATTCTGTAGTTGTTATCAAAAATTCAATATTTAAGTTAAAATCGTGAGAGCAGTTCCTAGTTTGATTGCAATTTTCTCTATTATATTGAATAGCTACAATGAGAGAAAGAACATTAACAAACGGTATATCGTCCTCTTAAAAATTTATTTAATCGACAATAGAGAGCGTACCATATTTTTTATTCTCACATACAAACTATGAGAATCCTGAAAATAATTACATAATAGTAATACAGATCCCCGGAATTATGACCCGCTCGGTTTTGTTTTGTTATAATATTATTCGTCTGTAGTTATTAAGTCGCTGTACACCAGTACTGTATATTAGTCCTGTCTACACACGCTTGTGTAAGTCATTTATATATTATTATTTGCATTTATATTTATACACCAACAGTTATGAAAATTCATCATTCATTCAATGCATACCATCCGTTTTTTTATTCTCAAGGATTTCATATAACATACATTTATCCTATTTATAAATTTATAACAATATTATTATTATTATTATTATTAATTTTTTTTTAAATTAAATTCCGTTATTTTCACACATTTCTCTTTCGTCGCTGATCATCAACAATAATCTTACACGACGTTCCAGTTGAACAATAAATTGCAAAAATAAACTGGGTAATCGGTCAAGTTTTTATATAAGAAAATAAGTGGAGACAGTTGGCGGAGCAGAGAACAAACTTTCGATCAGCTATTTCCCGTATACCAATATAATAGTATAAAGCAAGTGTACGTGTAATACCTCTGCTCTTTCTCTTTTTATTTTTTTTCAGGCAGTATAACTATGTAATGCGTACACGTATGTGTGTGGACACGCGCGACATTGCTCAAAGAATGATTGGCACGTTATCCTTATGTTGACATTACTCGTTTATACATCGAGAAGGGAATTGAAAGTCCAGAATACAAATTAAATTAAATTTCTTGCTAACGAATTTCTTCAAATAAATTACTAATCTTCTCACTTTGATTCTTGGACCATCCTTTTTTCAGCAAACTTTCAATTCTCATTATTATATTTCTCTTTCCCATCATTTTTTTTTAATAAAAAAATTTATTTTAATTCTTAGTACACTTCAAAGATGATTCATTGTCAATATACGTCATTTAATGTGTCAAATGATTAAAGATAATTGATTGATTTATTTGTTTGTACACAGAGATCATAGCAGACAGTAAAAATTAAACGTCAGCAGACATTAAAGATGAGTGATAGGTAAAAGTGTCTTAAAAACTATCAAATGACTAATTCTATTAATGGAAAAATTTGTTGATATGTCTATTTATAATTTTTTTAGTTCCTAACATTAAATCATGTCTAATATGTCCATACATTGCTTGATGTATCCTAATATGACTTGATATACTCATACACTGTAAAAAAATTTAAGGCGTGAATGTGGTGGATGATTTTTAATCGATTAAATTCCTCGAAAAAAATACTTCTTATACACAGTAAAAAATTTTGCATCAAAAAAATTTCATCAATATTGTTTTTTATTTCTACAAGTGGAATTTTTTGATAAATTTTCCCTGCAATAATTTATTTGTTTAAAAATTTTAAAAATTTTCAAATCAATTAATTTAATTAAATTAAATTAATTTTGAGTAATTTCTACTTAATTAAACTTAATGATGTTAATAATTGATTATTTCTTAATTTTTTTAAGATTTTTCAACAAGACGGACAAAATAAACTTTATAAAAATTCAGTTCAATATTCCAAAGTCAAAATTTTGTTACAATTTATTCTCCGATTATTTCTAAATTTTCTCAAAATTTTTGAACAAGACTTGGACAAAATAATCATTATAAAAATTCAGTCCAAAATTCTCAAGTAAAAATTTTGTTACAATTTATTCTCCAAATTTTTAAGCAATGTATATGGGCTGATATGACCATTTAAAAAATTTTTTTCACGGCCAATGAATTAATTTTTAAATAAATGAAAATTAACGAAGAAAGGTTGATGACCTATTAAGGAGTGCCGTGACCGCATAATTCCGATGAGATTTCTTTCTTTTCTCATTTGTGTACACATATCATATGTATAAATGTCTCTTACATATATATATGTTTGTATATGATACTCTCAAGCTTAAGACTCAACATCAACCTCTTCCTTAACTCTGCCTCTGCTTTAACTACACGACGTAGATGACCGCATTCCACCTTGGTAATATACACCTATATAGTATCAAGACAACGTGTCTCATACTTGATTTGTCAAATCCAATATATGAGACATTGTGTGTTATGTAAAAAATATTAAAAAATTGTGCCCGATCACTGCAAATAATTGTATAGACAAACTGTCATTTTGTAAAAAATAAATAACACGCGTATTTACAACACGTCTCGTTCATTATGTTATTCTATCCTGTGTTTGTGTCTGGCGGATTATAATTATAATTATATATGTAATTAGATATCTAATCTCTACATCCACGGTTATGTATTCCTCATTTGTATTGTACGCTTGTGTGTATTTTATGTCTAGCTAATTAAATTCAACATTTTGTATATGGAAATTATTTTTTATCTATGAAAGATCTAATTCTGTTAATAATTATTATTAGATTTTGTAATCCCGCAGTCGATATATCCTCAATACATAATTTTAATCCTTGTGCTTGAGCTCGTATATTATAAAATAATAACTTGCATGATTACTTTCGATTTAAACAAGTAAGTAAGTGAGGTTAAGAGTGTGTTACACTGAACATTTAAATCTCAATAAATTTAACCGGTAAAAACACGGCTATCAAATCAACAAATGTATTGTTATTGGGTTAAGGTTCTTGTTTTTTATTATTCTTGCGGTCGTGTTTCATTGTCATCCGGCGATTGTATTTTTTTTTTCTTATTTATATTTATTGAACCATATTTTTCTTTCAATATTCTTAAACTTTTAAACAATATTAATTCATAAATTCATTTATATTTTCTAACCATGATTTCGAGGTTGTAATACATTATTCGTGCAAAAATTTCCCTTAAAAGGCTTTAAATTATCATATATAATTTTTCGACCAAAAATAGTACTAAAAAATTCCGACAGGTGGCGTTTAGTCGCTAAATCGTGTCCTAGCAGAAGAGTTAAGTCTTAGACTATAAGCTATAAAATATAAATTATTTTATTGAACCTCTCAAGGAGCTTATTTGACATTAAATTTTTATTTAAAACTACTAAATCAATTTTAGCTTAATTATTCACGTAAATATTTAAAAAAAAAAAATAAATAAATTGAAATATAATAAATATATATTTTATTTTTATAAATGACCATATTAGAAAATTTTTTTATGGCTATAATGAATCTTTCCTATATTAACTTTTCTTATTTCACTTTATGCTTCAATTTAATGATGCCATAAGCGACATAAATTAATTTATTAGTTATTAATTTTTCAATGATTATCTATAATTTTTCTAGCTTAGAAAAAACTTGACTCATTATCAGTATTAAAGTATCAAATTAATAATAATAATAATTTTCTAAATAATTATTTTCATTGTTTCCTAATCAACGCCTTACGATATAAATCTTCGATTGATTATGCATAAAAAACTTGAAATATTTGCATCATTATCATGAAATTCACCGTTTAATGATCAATATGTTTATTTTGATTATTTTAACAGCTATTACTCCAATCTATGATGACTTAGCATTAAATTTATAAACATGTTAAGTGTATAAGATTTTTTGTTAAGATATATATACACCTGATATCGGACTTTTAATTTTAATTTTTTAAAACTATTGATAGCTAATCAGCAAATATCAAATAAATTAATAATGAAAAAGCCAACGCCTATTTTCTATTTCTAAAAAAAGAAATTTGACCACAAATTGGCTCTTAAACGTGAGATAGTGAGATGGCCGGCCTCAATCCTCAATCTCAATTGATACTTAGTTTCTACGAACTCGTCTTATATGAGGTCACAAACATAAGTTAAATACGGTGCGCAGCATGTTATCTTAAATACGTCCTTATGATTTCCAACGCAACCTTGCATCGCTTTCCAATCTTAATTAGAAACAGCCTTGACACGTCACGGTACAAGTTAAGTGAGACATTTTGTCTCGTTCACATTGTACACGTTCAGCGACACCGCCATTCATATTATCTATATTAGTAAGAGAATAAGCGAAATGATGTGGCCAGGATAGTCATAAATAAAATCGGTTTTTTTAGTTAAATTGATCTTTCGAAAATGCTCTATCTCTAGGCACATAATTAAGAAATTTCCTTTTATCTTGTGAAATATTGACATTTTTAAAGATATAAGCTCATCCCGACATTACACTTATCGAGACCTTTCATTTGAGTACCCACGTCAATTTTTCATGTATTTATATATATTATATATATGTATATATAAAAAATATATCAAAATGCATGTGGGTACTCAAATGAAAGCTCTTGATGAGCGTTACATCAAGATGAGCTTATATCCTTAAAAATGTCAATAATTAAGAAATAACCTTGTATCTTGAGAAGTATTGACATTTTTAAAGATATAAGCTCATCCCGACATTACACTCATCAATACCTTTCATTTGAGTACCCACATGGCATTTTTCATATATTTTATATATATTGTATTTATGAAATATATAAATATATAAAATATATGAAAAATTGATGTGGGTACTCAAATGAAAGCTCTTGATGAGTGTAACATCGAGATGAGCTTACATCTTTAAAAATATCAATAATTAAGAAATGATCTTGTATCTTGTGAAATGTTGACAATTTTAAATATATAAGCTTATCCCGATGTTACACTCATTGAAACTTTTCATTCGAATACCCACATCAATTTTTCATATATTTTACATATTTATATATTTTACAAATACCATATATATAAAATATATGAAAAATGCCATGTGGGTACTCAAATGAAAGGTCTCGATGAGTGTAACATCGGGATGAGCTTATATCTTGAAAAATGCCAATAGTTTACAAGATATAAGGTCATTTCTTAATTTTTCATTATTAAATTTAATAATTTTTAATTATTATTCTTAATAATTCTTCATCGAAGAATTATGCCGTAATACATCGAATCTACGTCAACTTTCATACTCATCGCTTCTCAATTTGAGCTAGTAAAAATACCAATAAATAAAAAGATAAAATTAATAACGAGCGAAGCTATCATTATATTTTCAAATTATGAATTGATGATAGCAATGTAATGAATAATGAGTATGGATGATGATGGATAAATGGGCACCGATACTTCCGAAAGGAGATATAGATAAGAAACAACACTTGTCTTTATAGAAGAGAAGAGGGCCACTAACGGTTTAGTTATCCACATGTTATATTAAGACAGGCTCTTCACTCATTTTACTATTCTCTATCGTATTCCTCCCGGCAGCACGTTTAGTCGCTATGATATTTTTTACTTGCTCACTACACACACGATCGCTAAAATACTAACGGACTAGGTGAGCTGTGTTACTTTTTATTTTTTAATCATTACATTACTATACTCGCTATTTTTTTTTTTTTTTTCTTGTACTCATTTTGTTACACCGTAACGCGCGAAAAATGTGGAAACAAAAATATTACTATCAAGTTTAACCGGTTTGTCGAGAGAACATGTAAATTATTAAGATTTTTATACTAAACTGGATTGATTTATATTTAGAAGTAATAAAGCGTAACATTTGAAAAATAGTAGTAATTAAGAGTGAAAAATTTTTTTTTATTTGCTATCTATTTCATCGGATATGGGTGTATCATTTGCACTTACATTTATAGAAAATGAAAATAAACAATTTAAGTATAACAAGTAATGAAAGTATCGGTACAGATAAACTGATAGAAGAATTTATTTAATGTCAATTAATTAATCTATTTAAAGCAATTTATTGAATATAACTATTTTTTTTTACAGTTAATAAACTGTATTAAAAAAGCTTATTAAATATTAATTAGTCGTTATTTTATCAGCATAATACTTGACATTTAATAAAATATACTGATAACTTTTATTTATTCTCATTATTTTATGAAAGTGAGAAATTTATTATACTTAAAATTTTTTTTATCAACAATCGTAATTTTTCATTGCAATAGAAGAAACTTTTATTGATAATTGATTATTATTAATAAAACTTTTACTCTTTTTAAGCTCTGAAAAAAAAATTATTATTGCAACTTTTTAAACTAATCCATAATTTTTTATTTATTACTTATTAATATCGATTAATTATTATTTATTATCTTGTTAATATCCAAGAATTTAAACAAAATTTCCGATATTAGCATCCGAAAATAATGTCAAGAGTAAATAGAGGTTAGGAAGTATAAAACGTGAAAGTATGTCATATTTTTTAAAGAAATTGTGCTTGGTTCAATGAAAGCCGGATTTATATAAATATATATGTACATTCAATCTGTTAAAGATGAAAAGTCGGTGTTTAATTGATACCTTTCAAATAAATCGATAAAAAATTATTTTACATGTTTCTTTAGCAGCCAAAATAAAAGACTTAGGTCTTCTGAAGCGAAACAGGCTTACTAAGCCTCTTATGAGATAGAATTTGGTGATTACGCGGAACTATAAATAGTAAAAAAAATCTTGCTAATCGAGCTTCCCTGAGCAAGTTTTGTATTTTTTCTTTTATTGTTTTTTTTTTCATATGTCTATGAACGTAAAAGATACTCTTCCATGTACTTATGATAACTACCTCTACTCTATATTGCTCGCTTAAGCCATTATTATTCACTTAACAATTTGTGACAATTATTTCTGATTTTCATAACTAACAGAATAACAAACCGTTATTTAGTTTTACAAAAAAGCAGTTCTGCGACTAAATTAGTGTAAGATACCGAGCAATGTCACACAATCTGATAATTTATATAAATATCGGATCCATAGACGCGTAAGCGGAGCAAAAAAACTATCTTACAAAATAAATTTTTTTGTGCATTTTATTTTTAAGAAATAAAAAAAGCAACCGTAAAAAAGACAACCGTTGTAAAATTGCAGCCTCTTTCTATAGAGATTCTTTTAACCTTGAAAATCCACGGTTCCCGTTGCTTGTCATTCAATAAAATAACCCAAAAACGGAAAAAAAAATTTTTGCTTTGAATTCGTCCGTTTTAGCTGAAGTGGTCAATCGGTTTCCTCTTTCTCCAGACATCGTAAATAATTTTTTTTTATACCACATTTTTTCACGCAAGATAAATCTTTGTATTTGTAACATTCAAATAACAACTTATTATTTTATTTAACAATTTATTTATTTATTTATTATGTCAAAGCTAATTACCATATGGCGAATTTATAAAATTTTAAGTTAAATTTCAAATAAAAAACTTTGAATTAATAGTTTCTTGATATTCTTAATTATAGAATTCATTTTAAAAATAAATTTTATCATTTTAATTCACTGGAGGCAAAATTTTCCTCATTTTTTCAATTATATAAATGATTTTTTTAACAATAAAGTAACAATTGTCAAATATGCATCGATAATTAAAAAATTGTCTAACTTCATTTTAGAGAATCTTTCATTTGTACGGAAAAACAATTAGCTTGTGGGGGTCATATCTTCCACCATTTTTTTGTAAATTAATTTAAATAATTATTATTTATGATTATTAATTTTAATTCATTATCAGTTATGATTATTAATGTTATTTAATTATTATTTATATTTATTAACATTATTTAATTATTATTATTAGCATATAATTATTTGGTTAATTATTATTATTATTATTATTATTATTATTATTATTATTTATTAATAATAGTTAGTTAATATAGTTTTATTTAAGTTGAAGTTTTTCTACAACGATATTAAGTATTGTGTTAGAAAAGCCTTAGTTATGTCGCATCACCATAAATTATACCAGATTATAATTTACTTGGTGATGCCAAACAACTGATAAAATCTCGTCTGCTGCAAGAGCATTTTTGGGAAATTTTATTTTATTATAATTGTATTGCAAGTAATAAAATTCACATTTGCAGCTGACGAGACCCTAATAAAATTTATTCTAATAGCATGAAAAATATGTAAAATTAGTCGATAAGAAGCTTAAGGATTTTTCCCAAATATTTCCACAAAATATTCTCAATAACATACCTTTTTCTAAAGAGCAATTAAGGGATTAAAAACTCTTGTCGCCTGGCCAGCGACCGGACCCAAGACCTCACTAATTGCTCTCTATACCTATACCTATATATCTATTTCTCTCTCTCTCTCTCTCTCTATCTATCCCTTTTAACTAAAATACTTCTACTTTTCTATAATTTGAGAATCTATCCTGTACATGTACCTACGTATATCAATTCTATAATTTGTGTGTACCTAAAGAATCTTTTCTGTACATGTACCTACGTATATCAATTTTCCATACTTACATACAACTAAGTACTCCTACCCTTAATATATTTTCTATATACTTCCATCGAGTACCCCCTACCCCAGGAGAGGTCGGAGGCCGAGATGGACACTTGAAAATTTTCAGTTCGACCGAGTGACCCGTAAGCTTCGTATCGCATAATTGTAACTTCACCTCGTTTTAAGTACACGCGTGTATTAGCAATTAAATATATTTAAATGAAAATTATAGTTGTATATCTTCGTTTACTTCACTAAATAACTCAACGCCCTTACATCCCAAAAGTTCAAAATTTATTATCACTTTAAAAAACAATTTAATATCTTGTAGAAGTTAACTATTTTTGTTTGGATCATTCAAATAATTATAATTGGGTTATTGCTACATGAGAATGTTCAAAAATCACCCTTTAAAAAATAAGGAGTTAGACCAATTACTAATTAGATCGTCGACATGAAAATGTAACATTTCCCCATGGATTCTGGACCCTTTCAAATCAATCTAGAGTTTATCGAAGGTGTTAAAAATAATTGAGAAAAAAATTATCCTTCTAAATCTAATCATAAATAAATAAATCAAAATTTTCAATACTGATTAAAAATTTATTTAATACCGATCTAAAAATTCACCTATCAGCTAATTTAAACGTTTAAAAAGCTTCATTATCATTCTTATCTCTAACTCGTCAAAATAATCGCGTTATCTCTAAAATCGAGTATTATTTACTTAAATTTCTAACTTCTATCTTCGATAAAAAGATAAAAGAATGCCATCGTATTAAAAATTATGAATAATTATGAAAAGTGTCTTTAAAAATATCATCAGAAGATAAAACAGAGCACGAGATCGGATCTATCGTGGCTGATGCTGATGCAACCAAATATAGTTTGTTACACGCACGCATGATATACACTCACGACACAATATCTTGACCGTTTTCTGGATCCGTGTACAGTAAGGTAGAGACGCGGTTGCGCTCAGATGGTGGGAGCGACACATGTTTAAAATAAACAGATGTTTCTTTTGTATTCTACCTACAACTGCATCCTTTAACTCTTCAAGTTTCTCTTTTCTTCTTTCGTTTTCGTCTTGGAAGTATTGTTTATAAATAAAATATTCACGGGAAATTTTGCCGACAACGATCGTTATTGAGTTCTCAGTGAGTAAATATTTAATTTAAAAGTGTTTTCTTATTATATTTAGGAAATAATGTAATATGCAATTCTCGAGTTTTGTTTAAATGTGACTGTAAAATTAATTCAAAACAAAACATACTGTGCGTCGTGATCTGCACTGTATAATGCGTTACATACGTTGTTTCTCTGCATTCCATTAAACCGCCATTTTTGAATTTTATAATACGATCACGACAAGGTTTTTTATTAAATAAATAAATGTTTCATGTGAATTACATTATCAATACTTTTTTATTTGTAAAATTACAGTTTCTTTATGCGTTTTTGACTAAAAAAAATTTTTTTTTCTTTACTATGTGACTGTCGAGACTTGTGATCTATAAATTAATAAAATTTTGCTTTATTAAATAATGAATTTTGTTTAATTGCACTGAACTTTCTTAAATATTGACGTTTTTAAATATATAAGCTTATCATGATGTTACACTCATCAAGAGCTTTCATTTGAATACCCACATGCATTTTCATATATTTTTCATATATATATATATATATATATATATATATATATATATATATATATAAATATAAAAAATGTATTGCTTATTGATGGCCTTGAGGGAGCTTCGGCTCTAAGGACAAATAAATATATATCTATTCATATATATATATATATATATATATATATATATATATATATATATATATATATATATATATATATATATATATATATATACATATATTTTTAAATATATAAATATATATAAATATACATATATATATATATATATATATATATATATATATATATATATATATATATAAATATATAAAATATATGAAAAATTGATGTGGGTACTCAAATGAAAGGTCCTGATGAGTGTAATGTCAAGGTGAACTTATATATTAAAAATGTCAATAGTTCTCAAGATACAAGATCATTTCTTAATTATTGACATTTTTAAAGATATAAGCTCATCCCGGGGTTACACTCATCAAGAGCTTTCATCTAAGTACCCACATGGTATTTTTTATATATTTTATATATATGGTATTTATAAAATATATAAATATATAAAATATATGAAATATTGATGTGGGTACTCAAATGAAAGGTCTCGATGAGTATAACATTGAGATGAGCTTATATCTTTAAAAATGTCAATAGTTCACAAGATACCAGGTCATTTCTCAATTATTGACAGTTTTAAAAATATAAGCTCATCCTCATGTTACACTCATCGAGTCCTTTCATTTGAGTACCCACATGGCATTTTTTATATATTTTATAAATATGGTATTTGTGAAATATATAAATATATAAAATATATGAAAAATTGATGTGGGTACTCAAATGAAAGGTCTCGATGAGTGTAATGTCAGAATGAGCTTATATTCTTAAAAATGTCAATACTTTACAAGATATAAGGTCATTTCTTAATTATGTATCTTATTACCGATCTTACTGATTTTATCATATAACTATCTTGAACACAGAATCTTTCTTATTCTCTTAATAATATTGATGTTATTATTGTTATTATGACAAGATTTTTTTTTTTATTAAGAAGATGTTTTTTTTTAATGTTAATGTTGCAGAGATAAAAAATCGATTAACAAATATGGCTAGTATGGTTATTAACGAAGATTAAAATCAGTTGATAGAAGATAACTTTTGAGTAATTGTTATGGATAAAAACTTTAGCAATTACACATTGGACTTTAATTACTCGAGTAAAAGTAGAACTGAAGATGGTATCAAGGTTATCAAAGACGAAAGCGACGAAGAAGAAATATTCTTATTAAAATGCTGCCAACCGCGGATAGACGACCCGTGGTACAAATTGTACAAAAAATTATCAGACAGTCAGATAGATTACCAGTACAAAAAAAACGCAGTGAGATACTGGCGTTCCTGCAAGAGCCTTAGAACGAGAAAAGTATCTGTCGTTAAGAATGCGTTTAAGTTGGTAACCACCGAAGGTCAATTACGAAGATGGGAAAAAGAAATCGTTAAGAGTAAGCGTTGCCTCGAGAAAATGGATAAAATATCTGAGATAACTTTTAAAAAATTTTTAAACGCTCTCGACAAAAAACAATTCCCTATTAGAGACCAAGATTTACGGAGGTGGGCTCTAGCAGCTCAGAATATCATTGGCTTCTATTTTACGGTCGAAGAATCTTGGATTAAGGAGTTTCAAGAGTCGTATGGAATTGTTAAAAAGTTTATTGACATTCAAGATCAACAATGATTTTTTTTTGGTGCTAAGCTCTTTACTTACGCGGCGTAAATAATTATTTGCAATGATTTAAGTAGCCGAATTAATTCTAAATATAATAATAATCAGGTACTGGTACACGGAAAGAACAAGATTACACTGGATATAATCCCAGATTATATTCAGTGAAAAAAATTTCAGATATTAGCTAGTATAATCCAGATTACAATGAGTATAATCCAGATAACAATGAGTATAATCCAGATTACGATTAGTATAATCCAGATATCACGCAGTATAATCTGGATTTTTCTAGCTACTATTTGAAATTTTTTTTTACCACAGAAATCACTGAGTATAATCTGGGATTATATCTAGTGTCATCTTGTTCTTTCCGTGTAGGTGATAAAACTCATCGAGTAATAAAGCCTATATGACAATAAAAAAATTATTTTTTTATTGTCATATCAACATCAATTAACATGTTAAAATTTATTTAATCGTTGATTAAATTAAAAATTAATGTCATTTAAGTTGCTTAGCGAAGTTAAAAAAAAATTTTATTATAGAACTGAAGTTAATTCTCTTGTTAGGAGATAGTTCAACGATAATTCGCCCTCTGTTGGAAATTTTGAATACTACTTTTGGTCGAAAAATTACACAAGGGTATAATTAGTCAGATACATTCTTATATAGCCTTTTATAAGTAATTTTTATGTCAAGCTTTATTAAAAAAATTTTGCAGTGTAAATTAGTGTTTTTTTTTTTGTTGCTAAAACATTTATTAACATGAAAAATTGTTGGTTAAATTAAATACTCTTTATTTTATTACAAGTATCCTTTACCGGTAAAAAATTTTGCGTCATTACATCAAAAAATTTAGTGTTAAAAATTTTTGTGTTATTTATTTAACACTTTTAAGTGTAAATTTAACATTTATAAAATTTTTTGAAGCAATGAGGCAAAATTTTTTACTGTGTAACTAGGCTTAATCACCTACCGGTATCTTACAAAATAACTGATGAATTTAATTGTAAATTTATAACTATAAAATTATGAATGATCATTAATTATTATCAGTTAAGATTTTTATAAATTCAGTTCATTTTTTGTAGCGTAACTAATTTAAATAATCCAATAATTAATATTCAAAATAACGTTAATAAAAATTATTCTGCCGTTACTTTCATTAATAATAGTCTATTAAAGTAATCAATGCTTGAAAAAATTAATCACTGAAAAAAGTTAATACAAATGAATCTTGTTTCAGTTTAAATGCTCATTACACTTGTTAAAAAAAATTATTTATTTTATTTAAAAACAATTTGCTGCAATTGCAAAAAAATTTAATAATGGAAAAAAATAGTTGAATATAGAATAATTTAATTGTTTAATTAAATTTTTTTTATAAAAAATTATTAAACATGAAATAATTTTCAGAAAAAATATTTTTATAAATTTAATATTCACGGATATTGTCAAATTTGAAATAGATTCTAAGCAATAAATTCCGGCGAAATATTTAACGACTTCACAATAAAAGATAACATGATTTAGTGAAATAATAATAATAATAATAATAATAATAATAGCTGTAAAAGGCAATAAATTAATCTCTAAACATAACTGATAATTATAAAATATTTTATGCTCGCTACTGTAATAAATGAGCTAGTAATTAGGTATTACTATTGCTATTACTGTAACCATGCGAGATTAAAATGAAAGTATTAAATATTTTTAAGTATTTAATTTACTAAAAAATTAATATTGTTAAATAAATTTTTTTGTTGATTAAATATTTTTCTTAGTCAAATATTTCAGAGTTAATTTTTTTAAATAAATATTGAAGGATTAAATAATAAATAACTGAATTGAAATTATGATTTCGCAAAAAAATCTGTTGTGAGTGCTAAATATTTCTGCTATGACTAGTATAAATAAAACACGATTCATTTGATTAGCCTTGAGTGATTTTATGAGTAATTGTTAATGTTAATGGTGAGGATACACGGTATATATGTAAAAAAATAAATAGTTGATAAAAACTTCTAAATGAAATGATATTTATTGAATGAAACACGCACAAAAAATTACAGCAAATAACTACTGTGCTTGCTACCGAAAAAAATTTAATAATAGTAATTAAAGTATAAGTATAAGTACTAATGTATAAAATAATATAGAAACACGGCGTTTAATAGTTCAATAATTCATAATTGTTTATGGTTATGATTAATCGTAAAATTACACAATTACAGTGAGAAAATTTTTGTTTTAATAATTGGAATGATTACTGATGATAATTATTTAATTTTAAGAATATTAATATCGATGTTTTCATGAAATTTTGTTGTTATTATAAAATTATATTTTTTCTGTGAATCATATGTGTACTTACTCATGAATATACTTACACTTATATAATAAAACACGCCTAAAATCCAAATATAGAGTGGAATACGATTGTTGTCATCTGAATAAACATGTTATAGAAAAAATTTTTAATTAAAGGTTGAAGAGATTTTTAAACGAAATTTATTCTGTATTTTTTTAATGATTAATATTTAATTAAAATTTAAAAAGCAATAAAAATTTCCTCCAATTTATAAAGAATTTTTTTTTTATTTTTATAAAAAAATTGCGTGCTATTTATAAAAAATTCGGAAGCTTAATTAGAAAATGACGCTGAAAATAACACTAGCTAAATATCCGAAGATAATGACCGCGAGAAAATATCCAAAGGTTATATATGGAATTGATAATAAAATAACCACGCGATAAAATAAATGATTTATTGATTTTTAATATCTCTTTATAATAAGTATTCATTAAAAAATAGTAAATCACTTTTATAACTATGAAAATTATGTTTTTAATATCCCGCTAAGAAAATGAAAATATTTTTTTTTTAAAGAAAAAAAATTATCTTATTTTTAATGCAATTTCCTATAAATTTATCTAAGCATTTAGACAGTTATGAGCCATAAATATTGTATTTTTGTCGAATATTATATAAAAAAGATAATACACAAGATCTAAATTTTATTTATTATATTATTGCCGAAAGTATAAATTTTATTGACCGCATTCTTCGAATAAATAAAAATGAAAGTGAAAATAAAAAAACAAAAGTATAAGAATGAATAATAAATCGTTCAAAATTATAATATCTTAATTTGACAGGTTATAAAAATGGTTGATTCACGAATGTGCGAAAACTCACGCAAATTCCTATAGTGCTGACCGTACTCGTCAGCGGTTTTATTTTAGCGCATGCGTTTATTTATTTTCATCACGCTTGAGCTAGAAAAAAAATTGAAAATTTTAATTTAACAATATTTTTTTTATCCCGTTCTGTGTTTGTTTGAGTAATCTCTCGAGTTTTTTTTTGTAGTAGCTCATAATTTCCTGTTTCTCTGATTATTTTTTGTTGATTAAACACTTAGGCTAATAATAAACTCTGACAAAAGATATTCATTATTAATGAAAAAAAAAATTGTTTTTGTTGAAACAGTCTGGACGTTCTTGTCGTATTTCCAATAGTTCATAAATTACATCATTATTACTTATTTTGCGGCTGGGGCCGTCTTCGATCTTCTTCAATTCTACCCACATTTACCTGTGACCTACCCTAACAAAATAACTTTAAAGAAACCGCGGGAAATCCGGTCAAGGTACAGCCGGCTACCGGTCAAAGATGCTGAGTCAGAGATTAGATTTGAAATATTTTCAAAAACTCCGCTTCTTTTTTTTTATAAAATTATTTATAATTTTTTTAAACCGGAGTTTTTTTTTTTTTAATTATTTCCAAAAGCTTCTAACTTATAATCATAATTTTCAGTTTCTATCCAAAAATAATAGTCCTTACTAATTTATCCCGACAAAAAATACATAAAAAATCCACAATTTACAATTAATAATTAAAAATTCAATTCTAAGGACCAATTATCGGCTCTTAACGCAATTACCAATGATTAACGTAATTACTCCTTAACTATAACGATCTTGGCATCAGTATGCACGATGAAGAACCGGACCGAATTGTCTATTCAAATAAAAATTGTCTCCTTAATAAAAATTCATTCAACACAAGTTTATTTACAAAGTAATACAATTGAATGAAAAACTGGCCCATTTTGAAGGCATTGTACCTCACAAACATTTAAGCAGCTTACAATACGTATTATTTATTGTTATCATTAATGATTAACATTATGTTAATGTGTATCATTATTATATCGAAGTTTGATACAATTTGAGTGTACCCCCACCATAATTTGACAAAACTGAGAACAAGCTGACTCCTTTCACCAGTGTACAACAGACCATTGAGCCGCGCTGCAATATCGAACAGAAAGAACGGGCCTTACCATACTACTGTGCAGAGGACCACGGGGTCTGGGGTCTCTTGTGCTGACCGCAACCAACATCAACTCAGTTACCATCGCGGTCCAGCAAGTGACGGATCTATTCTGTTATCTGACACTTTGTTCTGATCCAAGTGAAAATATCAATAATCGGTCAATCCATCAACATTTGATCAATTTACATTTTATCAGCGATTTTTTTTAAGTAATTTTTTTTTTAATAAGTTAAAGTGTTGTATGAGAATGAGTTTATCAGGCAATGAATCCAGAGGTTTAATTAATTAATCGTCAATTAACAATTGTGCTTCTCGAATAATCATTTAATATTTGAATAATTATGTTAGTAAATTAATATTAAACGGATCGCGTGTTACATTAATGGGGCTTGCTGATAGAATACAGTGGAGTTAGTTTATATTAGATCTTGAGAAAATTCTTGCAATCCCATAGATGTCCCCAAGAAATTCTTTATACAAACGCATTCGATACAGAGAGCAACCGGTTGCCTACTTTCTTGTTCGCTCGTGCGAGTGCGCTTATGCTTTAACCGGAAGTTAACTCACGCAGTTGTCAACTTGTAAGACATTGTATTTATTCTAATATTTAAATCGTTGCTGTGTTATGGAAAACATGACCCATAGGAAACAAAAACAACAGTTACAGATACGGAATTTCAATTGTCATTGTTATCTTGCGTTTGATCTCACTGAACTTGTCGCAGTTAAAAATTTTTATTTTTGTGGATAGTTTAACACTTTTTAATTTTATATATGCTTTAGAAGCATTATTTAAAGTTGTATTTTTTTTTTTATAAAAAAATTTAATAATTTAGTCTGTTTGAAAAATACGGAAAAATTTTTTTTTTGTCAAGAAAAAATTAATTTAATTAATTTAAAAATTTTTGCAGTATAATAATTGGAAATTAATTTATTTAAATAACATAGAAAATTAATTAATTTAATTAATCAATTAATTAAATTTTAATACGAAAAGAATGATAATAAATTTAGCCAACATTTAAAAATTTTTAGAATTTTTTTTTATTGAAAAAATCATTACAAAAAAATTTTTTTTTTAATTTCATTTGTGAAAAATTTGAAAAACTGTAAGTATAATTAAAAAAAAAAATTTTTTTTTAGTTCTAATTTAATAAGTTAAAAAATAAAAAATGGCTAACTTTATTATTATACGAAAAAAATATAAAATTTGATTGTGCTTTAATAAAAGAGTCAAATTTAATTTCAATGAAAAATTTTTTTAAAAAATTCGAAAAATAAAATTTAATTATAGTTTTTGATATGGAATGTTTTTTTAAACTATTGGTTTTACTAATTTCCTCTGTTTGCCGAAATAAAAAGTTAAGTACGTGCTTAATTTTATATTATTACGATAAATGCCCAGTTTCGGTAGTTACATAAAAAAAATAAAAAAAAAGAAAAAAGTTATTGTTTCCGTACTGTCGCGGGTTCCACTTGAGCAACGACAGTCCTTCCTGATCATTAAAGTAAACATTGCTCTGGGATAAAAATCGGAATGGGCGTGAAATGAAATCGAGCTTGGATCGCATCGGCATTGTGCTCTGCGAAACTGAAGTAAAATTCTATGTAATTTAATGTATTGATTGTATTGTAATGTCGATCCAGAGGAGGAAAAAGTTAATCCGGAGGACGAGTATTTGAGCGAGCAATAAGGCACGGTTTCCTGTGTGTAGAAAGCGTGTAACCAGTGACAGAAAGACCATCCGCTAAAATGATAATCATTAATTTAATGCCAATTCCAATCTCTTCCTATTTATGTTTCAATTATTCTTTCAAGTCGCAATTATTGTGTTTTTAGTAATTGTCCGACGTGATACTGTTTAACAAAGCCGATAAATGTCGGTAATGATAATAATAATAATCAGTGTCCGTGTTTATTGTTTTGGTATTTTTAAATTCACCACTCACTAATGATTGTCATTTTATTTTTATTTCTTCGACTTGTTATGGGAAAAAAGAGTTGATTATTATCAAATCACATGTTTTTTATTAACGGTTATGAAAAGTATAGTTTTTATTTAAGAATTATTATTTTTAGTTAGCAATTACTCTTTAGTAGAAATTTTGATTATACTGTCGTTGAAATATCACTTAATTTTTAAAAATATTGCATTAAAAAATTAATATTAATAATTACGCAAAAATTTTCTGTTTTTTTTATGGAAATTTTTTATTCAAAATTAAATTTTATGTTTCTATTTATAATTTTTATAAATTTAAACTTAAGTTGCGTGAAGTTAGTTCTAAAACGGACCGATAGGTGGCGAAAAGTAGTCCAAAATTTTCACTTGCAAAGCGGTAACTAATTTAAATAAAATTTTCTTTTTATCAATGAATTATTTTTGCTGAAAATTTATCCTTCATATTTTTTATAATAATAAGAATTATGATTATTATTATTTATTATAATAAATGCTAAATAGTTAGTTCATAAAAACTATGAAATGTTTATTTAATAAATTAAACAAATACAACACTTAAAAATAAAAAAATTAATCTCGCTCTAAATTTATAATCTTATTAATTATTTTTATCTTGTTTAGTATTTGGATAGTAAATCTGGATTTAATTGTCTGATAAGTTTTAAAAGACTACATTAATGAGGGCACGTGTGAAAACTGATACTGTGAAAGTAATGAAGTGAAGTATATAGTTTATCACCTTCTCCATCCTGTGATTTATGATGATTGTTTGTTATGGAAAAATTCATCATTTTTGGAAGGATATAATGATTATGTGATAATTATGCTCAAGTGGGTGCATCACACGCCTTCACTGCCGAAAAATCACACGACAGTGATTACCAGAGACTCTCTTAAATCTAACGAAGAAGAAGAAGAGGAGGAGGAAGAAAAAATAGTTAATAATGTGCCTCAAAAAATTGAATATGACAATACGGACAATGAAGATGAGTGTAAAGATTTAGAAAAAGATGAACATATTATGATTGATATTTCATTGAAAAGACGTTTAGGGGTAAGAATAATTATTCTTCATGAATATAACTGTTTGTTCACCGATTTTTCATGGTTCATGTAATTTTTATGGCCAATTAGGAAAATTTGAATTGTGTTATAAGATGATTTTTAATGATTGAGTTTTTCATATGGATAATTAAAATTTTCAAGGATAATAATTATCTAATTTGATAGGATAATTTAAGCTAATTAATTGTGTTCTTGGAAAATTAAGTCAAAGTTAATTGGGCAGTTCGTTTTGTAATTTAAATTATTGTTCAAGTTTATATTAAGTATTGTTTTTTTTTTAATAAATTCTTTAAAGTCGTACTTATATAGTTGAACCCACATCAATTTTTCATATATTTATATATATTGTATATATAAATATATGAAAAATATATCAAAAATGCATGTGAGTACTCAAATGAAAGCTCTTGATGAGTGTAACTTCGGGATGACCTTATATCTTTAAAATATATATCACATAATTAAGAAATGTCCTTGTATCTTGTGAACTATTGACATTTTTAAAGATATAAGCTCATCCCGATGTTACACTCATCAGGACCTTTCATTTGAGTACCCACATCAATTTTTCATATATTTTATATATTTATATATATTATATATATGTATATATGACAAATATATGAAAAATGCATGTGGGTACTCAAATGAAAGCTCTTAATGAGTGTAACATCAAGATGAGCTTATATCTTAGAAAACGTCAATAGTTAAAAAAGTACAGTGCAATTTAACAAAATTCATTATTTAATAAAGCAAAATTTTATTTATTTATAATTCACAAGTCCCGGAAGTCACATAGTGACTGCAAGGTTGCTAGTTAATAATTATAAGAATTTAATTTGTATATATCGCAACAAATTAATAATTAAAATTTTAAATATTAAAATTAATAATTAGAATTAATTAAACTAGTGATATAAAAAATGAATAATTTAATAATTTTATTTCAAATAAAAAATGCAAAATTTTCACATTAAATATTTCCAACCTTGTCTATAACCCATTTTAAATGAAAAAAAAAAAAAAAAAAAACACTTGCGTTTATTTGCAAACAGTTACGCAATAATTTTAATAACAACAACCAAACGACCTTTCGAATAAATTTTATCACCAGCATTAACGTCTCAGATTTTCCTATATCGCATAAATTGCACTGCCTGAAAGCTAAACACTTAAGAAAGATTGTAATTATTCAAAGTTATATAAACAATCTATACATTATTTAGTATATGATCGATAATTTTGAGCACTATTATACGATATTATTTTATAGTGAACGGGTCAACTGGAATGTGTTATTCCCTTCACTTTTACTGCGTTACATTTAATGTCATGCACCTGTGCACACTGTGATAACAGTTACCTCAACTGTAACATTATTATTAGAATAATGATTTAATATTAAGAAAAAAAAAAAAAAAAATCATCTCTACAATCGAGCAAGTCATTATCATTAGAGCTATATGATTAATGAACTTAAAAAGATTAACTCGAAAAAAGCATCATAGCGATACAAAAAAACGTTTTCTTGATGACTCGTTACTCATCGTAAACTCATCGTACGTCCTTGTTTTTTAATCTATTACCATACATGTACTTCTACGCACTAGTACATATACCACTCTAACTCCAGTATAGTAATATATAACGAGAAATAGTAACTAGGGATAGAGTAGTAGTGTAAAGTAAGTCCATTACTGCTCGTCTTCTTAATAGCTTTCGAATGTCGATCGGTGACAGCTCTTTAAGACTTTAACTTATTATTAGCTAGAGACTTATAGTTTCTAGATTCAATTTATATCCTCTACTAAGCCTTAATGTTCACTGTAATTTCATCATACCGAATTGGTAAAAGAAATTCGTTTTTTTTTTTTTTTTTTGTCAATTTCTTGAGAAGTTTAAAAAGTGGTTTGTACTTTACAAGAAAAATAATTTATTATTATTTTTTATTGTTGCAAAAAAATAATTCGGAAATTTCCGTAAATATTTATTTCCGTTTTAAGATTGAAACATTACAGAGAAAATTTTATAAAACAGCAACTTTATTTTATGTACCACGTGCAGAGATAATAGCGCCACTTTATCAGACACAAGATAGAAAAAACTAATCGGTAAAGAAATGAGTTCATTATCGATAATGTAGATCTTTTATTGTTTTTATTAGTAAGGGCTGGTTTTTTGTTCTAAGATTAACTATAATTTTATGCAATGATTTAATATATCTATATATTTTTCATGTACATATAAGACTGAATAATTTCTTACCTATAGAATTACATCTCGGATTAAAAAACTAGCCCTGAGAATTCTAATTTGCAATATTCTTCGCATCGTATGGAAAATGTAAATTTTTTTGTTTTTTCTTATATACAGATTTTTTACTCACTAATTACATTGTAAATCCCTTCATTATACTTCATTGTATACGAATAAATTTTTTAAAGTAAAATTGAACCTGGTAGAAATAAAAAAAATATGTAAAGTATAAAGTCTGTAACCTTTGAAGTTATAATGATATAAGCTCATCCTGATGTTACACTCATCGAGAGCTTTCATTTGAGTACCAACATCAATTTTTCATATATTTTATATATTTATATATTTCACAAATACCATATATATAAAATATATGAAAAATGCCATGTAGGTACTCAAATGAAAGGTCTCGATGAGTGTAACATCAGGATGAGCTTGTACCTTTAAAAACGTCAATAATTAAAAAATGACCTTGTATCTAGTGAACTATTGCCATTTTTAAAGATATAAGCTCATCCCGATGTTACACTCATCGAGACCTTTCATTTGAGTACCCACATCAATTTTTCATATATTTATATATATTATATATTTGTATATATGAAAAATATATAAAAATGCATGTCGGTACTCAAATGAAAGCTCTTGATGAATGTAACATCGGGATGAGCTTATATCTTTAAAATATATATTATATAGTTAAGAAATGACCTTGTATCTTGTCAACTAATGATATTTTTAAAAATATAAGCTCATTCCGATGTTACACTCATCAAGATCTTTCATTTGAGTACCCACATCAATTTTTCATTTATTTATATATATTAGATATATATATGTATATATTAAAAATATATATTAAAATGCATGTGGGTACTCAAATGAAAGCTCTTGATGAGTGTAACATCGGGATGAGCTTATATCTTTAAAAATATCAATAATTAAGAAATTACCTCATATCTGGTGAACTATTGTCATTTTTAAAGATACACTGTAAAAAATTTTGCGTCATTGCGTCAAAAAATTTTGTGTTAAAAATTTTTATGTTAAATATTTAACACTTTTTTGTGTTGATTTAACACTTTTTAGTGTTGATTTAACACAATAAATGTTAAATCAACACAAAAAGTGTTAAATATTTAACATAAAATTTTTAACAAAATTTTGACGCACAATTTTTACTATAACTCACCGATGTTACACTCATCGAGACCTTTCATTTGAGTATCCACATCAATTTTTCATATATATTATATATATTTATATATATTATATATATGTATATATGAAAAATATATAAAAATGCATGTGGGTATTCAAATGAAAGCTCTTGATGAGTGTAACATCAAAACATATCTTTAAAAACGTCAATATTTAAGAAAGTAACAAAAGTCATTATTTAATAAAGCAAAATTTTACTTATTTATAGTTCACAAGTCACGTAGTGACTGCAAAATTACTAGTAAATTCTTTATTAAACTTCTAGATACTTAAACAAAAAAATAAAAAAAACCAAACTGAATCCTGATTAAAATTGAAACCGTTACGACCATAAAATGAATTTAAAATTTAATGTAATGTAAAAAAATGTAATTTTTCATACAAACCCAGAATTAATACTCGGAAATTAAAATTTTTCTCATTCTCATAAGTGTATTTGCATCTGGCTACCGTTAATACATATATATTAATAACTAAAACAGGTAGAGCTTATATTCCCGAAGAAAATGCACGTGTGTAATCAAGAGCATATCGCTCTCTAAATAACTTGAACGGTACTTATATGGTTTTAATTTTAAACGTTTTAACAACCTCAAGTTATTTTGCATTTAGCCATTAAACAACACAGTTAACACGGTTTACTTTTTATATCATATATTATACTCTTATAATTAATAATTAATATTGAAGAGCTAAATATTTATTTATCCTTTGTTTTGTTAAAGGGTTCGGATCCCAGAGTAGCAACATGTCGGGGAAAACTTCAAAACAGACGCAGCAAACTCAACCAGGAAATAAACAAAGAGCTGAGACTACGTGCTGGCGCAGAAAATCTCTTCAAGTGAGTTTATATTTGCAAAAAGATAAAAAATAATGCAAAGCGAGTCTCGAAACTCGAGTTGTATAATATTAAACTAATTTTCTTAATAAAAATAAAAATAATCCGTGACTTTCAGAGCAACCACAAACCGGAAATTAAAAGAAACAGTTGCGCTGGAGCTCAGTTTTGTTAATTCGAATCTTCAGTTGCTGAAGGAGCAGCTTGCCGAGCTTAATAGTTCCGTCGAGCTCTATCAAAATGTCGATGGGTAATTATTTATTTATCATTTTTTAACTTCCCGCTAAGAAAATTGAAAATTTTCAAAAATCGGGAAGTTATTGGTTTTACCCCGTTTTTCGAAAATCGAGTTTTCATCAGATCTCGACGTTTTGAGGTCCTAGGAAGCTTTCTTGACTATTCCCGCGAGGGTATCACTATGTCTGTATGTATGTGGGTGTGTGTGTGTGTGTGTGTGTGTGTGTAAGTATGTAAACCTTTTATAACTTTTGAACGGTTGAACCGATTTTATCGCGATTGGTGCCATTCGAAAGGGCTTCGCCAAACTTAGATTTCCTGTTAATTTGAACCGATTCGGACTGATAGATTTTGAGAAATTTGGAGAAATCTAAAAAAAAGTAGGAAAAAAAATTTTTTCTGAAGTGGTTTTTTTGGAATAACTTTTAAACGGCTCAACTGATCGATTCCAAAAACTAATCAGCTCTCAACCTTGAAAAACCACGTTGATCGCCGCTAATCCGGTCAAAATCGGTTGATTCGTTCGAGAGATATCGTGAACGAAAGAAAACCGAAAAAAGTGTTTTTTCAGAGTTACTCCGAAATTTCTAGTTTGACCAATTAAAACTTAGAAATTATTTATAAGGCTTAAAAAACTACGTAGAATGCCGCCAACCGCGTAAAAATCGGTTCATTCATTCAAAAGTTATTGCGGTATGAACATTCAAAAAATAGTGTTCTATGAAACTTCTATCAGACTTTTGAGCTCAAAAGCAGCATAGAAAAGGTATCTTTTTGAGCTCGGAGAGCTTAAAACAACACACAGATTGTACTTTTGAGCTCGAAGAGCTCAAAAAAGCGGCCAGGTATTAACGGAATTAGCGGGAAGTTGCAGGGATGGCCTTTAGGGTCAACCGTTTTCCTAATTTTTTTAAGCTGTTTGCGTCTAAAAGCCGTAGCAAATCCAATAACTTAATAACATAATTCTGTTAATAGTATAATATTGTATTATTCCGTAATCTTATTAACCGGGGAGTATAAGCCGCTGTGTAAAGACATAAAATTCGCGGTCACATTTGAGTGAGAGAATAAATAAACTGTCTTTACTAATTTGGTTTATCGAAGCTTTAAAAGTCTTCTAGCTTATAGGGATTCTGATTAGTTAAGCAATAAATTAGTTATTTTTAATGTCTTTTAGTTTGTTAAATTTTTCCAGTTGGAGTATAAATATTTTTATACGAGTAAAAAAGCTTATCAATCTTTAAAAAGAAAATCAAACTCTTTTTTCAAGTCCAAACTTATTATTTTAACAAAAAAAAATTAATTTCAATTTAAAGTTTCAATATATGTTTTCACTTTTTAACTATTTTCAATTTTTTGATAATTTTATATAAAATATCGATAGAAAAAAAAATATTTATTTACATTAGAAGAAATTATTTTATTACTAATTTATTATAAATTAATTTTATTTATACAATTCAATTTTTAAAGGCGTTGCAATTGACTGTACTACTGGCGATCAGCCAGCTAAAATTTAGAATAACTTCAGCTATCTAAGCTGTACTACAAATAAAATTTTTATTAAACTAGAAAATCGAACGCGCTTTGCGTGCTTCCGTCGACATGTTTATTGTCGACCATTTAATTAATCAACATTTTTACAAATTCAACTCATTAATATTTAACCGTTGCCGTGATAACCGTTGCCATAGTAACCGTTGCTATGGTAAATGTTATCATAGTAACCGTTGCCATGGTGACAGTTGCTATGGTAATCGTTACCATAGTAACGGTTACTATGACAATGGCTACCATAGTAACCGTTGCTATAATAACTGTTGTCATAGTAACCGTTGCTATGGTAACCATTGCCAAAGTGGTCACCATGGCAACGAAAAGCAACAACAATGAAAATGTCACATCAACTTTTTAATAAAGATATTTATTGAATATTTTGCATCTTAAATTCTATAAATATAAACTTATATATTAAACAATGTTATTAAAAATGCGAATATAGAATATTTATGTATTTTTTAGCTTGCCATTCGGCCTATGGAGCCTTGGCATAAATGTTGATTAATAAATAAATAAATACTGCTTAATATAGATATATAAAAATTTTTGGTTATGCCCAAGAAATATTTTACCCCTTCAATTTATTAGAAATAAAAAACAAGTTAAATACTAATAATGAATTACAATGAAAGCAAAAAAATATTATTCTATTGAAAAAATTGATTATATTCCTGTTTAATTGTTTGTGCAAATAAATTCAATTTTAAATTAAAAAATAATTACGAATTATCAAGTTATAAATCTTTATCAATCTTTCTTTAAAAAAAAAAAACTATATTTTCTAGTCCAAACTTATTATTTTCCAAAAAAAAATTTTTCTGTCTTAAATATTTATTCAATAGATTATCTGAGTGGAAAAAATGTATGTTACCCACGATAGTTTTGTTGACTGGATTCCATTTAAAAAAATGTAGCTTCTTGGTGAAGTTACGTGGATTATATTAAGGATCGAGCAGATACTTACTCACATTTCTTATAAACACGTAATGACGTTGAGCGTATAAAAGGCGCGAGAACGTTCCTCAGAATGAACGTAATGCTTGAGCACTTCCTCATCACTACACCTCAACAAGTTAAGCTTAAGTAAAGCTAAGCCAACTCAAGTTAACTTAAGAGTTTTCTCGTACTATGTGTATACTACTGGACGATCCATAGTTGTGAGTTTGCCGGTCCATCCGCTATGCTTCGGTTCCTGGGTCACTGTCCGCCTACTATACAATAACATCTAACATCCTTCAGCGGATACTTTACACTTCTCTGCATTCTCCATCATACATGTTCCCTTTATCCATCCCACAAATTATTTTATCCTTACCGGCAACGCCATATTGCTAATACATTTTCTTCAACTTGTTTTCCTTATACTTATATTAAGTACGCTTGGTAGCACCAGTTGATCTCATCATCGCTTCATATTATCTTTCTCGGCGTTATTAATATAATTAGACTTCTTAATACACGTATTATTGTTATTAATATTTATCAAATAAAAACATCATACAGGATGTAATTATGAGCGCGTGCTATAATACATTTTTATCTATTTCAATATTATCTAATTTATCTCTACATATATTCACAGCTTACATATATTTTTCCATAAATTATCTGATAGTTTGTTGATAAAAATTTCCCAATAAAACATTTTTTTTTTTTTTTTATATATCGCTAATATATTTCTCGTCAATTTCGTGCCGACAAGAGTTGTATTTTGTAACGGGAAGTCAAACATACGGGACCGGACAATGATTTATCGATCGTTAAGACCAACACTAAATTTTAACGGGCCAACTTTAAATTTTAGTAAATAAAAATAATTCCCAAGATAAGCTTTAAATGTATTTTTTTTTTATATTTTTAGACAAGAGCCCGTTATGCCGATGATCCCATTGGGGTTAAAGGAGACCAAGGATATTGATTTTCAAGACCCCTTCAAGGTAAGATTCACTATTTATTAATTACTAAAAGAAAACAAGAATAATTACACACTGATAAAAGGATTTGTTTATAGTTAAAAATATTTGTTAATATTTAACAAATCATTTATTAAAGACCACTTTTTAGTCCTTAACAAATATTTCTTAGTATTTAAAAAGATTTATTAAATGAACATCAGATTTATTAAATACAAACAAATCATTTTAAATACTAAGAAATATTTATTTAATACTAAAAAGCGGTCTCTAATAAATGATTTGTTAACTATTAACAAATATTTTTTGATACAAATAAATCCTTCTATCAGTGCAGTATAAAATTTTAAATCAGTCTAGAAAAATTACAGTTTGAAATAACATTTTTCTAAACTCAAACTTTGAATTTTAATATTAATATTTGAGTTCTCGTCCATATTTTAAAATTTATAGGAATTGCCTATAATTTAAAATCTTCATTTATTGTCCAAATTCCCAAGATCTAATCATTTGAATTTTAATTTTCAGAGCTTTCAATGTTAATTTTACAATGTAATTCTTATAAAATCTGCAATAATTACAATCTGAAACTAATTTTAATAATATACTGTAATTTTTCGAGTTTTCTTTTTTTTCCATGTAGCTATTCTAGCGGAGGTACATCTGGATCGTCAATAAAATCCGAACGATGTTTATCATTAAAATTATTTTCCTTGTAAATTTTAGAAAAATCCATTTCTTCATTCCTGGGTCCGATTTCTAAAAATTCTCGCCTAGAAACGACAGGTGCAAATCGGACAATCTTGCTTGATCTTGGTTTGTTGCAAGATTTAGTTGCGTAACTCAGAGGCTTAACGAGAGACGGCAAGGGGGCTAACCGCGGCATGGTTACCACTAAATTCCCTGTTGCGACATTTCTTTTTGCGACACTTGAGTCTGTGGATACTTCACACGGAAGTGATAGTTGGAGGATTTTTCCTTTTATTGTCGCTCGCACGTAGTTTGGTTGGACGTCTATATCTACATACGACGTATCCAAGTATCTAAAAGAAGAAAATTTAGTTTGCTTCCTTATAAGGAAAATCAAGAATTTTTTTAAGTAAAAGCCGTGCAAAAATTTTCTAATATAATTACAGTCAATCTCTAAAAATAACTATTTATGACCTAAAGTGGTTTTGTAACGCATAATCTGATCATATATGGCCAAAGCAAGCTTTATATAAGAATAAAAAAATATATAATGGAAAATTTTTTCACAAAAAAAAATAAATACATACCTGTAAAGAGAAATTTCAAGGACAATATTATCCCGATCATCATCATTGAGCGTGAAACTAACCTTGGCTTGATTAATATTGTAAGCGCGGCCTTCACAATTAAATAACTTCGGAATGTATTTATTTTTGTTCAATTTATTATCTTTTTTCTTGTTTTTCTTCTCGGCTATTTCGATTGTTTTGTTCGCAATAGCAACTCGATCTTCTGGCGTGTGATAACTTTTACTGTTCCAAAATTTGGAATTGTCATCTTGGTCTTGATCTCGATATTCTTCATTATCTTGATCTTGATATTCTCCATTAGCACCTTGAAGGCCGCTCGGAACTTCAGTAATCACCAATTTTTCTCGCTGATTAAAAGAGTCAATTTGCTTTTTTCTAATTTTGCAATAATCCCAGTAGCCTCTAATGACATCTCCTTCAATTTCCGCGTACCTTTGAAGCGCTTTAATCCGATCAGATCGAGTTATTTCTGTCATGTCGAGTTCTTTTAATTGCGGCAGTGTTGCTATTACGTAATCACGGTAACCCAAGTATTCTGTACAAGGATTTCCGGTTAGAAATAGTTCTTTCAAATGTTCATTACACCTAAAAATCCCACAATTCAAACATAAATATCAACACATAATACGTAATACATCATACGCCGTTACAAGATTTTATTTTATTTATTAACTGTTCAGAAATTCATTTATATATATTATATGCAAACATTTGATTCATTTATTATATTTAACTAATTTTTTTTTTTAACTTCATTAATAAATATTCTTTAATCATTAGCAATCCTATATTATCAAAAGAAGAAGAATAGTCAATTTATTATGATAATGATAAATATCAAGGCTGCATTCAAAAATGCTCTATCTTCAGATACATAATTAAGAAATGAGCTTTGTCATATATTTATATATATGAAAATATGAAAAATATATCAAAATGCATGTGGGTACTCAAATGAAAGCTCTTGATGAATGTATCATCGGAATGAGCTTATATATTTAAAAATTTCAATAATTAAGAAATGACCTTGTATCTTGTGAACTATTGACATTTTTGAAGATATAAGCTCATCCTGATGTTACACTCATCAAGACCTTTCATTTGAGTACCCACATCAATTTTTCATATATTTATATATATTATATATATGTATATATGAAAAATATATAAAAATGCATGTAGGTACTCAAATGAAAACTCTTGATAAGTGTAACATCTGGATGAGCTTATATCTTTAAAAACGTCAATATTTAAGAAAGTACAGTGCAATTTAATTAACAAAGGTCATTATTTAATAAAGCAAAATTTTATTCATTTATAGTTTACATAGTAACTGCAAGGTTACTAGTATTTATTAAATCATCTAATGTTAAAAAATTAATTTATTAACAGTTATTAAAGCATATAAAAATTACCGTAATTTTTTGACACCCCTTAAGTCTCCAATGAAATTAACAGTTAAATCTAGTTTAATCAAACTTTCAAGTCCTTCGAGGTTTTCAATAACTTCGATGTTGTTGATAGCCAGATTTAAATACTCGAGTTTTTTTAACATATTTAGATTTTCAATTTTGCTTATTATGTTGTTTTGCATCAAAAGAATTTTGAGGTTGCGCGAAAGTTTATCGATAAGTTCAATTTTTTCAATGTTTTCTTGGTGAAGGGCTATTTCTTCTAAAGTTGAAATCTCACCTTCATTGTGCTCGGAACGTTTTCGAATTAGATCCACAGTTATTCTCACCATTTTAAATTAAATAATTACTTTTAAATTAAACAACTCGAGAAAATCTACGCGTGTAAGGTTATTTTACGAGTGTAAATAGTAAATATTGATTAAGCGCTTGTAGAAGTAACCCATGGTTACGAATTAACTATATTTATATATCTGTATATTTAGTATATTGTATAGAAAAATATTTACAAAAGGTATCTTGTTTGTTTTAGGATTTTATTTTAGAACATTACAGTGAAGATGGTGAAAATTATGAAGAAGCTATTGCTGATCTTATGGAAACAAGACAGGTGATAAATTTTTAAAATTATTTATTAATAAAATTAAAAATATTTCTCAAAATTTAATGATTCATTGTAAAAAATTGTACATTTTAATTACAACAATAATTAAATTAAATTGTTTGATAAAAAAATAAATAAAATTATCAAAAAAAATAAATTTATTATCCTCAAAAAATAATAATAAAAAAAAAAAACATAATATTTTAATATTAATATTCAATTTTTTTAATTTTTAGGCGACAAGAACCCCAACCCGTGACGCAACCGGCATAGCATTACTATTTCGCTACTACAACCAATTATACTTCATCGAAAGACGATTTTTCCCACCGGATCGAAGCCTCGGGATATATTTTGAGTGGTTCGATTCATTGACAGGAGTGCCAAGCTGCCAAAGAACGGTAGCATTCGAAAAGGCCTCGATTTTATTCAACGCGGGGGCTCTGTACACGCAATTAGGAGCAAAGCAGGACAGAAGAAGCACTAAAGGACTCGACCAGGCAGTAGACGCATTTCTACGAGCCGCGGGTACCTTCCGGTACATCCATGAGAACTTTACGAACGCACCGAGCATGGATCTTGGTCCTGACATGCTGGACATGTTGGTGCAGTTGATGCTGGCTCAGGCTCGCGAGTGTCTGTTTGAAAAACTCGAATTGCAGTCACGTGAATCGAGAAACGTTGACATCTGCTTGGACCTTGCTCAAGAAGCTGCTCAAGTAGCTGCTGTCTACAATGACGTCCATGGATTAATATCACGCGAACCTGTTCGTGATTACGTACCTGAATCCTGGGTGTCTTTGGTCCTTGTCAAGCGTGAACATCATTTAGCACTCGCGCATAAACACTGCGCGGCTGGATTGCTTGCCAAGCCTATTGCGGAATTTAGGATGGAAACTAAGCTTACGCTCGAACATATCCAAGAAAGTGACGGGAAAACTCAAATGGATAATGTTATTCCCAAAGATGATAATGAACGAAGAGCTCTAGGTAATTTTATTTTGAGAGTCTTGCTTTTGGTTCAATTTTAGAAGATAAAAGAACTAATTGTTCAAACTGTACAGAGTTTATTGTACAAAAATATGTTATTTTTGATTTAACCAATATTTATATCAGGACTATATAACTAGATATGTCTTCATATAACTTTATATGCCCGTATCAAGCCTGATTTGGTCATGTATGCTCATTAGGGTGTGCCAAAATGTAATTTCCGTGGAGAGAACCTTTAAAAATTGGAATTTTAAGTTCTGCTCTTAACAGGGGCTGTGTTTCGGCATTTCCTGAGATATTTTGAGTATTTTATTTTCATAGAATTTTTTAACAGGAGCTTAGTTTGAGCATTTCCGCTGAAAATTCAAAATTTGGGCGGGTGTCCAATTAAATCTCCTGTTAAAAATTCTATGAACATCAAATAAATCCTCTCACGCTGAAATATCTCAGGAAATGCCTAAACACAGCTGCTGTTAAAAGCAGAACTCAAAACTCCAATTTTAAGAGGTTCTCCATCGAAGTTACATTTTGGCTCACCCTAATGCCCATATAAAATTTTTTGACTGTAGGTAGTGCTTAAAATCTCTAATAGATGGCGCATGATCGCTAAAGCGTCTCTTTACTAGAGAGTTGTTCTGAAGTATAAATAATTTTTGACCCTCTTTAGGGGTTTATCTAACTTGAATTTTAAATCTTATTTAGTACTGAGCAAATTTTATTTAATACTTCATATTAATTGACCAAAATTATAGAAATAATTTAATAATATATTGATTAATGTATTATAATGATATTTAATATATAACTCGATATAGTTATGAATGATGAGCTCAGAAAATTTTTTTTTACGAAGCTTGATTTGATTTAATTTATTAATAAATAGAATATTTTATCAATAGGAAGAGCACATCTACGCGAAAGTTTAGTCCTTCATGAAGAAAGCCAGAGATTACAAAGAATGTGCAGAGAACTTAAGGGCAAACAGGCGTTAGCTAAAGTATTAAAAAGAGCTCATGATGCTACTTTGAAAAATTACAACGACGCGGGAGATGAAGATGATTTACGAGAACTTCTTGACCCGCCACATATAGTTGGTAATACATTTTTATTAAGCTGTTTCTTCAGTAAAACCAAAAACTAACTTACTAAGAACGAAATAAAATATTTCAGCATCAACAAAGTTTCAACTGAGCATCACGCATCCGGATTTCGGTCAGCACGGAGTTGATGATCTTTTCAAATCACTCGGTCCCGTAGCCATATTTTCAGCTAAAAGACACTGGACAGCTCCCCGATCTATTCAACTACAACGTGGACCCGGTGGCGAGGGTTTTGGATTCAGCGTACGAGGAGATGCTCCCGTTATTATTGCTGCTGTTGACCACAATTCGTTGGCAGATGTAAGATTAATTAATTAATGTAATTATGAGTTTCGTAAATTACATTTTAATATTTTATTTTTTGATTCAACAGCTTGGTGGGATGAAGGAAGGTGATTTCATTGTGAACATCGATGACAAAGATGTCAAATGGGCCTCCCATGAACAAGTTGTGCGCTTGATCAAACAATGCGGAGATTCTATTAGTTTAAAACTCGTTACACCTATGGATAGAAATTATTTAAAGGTTATTATTGTTTTATTATTCATTTTAATAATGAAGAAATGAGCTAATTGTTTTTAAGACTAAGAAATTAATGATTATTTTTATTAAGGAAGAAATTTTATGGAAAAATTCAATGGAAACAATTATTTTAATGAAGATTCAATTGTTTCAATTATTTATTTTTATTTTATTATTATAACTAGAAAATCAAACGCGCTTTGCGCGCTTCTGTTAAAATGTTTATTATCGGCAATTTAATTAATCAATATTTTTACAAATTTTACTCATTAATATTTAACCGTTGCCATAGCAACCGTTGCTATGGCAACCATTGTCATAGTAACAGTTGTCATATTAACCGTTGCTATGGTAACCGTTGCCATAGTTACCGTTGCTATAGTAACGACGAAAAGCGACAACAATGAAAACGTCACATCAACTTTTTAATAAAGGATTAAAAAAAAAAAAATCAATTGATTTATTAATAATTTTATAATATCTTGCAAGCAGTTGAATGAATTGTTAAATTTGAATTAAAAATCTGGAGTTATAATTATAAAATCAATAGTAAATTTAAATTTAGGAAGCGATCAGTTCACTGTGCCACTTAGAATATATCGGTATTAATAATCAGGTGATAATTTTATGCTTGCTAATTTCTACGAATAGAAAGTTTATTATTAAATATTCAGATAATTATCTACTGGATATTTAAGGTATTTAATATATCTATATGTACATATATATATTCGACTCGAAGATCGGTGTTTATTGATAAAGATAGATAGTTATTATTCTAAGCCGAATACTCCGTATCCAAATTCTTGAAGAATGACTAATTTTTGATTATTACTTCTTTACCATAATATTTTATCGGTATGAGGTCTCATACCGTCAGAGAAAATTTAGGTGAAATTCACAATTAAAATTCGTTTATCGACAATTATTGTTAGAGAAAGATGTAATATTTTACTCAGTGTAACTTTTTCAATAACTGAAAAAATAATTCAGACAGCCCAGACCAGGACTCGAACCTGGATCTTTTGGTTACGCGCCAAATGCTCTGGTCTGTCTGAATTATTTTTTCAGTTATTGAAAAAGTTACACTGAGTAAAAAATTACATCTTTCTCTAACAATAATTGTCGATAAACGAATTTTAATTGTGAATTTCACCTAAATTTTTTCTGATGGTATGAGACCTCATACCGATAAAATATTATGGTGAAGAAGTAATAATCAAAAATTAGTCATTCTTCAAGAATTTGGATCGGGAGTGTTCGGCTTAGAATAATAACTATCTATCTTTATCTACTGGATAATTTTTATTGAGAATTTTTGTATCTTGATACTATTGACATTTTTTTTTTGGTAAAAAATTGTTTTTTTTTTTTTTAGTATTTATAACTGTATTTTTGAAATCAATTAATTTTTATTATAAGAATAATAATAATATTTTATAGAAACCTGTGAAGACTAGTCATCATGATAAAGGTAGCGTGTCAGCAAGTAGTTCTTCAGGAGTGTCTTCCGGTCAACCAAGTCCAGCTGGATCTGTCACAACAGCTCATGTCACTCGACGTATTCCTTGGAACCCATTTAAAAAATCAACTCAACGAGATAGTAGAGATCTTACATTTGATAACGTTATTCTCAGATGATCTCTGCACCAGATCTTAATATAATTATACAAATACTATAAAACTACTTATTATAACTACTATACTCTCACTGGGCCGTAATTTTGCAAATATTTTTTATTTCATTCTTCAATCTTATACTTTGAATGAAAATAAAAAAAATTTGCATTTAACGGATTATTATTATTCTTGCCACAATGATCCATTATTTAAAACTTTTTTTTTAAGATTAAGAATAGATATATATGTACATAACTTTGAAGATATTTTTATACACTATAAAATGGATCATTGATGGCAATTAAATAATTAATTAAAATTATTAAGCGCTAAATTTTTTATGCCAAATTTTAATCAATGAAAATTCGTTTTTTTTATATTAAATGTATGTTTTGTGTAATTTTTTAAGCTACCGCTGAAATATGCATACAAAGCCATATGTTATATTAATTTACTGTAAACTGTAAGAGTAGAAAAAATTATATAAGTTATATAAGTTGAATTTTACGATAAAGATATTTTAATTTTTAAAAATGTGTAATTAAATAAAAAAAATTGTTTAATATTATTGATAATAATATTTAATGTTTTTATAAATGTGCCAATTTTATTAAGTGAACGATTTCAAAATGATTAAATTTCATACATTTATAAACACTTGAATGCTTTGCAGTTTTTTTTATGACCGCTTTACATTAAAAAATCTATTACGACCTCAAAAATTTTCGATTTTTTAGTTTTTTATAAAAATATGGAAGCAATAAATTGCTGTCATTTTTTAAAGCCGAAATTATTCATTAAATAGTTTAAATTGTCAATGAAAATACATAAATCAGAACAGAAAAATAATTTTCTCACTAAAAATTATTTGTACTATTTTTTATGTAAAGAAAAGAATATTAAATATTATTTTACTTACCGGCAGACGGTAAATTTATGCCATGAGATATTTCTTCTCATTTATTGTGACATTATAATATTTTTAAATGAAATTTTCTAAAAATTTCTTCTTTTAAATATCAGTATCAAAAAACTTATTATAGTGAAGGTATTCTGTACAGTTTAATTTTTATCAAATTAAAAATAAAGTTAGATCAGAATTTTCGAAAGTTAAAAAAAACTGCAAATTAAATTATTTAATAGACAGAAAAAATTGTTTTGATTTGTAACTTAAAAAAGGGCTTTAAAAAAGTGTAAATATTATTAAAAAATTTATGATTGTATAAAATAAATGAAAATGATTATATAAAGAAAGTATTTTTTTTCAATCCTTAAAAATGATGCATTACACAATTTTTGAGATAAAGTAATCAAATATAAAGTTGAAAATACGTAAATTATGAATGATTTTAATACACTGATAGAAGGATTTGTTTATAGTTAAAAATATTTGTTAATATTTAATAAATCATTTATTAGAGACCACTTTTTAGTATTAAACAAATATTTTTTAGTATTTAAAATGATTTGTTTGTATTTAATAAATCTGATATTCATTTATTAAATATTAATAAATCTTTTTAAATACTAAGAAATATTCGTTAAGGACTAAAAAGCGGTCTTTAATAAATAATTTATTAAATATTAACAAATATTTTTAACTATAAACAAATCCTTCTATCGGTGTAAGTATCTTTTTACCGGTGAAAAAAAAAAGGATATATCTCTCAAGATACTGCTTACAGAGGGACGATGCACTTTCTTTACAGTTCGGGTAACTTTGTACCGGTTTTAAGGTCACTGGAGAAAGTTCAGCTGACGTTTTATTCAACAAGAAATGTTGCGAGTTTTTACTGAACAATAAGTACTGACTTTTGCGTGTACAAGTTTGCTGGGACCAAAATACTTTTCACTGAATTGAGATCGTTATTCTAATTCTAAAGTATTAAAATTACTATCTAGTGCTGGAAAATATAATACATATATATAAAATTATTTTTTGACCTTTTTTTTAACCCCATAACTTCAACAGATAATCAAATAAATAAATAGTTTTCTTCTTAAAAAATAGAGAAAATAAAATGAATCATAAAACAATAGTTTCAATAAATTGCAATTTTTTGTCCCGGTAAAAATAATTATTATATCGGATCTTTATTATCAATTTATCTCTGATACATTTGACTTTGTAAAATCTAAAAATTCTTATTGTTATTATCTTTGTTAATTATATCCAATTTTCTCTTCTTGCTCTGGTGAATTTTTCCGACACTCCTTGTCTAATTAAAGTTCTACGCACCGTTATTTTTGATTTATTAATTCATCCATATTAATACACTGACGACTCTAAGAAGTTTTTATTCGTTGGAAAATATTAAATAGGTAAAATATATTTACTCGCAATTAATAAATGATCTATTATTAATTAAGCCTGATCGATTAACTTGATAAATACATATTAACTGTTGAATAAATATTGAGACCCTTTAATAAAGTGATTATTAAAATTATTTTTTGACACTTTTTATTATCATTAGTCGATAATTGCCGTAGACAATATTATTCTATAGAATTTGATTAAATCCGGTAGATAAATAGTTTTCTTTTTAAATGATAGAGAGAAAAAATAAACGAAAAATAATAGTGGCAAAGAATTTAAAAAAAAATATGTTTTAAGAGTTATTGAATGTACTCTTCTTCCAAATTTATTAAATTTTTTCATCAATAGAGGACAATTATACTTAAAAGTAGATTAAAATTTTTTAAATTTGATATCATATACGTCATAAGTAACCGGCAGTTATTAAATATTCAAATTTATGTTTACGGATATCGGCAATCGATTAAAAACTTTATTACTCATAACCTGAGACATTATTTAATTTTTGGGTTCGTTTTTACGGTAATGTTTGAAGATTATATAATTATTTAAATTTATATTTTTATGTAGTTATTATGAAAGATTTTTTTCTGACTAATTTTACTTTGTTAAAGGAGAATAGGTTTACATAGCTAATATTGAAGAATTTATAATAATTTTTTCCAAAGGTACACGGAGAAAAATTAATTATACTACCTACTATACAAAAATAATAACTACTACTATCTAAAATGGTAATAAAATTAATTAGTAACAAAATAATAGGTGCACGGAGAAAAAAATTTTGCTATAGGAACTCTATAGTAGTTAGTTAGTTGTAAAAAGTTCCAGTAGGTTAACGTATTCTTATTCGCTCTGTGCACAACTTCAGCGCCACGGTACGTTTGAACTACAGGGGGCTATTGTAATATATTTTATTATGTATTGAATGGCTGTTAGTAATAATAATATTAAATAATAAATAAAAGAATGCTTTATTAATTAAAGGGAATATTTATAATAAATATTTGTTACCGTAAAGTGTTCTTGTGCACTAAAAAATAAAATGTAAGTATAGTTAATACCGAAAAAGTAGATGAAAATTAATTTAGCAGATATTTAATAATTTTAAAAATTTTTCTAATAAATAAATTACTGGATAAAAAATTGAGAAAAAAAATTGGACATTTAGAAAATTTAATAAATTAAAAATGCAATTTTTAAAAAAAAATTTTTCGGAAAAAATTTTTTTGTTAAATAAAATTAAAAAATGGTCAAGTGACAGCTAACTTTAATATCATAAAAAGTAGCATAGAAGTTAGCACACATAAAGATTGGTTAACGTCAGATTAAAATCAAATAAAAAGAAAATAGAAAAAAATTTTTTAAAAAATTAAAATTATAATAAAACTTGAATAAACGTGAATAAACATTTAATTATTTTTTTTTTATAAATAAATTTTGATTCAACGAAATTATCAAAATCTTTCATTGTTTCAAAATTTTACAAATTAAAAGTGCTGATTGTTTTTGAGTACAAAAAAATAGATTATGTTTGCTAACTAAAATTTACATATTAAAATTCAATAATAAAGCTGGGAAAACTTTTTTATTGATTAAATTTATCATTTTTAATTTTATTTTTTCCTTTGATTTATTTTCCAACTTGCTGTTGGAAATTTATAAAAATGACAAGCACATTTTCTACTTGTATTCTTACAACTTACAACACAACAACTTTTGTGACTCATTTTATGTATTTCTTTTTAAATAAATTTTAAATGATAATTCGCTTGTATATTTAACTAACTCGAAACATAAAAATATCCCCCCTTAGTATCGGATATAGCCACTCATGGCGCTGACGGTAAATAAGTTTTTCCCCCACCATGGCTTCGCACTGAGCGAATAGTAACAATACCGTTTGGCTCCTGCAACTCTACATCGTTGAGCTCTGAGAGCTAAACGTTATTTACCTCTCACAACTCTACAGGATCGTTCTGAGACTATAACAAATTTTTGGAAGTCTGCTTAATAATTTTTTTTACGATTTAGCATTGATAATTTAATAAATAAATGCGGCAGAATGAATTTATATTGCCAACAATAATTGTATATGACAAATAAGAATAGTATTATAATAGAAATAAAATAATAATAGAACTTATATTACAAATAAAAATTATTTGTAAAATAAAAATATGGTCGTCACAAAATTATCTTATTTTTTTAATTATATCAATAAATATTGGACATAAAATCACTACCGTATATGCACAAGAAAAGATAAATAAACGAAAGCAAATTTTATTTTGTGTTAAATGGGGTCTTTTTAATGTATTCCGATAACTTATTACTTATCACAATATATTCGACTAATAAATTAAATTAACAGTCACTGAAAATGAACCTTGAAAAACCATAAATACAAAACTGTTCTAACGAAATTTAATTTCACAAAAAAAAACCTATTTCCTTAAATAAATAAACTGGAAACTTAATTGTCCTCATATATTTTTAATAATATGGATGAGTAACAAAATAATTCTGTTTGTCATTTTAGAAAGTTATGAAATATGTGAGCGCACTCCACTACTGCGCAACGTAGGGCGCTCCCAACTTATGCCGTTTGGCTCTAAGAACAATCCCGTAGAGCTCTGAGAGCTCAACAACATTGAGTTATCAGAACTAAATAACATTATGTTACTGTAACTCTACAACGAATAGTAAACTGTGTATAGTTGTGGTAACTCTACCGTTAGGTTACCAGAACGAAATTTTTTTTTCCGTGTGGTATCATTGACAATTGTAATAGTTACCATTAATAATGGTAACGATTACTATCGAAAATAATAATTGTAATTATTATAAATTATAACTGTTACAATCAAAGATGGTAACTGTAACCATCTCAGATTGTAAAAATTCTGAAAGAAAAAATAATATCAATTTAATTAAATCCTTTATTTACATCCATATTTTAGCTACTGTACATTTTTTTCTTTGAAATATTAAAATATTTTAAATTCCCTTCAAAATTTCTTTTTGAAAATTTGATTTTTTTGATTTAAAATTTCTTTTTTGAAATTTTAATTTTTTTTTTTTAATTTGAATTTTATTGAAAATTTTGATTTTTTTGGAAATTCCAAATTCTTTTTGAAAAATTTGGCGTTGAAAATTGTTTTAGACAAATAAAAATTAATTTTTTTAATATATTAATTTTTTAATATTTTAAATTAATAAATTAATTTTTTTAATATTTTTTACTAGCTTAAGTAGTAGTTATTATTATTACTGATGGTAACTGCAACCATCAGGTTATATTAGGAATTACGATTTTGATAATAGTAGTAACTAATTAAAATAATAACAGTTATTATTACTGATTACCATCATAATAGTAGTAGTTACCATCAGGATGATAAATACTACAGTTCAGATAGTTTACTTAATTATTTAAATAATATTTACTACTATCGAATTCAGTTAATAGATTTTAACATAACTAGATAATAAACTTTCTCCGTGTATGTTAATATTTTGAAAAATGAAAACTGTCATTGCATTATTTAAGATTCTTTTCTGAACTGTAATTTATGTTAAATGCCGATAATAACAGACACGATTGTTAAGTCGTCTCATTATACTGCACATTGTAAATATGTATAAAGAAATAATTTACGTGGGCTGATAAGGTTCTATAACAAATGAATGATCAAAGAGTTGTCATCGTAGTGTAATTAGAATGTTTGGTAAGTATAGAGTAAAGAGAAATAATTACGAACCAAGAAAGATTTACTCTAGAATCGAGCAAAAGTTTTTAAATTAAGAATTTTTTTTTAATAAAATTTATAAAAATTTTTAACTATAACAATTATTTTCGCCCCCATTGCCCCGAACCCCACTGTTAATTTTTACATGAGAAATTTTTGTCGGATTAATTATTGTAGGATTAATTTTGGCAAAAATTAATTATGATGATGACAAATATTTAACTGAGAAATTATGACCTAAAAAATTTTTTCTTGATAAATAAGCGACCGTTACCTATTTTCGTAATATTTAGAAGACATACAAGCTCAAATTTTTTCTTTACAAATTTTTTTTATGTAAAAGCTACTAGTTTCTTAAAAAAAACTCTTCTTTTTCTTTTAATAAGCTAGAACTCTCTAAGAAACTGAATTACTAATTAATATCGAAAAATTTAAATTTAGACAAATTAAAAAAAAAATTACTGATAGAAAACAAATACACCTCATTGTTTGATGGCGCGACTCAGATAAGAGGTACATACATTTAATCTCAATCTGACATTGAAAAATAATACCATCTCTGAACCTCAATAAACGTTCGTATCTTTTCAGTTACTTGCTTCTTTCTATTACATTATAATTGAATAGAAGTATTACCTACATTTTATGTCTCATATGTCGTTACTATTACAATATTAAAGTTATAAAAATAATACTGTTGTAATCGTTAAAATAAAAAAGTGTTGAGTAATTAAATCATTAAAGCATCAATTTAATTAAGAATTTTTTTCTATGAATCTAAGCGACTCGTCAACATATTCAAATTATTAAATTGCTGTCTGCAAATTTCTATACAAAAATTTATGTTACAATAAATTTAAATCAATGTTAACTATAAATTATTAAATTTACTATTATTTCGGCCTTCCCCTTTACAAATAAAATGCCAAATTTTATGAAAGCTTTTTTATTATCATCATATTGATTTTTTTTAGCGACTCAACTTGTGCATTACCTTCTGACCTAATAAACTTCTTTAAAAAAAAAAATAAATTAAATTTTGTATTTATTATTTTCTTTTTTAATTTTTTTTTTCTTAAAAAAAAATAATAAAAAGTAAACGAGTAAATTTTAATCAATGGAATACTACAATTACTATAAAAAGGCGCATGTGAATATAAAAGAACTCGAGCTACCTCTCAGCTCTTCATGTTCTCTTACTAAAAAAATTCAAAAGAAAAACATTTTGTAAATATTTATCAACATTTCTTTTTTTATAAAAAAATCTAAATTTTATTTTTTCATGACTGGCATTAAACTTACAAATTCTTCATTAATTCTTTAATAAAAAAAAAAGTTATGCAATGTTTTGAAGAATTGAATGATTTTAAGCATCAGCAATAATTACAATTTTTTCTCACGAAATTATCACTTAGAGTGTATTTAATGTATTATATAAATTTTAGGCGAGATAAACGCATGAATATTGTGAAGAAATTTTAAAAGTCTAAATGGATTGTGTAACTTATTGGAAAGAGTGAGGACGACTGAGTGAAAGTTGCTATACCAGTTGGTGAACTCGGCAAACGGAATTTGATTCAAACTTCCTTTATTTAAAAATAATTTCTTTATCATTTCACTCGCTTACCTTTTTTATTATGTTTATAAGAAAATTTAATTGATATTGGGTTTTAATTTTAATTATTTATCGAGTTTCTTAGTTATGAAACGACACAACTTATTTCTTAGAATTTAATAACTAGCCGGAATAACTTGTCACAAAAATTGTCAAATTAATATAATTAGATGATTTTAAATAAAGTTAAAAAATTTTTCAACTAAGAAATTGTCCTGAGTTTGAGTAAATTTGTCTTAAACTAAGGATTTTTGATTGTGGTTTAAGAAGGTTCCTATGATAACAATTTACATTAAAAATATATGTTAAAATGTAATAAATACGTTAAAATAATGAATTTTTATGATAAAAAACAATTGTTAAAAATTTTAAACTATATACTAAAGGATCTGTAATAATTTTTTATATTTAAAAAAGACAGTTTTGTACAAAAATTCGTAATAATAATAGTTGAATATATTCACTAAGATAATATAAAAGCTTTTTTTGCCCTCCGGGCGGAAAGTGGCAACTTTCGTCCCGCTGCGCTAAACTAAGTTGCCGCTTTCCGCCTTCGTCGGACAAAAAAATAGTATACACTCCTCGGGAAGTAAATAAGAAAGCCTCAGATCACATGTTTGTTGACCTCGGCTTCGCCTCGGCCAACAATTACATGTGATCTGAGACATTTCTTACTTTACTTCCCTAGGTGTGTAATATACTATTTCTCACCTCCGGGCGGAAAGCGTCAATTTTCCTCCCGCTGCGCTAAACGGAAATGCCGCTTTCCGCCTCCGTCGAGGAGAAAAATAGTACACACACCACGGGCAGTAAATAAGAAAGCCTCAGATCACATTTAATTGTTGTCCGAGGCGAAGCCGAGGTCAATAAACATGTGATCTGAGGCTTTCTTATTTTACTGCCCTAGTTTAACTTTAACCTCAAGTAAATTTATCGAAAAATAATTAACAACCTTTTTTGTCGAGCGTTTAATTTTCTACAAAAATATCCTTTGATTTTATAATAATGTGTTTTTATTTAGCAGTTTTGCTACATTAAAGAATCGTTAAAAAATATCACAGTCAATCATACATTTATATACATATTAACAATAAATAGCTTAAACATCTATGCATAATTTAATATGATCTTTTAATTTTCTTTTAAAACTTATCAAGGATTTTTCATTTTTAACATTTAGTGGCAATTTATTATACCAGTCATATCCTTTGTAAATAATGCTCTTTTCTGCTGTATGTGTTTTTGTAAAATCAATATTTTGCCTGATTGATAACCCGTAAATTATAAATTATTTATAAAATTACAAAGCTTGGGAAAAAATCGCATTAATCAAAAGAAAATATTGAAAATTGCGATGCGGAGTTATCTTATATTAATATTAACAATTAAAAAAAAAAAACTAGTCGATTTTTTTTAACAGTCTAGAAGAAAATTTTCTATGAAAAATAATTTTTCTCTAAAATTAAAACACAAAATATAAAATATAAAATTTATACCAAACCTTGAGAATTAAATTAAATAATTAGTGTAATTATGTGTTATTGTCTTCAGAAGAGTATGTCAGGGATTTTTCTCTTCACTTAATCCATCATTACTGTTCTCAATCATTGTACATTGACAAGAAGACTATTTTTTGATATCTTTTGATACTCTCTTCATAATTTAATGAATCAACCTTCAAAAATCCAAAAAATATCGAAATTTAGATCATAAAATCTCGTACTGACGCAAAGATCTACTGCACATGTGTAGGGACGAATTATATAAGTAGAAAATATAGACAACATTGTATACTGCCGGAGAATGTGATCTCGCGGTAATCTACTGCGCATGCGTAAGTGAACAAATGCACACCATAGCAGTGGTGTGTACCTATAGTACATAGTATACAATATGTTACATATATAGAAGAAGAATATATTTGCAGAGAGTTTCAACTTGGCGGTCTTTTCAGTCGCGCGCAGGGTTACTCACGGGAAAAGTCCTGCGCGCGTTCCACCGCTCATTTTAAATACTTATTAGTGTTGACATCTGTTCTAATGTAAGTCTTTTTGCTTTTTATCTATTTAATATTAAAACATTCACTGTTAAATGTTAATATTAGACTACTGTACTATTATTTGCGGGTTTTTTAACGATAAAAATTAAATATAGCTTTGAAAAGTATGTTTTTACTGGTGACTGTCATTTGAAAGTAGGACACGTCTAATATAATTTTTTTTACCTTCATTAACGATACTTACAATTTTTATTGTTACTAAATGTAGTGTGGAGTGTATGATTTATTTATATTGCTGTTTTATTTGTATTTTAAATTATTTTTACAGAGGAAATATTGTACTGAAAGTGAAAGTGTTATCGTGAAATCACTTTTTTTCTAATTGCTCGTTGCATCGTAAAAATGAAAGCTACTTTCTGAATAAATGTAACAAATTTATTTAGATTTAACAGATTGTTTGTTAGTTTTTCAAGTAGAAGGTAATTATTTACTTTAAATTAATGACTTTTGTTGTTAATTTTAGTATAATAATTTATAATTCTTTTTTAGCACTGAAAATTAATTTTTTTAATTGCTGAAAATTAATTAAACTGTTAATAAATAATTTTTTAACATCGTAGGATTTAATAAATATTTTTTAGCAGTTGATAAATATTTATTAACAGTTAATAAGTAATTTATTAAGTACAATTTATTAAATGTTAATAAATATTTGTTAACTATTAATAAATACTTATTAACTATTAATAAATGTACTTTCTTCCCAAATAAATATTTATTGAATGTAAAAAAATATTTATTAAAATTTAATAAATTAAATAATTGTCTTCAAATAAATTAAAATATTAATAATTAATAAATCCTTCTATAAGTGTTGAATTTAAAGATAAGATTTCGTATAAATGACTAAAAATCTTTAGAGAATCTCAACAAATTTGTTTGTCTTGATCAATTTGATAAAAATCTTCAAGATGTTTTGATTCGAGATATTTTGTAACGTTTTATAATCACTTTGATTACACCTTCACACTTTACAATCTAATAAAAAATAAACACTTGATAAAATTACGTAAAAAATAGCTTATAAAAATCTGTTAAATTATTGTGGCGTAATTAAAAATTTTTATAATTGAAATTATGTCTAATAATGATGATAAATTTTATAAATAAAATAGCTTACAAAAATCTGTTAAATTATTGTGGCGTAATTACAAATTTTTATGATTGAAATTATGTCTAATAATGATGATAAATAATAATAATATTTAAAAATACGAAGCGTAATACGATTTTCCGTGAAAATGAATTCTCAAAATTTTTAATTAACTATTGAGGTTAATAAAAATATTGATTTTTTAAAAAAATATGTTAAATTGGTAAAGTGGGGGCACAGTAATTTGTGCATTGAATAATTGTAAAAAATAAGCATTTTAAAAATACAGCGATACGAGAAGTGAGGCAAGTCCCGTTATACGCTAACCGGCTTCAGTTGAACTTGTAGCATCCTGGAACCAGTCCAGCACATTTGTATTTCCGTGATAATAGATTTGGTAAATCTCAACACTTTAAATATTGTAATTATTTACAAATAATACCTCATCTATTATAATTTGTAGTTTAAAACGTGTCAATTTTGGTAAATTCATTCATATTTCAACATTATGATTTTTAAATTATAAGTATTGCGCAAATTGGCTTAATGATGTGATGAAAAATTCTTAAATAAAAACGCGGAAGTTCGAGAGTAACTCAATAAATAAACTTTTGATAACGTGTTTGTTGTAAATAATAATGTTGAATCTTCGATAAGGTAACAAATTATTTTATCACGTATTTTACACTTTAAAAAAGTGGATCATTTTATTTTTATTCTTTTAATTCTTCTATATGCACCGCAAAAAATTTTTCTTTAAAAAATTTTGTTAAAAATTTTTGTTAAATATTTAATAATTTTATGTGTAAATTTAACATTTATTCTTTTAAATTAACACAAAAAAATGTTAAATATTTAACATAAAAATTTTTAACACAAAATTTTTTGGCGTAAAATTTTTTACTGAATTATAGTTTGTAAAGTTAAAATTTTTAAATTTTATTACACAAATTTTTAATAATTTGATTCCATATGTTCAAAAAAAATAATATATTCTTAATAAATTTAGAACTAAATAAATTTAAAATGATAATTGTGAAAATATTCACTTGTAAAATATTAATAATAAAATTTGAACTATAAAAATTTAATTTTGCAAGTTTGACAAATTTTTTAAAAGTTAAAATTCTTCCGGAATAAAAGATAATTATATTACATCTAAAAATATAATTAAAATAAAAATTTCTCTCGGTGTACAAAAGAATAATGGCTTATTCATCCAAGCATCCAAAGAGAGAAAGTAAAATCAAAACACTTAATCACTAATTGTTAATTGTAATCTCAAAGCATGTGTAGAGTAACACCATAATTTGTACCAAAACGTACAATTTAATCCTCGTACTAAATGTAAATACGGACTAAACAAGTAAAAGTTTTATTGACGTGAAAATAATAGATTGTTATCTCAAATATTAAATGATAAATAAGAGGAAGTGATGTTGCTGGACGATGTTTATAGAAATAAAAAGTGGGGTAATGAAGATATTGGTCAGCGGCATGCTCAGAGACGAACTCAGTTCAGCAAAAGCTGTCTTATGGTCAAAACTTGTAATTTAGTAGCTAAGTGATCGTTGATCATTCAAGTGAGTGGTATTCTGACCGATAGTCTAAGCAATCTATTTTTTCTGCATACATATTACGAAATCCGCAGTTGGCATTGCAAGTGCGTACGGTGTGTATTGCTAAATATAGTGATTAATTTTTTTCTTCCATCCATAAACAGTGATGGTGGATTTTAGTATTTTAACATCGATATAAAATTACAAGTTATTAAATAATTTAAAAATTCAATGAAAAGAATAATTATTCATAATAATAAAAATAAATTCTTTTTCTTATTATTTTAAATTTTATAAATTTTTTGTAATTAGTTTTTACACATCATTTTTTTTTAAATTATGTGTAAACATTTTTCCAATATTTCTAAACTTTAAAGCTTTTAACTTACGAATAAATTAATAATAATAATAATAATGATTTTTAATTAGTAAGTTAAGAAATAATTGCTAATCATTAAACAATTTTATTTCTTAGCTAAAAAAATCAAGATTTTTCTTTCTTGTTAAAAAAAAAGTTTTCTAGATATGGAAAATAAATTTTAAATGAAAATTTGCAAGTTTTTTAGATAAAATTTTTTTCAACAAGAAATTTAACCTCCATGAAAAAAAAATATAAAAAAATATATGTCGAAGTACATAAATAATATATTTTAAATATATTAAAAATCTATAAATATACATAAATTATGTTGAGTAAATATATTTTTAATAACTAACTTTTGGCCGATTTTCATATATATTTCAAATATATTTTAGAAATATTAAAAATATATTTTTTTTATATTTTTAGCTATGTATTTTAAGATATATTTTGAACATATCTAAAATATATTTAAAATATATATGAAAATCGTCCAAAAGTTAGTTATTAAAAATATATTTACTATACATATTTTTTATAGATTTTTAATATATTTAAAATACATTTTTTATTTATTTCGACATATATTTTTTTTTCATGGGAGAATGGGTGAAAAAATTTAATTTTTTTAACCAAGAAATAAAATTATAGTCGAAAATTTTTATTTATTTTATTTTTATTTATTTATTAAATAAATTGCTTATCAATCTTAGCTTACAGCAATGATACCTAGTTAGACTAGTCAAATTGCACATACATTAATAAAGTTTTATCATAATATAAATAACAGAGTCATAAGTAATTAAAAAGGAGATAAAAAGTGGATATATATAGATAGTTAAATAAATAGTAAGTTAATCAGTTCGGGGAAAGAGGATAGTATTTTTAATAATATAGTTGAAAATTTTCAACAAATTAATTTCTTGTCACAACAATGTCCATTTTTTCAAAAGAAATTTTTTTTCTCAGTGCAATATTGAATATAAATATTTGTAAATTTTAAAAAATTAAAAAAATTAGTATAAAAATCACAACGAATCTCAATAAAAAATTATTATTAATAAAAAAATTAATTGATATTATAATTCTTTATTAACCTTGAGTTTTCGGAAAGAGCTAAAATTGCCAAGTATAACTAAACTTGTATATTTATAAATTCACCTTGATTTGCACAAGCCATAAAAGTCGTAAATTATTATCTGCTATTAAAAATTTTAAATCAATATTCGGTCAGTAAAAAAACAATAACTATTTAATTTTTAAATGTAAAATTACCTAAAAAAGTAAAGTAGAAAGTTGAGTCGAAAATATAAATAAAAATAATAATAACACTCTACTAAAGCATAAGCATTCGCAAAGCATAAACTTTCGTTTAGACTTCTCGAGGCCATGGCCAAATTATTTTGAAATAAATAATTAGCATCGTCACTCACCTCGCTACCTCTAATAAATATAATACAAGTTGTCCGTATCCAAGAAAGAGGATATAATTATGCCGTAAATTATCGAGCTGACATATATCCGACTAGAAATTTTAATGTAAGACCTATTGGGCCCCCACATGGGGGGTGTCACGCAAAGTCCTATGCGGCCCTCATTGGGCAATCCCTTTTAGATCCCAAGGGGGGGATCCCTATCAGAACCCAATCTAAATTTTGAAAGAAAAAATATTATGATTTTCGAAAAGATTAAAAATAATTTCGTTGGGTTATCCCTCTTAGATCCCACACAGATCTCACTGGGGAAAATTTAGAAATTGTATTTTTTTTTACGTTGGGATTTCCCATTTAGATCCCATACAGGGCCCTATTGGGAAAAACTGAATAAAAATTTTTATTTTTATGTTGGGATTGCCCGATTGGGGGCTAATTAGGCCCTTATAGGGATTTCCCAATTGGGCGTGCCTCTTCGGGACCCAATCAGGTCCAGATTTATACGCTGGGTAATTCCAAAGTAATTTCTAGTCGGGTAACTCAAAACTCTATTTCAGTAATATTACGCAAAGCCCAATTATTTGAATAGTTTTGAATCATAATATTTCATTATCAACCACTAATTATTTTCCAAGCAGCTTTGGCCTCTGAATATTTTATTAAAAACATTTGATCACTTTCCTTTTTGTGTGACATAAAGTACTTTCTACAACTTATTCAATCGTGGACATTGGTCTTACCATACTAAACATACATAATAAAAGAACAGATAATATAACGTAGTATCAACTTGGAGATTCCAAGACACAACTTTGGAAGTGCGCGTCTTGTTGTATAGGTACATAATATAATAATAAGAATAGTAATCACTTTCTGGGCCAAAAGACTTCACCAAGTTAACAATTGTTGGACCTCTATCGGTGTGATATAATAAAGTGTGCTTAGATATTCGGGCTGCGTATCTTTGTAACAGATCCGTCGTGCTTAACATTACAACTAGTTCGCTAACAATTACTATAACGTCATAATCTATATTGTTAAGAGAATAAGAAAATTTTATAACGGGTTTTAATGGTTAAATTTGATACCTTGTGAACTATTAACATTTTTAAAGATATACGCTCATCCCGATGTTATACTCATCAAGACCTTTCATTTGAGTACTCACATCAATTTTTCATATATTTATATATATATGTATATATGAAAGATATATAAAAATGCATGTGGGTACTCAAATGAAAGCTCTTGATTAGTGTAATATCGGGATGAGCTTATATCTTTAAAAATATCAATATTGATGTCAATACTTAACATAATTGAGAAATGACCTTTTATCTCGTGAACTATGGACATTTTTAAATATATTAGCTCATCCCGATGTTACACTCATCAAGACCTTTCATTTAAGTACCCACATGCATTTTGATATATTTTTCATATATACATATATATAATATATATAAATATATGAAAAATTGATGTGGGTACTCAAATGAAAGCTCTTGATGAGTGTAACATCGGGATGAGCTTATATTTTAAAAAATGTCAATATTTAAAAAAGTACAGTGCAATTTAACAAAAGTAATTATTTAATAAAGCAAAATTTTATATATTTATAGTTCACAAGTCACATGGTGACTGCAAGGTTTCTATTCAATAATAATGTATATTACATTATAATCATCGCTTTATCTGTATTTATTATTTAAAAGAATGACAAGTCGTGTTTATTTTGTAAATTATGATGTTAATATTTATGCGATTTGTAAGCGACGTTGTTTAAATATTCATTTGACATTGAACATTGATTTTTTAAAAATGAATTCATTTCACACCGTAGTTATTGCAAAGTTAAAAGCTAAGAGTTATTGCGGAAATTCATTGATAAAAAGATTAAGGAAAAAATGAGGCGGCCAAAAAAAATTTTTTAAGCGGAAAATGAATGATTTTTTTAAATGTTATTGTTATTATTATTACTTTCAGATAAAAAATGGGTATGGGCAATGAATTCGATTACAAATGTGGTCTCAGCGAAGATCTACAAACAGTTGCCTTCGAAGAATTGCGTGAAGATGAAAATGTAAGAAGCCAGGCGCTGGAGCAATTCCGATCCTGGATACTGAAGCACCCTTCAATAAAACGCTGTCGTACTGATCCTATATTTTTGCTCCGATTTTTGAGAACCAAGAAATTCAGTTTACCCATGGCACAAGAAATGCTGGAACGGTACTTAACAATCAGACAACTGTACTCCGACTGGTTCCAAAATCTGGACATAAATGACCCTGACATGGAAGCTATTATTGACAACGGATATATCGTACCGTTGTTAGAGAAAGATGAACAGGGAAGACAAGTCATTCTTACTTGTGCTGGTAAGTTTTGTTTGTTTTACACTGAGAAGCTAAAAAAATACGAGTTATGTAATAAATATTAATGACTTTTTTTTTAGTCTCTATTTAACACTTCTTTGCTCTGAGTTACATTATTATTATTATTTTTGAAGGCCACGAATCATTTTTTTAAATTAAACTTGTTTTTTTTTTTTTTTTTTTTAATAATATAAATTTTTAGTTATTAAAAAAAAATTAACTTTTGCATTTTCTTAAAAAATAACATAAAAAAATAACATTATTTCTTTTATATTATTTTTATAAAAATTATCAGCTTTTTTTTTTTTTAATATTTTCAATTCAAATTTAAATAAAATCATAAAAATACTTGTTATATATATAATAAAGTGTAAGGTAGGCGATAAAAGGAAGAAATAATTAAAGAAATTCATGAATTGATAATGTGATAAAGCAAAATATTAAAAAAGAAACAAGAGTTTAAATTAAAAATAAGAAAGTATTTTATAAATAAATCAAAAACTTGTTAAACAGTCACGTTCTATTGATTAATTATTATTATTATTATTAATATAAAAAAAAAGAATGTTTTACTGAAAACAATTATCAAAACGTGTTAAATCTAACATTATCACTGAACGTGATTTACTTGAAAAAAAAGAGCAAAGTTTAATCACTTTTAAATTGTAAATTGTTTTCAAATGAATCTGATGTGTGATTAATTAATCAATAAATAAAATCACAGGTCGATTTGATCCATACAAGTACACGTCCGCGCAAATGGTCCGAGCGCACAGCTTGGTATCCGAAGTATTGATGGACGATGAAGAGAATCAAATCCGCGGTTACACCCATGTAAATGACGAGTCTGGGCTAACCATGGGCCACGTTAGCGCTTTTTCGCTCACCGACATTCGGAACTTGCTCAGATGGATTCAAAGCAGCACACCGATGCGACATAAGCAGACGCATTTCACTAATATCCCGAATTACGCCACTAAAGTTATTGACTTTGCACTCTCGCTTCTTAATGACAAGCTCAGAGCGAGAATTATGGTAAGGGTTATCACATACTTTCTTCTTCAAAGGTGATTTTGTGTGTTAGATCTTTTTTTAACCCTTTACAAACTTTAAAAATTAAAATACCAAGTTAAAGCTCGTGTTTTCCTCAATTGAAGGGAAATATCCTAAAAATTGAAGCTTAAAAAATCAAAATTTTTCTCACTGTGAAAAAAACTCACTTTCTTGTTGAAAAAAAAAATTATTTTGAATTAGAAAAAAAAAATTTTAAGTAGACAGCTTGCGAATTTTCATCAAAAATTATTTTTTCCCAAATCTAGAAAACTTTTCTTTAACAAGAAAGTTACTCTGAGAAAAATTTTGATTTCTTCAGCTAAGAAATAAAATTGTTTTAAATTTTCAACAAATTATTTATTTATTACAAAATTGCTTATTTTTTTCAAAAGAAATTTTTCTCCGTGCATTTAACAATTTTAAAAGTAAATGCAAGTATTAATTAATGAAAAAATATTTTATTTATAACATTTGTAATGAATATCAATTTTATTTTCACTTGGGAAGCATTAATTTGTTATTTAATCGAGATATTATGTGCAATATTCGCACGAATAGATCATTTAATTATAAATAACGAAGTCATGATTATTAATTTAATAAAAATTAATTCATTTCTGATTCCATGTTAATGTTTGATTTTTTTTTTCTTCACTATTAGGTTCATACAAGTATAGAAGATTTAAAGGAAGCAATAAATCCTAAAATTCTACCTAAAGAATATGGTGGTAGTGTCCCACTTGCTGATATGATCGGTAATTATTAATTATTAATTAGTACTATTAATTATTAATTATTTATTCATGTATATTTTATAATTTTATGTCTCATTGTTGATAATTAAATCTATGAAAATAATTTTTTAATTTTTAGCTGTGTTCAAAAAAAAATTGCGTGAAAAACGTGACGAGATAAAAGCCCTTGATGATATGTACATAGAAGTTTCACCAAAAGACACGTGTTCATCAGTTTCAGACGGTCTTTGTGGTATATCCGGTTCGTTCCGAAAACTCGAGGTTGATTAACTTAATAATTGGAATTTTTATAAATTTACGTTCATTTATCAGTGATAGTTTTTTTTTATTAATTGTTAAGGATTGTTGTGTTTTTTATATTAATTTTTTAACCGATTAACTTTTACAGATTTATATTGATAAATAGTATTTTTAATCAGCATATAGTTTAAAACTGTTGCGTTGGTGGTGTCAGTTACCAAGATGACGATAAATAAATAAAATCACAATGATGATTTTTTTTATTTTTTATAATAGTGTTATTATGTAACCGATAGCTTAATAATTGTTTAAAATTTTTTTCAAAGAATTTTAATGTTTTATTTGAACACGAATTTTATTTTAAGAATGTGATAATTAGTTATTTCATTCAATTTTTTTGTTATTAATTTTGATTGATGACCGTAAAGATAAAAAGTCCTTTTATTTATAAAATATCTCATAGTTTCATTGTTAATTTAAGTATATATTTTTAAAATATAATGTTTATATGTGTAAGAAAATATAAAATTATGAATTTATAAATTTTATCACTCGTCTTTCTTATTTTGGCAGTTATCACCTTTGTATAAAAAATATCTAATCTAATCTAATCTAATTATAAATTCATTCTAGACAATTGAAATTCTTATGTAATAAAATAGGTATTATACAAATAAAAAGTGGGGTGATGGAGATATTGGTCAGTGGTATGCTCAAAAACGAACTCAGTTAAGTAAAAGTCTTATTATAAATTTTAGTTTTAAAAGCTAAGTGTTCGATAATTGATCTTTGATAATTGATGTCCGATATTCTAATAAATAGCAACTACATATTTTTTTCTGAATTATATTGCAAGTTTACGGATTTACGGTTAGTATTTTTCCATATAGTAATTATTAATTAATATTATTGGAGGTTTATCAATTATACACTGATAAAAAAATTAACTTGACTCAAGAGCCAAAATCTTGAACCAAGAATACCATTTATAAAATGATTTTCTTGATTATTATTCCTCTAATCAGGTCTAAATTTTTCTTTAATTAATTTAAATCAGGATGTTGTAGACCAAGATGATGTTATGTTTTTTATTTCATTTATTTTAAAATGCGACGTTTCGTCAGTTTTATTCTAACACTAGCAGATCGCCCCGGCTTCGCACGGGTATTTAACAAAAATGTTTAAATTAATTATGATTAAATATACGATAAAAAAATTTTTTAAATCGGTTCAGTAGATTTGGAGACTATTCAATGTAAACAAACAAACTATTAAATTTTTCCTCTTTATAATATTTGTATAGATTATATTTAATTTAATTTTTTTATTTTAAAATTAATGGTTTTAAGTTTTGATATTACGGCGAAAATATTAGGCTTGGAAAAGAAAGTAAGAGTGTGTGAATATTCGAACTAATTTGAACATTCGATTCGAATTTTGCTATTCAATTCGGACACTATTCGCACAGCCGTAATATAATAATCATGACAAATGAATTCTTTGAATGTTTTAAAGCCTAATACATCCTAATTCGCTCAAAATACGGACACAGAAGGATTAAACGTTGAAAATTATAAATGATCTTTTTAAGAGTTTTAAAACCTGATTCACACTAATTCGCCTAAATTCGCTCAAAATCAGGCACGAAAGGATCTTACGTTGGAAATTATAAATGAACTTTTTGAGAGTTTAAAACCTGATTCATACTAATTCGACGTAATTCGCGCAAATTCAGGGACACAGACGAAAAGATCGGATTCATGCTAACCCGCTTGGAAAAGGTTTATATGTTTCAAAATATATGATTAAATATATTGATATTATAATGTGATATCGCGTGCCAAAAGGTAAAAGGGCGCATAGCAAAGTATGCGCCCTTTTGGCTTTGCAAAGCTAAAAGGGCGCATAATTTTTTTTTTTTATCACCAATTGACTGGTTGACATATTCTTCGCCTAAAAATGAAGCATCGATTTCCTAAAGCTAAAAGGGCGTATGTCTCTTATTATGCGCCCTTTTAGCTTTAGGAATTTGAAAATTTTATGACCTAAAGCTAAAAGGGCCTATAAATTTTTTTTCTAAATATTTCATAAAAATGCTTATTTTTAGCCTAAAAATTAAAAAAAAAAACGGTAGAGTCGCACAAGAGAGAGGCATATTATAACTAAACATACACTCTTTTAAAATTACAATTAAAAATATTTTCAAAAAATTGCTAAATATGCATGATTGTAGTAATTTATTTTTTATTTGAAAATTATTTCAATCTCATTAGTTTTCGATTAATTTATTTATCTATTGCTTGTATAAAAATAGTTCAAAATTATTATTTTTTCAATATTGTTTAAGTACTTAACAGCCGATCTCCTCTTTTTTTCGCGTCGCACTCACTGTAAGAAACGGTATTATCCTTGTTGCACTCATAATTATAAAACTATTGCAGTTTTATGTTTTTCTTTTAAACAAATGAGAATTTCGAAAAAAACGCTCTGCTATAAAATAGGTAATTAAAAAATCTATTACGTAGCAGAGTGTTTTTTTTTTCAAAATTCTTTGTCTGAGAGAGAAATATAAAGTTACAATCGTATCGGGACCGGTAGTTAAAAAATTTTTTTTTAATCATTAAATTTTTTAATTTCATGTCTTGTGAAGCTATTTATCAAAATTTTATATAAAAACATAAATTTTTTTTATGCGCCCTTTTAGCTTTAGGCACTACTTTTCTAAAAGCTAAAAGGGAGCATGTCTTGAGTTACGCCCTTTTAGCTTCAGGATGCTCGAATTTTTTTTTTTACATATCTTTGTGTTTCGAGTGATTTTAAGAAGAATGGCAAAAAAAAATTTTTTATGCGCCCTTTTAGCATGGATCCCTACTAACCTGGAGCTATGCGCCCTTTTTGCATTAGTCACGCGATATATGGAACGATATATAAAATCATATCTATAATTTTGCCACAATAATATAAAAAAATATATTGTAAATAAATATATCATTCTCATGTATAAACCATATATTCATCAATATATTTGCTTCATGTATGCACGATCCATACGTGTATCGGTACAACTTCTTATATATTGATACCTTATACTTAAAATAATGTATGGATAAATATATGGTGTCACATATATTCTTCATATATTATACATGATATATTATATATGGTATTTATGTATTCGGTAATATAGCAATTGATATATACTAAACGATATATGGATCACCATATATTAATGAATATATTATTTAAAATTCATGGTTCCATATATAGAATAAAGTTATACTTTTCAATATAGACAATTTTGCCGCCATATATTCATCACTTATTTGCAATATATTGTATAATATATTTTTAACGATATAAAGTATTTTCATGCGGGAATTCATTGTAATTTGTCCAAATTCAGGGACACAGACGAAGAGATCTGATTCATGCTAACTCGCCGTAATTCGCGCAAATGAAGTTATAATGAAGTTATTACGTCGATATGTATCAGTTTATTAGAGAGAAATATAATTCAATAATTACAAATTGCAGATTAAATATGGGCGTGGACAATAAAATAGACTACAAATGTACCCTCAGCAAAGAAACCCAAGCAATTGCCTTGGAAGAATTACGAGAAGATGAAAACATGAGAAATCAAGCGTTGGAGCAATTCCGAGCCTGGATACTGAAGCACCCTTCAATAAAACACTGTCGTACTGATCCTGAATTTTTGCTCCGATTTTTAAGAACCAATAAGTTTAGTTTGCTCATGGCACAAGACATGCTGAAGCGTTACTTACAAGCCAGACAATTATCTTCCGATTGGTTCCAAAATTTGGACATCGATGATCCTGCTGTTGAAGCAATTATTGACAGCGGTTATATCTTCCCGTTGCCTGAAAAGGATCAGCACGGAAGACGAGTCATTATGTCGTGTATTGGTAAGCTTCATTGATATTTCATGCACTAAAAAAAAACCACGATGGATTTTACTGAAAAACAAATGATTTATCAGGTCAATTTGATCCAAATAAATATACCGGTTCGCAAATGATGAGAGCTCAGACTTTAGCGTTTGAAGCAGTTATTGGCGATGAAGAGAATCAAGTGCGTGGTTACACATATGTGTATGACTTTTCTGGGTTGACTATGAGCCATTTGAGCTTATTGTCAGTAATGGAGATTCGAAAACTGGTTAGTTGGATTCAAAATGGGATTCCGATGCAGCAGAAAATGGCGCATTTATTTAATGTTCCGAAGAACGCCACTAAAATTATCGACTTTTCTATGTCACTTCTTAATGATAAATTCAAGGACAGTATTGCGGTAAAGATTATTTTTATAAATGACAAAATTACGCGTAAAACAATTTTTTTATACGACCTGACTTGATTATAAAGCTATAAATAAAAATTAAAAAATAAATTAGTACAAATTTTCAAGTTTTTATTTGTCTAGCAATGTTTATATAAATTAACTAATGCCTAGCAATGTTTATAACAATTTAATAATTGTCTTATTAAGGAAAAATTAGTTTGATAGTTGATTAAACTAAAATCCAAAGTGAGATAAGTTCTTTAAGAAAGTCAAAAAAAATTAGTTTTTTTTTTTTCAGTTTAAATAGTTTTTTAACATCTAATAATACATTGTAGGTTCTTACAATTTACAACAATAATATAAAATTTATATAATAGTATGACTAGCTAGTTGATATCGAATTTTCAGGGAAAAAATTTTTAACAAAAAATCCTATCAAAAAAAAATATTTTTATTATATACTTTAATACCTTATAATTAACTCTCTTCAAACAAGAAGATTCTGCGACTTTGCGCCCTCCGTCGGAGATTTTCAGCACTATCTTTTATCGAAAAATTATATATGTCCAAATTTTACCATATCAAGCCTAATATGGCCATCTTAAGTCATAATTGAATATATCAGGCCATATAAAAAATTTTTTATTGAATATAATCTTAATTTTATTAAAAATCATCTCTTGACTGATATTTTATTTTTTATAATTAATAGGTTTATAAAAATATGGAAAAGTTAAAGAAAGTTATCGATCCTAAAATTCTGCCCAAAGAATACGGTGGTGATGTACCAATTGCTGACATGATTGGTACGTATCTATTTATTTTTTTTAATTGCGAAAAACTTAGAAGAATAATATATAAGTTTCTTATTTTTTAGTTGCATTTAAGGAAAAATTGCGTGAAAAACGTGAAGAGTTAAAAGCCCTTGATGATATGCACATTGAAATATCTCCAGAAGAACGCAAATCTTTACTGACAGACATTTCCGAAGGTGTTTCTGGCTCATTCCGCAAACTTGAAGATGAATAAAATATTCATTAAAAAAAAAACCCATTCAAAAAAACATTTTTGATATAAGTAAAATTGTATGTGTCGATTTGTATATGTATTAAGTCAATTAATAAATATTAATTTGCAACAAATGAGAAATTGTATTAAAATTATTTTCCAAATTAAATTTATTAAAAGGTATACATTAATTTAATTTTTTAATTATCCGTCAAACTCAAACACTTTTGTATCTATTTATATCACACTGACCAATTATTGTCAATAATTGATATTTTCTTTTCAAAAGAAATAATTCAGTGAACTGAGTTACAAACACAGGTGTTTAAATTTAGACTTCTGACTGCAAAATTTGCTGATTAAAAAAAAGTTTTTTAATTTGTAACAGTTGATACAAGATGGTTGTACAAAGCGAAATAAATTACAAGTGTAGTCTCAGTAAAGAAACGCAGAAAATTGCCTTGGAGGAATTGCGCGAAGATGAGAACATAAGAAACCAGTCATTGGAGCAATTTCGAGACTGGATACTGAAGCACCCTTTTATAAAACGGTGTCGGACTGATCCTGGATTTTTGCTCCGATTTTTGAGAACCAAGAAGTTTAGTTTGCCCATAGCACAAGCCATGCTGGAACGCTACTTACACGCCAGACAATTGTCCTCCGAATGGTTTCAAAATTTAGATATCAACGATCCTGTTATAGAAGCGATTATTGACTGCGGATATATTGTTCCGTTGCTCGAAAGGGACCAGTATGGAAGAACAGTCGTTTTGACGCGTAGTGGTAAAGTTTATTTTTGTTTTGATGTATTTAGGTGTATTTTAATGATAAACAATCAAAATTATCAGCTCAAATTGATCCACACAAATACACGAGTTATCAGATGGTAAGAGTCAATACTTTGGCATTTGAAGCATTGATATCCGATGAAGAGAATCAAGTACGAGGTTACACGTATATATACGACGATGCTGGAATAACTATGAGCCACGTAAGCTTGTTATCATTCACAGAAATTCGAAACGTACTTAGCTGGGTCCAAAATGGGATTCCGATGCGACACAAAATGTCAATCCTGGTCAATGTTCCGAATTACGCCACTAAAGTTATTGAATTTTGCGTGTCGCTTTTTACTAACAAACATCGAGAGAGAATCACGGTAAGATTTATTTTTACAAGGCTAAATTTAATACGTTAGTCTTTGTTCTTTTCATTCAATTGCACTGTAAAAAATTTTTTGTCATTGTGTAGAGTGTAAAAATTTGGGTCTAGAATATTAAACTCTACACGGAAAAAAGCAAACTGGAATAATTGCAGTATAAAATATAAAATCGATCCCGTCGTAGTCAAAACTAGAAAAATTACAGTTTGAAATAACATTTTTCTAAATTCAATTTTTGAATTTAATTTTTAGAGCTTTCAATGTAAATATTACACTCTACAATGTAATTCTTATAAAATCTGTAATAACTATAATCTGAAATTGTAATTTTTCCAGTTTTTATCACGAAGCGCTACGTTACATCATATACTGTAATTTTTTGAGTTTTCTTTATGTTGAATTGAACATTCTCATGTGTTGATTTAACACACTACACTGAAAAAAAAACTTTTGTTGAATTAACAATTTCTTGGTTCAAGAAATTCGATGACGATAAAATATTCTATTATTATTAATTATTAATTTCTGAAGAAAAGAGTATCAATATTTATCTTTCGGTAATAGATAAACAAGAGAATAGCTTTGTTTAAATTAAGTAAAAATTATTTCAATCAATTTAATAAGTTGTTGAGCTAAGAATATATGTTCTTGAAAATTTTCAAAAACATGAATTCTTGTATCAAGAGAATTTTCTTAATAAAAGTATTTTTTTTTCTCAGTGTAGAATGTGAAATTCTACACACAAATTTTTACACTTTACACAATGACGAAAAATTTTTTACTGTGTGCTAGATTTGTACAGATGTAGAGGAATTGAAAAAAAAATTCGATCCCAAAATTCTGCCCAAAGAATACGGTGGTGATGTACCACTTGCTGATATGATTGGTACGTATCTATTTATTTTTTTTAATTGCGAAAAACTTAGAAGAATAATATATAAGTTTCTTATTTTTTAGCTGCATTTAAGAAAAAATTGCGTGAAAAACGTGAAGAGTTAATAGCTCTTGATGATATGTACATAGAAGTGTCACAAAAAAACGCGTCTTCACTTACGGATATTTTTGGTAGTGTTTCTGGCTCATTCCGAAAACTTGAAGTTGATTAAAATATTAATTAACTATATATTGAATGTTATTAAGTAAAAAATCTGTTAAAAATTACAAGTGTATATTTAATGAAAAATAAATTAAAAAATTTATACAAATTTTCTTCCCCATCCTGTTTATTATGTAAAGAACTTACTGAAAAATTTTGTTTCGATGTCAGTACGTCAATTTGTATACACTGATAGAAGGATTTATTTGTATAAAAAAATATTTGTTAATAGTTAACAAATAATTTATTAGAGACGACTTTTTAGCATTAAACAAATATTTGTTAGTATTTAAAATAATTTGTTTGTATTTAATAAATCTGATATTCATTTATTAAATATTAATAAATCTTTTTAAATACTAAGAAATATTTGTTAAGGACTAAAAAGTCGTCTCTAATAAATGATTTGTTAAATATTAACAAATATTTTTAACTATAAACAAATCCTTCTATCAGTGTACTTATTAAATCAATTAATAAACAAATCTGTAATAAATTGGAAATTGTATCAGCTGTATCAAAATTACTTCTCGAATTAAATGTACCGACTGTATACATTAATAACAAGTTTGAATGTTCACCGTGATCGAAAGATTATTATCATAATTTATAATCATAGTCATCAAGACATTTCGGATACTTGCGAATGTTAACGTCCTTCTTCATTACTTCCAATCCATTAATTGTATTTTATATTTATTACTTCCAATTCTTTCATTGTTATCAACCGCTATTACTTTCAGCGCCTTAGTTATCTCCTTACTATCGTTAATGTCTAATGTTATATTGTAAAAAATGGTCGTTGAATTTTTTTGGATTGAGCATAACTTTATCAACATTAATCAGTTGATATTTCATGAAAATGTTTGTCAAATAAAGTGCGCAGAAAACATATGATTTCTTTTTACCGCAACATTTTGTTGTTAAATACTGTGTACAGCAAAGAAAGTGTTTTCGCTAAACGTAATCCGAACAAAAACAGTTTCACTGTAAAAAAGTCGCACCAAGTCCACGTTCATAAGACTATTAGGAAAAAAAATTTTTTTTTTCTTTACAAAAAGATACAAAATAAAAAAATTAAAAAATCCGAGTAACCGATATGATTGTTTATGATTTTCGGAAATTAAAAAAAATTTTATTGTAAATTTAAAAATTAAAAAAAAAATTTTAGAACGTATTTAGTGTGCGCGGTTGCAAAATATTTTACTTTTAATGAAATTCGTAAAATCTATTTACTAGCACTTTAAAAAAATCGAAATACACACTGACGCACACCAAGTACGTTCTAAAATTTTTTTAATTTTTAAATTTACAAAAAATTTTTAATTTCCGAAAATCATAAACAATCATATCGGTTACTCGGATTTTTAATTTTTATTTTGTATCTTTGTAAAGAAAAAATTTTTTTTCCTAATAGTCTTATGAACGTGGACTCGGTGCGACTTTACAGTGAAACTGTTTTGTTCAGATTTTAGTATTTTTGTAATTATAATGAAAATTTACAATTGATAACAACTTAAATCTCGTGTTGACTGCATTTTTTACTGCAAACTATCCCCTTAAAGCTACAGTTTATGTAGATGTAATTCCAGTGCACCCTGGCGGCCATAGATGCAAGCTATGAATCACTTTTTACTGTAGATGCGTGTCTATAGGAAGGATTACTACACATTTTTATTTTATCTAGTCTGTGGCGCTGATATTCCCCATCGAAAAAAAAGTCAGGATCGAAATTTCTGGGCTTACTATAGTTTGTGCTGATAAAATTTAATAATTTTAAGTGAATTAAGTGTTATAATTGATTATAATTAATTAATATCAGTAAAATAAAGTATAAATTACTTTTATAATATATTATTTTGGAAAAAGGAGAACCATATAATTAAATAAAATTTTGCAACCTCGAAATACCGTTCTGCTCACAGTAAACACAGTCGGTAGTCTGGCGCTCCGTTTACAACGGATTTGAACGGAACTTGGCGCCAGATTCTACCGAATCTGTGGATTTTATGAAGATATTAAGAAGTGGGGTACTGCATAATGATAACGGACGAAACCAGCTTGATAAAAGCTGCTTTGTGATCGAATCTTTAAATTTAGTCGCAAACTGGACGTTCATCATCAAGGTAATGTGTTTTAACTAATAATCTGACTACTAATTATTTTTCTCCCGTATCACTTGTGTGTTACTTAATAAATTAATTATTTTTTTATCGACTTTAAGATGTTTGATCAATTTATTTAATAATCTGCATGCGTATACTGATAAAAGAATTTTTTAACTGATAAATTTGTTTGCTTGGAAACAATTTATTTATTGATTAAATACAATCAATTGTTCGACGTCCATAAATAAATCGTACTATATAATTTTATAAAAAAGATACAGGACTCTAATAATATTCACTGCAAAAAAAAAATATTTTTTACTAATAATAAATTGGGTTAACTAAATAAATAATTTATCAACTTTTAATAAATATTCCCTACATAATAAATATAGTGTTAAGTAATCATTTATCAACGCTTATTAAAGCTTACAAATTCAATATTAAATAATTCTTCTATCAATGTACAATTTTTGGCTAAATGTACATAATAAAATTAAAAAGTAAGATAACATTAATGTCAAAGGTGAACCTAAAATAAAAAAACATCTAAAAGAGTAAAAGACATTAATAATAATCATAATTCGTAAACACAGTTGCTTAAATATTAACTTGACATTGGAAAATTTTTTTAAATAATTTATCTTAGCCACAATATTTAGATTCTTATCGTTTACATTTATTGCGAAAATGTAAATTGAAATGACCCAAATTCGAGACACTATGACGCAAAAAAGATTGCAATGATATTTAAATTATCCTTTACAGATTTTTGCTGATCATCAGTTAATCAACGCTGTTGACATGTAAAGTTAATGGAACAGTTTTAAATAATTTTTTAATTACAAATTGCAGATTGAACATGGTCGTGGACAATAAAATAGAATACAAATGTACCCTCAGCAAAGAAACACAAGCAATTGCCTTGGCGGAATTACGGGAAGATGAAAACATGAGAAACCAAGCGTTGGAGCAATTCCGAGCCTGGATACTAAAGCACCCTTCAATAAAACGTTGTCGGACTGATTCTTTATTTCTGCTCCGATTCTTGAGAACCAAAAAGTTCAGTTTGCCCATGGCGCAAGACATGCTAGTACGTTATTTGCAAGCCAAACAATTGTATCCCGAATGGTTTCAAAATTTGGACTTCGATGATCCTGTTATGCAAGAAATTATTGACAGCGGATTTGTCGTTCCGTCGTTGGAAAAAGATAAGCATGGAAGACAAGTTATTTTTAGTTTTTATAGTAAGTTTTATTGCCTCTAAACCTAAAATAATTTTTATAATTTAGAGAATCAGAAAAAATTTGACCTAAATTTGAACTTTTTCTTAACTTTACATTTTTTTTTTTTTTTTTGGTGATCGTCAACTTTTTATAAAAATTTTTTGGAAAAATTTTACATTTTTCATCTAATTATTGATAATTCTACAGTTTAATTATTGATAACTACAACATTGATTAACAGATCGAATTGATCCATCAAAATATGGATCGAAGGAAATAACTCGACTCTTTGCTTTAACGTTTGAAATGTTCATGGACGATGAAGAGAATCAAGTACGTGGTTACAAGCACGCGACTGACGCTTCTGGGGTAAACTTAGCCCACATGACTGCTTGGTCATTGACAGATATAAGGATAGTGTTTAGATGGCTCCAAAATAGCACACCGATGCGACATAGAGAAATGTGTTTCATCGGTATTCCGAGCTTCGCCTTTAAGGTTTTTGAGTTTACCTTGTCGCTCATGAGTGAGAAACTCAGGAGTAGAACATCGGTAATATTTCAAACAATATTTTTTTATCTTCATTACTATTGTAGACTTCTTGGTATTGTTTTTTTCTTTTTAGATTTTTAAAAATATCAAAGATTTCACGAAAACAATCGATCCTAAAATTCTACCGAAAGAGTACGGTGGTACTGTTCCACTTGCTGATATGCTTGGTATGTAATTATCATCACATATCTTAAAAATTAAAACTCGAGTTTTCTTCTTTTGAAAAAAATCATGCAAGTTACTAATAAAAATGTTATTATTGGTAATTTACTTACAATAATTATATGTGATTTTTTAGCGGTATACAAAGAGAAGTTGCGTAAAAAGAATGAAGAAATAAAAGCCCTTGATGATATGTACATCGAAATATCACCGAAAGAAAAGTCTTTAATTTCGGATAACTTCGGCGGCGTTTCTGGCTCGTTCCGAAAACTCGAGATTGATTAGTCACAAAAGTTTTTCACAAGGTTATAGACTTCTGCATTAAAAATCCCAGTCATCATGATGGTATATAAATAAATAAATAAATAAATTTAATTATCAAGTATCGCTTGATTAAAATAAATAATGGTAATTTATTGTAATTGTTTGTAAAAAATAGTTATTGTAAAAAACAATTTTAAATAGTAAAAAATTTTTAATTTGGTTGTATTATAAATAATGTTTTGGATTTTAATTTTAATAAAATTGACAAACCTCAAAGTGTACTTACTTGACTTGTACTCCAACTGTTTTACCATGCAATAGATCACGACATCCTTGCTGAAAAAAAAAACCCACTGAACAGACGCGGGTTCGAATCCCTGCGGTTACAAGGGATTAATTAATCTGTTATAAAATATTTCTCTACATAACGAATAACGAGACGTTGCTGAGTATTTTTAACAATGGTAAACTGAAAACATGAGGAAATAATGTAAAAAACAAATTAATATGCAAAAACTTCATACAATATTGACAATAATTTAAACAATTCTTTTCCATACAATTGGACACAGCTTTATCAACGAAATAGGCTTGTTCCGTTAAACTCAGTCGAATAAATCTTTTTTTGTGATCAACAGTTACAATTTAGTGATTAAGGATTCCGTTAATCGTGGAGGTAACTCGTGTTTTGTGCTCCAGAATCTGACCAAGCAAATTTGTTAATTTATTTTGTAAGTTATTACGTTATGATAATTTTTTAATGATAATTTTATACAGTATTGATTCTCTTGAACATTTAAAAAAAAAATAAATTTATAAATGAGCTTTTAAAGCTTGAGATTTTTAATTTAAAATTCGAAGTCAGCGTTACCAAAGATAAACTAAAATAAATTAATTTTTTTAATCAATTTATAATCAAATTTTTTAATTAGCAACTAACAAAAGAAAAAAAGATTACTTTGATGAAATTTTTTTTTCCAAAAAGCTCTTTCAGCTTTCTAAAATATATTTTAACGTCATTTCCTATAATTTAAGAGAAAAAAAAAGTTTTTTTTTCTAACTTTTTTACAGCAACTTTTATCGTCATTGTGCATCATAATAAATTTTTTTTCCTAAATTAAAAAAAAAAAAAATAAAAAGAGGGAGTCATTGGTTCCATGTCAGTTTTCGAAAATCAAGTTCTAATCTGATCTTCACATTTTTAATGTCCTAGGAAGTAATTTTTAATATTCCTACGAGGATGTCTGTCGGCGTGTGTGTGTGTGTATACAAACCTCTAATAACTTTTGAGCGGCTCCACTGTTTTGAACGACATTCGCGCCATTCGATAGGGTTTAGCGAAACTTAGATTTTCTCATAAATTTAAAATAACTTTTTTCTTTTTTTTTTTAACAGCTTTTAAACAGCCCATGCAAAAAAATTATGATTTAAGATTGAAATTCATTTTCCTTGCTCCAAAATTTTAATAAAGACTTAGGAATATTTAGGATTAATTTCATTTAACGATTAATTCCAAAATCTAATCAGCTCTCAAATTTAAAAAACGACGTTGACTGCTGCAAACCGCATCAAAATCGGGTAATGTGTCGAAGAGGAATCGTAAACTAACCATTCTAAAAGAGTATCTTTTTCAAATAACTTCGAAATTTATTCTCGGATTATTTTTGATGTTATAATTTTTCACCGGGAGATACAAAAACTAGAATCTTCTCAAGAGAACTATTTTTTTTATTTTGATATTATTTTTACTCAAGCGAAACCCGTCAAAAATTACTACAAAGTTTAAAAACTTTTTTTGCTACCTCAATTTTTGTTAGGAGTATATTGCTTCAACTAACAATGTATCTTTTTTGGGTGATTTGTTCATGTCTCTGGGTTCTTTCGTAGATTTATCGACAAGAAAATATTATTTTTTTAACGATATTTCATTTTCGGATAATGAAATTTTTTTTCACTTTTTCAGGGGGTACCCCATTTTGCCCGCAAAAAAAAAAAACTTTTTTTTTTCTACGGCAACTTGAAATTTGATTATTTTCCTTCAATTACGATTGAAAACGAGAAAAATCAGCATATTTAAGTCCTTAAAATCGTAATGGTTTCTTAAGTACCCCATTTTGCCCCTCCCTCCCCTAAAAATAATAACTAAAATAAAATTAAGTTATTTAAATTTCTTTACAAAATTAAAGTGTTATAGTATGTTTAAAAAACAGTTGTTTAAATATGAATGTTAATTGAATTAAAAATTTTTTTTTTTAAATCAGTTCTTTATTATATCTTATAGACAATTATTGCAATAATTTCTGATAAAACAAAATTTTTACTGTCATTTTTATAAATCACAAGTTCCAAATTTAAAAATCAGGGCAAAAATTGACAACCATTGTCTTATTTTATTGTAGATAATAAAAAATAGTTATGGACGACGAGATCGATTACAAGTGTAGTCTCAGTGAAGATACACAGGCGATTGCTTTGGAAGAATTGCGTGAAGATGATAACATAAGAAACCAAGCGTTGAAGCAATTTCGAGCCTGGATACTAAAGCACCCTTCAATAAAATGTTGTCGTACTGATTCTTTATTTCTGCTCCGATTTTTGAGAACCAAAAAGTTTAGCTTGATATCTATGATCCCGAAATAGAAGCGATTATTGACAACGGATATATGTTTCCATTGCTTGAAAGGGACCAATATGGAAGACAAGTCATTTTGATTAGCACTCATAAAGTGTTATTTTCAGTCGTTGCTACACGCAGAAAAAAATTTTGTTAAAATAACTTAAGATATGTTCTAGTAACAAATGCATTTGTTAACATAGGGATAACAAATTATATGTTAAAATAACAAAATTTAGGTTATAGCAATTTATTAATATGTTATAACAACAAAACAATTTGGTTACTATAGCAAAATCTTTAAGTAGATTCGACTAAATAATTCAGTTAGTATAACAAATTTTTTCGTTGAAACAGCAAAATTATTCTATTAAAATAACAAATAAATTTACATTAAATGTTACATTAAATTTTATAAGAATCCATAATTTAAAAATATGCTATAATCAGTGATATCTGATTTGGAAAATTTTTTAGCAACAAATTAGTTTTGTTATTGCAATAAAATGATTTCGTTAGGACAACAAATTGATTTGGTGATTTAACAGACTGGTTTGTTAGTACAACTTGAAACATTTTGTTAATGCGATTAATGGATTTGTTATTATAACTAAACTCATTTGTTACCAGAACATATTTTTTAGTTATCCCGTCTTTTGTTATTTCAACAAAATCATTTTTATGCGTGTACTTAATTGATAAATAATAAAAATTCACAGCTCGAGCCGATCCATATAGATTCGGATCTAAAGAAATAATTAGAGTCAACAGTATATTAGGTGAACTATTGATGGACATCGAAGAAAATCAAGTACGTGGTTATACGTATGTGCATATTATTACCGGAGCAACCATAGCTCACGGAACTATTTGGTCAATGTCAGACATGCGGAACTCTTTTAAATGGATGCAAAACGTCTCACCGATACGAAATAAGCAAATTCAGATCGTCAGTGTTCCAAACCATGTTCGTAAAGTTTTGGACTTTATAATATCGTTTGTAAATGAAAAACTTAGGAATAGAATTAAGGTAAAAATTATTTTATTCACTTACTTTTATTAATTTATTGAGCCATAATTATTTGCGCATTATTATAGAGAAAAGGTAGGTAAAAAAATAAATTAGTTTGTTTTGCTCCCTTTTCTTCTTTCGAGTTAGTTATATTTTGTAGTTTACGTATATAAAACATAGATGGTGCAATTTCCTAGATCCCCTTTTATATATCCCGATTTTAGCTATAGTGGTTTAAACCAACGCCTTGTATATCTTTTCTATTATTTTAATAAAAAAAAATTATATATCCCGATTAGATAAAATATGATTACTAAAATTAAAAATGATGCGAATTATTATTATTCACTTTCATTAATTGTTAATCTGACTGTTTTATTTTTAGATCTATGAAAATATAGAAGACTTCAAACAAAATATCGATCCTAAAATTTTGCCTAAAGAATTGGGCGGTGACGTATCAACCGCTGATATGATTGGTATTTTTCATTTATTTATTATTATTTGTAAAAGCAAAAATTAATTATACTTATAAAATTGATAAAAAAATTTTTGCAGCTATTTTTAAGAAAAAGTTGCGTAAAAAACGTGAAGCATTACTGGCTCTTGATGAAATGTACATAGAAGTATCGGTAGAAAGTAGGTGTTCACTATCTTCGGATGGTTTCGGCGGTATTTCCGGCTCCTTCCGAAAACTTGAAGTTGATTGAAATAAATTAATTCAATTTTAAGATTATTGTACGTTTTATATTAATTTTCTTAGATAATAATTAACATGTTGATTTTTAATTGGATAAAAAAAACTTCTAAAACTCACGTTATAATTTTATAGTATTTACTTTTGATTAATTAATTAATCAATTAGACATTTTCTTAAATTAATTATCTACAATTATAAAACAATTATTTACTAAATAACAAAAAATCTGTAAAATATCACACGTGTACATTATTTATCTATAATTTTAATAAAAAACATTTACACCATTAAAAGTAACAATGCTGATAAGTTAACTCTCCAAGGTAAGATTGATATCAATGATATCTACAATGGAATAAAAATGGATCTGTTTTTTCACAAGGTGATAACGATAATCTCATCTACTAATTCTTATCCCTCAGTTGCAATCAAAGATATAATCAACTGTTTATAATAATTAATAATGACTATCACTAAATATTATATTAACAATCAAAATTAAAATATTTTTTTGATCATTACTATTAATATTATTTTACAAAACTTTACAATAGAATAATATTATTAATAATTGATGTCACTAATTTGGTACAAAGTTAGTATCGTAAAAAACAGAATTAGTGACCGTTCTTGCGCATGTGCGAATTAGCTATACTTCCTAATCATGTTAACTAACAAAAACAATTTACAAAGTTATACTGATAGAAGAATTTATTAAATTTTAATAAATTCATTTATTTATAAATAATTTATTAAATATAAAAACTTGTAATAACTATTACTTTAGGAAGAAAAATATATTTATTAACAATTGATGAGTATTTTATTAAAAATCATTATTTTGTGTTTAATAAATAAGTTTTTAACTGTTAATAAATATTTTCTAACTACTAAAAAACATTTATTAATAATTAATTAATTTATTAATTATTAAAAAATCCTTCTATCATTGTATTTAAAGAAAAAAACTAATTTTTTAACTGTAAAAACGCCATTTTCAAGTATAGTTAGTGTCTATATTTACTAGTGTCGCCATCTGTCGGCAATTCCGGAAAACATTTTGTATGGATACGAAAAATAATTTTTTTCGTATAAAAATCTCAAATTTTTACGTAAAATTTACTAAAAAAAAATAAAGTTTCATTAAAAAATTTCTATTAAAACTGTAAAATTTTTCTGCTATTAAATTTTTGAATCCCAGAAAAAATAGACCGGAAAAAATAGACCCGAAAAAAATTTTGAAGTTATGAAAAATTCATATTATTTCAAAATGAAAATTAATCTAGTATATATTTAATAACTTTAATAATTTTTCATATAAATAAATTACTGCATAAAAAAAATTAAAAAAAAAATTGACATTTAGAAATTTTAATAATTTAGAAAAGCAATTTTTTAAAAATAATTTTTCGGTACAAATTATTTTGTTAAATAAAATTAAAAAATGGTCAAGTGACAGTTACTTTTAATATCATTATTTCAGATTTATTAAATAATAATTATTATTATTCTAATTTTTATTTTACAATAATTTTAATGAAATAATATGAATTTTTCATCTTTAAAATTTTTTCCGGGTCTATTTTTTCCGATTACCTGAATTTTGTATCCTATAAAAATTTTAAAGGCCAAAAAATTGTTGAATTATGTCTGTTGTACTCACTAATCATGGTTTTACTAATTAACTTGATTAAATACTAGAATTAACAATTAGCCTATAGTCTAAAAAGCGGCACTAAGCCGCTTAGATTTGTCAGTGAACACATGTAGGAAGATTTACTTGGAAAAAGACATTGAGTTCAGTGAGAGAAGCTATCACAAGGAAGCATGCGTACATGAACAGACAAGTAAAACCAACTTTACGGTCAAGCCTGAATTTGTTGCATGCAAATGCTACATAAAGTAAGATTAACGTTGAAAAGAGTGATATTGAACTGTAAACAAGTCCTTCGGAGTTTATTTGAACGTAATGCAGTCCCGGATTCTTTGGTACAAATGCCGCTTTTATAAACCAAGGCAATCCCAGGCATAGAAGTATATCAAAGACATTCGAGCCAATCGAATTACTGATTCCCATGGTACCGTGTCCTGAAGATTCATTCAATATTTTTAAATTTACTTCTTAGTTATTATAATTATAATTAGTTTTATTGATTATCGATTATTGATTATTGATTACCTTGATTTGTTACGATGACGCTGGAAACTGCTTCGGGAACACTCATCCCAGCGGCGAGAAAGGTTAAACCCATTACTGAGTCGGGAATCTCCAGAGTATCGCCTATAATTGACAACGAAGTTAGGTTTTCGCTTTATATTTATTGGGGATTTTATTTCTGTTTTATAGAATGACTTATAATGCAAAGGTTTATGATTAATAAAAAAAAAAAAAAAAAAAAGTTATATTAATTTGAATTTGAAATTTATTACAAAAATAAATCATTTTATATTTGATTAGTAATTTGGCAAATAAATTGATTAAATAAGATTATTTCCATTGTATTAGATACATTTCCTTCTTTTCTATTCCAGGAATATAAATTAGCAATATAATTTGAAATGACCTTGTATCATGTAAATTATTGACATTTTTGAAGATATAAGCTCATTCCGAGGTAACACTCATTGAGACCTTTCATTTGAGTACCCACATCAATTTTTCATATATTTTATATATTTATGTATATTATATATATGTTTATATGAAAAATATATCAAAAATGCATGTGGGTACTCAAATGAAAGCTTTTGATGAGTGTAACATCGGGATGAGCTTATATCTTTAAAATATATATTACATAATTAAGAAATGACCTTGTATATTGAGAACTATTGACATTTTTAAAGATATAAGCTCACACCGACATTACACTCATCGAGACCTTTCATTTGAGTACCCACATCAATTTTTCATATATTTTATATATTTATGTATATTATATATATGTTTATATGAAAAATATATCAAAAATGCATGTGGGTACTCAAATGAAAGCTTTTGATGAGTGTAACATCGGGATGAGCTTATATCTTTAAAATATATATTACATAATTAAGAAATGACCTTGTATGTTGAGAACTATTGACAACTTTAAAGATATAAGCTCTTCCCGATGTAACATTGATCAAGACCTTTCATTTGAGTACCTACATCAATTTTTCATATATTTTATATATTTATATATATTATATATATGTTTATATGAAAAATATACAAAAAATGCATGTGGGTACTCAAATGAAAGCTCTTGATGAGTGTAACATCGCGATGAGCTTATATTTCTAAAAAGCTCAATAATTAAGAAAATACAGTGCAATTTAACAAAAGTCATTTGGCCAATTTAATTTAAATAAATCTATTATATTTACCTATAATTGTAATATCCCAGCCAACGACGAATGACATAGAAGCAATCCACACGATGCACATTAAAAATGTCACAGGATACCAAGATTTAAGTGATTTCCTTCGACAATCTGGAATCGTTATCAGCAATACAAAGTTTATCGGCCACGTTAATATCCACCACAGCTTTTCCCAAAACGAGTCCGGCCAATTGGTCATGTTGACGATTTCAAGATCCTCATCTTCGATTGGCTCAAAACTGTTAACTTTTCCGTTCTCAAAATCTATGAATTGTATTAAAAGAAATTTGAATTTATATAACATTATTTATGATTATGAATTTTTGGGAAATACTTACGTTTTGGTAACAAAGGACTGTTGTCCAAATTTTTATACTCTTTTCTTTTGGACACCATTGAGCCCATACACTTGCTAATACGTTTGTTGAAGTACATTGCTAATTTATAAGCCAAAAAAATAATTAAAGATCTAATTATTAATCTAATCTTCTGCTGTAGTTAGAATTATTCTTAAAGTCTCGAACTAATTTTTGACCACAAATCAAAAATCTGTCCTTTTCAATGATGCAAAAAGAGACTACAAGCTATATCGTCGCTCTCAAATTAAATTAATTGAGACTAAACTAATATTTAATGTTGTATTGATCTCCCAAATTACAATTATAAAGTAAATGTTGGCTTAGTCTCAATTAGCTTTATCTAAAGCTTACTGAGTAGCTTTGTACGTTATAATTATAATTATAATTAGTAATAATTAATTATGATAATTATTACATTAAAAAAAAAAAAAAAAAAAAAAAAAAAAAAAAAATCTTAATTCAAGAGAAATATTTTTGATTTAATTTATATTAAATTATGAATCGAGGCTTGAATGATTTCAATTAGAGTCAATCAAAGCTAAAGCTTGAGATAACGTTTTGACTGAATTAAGTAAACAAAATTTAATTGAAACTTACTCAAAATATACAACACATAAGTGATAACGAGGATCAACCCTTCATACCATTCGACTCGCCCGTCACGAAACACTAAAATAAGCAAACCAACGGTGATTGCATAAGCTAGAGAATCTCGACTTACTGGCCACCAATCGAGCTCCAGCGCCTAGTTGAGTAAACAATGCATAAATAAATGAATTTTTAAAAATAAAATTATGGCTTGAAAATAATAAATATCACCTGGCTGGCAAAAAGGCCACAGCATGCTGGAACCGCGAGAATATTAAACACCGCAGAGCCAACAATTGTACCAATTCCTATGTCACCTTGGGTTACAAATGTTCCCACGACATTTATAAATAATTCGGGGCTGGATGATGCTGCTGCCATAAATGTTGCGCCAGCAACGTCTTCTGATACGTTTAATTCTTTAAAAAGTAAGTGAATAGGTAATTTTAGTAATTATTTTTCCTTTGAGGACTTATATTGTAAATAATAGAGAAACCTGATAACATCTGCTTTGAGAAAAAATATGAATTCATTTTCATACAAGATTAGGTTTGTATTTTTTTTTAAATCTATATTATTAAGAAATGACCTTGTATCTCGTGAACTATTGACATTTTTAAAGGTATAAGCTCAGCCCGACGTTACACTCATCAAGACCTTTCATTTAAGTACCCACATCAATTTTTCATATATTTTATATATTTATATATTTTATAAATACCATATATATTAAATAAATAAAAAATGCCATGTGGGTACTCAAATGAAAAGTCTCGATGAGTGTAACATGAGGATGAGCTTTAAAATGTCAATAATTAAAAAATGACATTGTATCTTGTGAAATATTGATATTTTTAAAGATATAAGCTCATCCCAACATTACACTCATCAAGACCTTTCATTTGAATACCCACATCAATTTTTCATATATTTATATATATTGTATATATGTATACATGAAAAATATATTTAAAAAATGCATGTGGGTACTCAAATGAAAGCTCTTGATGAGTGTAATATCAAGATGAGCTTATACCTTTAAAAACATCAATAATTAAGAAATGACATTGTATCTTGTGAACTATTGATATTTTTAAAGAGATAAGCTGATCCCGACATTACACTCATCAAGACCTTTCATTTGAATACCCACATCAATTTTTCATATATTTATATATTATATATATGTATATATGTATATATGAAAAATATATCAAAAATACATGTGTGTACTCAAATGAAAGCTCTTGATGAGTGTAACATCGGGATGAGCTTATATCTTTAAAAACATCAATATTTAAGAAAGTACCGTGCAATTTAACAGAAGTCATTATTTAATAAAGAAAAGTAAAAAATTCAATCCGTAAAGCACTGTTAAGTGCTTCGCATTATTGGTTGTGTAATACTTTAGTATTGTAACATTAAAATACCAAAAAAATCATGTCCAAAAATGAATTCAGATGTTTTGTGACAAAGCGGGAGCTAGGTTGATGGCGATACAACATTATAATTATAAATTGCGTATATAATTTAAGTAAACAAGAATAAATTATTCCCGTAAATAATGTCCGTGCCCTAATTTATCTTGAACAAAAAAAAAAAAAAAATACTTACTCTCGCATATTTTCGTAATCGAAGGAACAAAAAAGTCATCACAAACTACTGCAAGTAACAAAAATAAATAAATCGCAAGAACAATATGAATTACTATGAATCCAGAGCGTCTTTGTTCGGCAGTAAAACCGTCCGATGGAAATTCATCGATCGCTGGCGCAATACATTGATTACTTCTGTTTACCTCTGGCTCTTCAACTTGCATTAATTTACGTAATCCTAAAAATAAATCACTTTCAGTTGGACAAAAATTTTAGTCAAACAAAAAAATTATTCTTTTTTTTATAAATAAAAAAAATATCTACTTAAGCACCTTACGTATTCAGATATCAGCGATATTTTTTTATATCACTTATCGATAAAATTATTTATCTATATTCAGCACAAAAACAAAACTTTCCGATACTTTTACTGCATCAGATAAATAAATAAAAAAAAATAATATAAAATTAATGTTTTGAACTTACGGATTTCATTTCTTCCAAATATTTCAGGGTCTAATTCCGTACTTTTGACCTTGAAAAATCCACTGAGACTAATACATGTAAAATAAACCGTAGGAATACCGATAACCAGTAGCATGCGGTAGAATATTAAATGTTTATGGCGTTTTGTCATATCTTTCGATGCTTCAGCGGGCCAACAAAGGGAATTTTAATAATTAAAAAAAAACAAAACAATTTACTAATTAAAAATTTTATTTTTATTTTTTTGACTGTCAACACCTTGAAGTTCTAGCAGCTACTGATGGAAGAAGGGACGTTCGTGAATAATTCTTTTAAATATCGAGTCATTATCTTTACGATAAGATAAACCAGAGTAAGAGGCGTCAGACAAACTATCCCTTGATCGATTCTGTCAGAAAAACAATCCTCCGTCTGCCGTCTACCGTATCGTTGATTTTTAACGTTAAATATTTATCTTCTATCAATACTACGGAAAACAATAATAAATAATAAATAAATAAATAAGCAAATATCTTGACAGATATATCATTTTTTTTTTTTTTAATATAATAATAAAATATATTACTTAAGAATTTGAACGCGTTTTTGTGCTCCAGGATAAACGAGGACATGGAAGCTTGCCAACGCACTTTTGACCGCAATGCACCATTTTTTTACAGCGACCTTGAATTGTAAATACACTTGTTTTGGGTTTACACAAATATGTATAATATAATTAAATTTTCCCTTTGATTAACTCTGTTTGTTATCGATTTTATTTTTATTTTTTGTCATCGGGTTTTGGCCTTTGAAATGTAGATCAAAGAAGACGGAGCTTAAAGGAGTGTCGAATAAAGTTGAGAATATAATTGAAGTCGGTCAACGCCCCAGCAATTAGATTAACCTAGCGCACCGTCAATCACTATCAATTGTGTAGGTATTTTGTTGAAGGAATTTTTTATTTAGAAGATTCTATAAAATTTATTCAACTTTAGATTTAATTTAGTGGAAATTTTGATAAATGTTTTTTAAACTCAAGGAAGTATCAAAAATTTTTTATTTTCACAGCGAGATTTAAAATTTTTAGTGCAAAATTTATCACATAAATATATTAGTAAATTTTTTTGTAGTTGAAAATTACCTTGAGTTTCTCTTCTTCAATTTTTACTTAATTCAAATTTTTAGTAGTTTTCAAAAAAGTTCAAAATTTTTGTTTTGATTTTGATATCATGCTAAACTAGTGACTGTACCTGTATTCTAAACTAATTTTAATAAAAATGCACTAATTTTTATAACCTTTTTTATAAGTTAAAAAATTAGAATAAACAATTATTTAATTAAAAAAAATAATAATGAAAATTAAGTTAGCCGACATTTAAAAATTTTTAGCTTTTTTTTATTGAAAAATTTATTATAAAAAATTCTCATTCGTAAAAAACTTGAGAAAATTTTTATAAAATATTTTTTTCTAATTTAATTATTGGAAAAAAATCAAAAAATTAAAAACGTCGGCTAACTTTAGTATTATAAATAATTTAATAAATTTATTTTAGAATATTTTTTATACATGTAAAATTTTGCTTTATTACTGATTTACATTTGTATAAATCATCACTTGTTTTACATTCCCGCTGCATTATTAACTTTTATGCCACTACTTACGATAGAAATATATATAAAATATATACACAACATTTATAAAATACGCCACACTTTTGATATTTATGCGACTTTGTTAACTTTTACTCAAACTTTCCTTTTTTCTTTTATATTATTTTGTTATTGATAAGACACAATGTGATACTCTTTAAAGAAAAAAGTAAATACAATGTGACGTTGCTATGAGCATATATATATATATATATATAGGATCGTGGAAAATGAAATTTTTCCGACGGGGGTTCTCGGAAAACTTGAAGGTATGAACGTATTATGTTTTCAATGGACAAACATCTACAAATCTGTTATCTTATTACTATTTTTATATATAATGTGCTGTATAGACCATTGATTATCGCTGATAATTAAACTGAAATTGAATTTCGGAAGAGTGTAAAATTATTTACTTAATTTTAGTAATTTATTGTAAAAATGATTAAAGTTCAAATTTTAAGCAAAACTTATTTTAATACTAGAATTTAAATTTGCGCGCGCAAGCGCGCGCCTGACTATTGAGTTTGCATATATTTTCATGCTTATGATATATTTGACCAATCACGTTACGAATAGTTTGCTTACATGATATATTTTCATATTTTTCATCTAAATTATAAAAATGGATCGCCATATTTTAATATTTATTATACATTTTATTTTATTATTGTATTATTTTTTTTTATTATTCATTATACATTTTAATATTTATAAAATGTATTGTACTTAAAAGTTAATTTTTTCAATTATAAAACTAAATGTTTGTTTTAAACTGTAATTTTTGGGCTATTATTCTCGCTGAGTTTTGTAATTTTTGGAGTTTACTATAAAAATAATGCATACAAAAATCGGCAAACTAGCTAACGATGTCCGTGCGTTTGACTTTTACTGGAATGTACTTAAATTAAAGGTTAAAAGTTTTAAAAAGCTAAGTAAAAACGGTTGCTGTAAATATGTCACATAATTCTATTTTTATAACCCACTTTACGTATTGTTTTTATATTTAAGTCGTAACTGTTGAGGGTTTTAAGGGAAAATAGAAAAAAACATTGTAAAATGTCAATTTAATGAATAAACGCCAAATTACAATCATATTTATTTGTAACTGAAGTTTTTTTTCTATTAACATATACAACTATTTAATAATATTAATGAAATATGATTAATAATATCAATTAATGTTTTATTTGTAGGCGGAGCATGCTCTGATAGAATACAAGCAGAAAAACTCATAAATAAAAGACATTCAATTTTAATCAACAAACAGCTTTCAAACTTAATAAAAACTTTCAGCGCATCCATTTTCGGTGAAAATACGGTTGTATCTTTAAAAATAAACCTTTATCGCTACTATTATTATTTTTAAATCTACAAACAAATTTTTAATTCAACTTATTAGATTCAATGGAGCGTATGTAATTGAATTTATTAAAAAGTTATAAACTAACTGAATAATTAAATTCAACTGACCGTTCTTTTGTTATTTTAAATTTACTTTTGCATAAATATAAACTTGCTAACAACTAATCGATTATTTACAACCTTTTTATAAGCTCTAAATATAACTCTGAGTAAAATAATAATGATTTGCTATTTTTTTCCTGGGAAAATATAATTTTATTACATAATTGCCGACGTATAAGATACAAATTTTTTCTGCAAAGGTTTTTCTGAATTAATGAGTACACAGTAAAAAATTTTGCGCGCAAAAACTGATAAAAGGATTTCTTAGTATTTAAGAAGATTTTTTTGTATTTAAAAAATCATTTCTTAAACATCATTTCTTAGTATTTAAGAAATATTTCATAATATTTACAATATTTCTTAATATTTAAGGAATATTTCATAATATTTACAATATTTTTTAATATTTAAGAAATATTTCTTAGTATTTAAGAAATATTTCTTAGTATTTAAGAAATATTTCATAATATTTACAATATTTCTTAGTATTTAAGGAATATTTCATAATATTTACAATATTTTTTAATATTTAAGAAATATTTCTTAGTATTTAAGAAATATTTCATAATATTTACAATGTTTCGTAGTATTTACGAAATATTTCTGAGTATTTAAGGAATATTTCATAATATTTACAATATTTCTTAGTATTTAAGGAATATTTCATAATATTTCCAATATTTTTTAATATTTAAGAAATTTTTCTAAGTATTTAAGAAATATTTCATAATATTTACAATATTTTTTAGTATTTAAGAAATATTTCATAATATTTCCAATATTTTTTAATATTTAAGGAATATTCCATAATATTTACAATATTTCTTAGTATTTAGGAAATATTTCTTAAATACTAAGAAATCTTTCTATCAGTTCGTCATTGTGTCAAAAAATGTTGTGTTAAAAATTATTATATTAAATATTTAACACTTTCTTGTATTGATTTAACAAAATAAATATTAAATTTACACATAAAAGTGTTAAATATTAACCATAAAAATTTTTAACACTAAATTTTTTGATGCAATTACGCAAAATTTTTAACTGTGTATTTAATGAATTTAAAACAAATATTAATAAATGTAAAAGATGCTCCTAAAGCATCGGTGTCAGTAAAATGCACTCTACATAAGTACATAACGCAGTAAATCATAAGGCAAATTGTCAAAGTGGAATGGTCAAAGTTAAATGGGTTCGACTGAGAGCAATAGATAAAGTACATCTCTAAGTCTATGCAGTCCACTCGGTAGCTTCACTGATCGTCTCTCAGTAATCGCTCCACACTCGTCGCTTAGTTGTCTCTGACAAATCCAACAACCGTCAAAAAAAATCAACTATCTATTAATTTCAAATCCAACTTAACTCTCGAGACTTTATATAGAAAAAAAAATATTTTCCAAAGGACAATAATTAAAATTCGGATCGCGTATTGCCAGAGACAAAAAACTAAGAAAGACACTTAACTATCAGCTAAATAAAATAGAAGCTAGAGCAAACCTAAGGCCAGTATTAGAGAGACGAAAAGCGAGATAATAGTGTAAAAAAAAATATTTTTTCAAGCGATCGAAACGCTCAACTGGTAAACCACTCAAAGGGAGGGGCATGCAATTTAACAAACGATGTCGGACTTCGGAGTAGTTGTTAATGTAGTATGTGTGTGACAACGAGATTGACAACATGGATACGTCTGACCTAGGAGGAGGTTCGTGTTTTTATAAATTTCATTTTTTTTATCCTTTTTCGCTCCTTTCTTTTCCGGCATTCAAAAATTTTTTTCACTTCATAAAACAAATCTCAAATTAATCCTTGCAGAATTTTTTTACCCCCTAAAACATTAATTTTTTTTTTTTAAATAAAAGAAAATAAATAAAAAAAAAAAAAAAAAATGGAAACTTGATTTTTGGAAAAACGATTTTTAGAAAAAAATTTTGAAAAAATAAAATTTTTTATTGTTAAATTAATGTACAAAGTTTACTCGTGACCGTGTCAGTTAATCTTTAATGAGAGAAACGGATTACAATTAATTGAGGGCACAAAGTCGGCATAGTGTCAAAGGAAATGATTGAAGAAGCTTGCACGTGATGAATTGAGTGGGTTATTAAAATTAATAAGATTATTGTAATTAATAAATAGCGCGAGTGCAAAGTACACGAGACTTTAGTGATTATATTTTTTTACTTTTATTCGCTTGATTTTTAAATCGTTTTTGAGGGCAGTAATTTTATTTCTGGGTCCATTTTTTTTTTAACTATTGTAATAACTTCTTAACATATTGGTCTTTGGATGAGCACGTCGTGGTCGGTCTAACCAAGTTGTTGAGTCGTGTTATACCCAGTTTATACGACGTACATTAGGCATGAATGGCATCTACTCTGGTCAGTTGAATGAGAGCAATTTAACTTCTTTAGGTTGCTTAATCGGTAGGAAGTCACATCAGCCACATAGGTATATAAACTTTGCACTGACCACCTTCACATTCACAACTTGTCTGTCTCTAAGTATTTTTATAAAAATAATAAATAATATCTTGTAGTAATAAAAATAATAAAAATTAAAATTTTAGAGCTTAATTCATGATCGGTATTAAGATGTAATTATTATTAATGTTAATATTAATTTTAGTATGAAAAGGTCCGAATAAAAAAAAAATTGAACAAAAGTTAATTATTTTTTACCTTTAGTCTCTTGAGCTTAAGGAGTTTCTGGGTCACCGCAAAGATTATTAGCACGCTTTGCGCCTCCAGGCCATGCGTCAACCTATTAAGAATGTAATAGTGTCCTCTCTTCCCTTAACGTACTTTAAATAGAATAAAAATGACATCTAAGATGATCAAGCTTGGGAAAAAATGATAAACTTTTGTATTTATTGAATCACGAGGTTGTCTTTGAGATTTTAGGCTCAATAGGGAGAAGATTGTTAGCCAATAAGCAGAATCCCTGATAATTTGAAGATCTATGTGTTTGGTGTAGGATTACGTAAAACGGAATTCCACGGCTTCCGTTTCTGGGAGTGGAGCATCCGCGAGAACAGAATTGAATAGCGGTGATAACAATTATCCGACTAGTAAACTCCCGCGAGTGTGTCTAATGATTGACCCGATTTCATGTATCATCTTTCACAGGCACAAGAGTGTTTCATTTTAGTTTATTTTATTTCGGCAAGATGTTAGGGGGATTATTTTGTGCTTTATGCAATATTTTTTGGGGGTAATTGTCATAAAATATTTGATAAATCTTTTAAAATTTATACACTGATAGAAGGATTTGTTTATAGTTAAAAATATTTATTAATATTTAACAAATCATTTATTAGAGACCACTTTTTAGTCCTTAATAAAAAAGATTTATTAATATTTAATAAATGAATATCAGATTTATTAAATACAAACAAATCATTTTAAATACTAAGAAATATTTGTTTAATACTAAAAAGTGGGCTCTAATAAATGATTTGTTAACTATTGATAAATATTTTTTAATACAAATAAATATTTCTATCAGTGTAGTAGCAATTATGACAAGAAAATATTTTTATAATTAAAAATTTTATTTGTGGATACATGAGATTTGTTTTCATTTTTTTAACACGTGTTACATCAATAAATATAAAAATATTATAAAATTTTTTTTAATAATTTGAAAATAATCTTATTAAATTTATAAAAAAATTGGTCTAAATTATTCTGATTTATTTTTAACTTTTATTCGAGAATATTAAAAATATTTTTTTTCCAAAAAAAAAATTTTTTATAATCTGATGTTGGAAAATTTAAATTCTGACAAGTTTGTGTGTTTTTTGACGAATTAAACACTGAAAAAAAAATTATTATGTAAAGTATAAGGTCGTAATTTGTAACCTTTGAATTTTAAAGGTAAAAATTACATTGTACTTTGGTATGAATAATTATTATTGCTAAAAAAATGAGATTTTTCTCTAAAAAAAATTTTTTTTTAGTATTGTACACTGAAAAAAAAATTAACTCGAACCAAGAGAAAAATTATTGAACCAAGAAAATAATTTTGAAGAGGATAATTGTCTTGAATCAAGTAAAATTTACTTAAATCAAGAAAAATTTCTTAGATTAAAAATTTTTATACTCAAATCAAGAAGATTAAATTCTTCAAAATTACAGTAGCGCTCAAAAGTATTTTGACAACATTATGCGTAAGTTTTTTTCAATAATGTCAAAATACTTTTGAGCAACTATTTTTCTAATATTTTAAAAATTAAACTTTGTTTTGTTACAAACAAAAACCACTTTGACACTATTCTGTAGATTATTCAAAAGCTGTTAAAAAAATAAATAAATGATTATTGTGTTTCGTATTTATTTTTAATTAAATCATTAAATATATTTGTTGAAATACTTTCGAGCACTACTATGTATATGCTTGATTCAAGAACATTTTTTTTTTGTGCATGAGTAACAATATTTACCAAAAATGCCGATATGTAAGGATGTCTAAGAACTTAAATCTGCAAAATAAAGGAAAATCTCAACACTGCAAAACTTCAATTTATGAATTAATTAACATCGTTTAATGTACAGAACAAAGGATCTCTCTATTTTGCATGTTTACCAAACTTTTAATTTAATACAAGCTACGCTTTAATAAAGCTGGTAATTATTTTCAAATCTAAATAAAAAAGCTCACTAATACCAACTCAAAGCACTACCTTGATTATTTATATCATTATTAATTTCAATTGTCAATATTGTTCATCACCAGAAAAATAATTATGTCAAAAAAAAAAAATATTGACATCGATACTGTCGAAATTTAGTATTTGACAGGGTGTAATATATTTTAGTGAATATTAATGGACTCATTGACCTGAGTATCATCCGTACACACTGTTAGCGCGTAAAATTCGATGATATTAATTGTATTGGATTTTCGTCAAACGGTAGGTTGGGTCCGAATGGGAAAGTGTGAAATGTTTATAATTTATCGAGTTTTATTTTATATAAATGTATAAATGTTCAATATAATGTTAAAAAAATTTGATGTTTTGTAAATAAAATATATTTAGATTTTTAAAAAAATTGTAGGGGTTAATTGTACACCACCGGCAATCGAGGACTTTCCACATGACCTGTTTGATGAGAAACAACGACAAGAAGGGGCCGTGGTTGTTCACGTCATCGTCTCTCTTTACTTGTTCATCGCTTTAGCAGTAGTATGCGATAAATTCTTTGTACCTGCAGTAGAAAAAATATGTCATGGTAAGATTATTTTCTTTTTTGGTTTTTATAATAGAAATAATTCATTACATCAGTCGGAAAAATTTTAATATTCAAAATTCATCAATTATTAAATTAAAGAGTCACAAAAAAGCAAACTCACTGACAAAATATCGCTATTCAAGAATTTTATGACTTCAAAAATTAATACTAAATTTACTAATTGTCGTTATTAATTTTAACACATATTCTCATTGATATTTTCTAATTGAAAAGACAAAAAAAAATTTATTAAATCTTATTTATTTATTAAATTTATTTATTATATAAAAAATTAAAGAAAAATTAAATAAAAAATGTATTTATTAAATTTTTTGAGTAAAAAAAAATATATTTAAAATAATTTTTTTGTATTAAAAATATTTCTTTTGAATCAAGCCGTATTTATTTCGGGTTGAATTAAATTATCATTTGATAGTGAGAAAAAAGAATATATTAAAAAAATTTAAATTAATTAGCAATTTTTAAATTGATTGTTACAGCGCTTTGTTTTTAAATGCGTAAATTATGTATGAATATAAATGCAATCAAGAAGAGAGATTATTTAAATTTCAATTATTTATTCAATTAAGTTTTCGACGGTAAAATAATACTGTAATTAACTCGGATTATATTTTTAATTATATAATATTTTTTAGTGCTCATGCATACAGTTATTATAAAGTACACAAGGTCGATTAATTAAAAATAAAAAACAAATAAATGCGTAATTTTAAATAAATTAAAAAAAAAGCTCCTTAAAATTTGTTAATTTTAATCACTAAATTTCTGATAGAAATTGAAAAATAACTCTTAGCAATGTAAGAAAATACGAATACAGAAAACAAAGTATAAAGAGTATAATAATGAAAGCTAGAAAATTCTCAACAGGAAAAAATAAAAAAATTCTCAGACTTTTTTTAGAAAGAATGTCAAAGGATATCGAGGACAGAGAAGCCTTTGATATATAAAACAATTTAAAATAAGCATCGTTTCAAGAAAACGTTAGCATGACGAAGATTACTAACAAAATCTAAAGTTTCCGTCCTACTAAATGGTGCAATTTTATTTAATTGCTTGTGTCAACACCTCACTGGTCTTTATCCGTTTATCTAATAAATCTAATTATTAATAATGACAATAGTTGACTCACTCTTTTAAATTTCAGTCGTTCATTAAGAAAGTGGAAGTTTTAAAACTTTACACAATTGTTTGTTTATAAATTTACAAAAATTTTTTTAACTTCATTAATTTTCTAAATAATTTCTTATTTAAAAAAAAAAAATATCTCGAAAAATTCCAAAACAATAGAGAAAAAATTTTTAAAAATCAATTTTTTTTTTTATAATTAATTTAAAGACAGAAAATTAAGCAATGATATTTAATACGGTCCTTTATATTGACAAAACAAATCTAAAAAAAAAAAAATTGGCTTAATTAACTGATATTTCTTCGAGTTATCGCGTTTCCAAATTCCACAAAATTAGAAAAGAAGAGTTTTTTTGTTTTATAATTTTTGTTTAGATAAAAAATAGATTTTTATTTAATTGTTTGTATTTTACAATAAGATTTATTGCACATTCGACCAAATAATAAAAATATAATATTAATAATTTATTTTACTAGCATTGTCAATGTCAAAAGATGTAGCTGGCGCGACATTTATGGCAGCTGCAACATCCGCACCAGAATTATTTGTCAACGCGATTGGGACTTTTATTACCGAAGGTGACATCGGTGTAGGAACGATAGTAGGATCAGCAGTCTTTAATATCTTAGCAGTTCCTGCTTGCTGTGGGATCGGCGCCGGAATGGTGAATGTATTTTATTTTTGCGTTATTAAACCATTTCATTTCACACAAAAAAAAATTCTTGCGCTAAGAAAATTTTAAGGAAAACAAAAGTTATTTCGGAGCAAGAAAAAATCTTGACTCAAGAAACTTTGACTTGATTCAAGAAATTTTCAACCTTCCTTAATATTTTGTTGAGCCAAAAAAATTTACACTCCAAGAATTTTTTCTCAGTGTACTTACGAAATCGAGTGTTTTATCACACAGTAAAAAATTTTGCGTCAAAAAATCTTGTGTTAAATATTTTACACATTTTTGTGTTGAATATTTAACACAAAAATTTTTAACACTAAGTTTTTTGACGCAGGACGAAAAATTTTTTACTGTGCATGGAAAAAAATTATTTTTATAAATTTTATAAATAGTAACAGCAAGATCTATCGCATTATCATTAGTTACTCGCTCTTGAATACTCAAGACCTTTTACTGAGTATTTGCATCAGTCTCAATTATTTAGTTGTTATGTCACAAGAACGGTACTCGAGGATCGTTATATTACCGACACAGTGGCGAGATTTAAATACAAGCTCAAGCTCTAACTCCGTTCTAACACCGCAGATTTCAAATGAATCTTTAATATTTTTATTAAATACATGCTCTTAAACTTTAACCCTTTAATTACACTCTATAATTGTAAGATCGAGCGAGCCTGGCGAAGCCAGGCGAAGCTCGATATTAATTATATCTATAGCTTCGTTCGAAGAGATCACTAAGTAGTACCGTCCATGTACGCTTATACTTACCACATATTTAAAAGTAAAAACAAAAGCTTTACGCCCTAGCAACCGCTTTGTTTATTAATCATATAGTTTAGCTAAGATTAAATAAAGAAGAGATCGCAGGGAGGGAAAAGAATAAAATTATGAACGAAGTTAGAGGGAGTGATCTCTTCGAACGAAGCTATAGATATAATTAATATCGAGCTTCGCCTGGCTTCGCCAGGCTCGCTCGATCTTACAATTATATCTATAGCTTCGTTCTCAAGATCACTAAGTAGATGTTCAGAGCTACAGTGAACATAATTTAAATAAAATAGAACTAAATTCAAAACAGTTTACATTTTTTTTTTTTTTTTTTTTTAAATTTTAATGAACACACATAGAGGAACAAAATACAATTATGATAAAATTGTCTCAGCAAAAGTATTTTTATCAGGAATAATTGGTCGGTTATAAAATTTCTCAAAAGTCTTTGATTTATCCGACCAGCCAGCTAAGTTTTTAATAATATCTAGGTTAACGCCTTTTTTAAAAGCAGTAGAGGTAGATGCATGTCTCAAACTATGAGACGTAAAGTCATTACCTACACAGCTTTGTAAAAAAGAACGAATCCACCTACTTACAGTATCTTTCGACGCTTCTTTAAAAGGTTTAACAGTAGTAATAAATAATTTATTTGGATTAACAATTAAATCAGAAGTTTTTTCTAAATATTTTTCTAAAGTTAAAACAATACAAAGTTTTGAATTTTGTAAAAATTTTGGTAAAAGTAAGAGAGGTTGAGAGACACCTCGTCTAGAAGTCTTAATCTTATCAGATATTTCTATTTCATAATTATTACCTCTCTTCAAAATATTACACCTTTTAATAGATGCAATAGTTTGAATACGATGAGCAGTAATTAACGCCAACAAAACAGCTAATTTTGTAGTAAGAGCAGGTAAATCAAGATCATTTAAAGGGCTTAATAATTCTAATTTCTCTAACACAGGATCTAGGCTAAAAACTCGATCGTAGCGAGGCTTAGCTGGTTTTAAATTGTAAGCGCCTTTTAAAAGGCGAGAAATTAAAGGATTTTTACCAATTTCAGTAACACAAATTAAAGATAAAGCTGAACGAGCAGTGTTGAGTGTGCTGTAATTAGCACCATTATTAAATTTATCCGTTAAAAAATGAATAATGTCTTCGTCTTGCGGCTTAAAAATTTTAATATTCCTTGAATAACAAAAAATAACCCAATCACCGATTGGTTTAGAGTATTGATGTAGGGTTGAATGGGAAATAGAATTGATAAGTAAATCAACTGCGTCCTCAGTCACACCTCGTTCCTTGAAGGCCTGGCGGATAACCGTGCAGCCATCAGTGACATCTTTTGGGCAAGAGGATGTTGTACTTGTCTACAAGGAGATCGTAGAAGGTTAACATCAGGTTGAAAAATAATTGGCTGTGAGTCAAGTAATGAAAGCCATAAGGGATACCATGGCTGACCACACCAATTAGGAACTACTAAAATACCACAAGCCTGGTCTGTTTGAATTTTCTTTAATGTTTTCAAAATTAAAGAAAAAGGAGGAAAAGCAAAGAAATAAAAATTGTTCCAGTCAATAGTGAACGCGTCAATACAAAACGCTAGCGGATCACGATGCCAGGAACAATATTTCTTGCATTTTTTATTAAGATTTGATGCAAATAAATCAATTTCCGGTTTGTTAAAAAGAGAAACAATTTCTTGGTAAGCAGAAAGTGATAACTCCCATTCTGTATCAATATTACTAATTCTTGAAGCTTCATCCGCGTCCACATTTTCTTTAGATGGGATGTATGACGCAAACAGCCAAATATTCCTACTCTCGCACCAACTCCAAATTTTAAAGGTTAAATCATTCAGGTACTCGTATTTAGTACCGCTCATTTTATTAATATAAGCGATAGCCGTAGAATTATCAACTCGGAGCAAAATTTCACAGTTAGATAAATTAAAAACAAAAGTCTTCAGACCATTAAAAACAGCTAAAAGCTCAAGATAATTAATATGAAATTGTTTTTCATGGTAATTCCAATGACCATAAATTACTTGACCTTCACAAAAAGCTCCCCAGCCAGTAGATGAAGCATCAGAAAAAATAATCTTTGAGAATCTTGAATTTCTAATAGGATTTTTCGACGAATTGATATTATTTAACCACCAATCAAATTCACTGATTAAATGAAGTGGTAATTGCATGACACAATCGTAATTATAATTAAATTTTAATAATTCGAGGTAACGGTGTCTTTCAAATTTCTTTGAATGGAGCCAACCATAATTAACCGCTGGACAAGCTGCTGTAATGTTACCAACAAATTGAGAAAATTCTCTAATCGAGCAGTATGAAAGATTTTTAAATTTTAAAATTAAATCATAAAGATTAATTCTTTTTCTCTTCTGTGAGCTCCATTGTCATGTTAACTGAATTGAAAATAAAACCGAGAAATTTACAAGAAGTAGAAGGAATGAAGTTACTTTTCTTCTCATTAATTAAAAATCCCAAAGATTCTAAAAGTTCTCGCGTGACTTTAATATTTTGCGCACATAAAGCCGCAGAAGTTGCTACTAACAACCAATCATCCAAATAAACTACTGATAACCAGCCCAAAGAACGTAAAAAACTAACGATTGGCTTGCAAATTTTTGTAAAAACCCACGGAGCAGTGCTTAAACCGAAAGGTAAACAGATAAACTCGTAGAGATGATTATTCCAAATAAATCTTAAATATTTCCAGTAGTTTTATGGATTGGAATCATGAGATAAGCATCCTGTAGGTCAAAAGCTAGCCATGAAACATCCTTCTGACATCAGTTTGAGAACCGTACGGAAATCTTCCATTTTAAAATGAGAAGTGTCAGTGAATTGATTTAAATCTTTTAAATTCAGAATAAATCTCATTTTCCCATTTTTCTTAGGAACAAGAAAAATACCCGATAAAAATTGCCCATTTTCTTCTGTACATTCTTGAATAGCACCAATAGACAGAAGGTCATTAATGGCTTCCTGCATTTTAATTTTATCATTATTAGAAAAATTATCATTTGTGGGAATAAAAGATTGAGTTGGTGTCGAGTGAAAAGGAATTTTATACCCAGAAATTGTTTCTAAAATAAACGCGTCAGAGGTTATGCTAGACCAAGCGTGTAAAAAATATTTTAAACGACCAGCAATAACTCTCACCTCTACTTTTGAGTTGAAGCTGGAGGATGTTGGGCCTGATTCGTTTGGTTCCGAGCCCGGGATCGAGTTGCAATTTGATTGTTTTGTTTGTTTGGGTACGTTGGCTTGGCAAACGGAGGACGCTGGTAGCCCGTCTGATTGAAGTTTGCTCGAGGGCCAGACGGGCCCTTCCAGTTTAAAGAAGTCCGTGTAGTTGGAAAATCCTTTTTTGGAGGTTGGGGTTTAATAGATAACCCTGTTTTTTCCACGGCAACCGAATTTTTAATGCGCTTGCCAAGATCTTGACCAAAAAGAAAATCGTCAGTAATAGAATCTTCAAGGACAGATTTTCTTTTGTCATCCACACAGGGGTAAATTTGTGAGCGTCTGGATTTACAGAGCTGATGAAATGACTCACAAAAAAGAGCACTGGAGTCACATAGAAGTTGTAACAACTGGGTTTTATCGACAGGTTCAACTTCATCATTAAAAATATTACAAATTGCCTGACCAAGAGAAACTAAACCACGACCAATCAAATCTTGGTTATTTGATAGATATTTGTCACGAGATTTAGCCGTCTTGTGGAGAAGAGGCAGCAACTCCGGGTTTAAAACAGGAGATGATAAAGTACAATTACCCTTGTTGGGATATTTATCAATAATTGTCGTCTTATCATTTTTATCTAAACCTGATGAAATGATAGCTTTCCAACAGTCCGACAATTCAGGATGAATGCTGTAGGTTTTTTCCTTGTGAAGGCGTTTATCCTTGCCCAGCATTTGGAGAACGGAATTGGACAGGGAGGGAACTTCAGGACCCTTCGTCTCATGCAGTTCGCCTGACGCCTTAAGATCGTGTGTACAATCAGTTTCAGGATCAGAGTCAGAATAAACACTCTGACGACGGTCGTCATCATCTGAGTCTGCAATGAGCATAAGAGCTAGGTTAAGATAAGCGACCAGGAAATAAATAAATAAATTCCTGATGCAAAATAAAATCAGATTATAAAAATCTAATTTTACTATTTTAAAGCTTAACCCAGTCAAAATAGGTACAACAAATTCAAAATAGAAAATTGTTGCCCAAAAATGATAAAAAATTAAATAAAACAAAATATAAATAATTACCCTCAGATAAGAGGTTATCAACGGGAGATTTAGTTGATGCCTTAGCTTTTTCAAGATCAATTAAATCACGATACTTTTGTAACTTTTTTTCGAAGGATTGTAAGAGGGAATTATCCTCAGCCTTACGCTTAGACATGATGTTTAATAATCAAAAAATAACTATTTAATCAATATAAGAAGATTTTGTGATGTTTATTCAAAGCGCACAAAAAACGTAATGATTAATAAACAAAGCGGTTGCTAGGGCGTAAAGCTTTTGTTTTTACTTTTAAATATGTGGTAAGTATAAGCGTACATGGACGGTACTACTTAGTGATCTTGAGAACGAAGCTATAGATATAATTACTTCAATGCCATTTAAAATGCCAGGCTAATTATACATTTCAAAGATATATTTTATTTTTTTAACTAAAAATATTGTGTGGTAATAATAATAATTATAATATTCATGCCATAATAATTAACATTGGTTTGTTTACTATTACTATAAATATAATTTTGAAAATTCGACAAACAATTTTTTCAATTTATGTTATTGAAATTAAATATTCTCAATTTAAAAAGCAAATACTGAACAGATTGATCGTAAAAGAATGAAAATAAGATTAAACTCTAAGAAATAAAATAAATAAAATTGTAATTAGGTGGTTCCGCTGGATTGGTGGCCTGTAAGCAGAGATTGCTTAGCTTACGGCGTAACAGTTGCTATCTTAATCTGCATTATTCACGATGAGAGAGTGGAATGGTACGAGGCATTGTGCCTTGTCCTTCTGTACATCGTATACATTGCAGTAATGTACTGGGACAAATCATTCCAGCGTTGTACACGTTTTCGGACAAAGACCAGCGTGTCGTCTGCCGAAGATGTCCATATTGCACCAGGTAAGTTTATCTAATTGATTCATTTATTAATTAAATAACTTGATAACGTATCAGCTAGTTTACATCTATATATATATATAGGAGACTTTCTATAGATATAGATAGTCACTCATCACGATATCTCTGGAACTATAAGACCTAGAGACTTGAAATTTGGCAGGAATATTCCTTTTGCCAAGTAGAAGTCAGCTAAGAACGGATTTCACGAAATTCCACCCACAAGGGGGGTTGCGGGGGTGTTCACGAAAAAAAATTCATATTTTTTAATTATGGCTTTTAATAGTTCAAAACTTGGTCAGAATGTTTCAAATTACATTTAGAAATTTTTTAAAAACGAATTCTGTGACATTCCACCCCCCTGGCGTGCCCGTGCGTGGGCGTCAAATTAAGAAAAAATTCGTAAATTTCAATCTATAGCTATTAATACTTTGAAACATGGCCAGAATGCTTTTTTGGCGTTTTTGAGCTGTTAAGAATAAATTTCATTAAATTCTACCCCCACATGTCCGTGCGTGGGCGTAAAATTAAAAGAAATTGTACCTTTTAATCTATAGTAGCTAAAGGATTGAAACTTGGCCAGATTGATTTTTTTGGAGTTTTTGAGCTGTAAAGAATGAATTTTATGAAATGCACACGTATATTAACAAAATTAATATTTTTCGCGCCTGGCGTATATTGTACGCCACGCGAAGCGGGCGGGTAACGGCTAGTGATTAATAAATTAGTAGAGCTTGATATATGTAACCACTAATCTAGTAGATTAGTCTGTCGATTTATTTAACAAAAAATAGATTCTTTTAAATTACCGTTGAATTTTTTTATCAATTTTAATTTTTGATACTCAATTTTATCACAAAAAATCAAAAATATCATGTAGATTAATTATTATAAATTAATTAAAATAATTCAATTTTTAATTAAAGTTTTCATCATTATTTTTTTCAACTCTCATTAAATTATATTTTTTTTAGAAAATGTCAATTTGTTGAAAAATTATTCTAGTTCATATTAAAAATAAAATATAAAGTTTATTAAGCATAAAAAACGCTCTCGAAATAAATATAAAAATTTGTTTTTTATATTTTTTTTAACATTTATTAATTATAATATTTACAAACAATCGTAAGTCCTCATCTAATACAAAAATATTTAAATTTAGTATGATAATAACTCTTGCACACTATGGATATTTATTGTTAAATAAAAACTGTCATAAATTTAAAAAAAATGAAATTTTTTTCCCGATTTTTGACAAAAAGAAAAAAAATTGAAAGTTTAATCCAATTTTATCATGCTAAATTTTTATTCTTAATTATCATCTCAACTGTTCGATTTTTATCACCTTATTTATTTTAAAAATTTTCTAATACTAAAAATTGTAAAACTTAAATGAAACTAAAATAGAAAATAGCTTGATTAATGAAAAAAAAAAGTTCAATAGCTTATTAATTACAACCTATAAGCTAAATAAAGGTAACTTATAAATAGTACAACCGCAAATAAACAACAAAACAATAATTACACAGTTCTTAAAATAGCAGCTCACATTGAGCAGATGGATCTATGTATAAAAAAAAAATAAATATAATATTGTTAAAAGTTTATCCACGATTTTGGATAATTGATCTCCCGTGACCTGGTCACGAGAGGTATCGATCGGCCTTTAGAACTCTGCTGACTTTTCCTATTGTATATAACACCGTTGAATAATGCAGGGGTGCATGTTGCGCATGGAAAAACGATAAAAAATATTAAACATCTCCCACAAGATATTTTTCATATTTTTGCCAGTATTTTCATCCGCAGTTTGATTAATTAATTTTTAACTCAGTCTTCTGTTTTTCCTACTTTTAATCTTAAATTATTTAGCCCATGTTTCTTCATTATCTCCGTTATTTTTTATTATTTATTATTTTTATTATTAATCTTGGATTTTGCTTTCCTTTTAAAATTATTTTTGCCACAGGAGACGCCGGCGAAATTCACTTATCAAGATCCGATAAATTGCAATCGTCCGGCGATAGAGTTGAGCAAATTGCGACAATCGACGTGCCACTGCAGAACGGAGGGACGAAAAGTCAAGAGGAAAATCACGAGGCTGGTAAGCTTTTATTCATTGGGGTTACAGTTTTTTTATTGGAAATATAATTATTTAATCATAAGACGGAAGACGTGAATAAGTACTTTTATAAGCTTCCGGAGATTGTAATATTCAAATTCAATCATCCTTGAATTAAGTTAACAATTATCGGTTTTAAGTAGATGGTTCTATTCTTCGATTTGACCCTCCAATCACAAGAGATTGCGGTATGCTGAGCACCCATTCGTGAACTCAAAAATTAATATTACAATTCAATCAGCTTATATTGAACAGTAATTCTAGTTTTGCTTTATACAATTTATTTTTGAGAAGTTCGTGAGAAAGCTTCCTCGTCAATAAATTCGATGAATTCACGGATGTAATTTTTCATTAATGTTACAAATTAATCAGTATAATTTGATTAAAACCATAAATATTAAATTAAATAAATTTTATTTTGAAAATGATTAGATAAAACATCATTAAATTTTGAATCGTTCACTGAAAGAAAAAAAATCTTTTTAAAAAAACAATTTTAGATAAATGACTTGTAAATTTTCATCGAAAATTTTTTTTTTTTAATAAAAATAATAAAAAATAAATTTTTATAAATAAATATTTCATATAATCCTTTAATAAAAACTTGATGTGACGTTTTCATTGTTGTCGCTTTTCGTTGCCATGGTAATCGTTGCTATGGTAACCATCGCCATAGTAACCGTTGTTATGTTAATCGTCGCCATAGTAACCGTTGCTATGGTAATCGTTGCCATAGTAATCGTTGCTATGGTAACGGTTGCTATGGCGAATTTTTTCCATGAAAATAATCATAACTTTTATTAAAAAGTTGATGTGACGTTTTCATTGTTGTCGCTTTTCGTTGCTATGGTGACCTTTTTTGGCAATGGTTATCATAGCAACGGTTACCATGGCAACGGTTAAATATTAATGAGTAAAATTTGTGAAAATATTGATTAATTAAATTGTCGATAATAAACATTTTGACAGAAGCGCGCAAAGCGCGTTTGATTTTCTAGTTATATATAAAATACCAGAGCAGGAAATTATACTTGGCGTGAAGCGCTACCGTGCTTCTGAATAAAAGCAAATATTTTTGTAGTAATTGTTAATAACTTCTTCAAATTTTGTATAATTAATTGTGTTAAAAAATCATCTTTGTTTTAATTTAAGTACATAAGTACATAAGTGTAAAGTGAGGATTTTCGGTAATTTTTTTTGGTATTACCCATAGTAATATCAACTACAGAGTTAAATTGGAATTAGTTTAAACGTAAGAATTTTAAAAAGAATAGTTATTAAAAAAAAAAAAATTTAATTTTGAATAAAATAAAAAAAATGTTTCGGCTGTTATAGAATACGAGTATGAGTTATTGGTGTGGCCAGCGAGAGGTGGATGGATACGTAAAACAGCGTGGGTACTTACTTGGCCAATTCATTTGGTTTTTATGTGTACAATACCAGATTGTGAGAAACCTAGATTTAAAAGATGGTTCCCAGTGACGTTTCTCATGTGTATTGTGTGGATTGGATCACTTAGTTATGTTGTAGCCTGGATGATTACAATTATCGGTATGTATCCTCGAATTTTTTTTCCCTTATTTAAAGTACATTAACATAAATAATTATTAGTTAAAGTTTTTATGCCATATTAGGTCAAGTGACTAGTAGATTTTTTTATTCAAGCCCAAAGATGGATGGTCCATCTTCCCTTTTGTTCGAGAGCTATATTCTCTCTTCACTCTCTATTCTCTATATTCTCTATTCACTCTTGGATAAATAATTATCCAACATTAATTATAATTATAAATAAGTAACAATTAACACAAGCTGTTTTGTAAATTCTTGCGAATTCGTTAATGATTGTATAACGTGTGTAGGAATTAAATACGAGAGTTTAATATTCATAATTAGATTATAATTACAAAAGATTAATAAAAACACGGCATAAATCAATTAATGAAGAAAATATTAATTTTTTTTAAATAATATTCTAACAAGGTTATTTTATTACGTACATTTGTATATAAAAACGCATAGTATATTTACAGTACTCTAGTATTTCAGAGAACGAAATTTTTTCTAACTGTACATAGAAGATTTTAATTTGAGTTTCATAACGCTAGAAATTTTTTATTGAAAAAAATATTTACTTTTAATTTACGAGTCAGCAAAATTCTTCTGTATTCATATAAAATTTAATTTTGGGTTGTAATGCCATGTGGGTGCTCAAATGAAAGGTCTTGATGAATGTAACATCAGGATGAACTTATGTCTTTAAAAATATCAATAGTTCACAAGATAGTAATGTCAGTTCTTAATTATTGACACTTTTAAAGATATAAGCTCATCCTGATGTTACACTCATCAAGACCTTTCATTTGAGTACCCACATGCATTTTTGATATATTTTTCATACATACATATATATATAATATATATAAATATATGAAAAATTGATGTGGGTACTCAAATGAAAGGTTTCGACGAGTATAACATCAGGATGAGCTTATATCTTTAAAAAGGTCAATAGTTCACAAAATACAAGATCATTTTTTGATTATTGACATTTTTAGAGTTACAAACTCATTTCGATGTTACACTCATCAAGACCTTTCATTTGAGTACCCACATGGCATTTTTTATATATTTTATATATATGGTATTTGTGAAATCTATAAATATATAAAATATATGAAAAATTGATGTGGGTACTCAAATGAAAGGTCTTGATGAGTGTAATATCAGGGTGAGCTTATATCTTTAAAAATGTCAATAGTTCACAAGATACAAGGTCATTTCTTAATTATTGATATTTTTTAAGATACAAACTCATTTCGATGTTACACTCATCGAGAGCTTTCATTTGAGTACCCACATATATTTTTGATATATTTTTCATATACACATATACATAATATATATATATATATATATATATATATATATATATATATATATATATAAATATATAAAATGTATGAAAAATTGATGTGGGTACTCAAATAAAAGGTCTTGATGAGTGTAACATCAGGATGAGCTTATATCTTTAAAAATGTCAATAGTTGACAAGATACAAGATCATTTGTTAATTATGTATCTAGAGATAGAACATCTTTGAATGCAGACTAAATACTTATCATAATAATAAATTGACTATCGGTGAGAATGATATGAAACCTTGAAAACGTACAAATTCAAGTCAAGACCTTTGCAATGACACTAAATTTCACTCAAAAAACCGATTTTATCATAAGACTATCCTGGAAACAAAATTTTTCTTATTCTCTTAATAATATAGATAATTGATTTCCAGGTGACACGCTGAAAATACCAGACTCTGTAATGGGTATAACATTTTTGGCCGCCGGAACAAGTGTACCAGAAGCTGTATCAAGTGTAATTGTAGCTAAACAAGGTAAATTAATATTCAATAAAAAATAAATGAAGGAGAAAATAAATAAATAAAAAATGATAAATGTACAGGTCACGGCTCGATGGGTATCAGTAACTCAATTGGCTCAAACACATTCGACATACTCCTTTGTCTAGGTCTGCCCTGGTTAATAAAATCATCTTTTTCACCGACGCAGCCTGGACGTCACTACATAAGTATAAATTCAGGTGGTCTTGAATACAGCGCAATATCGCTTCTATCAACACTGCTGCTACTTTACATAGCATTCGCTTCGAATAAATTTCAACTTGATTTAAAAGTCGGGCGTGCTTGTCTTTGTATGTACGCAGTATTTCTCATTCTTGCCTCGCTTATCGAGCTCAACGTATTCTTCAGGGTAAATTTACCCACCTGTCAGAGGACAGTTAAGTGATAAAAAAACCACAACACAAACACTTTATTATATATATATATATATATATATATATATATATTATATATATTAATATAAATATATCAATATTGATACAATATAATGCTTGTAAAATTCCTTAAAATAATTATCACATTACAATTACTAAATTTTACAATCATTGTAAGTCGACACATTATTCTTTCATTTTAAAATATACTTTTTCTAATTTTTAAAATTTTTAATGCATTCAATTACTAATTTTATGGTAACATTTCAAATTGCGTTACTAAAGTCATAGATGGGTAGAATTTTTTATTGCAAATCAACGAAGAAATTTTAACAATGAAAATTCTCAAAAAAAAAACCTCAAGTTTATTTTTTTATTTCATCTTCGTAAAAATAAAAAATAATTTTCCGTAAAATTAATTACAAACAATTATTATTATGATTATACATAAAAATTATTTTAAAAAATTTCATTTTTTATTTATTTATTAGATTTTATTTGAAAAAATACTAAAACTTTGAAATTTTAAAAACAATTACAAGTATTAGAATAAATCTTAAATAAATTTCTATTTTTTTTTATTTAAAGGAATATTTTTGAATATTAATCTACAATCATTATTTTTTGTACATTTGTACAATTAATAAATTTATTAAAGCGCGCAGTAGCCTATCGGATCAGACCTTTGCTTACTAAAGTACTGGACCGGGTTCGAGCCCGGCGTACACCAATAAATATTTTCAATATTTAAATGTATTATTCTGCTCACAAAAAAAATAAAATAAAATAAACAATAGAACAAATAAATAAAAAAAAAAAAAAAACTTATTAATTTATAAGTTTAAAAAAAAATAAATGCGCTTTTTTAATTAAAAAAATTTTTCACACTAAATTTTCCAGAAAAAAATGTTTTTAACTTTGCTAAAATTTCTGAGTTTATTTCCAAAAAAATTTTATGCACGCTATGGCTTCAGTAACGCGATATTTTATCACTTAGATATGTTTTTTAATCATATGTTTTTTTTCAATGCAGCCTTTGATATAAAAAAGATTATTTCATCTTATTTCCTTATAATTATATTTACAATAAGAGCAGTAATAATGATAATAATAATAACAATAACAAGAAAATATTATTATTGTTGTTATTAAAATTCATTATTTGATTGTCCGTGATTTTTCATTATCTCGTTAATATTAAGACATATTATTATAATTATTATTATATGTTATATTATATCTAATCAGATTATAATTCATTAAAAATCATTTTGGCACGGCGTTAAAACAACGAACATATTATTGAATGTAATAAATTAAAAATTTCCAGTCAAATGTATACTTGAGATCTAATTTTCAAAAAAATAAAAAATTAAAGTAATTAAAACCAATAATTAACTAGTATTATAAATATAAATTTGTAATTTAAGATTAAGGATTTCCGTAATAAATTATTATTATTAAAAGTATAAATTTTTTGTTAATATTGATTCATTTATTTTCTTGTTTGTGTCGTGTTGTTGATAATTAATATTTGTTTGCGGTAAAGTTGTTTTTTTTTAAGTGTAAATCGATTTGTGAGCGACCTTGGCACGAAATTTGGAAGTGGCGCCAGTAATCTAAATCTCGAGATTCTCTAGTATGTTTACTTGCGACGCTCGTGAAGAGAAACAGAAACGGAATGAATAGAAGAGAATTGTACTCGAGAAAGATGAGGATGACATAACTGAAAAATAATATTGTGTACTTGAAAATTTATCGAACTTTATATTTATTACAGCAATTGTATTATTTTCTTTTTTCATTGTTATCACAATTTTTTTTTTTTTTATTACACTGCTTTAGATTTTTTGGAAACATTTTTGAAATTTTTTATTTTCTATATTATAAATTTATATTTCATTGCTTTTCAATCCATATGATGTCGTGTACTAAGAAATATCAAAAGTCTCATATATAAACATATGTATAATCAAATGATCATGATCATATATAATGAATAATTCTTTTTTCAGTTAATAAGTTATTATAAAAAATCAACAGATTTTTTCATTTATAATATTAATGAATATTATGAATTATAAGTACTAATAGATTGATACTTAACCTCAGTACTCGTTATATTTTTCAACTTTCTCTCTTGAAAAAAGAAAAATCCACTCTTCAATAACTCTCGAAATCCTACAACGATACTAACTTAGGGGTGTGCGATGAATAATTCGAAAAATTTCGAATAATTCCCGAATAATTCGAACAATTCGCGAATCATCGAAAAATTACTGGATCTTCTATTGTTTCCAATTTGAATTCCATTACATCGTGTATAAAAATATTATATTAATAAATTTATTTATTTACTGACTGTTACCCGCCTGCTCCACTAGGCACTTTATACACAGAAAAAAAAGTCATCTTGACTCAAGAAAATCATTTTCTTCAAAATTTACTTCTTGTTTCAAGTTATTCTGCTATCTTAGTTGAAAAAATTTATTCTTGAACTAATAATGTCATATACTTATCCCAAGTAAATCTTTCTCGTGGTTTAAGAAAGTAGCGCCAACGTTGGCGACGTGATTTTTTGGAACTAAACCAAGATTTTTTTAATAAAGAATTAAATAAAAAAAATAACCTTATGCATGATTTTTATTTTTTGTGTTCATTTAATTAGACATTTTTAATTAATTTTTAACGTGCTGATTTCCCATTATATTACTGCTTTACAGTTAAGTGTGTAGTGACAAAAATATATGTATATACAAGTATTTGCTCGACTCATACAAAGTACACGGTTAGAAATTTGTTGCGTTAATAACTCAATAACTATAAGTGACATCGACAATCAGAAAAAAGATCCTTAAAGAGGAGCAAATTTCTGAAAAAAAGTCTCGACTCTCGGAACTCTAGCTCCATAAACAATAATTTTTATTTAATGTTGAAAATGGGTTTCCGCACGGCTGCTGTCCTACTCGGGCCTCGATGCGCTCGTGTGTACATCAAGCAAGTTCAAAAACCAAGAGAATGATTTACTTGGATTAAGAGGTTTTTTTCTACACTTAAGTTGGTAAGCCTGTTGGAACTAGGGAATATTTGCTTAAACCAAGATTGACCAATACAAGAAAAAAATTTACTTAACTCAAGAATATATTTTATCTTCAGTTGAATATACTTGGATCAAGTAAATATTACTTGACTCAAGATGACTTTTTTTTCTGTGTAGAATTGTATTTTTAGATCTAGACATGAAATTCAATTGGAGTATTGTTTTGACTTGTACAGATTTCAAATTCCATCGGATTGGCCTGTACCTTTTAACCATGTAATTATTTTAGCTAATATTCATTGTAACGTTTAATATGCAATCACTGTAACATTCCCGTTGCTTTCTTTCAAAAATGAATAGTAATTGACACGAAGAAAAAAATTTTAAATGAGCATTGAAAGTTTCAGTTAAAGTAATTGCGAATTTCCCGTTAATACAAATTTTAGTATTATTAACATAAACAGTTAATTAATGAGCATTTTCAATTCTCAGTTTCTCTTCTAACGTTCAAGTCTTGAGTGTTTGTGTACAGTTGTTTGAATTGTATGTTACTTTTGAACTTAAAGTATAAATCAGACTATTGTATTCGTTTACTAAAAATTATTCGACCTCAATGATATTCAAACTCGTATATGTATAATTCCAACTGATCAGTATGCAAGTTTGAAAGGTAATCCGCTCACCACTCGTGTTTCTATCTAGTTTCAGTTGCGGCAGCTCAGGAAGTTTAGTTCTCGAAGCGCTACAGTAGATGGCTGCTTATTTTCACAGATAGAAATACATAATCTATCTACTTAACACTGTCTGAACCTCAAGATACAAATAAATTTCATCCATCATTATATTCGACATAAGTAAAATACCTTCGGCTAATTAATTAATAATTCTCATTGGTAAAATTGAATAGTGTCGTTAATTATCAAATACAATAGAACGCTAAATAATTTTGACACTATAAAATTGGGTTTTTTTTTTCACCAATAAAAAAAAATTAATTTAGTTCCACAAAAATCTTGAAATAAGAATTAATTTTAAAGGATTAGTTTATATTTAATAAGCTTTCTTAACTGTTAATAAATGATTTTTTAACATCATAGGATTTAATAAATATTTATTAACAGTTAATAAATTATTTATTTAATACGATTTATTAAATGTTAATAAATATTTGTTAATTAACAAATAAGGAATTTATTAACTGTTTAGTAAATGTTAATTAATGGTTAATGAATTAATATAAAAACAAATATTTATTTAAAATAAAAAGCAAAAATAGCAATTTTTTGGACACTTTTTATAACCCTATAATTAAAATACATAATAATAATTCAATTGACTAAATAAATTAACCTTTTTAATATTTAAAAATATAAAAGATAATTATGAGCTGTGATAGAATTTGGTATTTTACAATAAACGTTATTATAATGTAATATAATGAATGCAAATAATTTATAAAGATGATTTTTATTTATAAGCAACCTTAATATCATATGAAATTGCAAACGAAACAAATTCACTCAACAAAATATTTATTAACTGTTAATAAATATTTGTTAACTATTAATAAATACTTTTTAACTACACCGATAGAAGGATTTATTTGTATTAAATAATATTTGGTAATAGTTAACAAATCATTTATTAAAGACCACTTTTGAGTATTAAACAAATATTTCTTAATATTTAAAATTATTTGTTTGTATTTAATAAATCTTTTTAAATACTAAGAAATATTTATTAAGGACTAAAAAATGGCTTTTAATAAATGATTTGTTAAATATTAAAAAATATTTTTACTATAAACAAATCCTTCTATTAGTGTATTAATAAACGTACTGTCCTCCCAAATAAATATTTATTGAATGTTAAAAAATATTTATTAAAATTTAATAAATTAAATAATTGCCTTCAAATCAATTGAATTATTAATAGTTAATAATTCCTTCTATCAGTACACTGAGCCATAGAAATATATTTTACACGGCCATAGCAAATATTTTTTTTCACACGTAAGAAAAAAAACCATTATATTATTTACAAATAATTTATTTTTTAAAAATGCCATCTTGAGATAACAAATAAAGCTGTAGTGGATGGCTGAAGTATAAAAGAAAGAAGACGTAAAACACAAGATTTAATCTCGAAAACATATATGAGCCCTTAACACTGATCTCCGTGATCTCGAGTAGGATATTCGAACAATAGATCACACTCCTCTCAGAATCCCATTGACTCTTTTATCTCCCTCACTTTTTTAGTTGGCTTCATTCATCTAGACCTAGGCTATCCTCGTCTCTCTCTACCTTCAGTGTGCTATCGTATAATACCATACGACTGAAGAGTCCTGTATAATATGTGTGTTGGTTGTCTTTATACACACATATATATAAAACACAAGGACAAGATAGAGGATAGAGACAGGGAAGACATAGCAGGAAAAGCGTCCCATCGTATGAGGCAGAAGCAGACAGCTTGGAGCCAGGCAACCCTCCTCGACTCACCCTCTTGCTCTTGCAGTCATTTTATATATACACTACCCAGCCATACTATCCTTCCGTAACCCCTAGACCGCATCCATTTCATTCTCCGTATACCATTCGCAGCTCTAAAGGGAAGAATTTCGTTCCTGTCCGGGAATTCATCCAACTCGGTCTGTGGGTCAACGGGTTAAAATTGCAGATACTCCTATTCGGACACAGTATTCGCCCACTCAACATACCCCTACTTGTATACATATATACAACAATATACATAAAAATTCACCAGTGTATACACTGTACAGGTACTCTCATTTTACAGCACTCTAAAACGTATTTTGTTACAGTATTTTTTTATGCTTTTATAATAATAAAAAAACTTTACTACATTTTTCATAGGTTACATTTATTCTATTTTTCAAGACCTCCGAATATGAATAAATCGAAAATGTGCTGAATTTATTAAAAATTAAAATAAATCAAAATCATTAAAATTAAAATTTATTACTCACATTTTAATGGATCGAATTGTACAGAATTATTTCTTAAATTAAAGTGATTTATATTTTTTTATTGCGATGAATATAATCAATAAGTCGAGGAATAATTTAATTAGCTTCATTAGCAATCAATAACAAGACAAAATAATTTAAAATTGATATAAGAAAAAATTGGAAAATTTAAGGAGTTATTTTATTTTTTAAAAGAAATAAATTTTCAATTAGAGGGCTTCAATATATTTTTTTTTAATTTTGCCATACTATTTTAAAGTGTTAAAAAAATTTTTTATTAGATAGTATCGAAATTTTCCAACAGATGGCGCATGGTCGCTGAATCATCAAGTTATAGGAGATTTAAGTTTGAAGGATTAAGTTAAAAAACAAAAATAACTTTTTTATCAAAACCTTAAATAGAGTTTTTTTATCTGTCTTTTTCCCTAAATAAAACAGTTCACCTTCTAGTCAAACTGCTTAATTATATTATATTATAAATAAATATATTATCCAGTGGGTTATGTTGTACAAATGGGAACCAAAATTTATCATAAATATTACATACAATGTACAATTAAATTGTAACTTGTAAATTATAAATATCAAATAAAGATTTTTAAACTGAAACGGAACTTTTTTGTTAAATCTAAATAGGTTTTTATAAACTTTTTTCCTAAAAATAATAAACATGTTGTATGTTATTTTTCATAAAATATATAAAACATAAACAAATACTATATATATATTGAATGTGAGTAGAGACCAACGGTCAGAAATCATAAATATTGTAATAATTATGTTAATTATATTTTTATGATATCAATAAAAATCTTTGAAAACTGAACTTTTTTGTCTCTTTTATTGGTTGAAGTTTCATCAACTACTGAACTATTTATTGTGTAATATGTTACACAATAATTAGCCTACAAAATTCTAAAATTAAAAAAACAAAACAAAATTATAATAAATTATCCTTACATATAGCTTCTACGGCAATAAATAACCAGATCAGGCCAATTATCGCGCTATAAAAATTGGGAACGTATAACCATACAAAAAAATAATTTTATGAGTAAACAATGGAAATGCCTGCAATCACACCTGCATTCCTCACCCCAACAATTGCACCCTCCCTTGTTCAAAACCCTTTACAAGCTGAATTACCCAAACAAACTCAATTGTGAATTAGCAACCGGAAAAAAATGCCCAATTACCGGAGCCTCTTATCACCAAATTGAAGCTAAAAAGCATTGACAGGATCGAAAACATTGATAGCTCTAGCTTTCCCCTGGCCTCCTGATGAAGGCCCAATGAGTGCAGATACAAGTGTTGTTAAAAGGGTTGGTTACAGTTATAGTTATAGTTATATCAGTAGAGCATTATAGAGTGAGAGTGTGCAGTGTGGTATGTGCGACGGTGTGGCACGCGCGTCAGCGTTTGGATCTGCAATGCGGCGTTGCCGGTGAATCCGTTGGTTCCTGGCCCTCCACCCTTGCAACCCGTTCCGTCGGACAATACGACAACTTTAACTACCAACTACCCCAATCTAACCCGCCCGCGCGGTCATAGGACTGCAATACGAATTATAGAATCAAAATTTGTCGGTAAAAATTTGAATCCACCCAAATTTTTGACTATTTTAAGTTTTTAACACAAAGCAGTTGCGTGGATCCTCCTATCTCACATATGACACACAAACACAACATACAACATACAACATACAACATACAACATAGAACATAGAACATAGAACATACATGCAATTAAAATAAAGACAGAAACTGGAAGTGAGTGAATAGAGTCGATCCATGCGCTGGATGCAGAGAAGTCATGCGCCCTTGCAACTACCCTTCCTCTTCGGCTTCAATGACTACTGTCTCTCTTGCACTCACTTAGTGAGAATCTTATCCACTGCTCACCCTCTTCCCTACCTGCCCCCAAATCGACCCCCAGTGCGAACAGACCGTCCACCCCTTGTTACGGTACCTGAAGACCGCGCAGTGTTGCCTACCGTGGCAGGGGAGCACAACACTTGCCGTTTAAAAATAATTATTATTTTTACTAATTCTTTCGTTAATATAACATATGTATTGTATATGTAAATTTATATGTCCTATTTGTGTATGTGTTGCCGGATTAATTATTAATTATTAATCTTTAATCGATTATTAATAATTCATAATTCATAATTCATTAATTATTAATATTTATTTAATTATTAATATTTAATAATTTGTAAATAAAACAATGTTTATAAATGTATTTTTTATCCGGAAAGTTAAAGTGGTGAAAATAGTAATTACATATGAGGACTAAATTGAAATCACGAGCATTATATTCCCTATCGTAGGATTTTGGAGGTTTTATTATTGGTTTATAGACACTTAAAATGACGTGACGCTGGGAGACTATAATTATATTTATTAATAATTGTTATTAATTACGCGCTGTTTAATATTTATCAGTTGTTAAGAGATTGTAATTTTAAATTGAGAGACTTTAGATGGTTTGTAACTAAACGGGCCCACGCGCTTTGCTATTTGACGGCTCTGGTGATCGTGTTAAAATTTAATTATTAAATTATTAATTACGGTTTGTCATAATTACGTCATTGTTACATAGTTTTTAGAGGGATTAGAAATTGCGACATATCCGACTCATATCGACCAGACTTGTAAATAATAACAGTGTCCAATGTTTGTTTCAATTATTAAATAATAATTACAATAGTTATTAAATAATAATACTTTGATAAATAAATGTGAATAAATATTTGTGGGTGCCTCATGTTTCAATAAAATAGTGCCTAATACTTGCAATAAAAAGAAGAGGAGGATATGATATTTTAAATTCATTGTCTGTATGTGTATGTTACCTTTTTTTGTTTATTATTGTGGGTGGAAATAAATATTAACAAGATTTTTAAATATAAAAATTTTTCAAGTTTTTTTAGATTAATTTTGCGGATGTTTGGACGATGAATATTTAAAAGTTTGACCTAAATTTAGTTCGGCGCATTGACGCGATTTTTTAATTTTTCTGTGCAAACTTACAAAAGCGGGTTTTTAAAAGATATTTATTTTTTTTACTATGGTTATATTTACTGAAATTTAAAATGTAATATCACATTTGTGTTACAAATTTATCTAATTAAACTCAATTATTTGTCGAGAAGTATTTGTATATTTCGATTAATTTACTGGGTAAATTTTGAGGTCATTTAATTTAGCTTTATTTATTGAGAGTTGTGTAGTTTAATTACTCAATGTTTGGTATTTATAGTCTGTGCGTTGATTGGCAGTTCAAAAGGGCCAAATAAATATTCTGAATATTATTTTATTGGTTTTTAAAGGCGGAATATTTTTTTTTTTATTTTTTTAACTTCAATCCTCAGCAATATAAATTTGATACTTTTTTTTTGGACAGAATCGTATTTTTTTCAATTTTTGAACAAACTTTTTTGTAATTATTAAGGAAACTTTATTTTTTTTTTTTAATTTTTTTATGATTAAAATAATTAAAGTTTAAGCTTTTTAACAAGTTTTGAAAAATAATTAAATTAATAAAACTTTTAGGGAAGAAAGTTTTCAAAATCTTTATCAAAAAAAAAAAAAAATAATAAACAAATAAGCTTGTTGTAAATACACAAAAATTTGCAAAATAAATATTTTTCTTTTACGAAATTATTTTCTTAGATAATAATAATTAAATTTTATAATCAATACGAGGACGAATCAAACAGAAATCTTCGTTATCAATAAAAATAAAAATTAAAAATGAAAAAAAAAAATTTGATACTGAATTTTGTCCAAAATATTTTTCATAAAAATAACTCTCAATCAATAAATATTTTTTCTAATTTAAAACTTAAAATAGACGATATAAAATTAAATCGTTAGTGAGTGATAAATCTTCCGTGTTAACGTCACAAGTTAATGACCTTTTATTACTGCAGTAGTCCGTACTTCATAATTATATTCCGCACAATAAATAACTTTTAAATTTATTGTTCTCTTTAAAAAAAATTTTTAATGCGATACAAAGAATTATAAATTGAGCTTTTTTATATTTTAATCGGATTACGTACTTAAAAAACTTTTTAATGAACGAATAACTTCCTTTTGTTTTGTTTTGGTCTTTTGATTTTTTTTTTCTTTAATGTAAATTTGTGCTACAAAGTTTGATTTATTGTTAAAAAGAAGAATTTAGTTATAAATTTTGATTTGTTGAAAACAGATCCGTGGTGATTTAAACTGCGGACACTTTGGGGCAATTGGATGTAATTAAAAACGAATGTGCATACCACTACTGAATAGTGAGCACGCGCTGGTGCACGTTAGCGGAATCACAGCCGTTAGAATTAGTTATGTCACAATTAATGCTATGCAATCTTGCGAATACTTCAACTGCGGGAAATTATACCAACAATAACGCTAGTAGCAGCATGGAGGACGACGACTCATATCCACTGCCCACTATTTATCGGTAATTTACTTTGTTATTCTTAATTAATACCATCAAATTACTATTTTTTACCTCGTGCTATAACTTTTTTATTTCTATAACAAGACAACATTTTTTTCACAAGTAACGGCTTAACTGTAGTAATTAAAATATAATTGTACTCTTCTGTGCGGGTTATCCGATTTTTTTCATAATAAAGTCTACGGATTGCCGTAATTACCTTTAATAAATACAATCGTTGATTTTTGTGTAAAAAATTTCAATTGACTGACAAATTTCTTACTCCTTTCTTAACTATTGACATTTATAAAGATATAAGCTCATCCCGATGTTACACTCATCAAGAGCTTTTATTTGAGTACCCACATGCATTTTTATATATTTTTCATATATACATATATATATATATATATATATATATAAAATATATAAAATATATGAAAAATTGATGTGGGTATTCAAATAAAAGGTCTTGACGAGTGTAATGTCGGGGTGAGCTTATATCTTTAAAAATGTCATTAGTTGACAAGATACAAGGTCATTTCTTAATTATTAACGTTTTTAAAGATATAAGCTCATTTCGAGGTTACACTCATCGAGACCTTTTATTTGAGTACCCACATGGCTTTTTTTATATATTTTATATATATGGTGTTTGTGAAATATATAAATATATAAAATATATGAAAAATTGATGTGGGTACTCAAATGAAAGCTCTCGATGAGTGTAATATCGGGATGAGCTTATATCTTTAAAAATCTCAATAATTCACAAGATACAAGGTCATTTCTTAGTTATTGATATTTTTAAAGATATAAGCTCATCCCGATGTTACACTCATCGAGATCTTTCATTTGAATACCCACATGGCATTTTTTATATATTTTATATATATATGGTATTTGTGAAATATATAAAATATATGAAAAATTGATGTGGGTACTCAAATAGAAGGTCTCGATGAGTATAATGTCGGGGTGAGCTTATATCTTTAAAAATGTCAATAGTTCACAAGATACAAGGGCATTTCTTAATTATATATCTACAGATAGAGATTGAAAAACCTTGAAAAGGTACAAATTCAAGTCTAGATCTTTGCAATGACACTAAATTTCACTAAAAAAACCGATTTTATCATATAACGACTATCTTGGAAACAAAATTTTTCTTATTCTCATCATAATACAGATAATTTTTGTATTCTCTTTTGTAAAATTTAAGAACTCAGAAGATTTTAAAATTCTTAAAAGGAAATAAAAATATCCTTATTTTTTTTCTTCAATATAATTTCCTTGAATCAAAATTATTTTTTTTTACCAAGTAGATAGATAGATAGACAGAAGAATAGATAGCATCGTCTATTTTCTTCAGCGTAAAAACAAAAACAATAGAAAAAGTTTTCAAAAATTTTAAAGTTACTACATTTTAATATTTTTAAGAAATCATTTCTTCAATTTTTGATGAAAAGGTGAGCGGTATTATGAGAGTTTCTCAGTAAAACAGTCAAAGAAACCCGAAGTAAGAGTTTTTTATGCAAAAACATTGGATGAACCAAAAATGTCAAGCAAAGTGTGAATCGCTTGTACACTTTTTGTGTTTGATTATTTTTACATTCACATACATATATTTTTTCTTTTCAACACTGAAAAGTTTTTTGCTCAACACTGTGAACAATGCTCTTGTGAACAATTCTTTGTTGGGCTAGTGAGAACGTCATTTGTTCATGCTTTTATTTTATGTTTTATTGTTTCATTTTGTCCGCTCACTATTAGAAGTAGGTAATGTACTTTGAATTTTTTTCAACCCGTGGGTAAATATATAAATAAAAAAATTTACATCTTGAAAAAGTAATAGGTAAGAAATAAAATAATTATTTCTATTAGTTAAATTCATTTCTTTTTTTATTAACGAATTAAATACAAGCAAGCTACTATAAAATTCTCTTAAGAAAGTCTAAAAAAAAAAAACTGAATTTTTAATTTTTTGTGCAAAATAATGAAAAGTATACGAAAACTTTAGAACAATATAAATAATAATTCATGCAAGAAGGGAATATGTGCGACAATTGATGCTCAGGGTGACAAAGTTTAATTGGAGACTTCAAAGACTTCTTATAGTTACTGTCGTAGCCGGAGCTCGAGGCTCTGTCAGTTTTATTTTTTTCTTTATACTAAAAACGAGTGGAGCGAAGCGTGCCTCGAGGATTTTAATAATTTTTTTTTCTGTTATCATAAGGTAAAATTTTTATCAACGAAAAAAAAAAAAAATACGCTCTTATTTACCGGGGTAATTGATTTATATTTTTATTTCACCGTTGGTTTGTTGAAAATAAAAGCAACAGAAAAACAAAAGCTTATCAACTGGTGTTGGAAAATGTCTTTAACAATGACGGTATTTTTCAGGTGTCGTGCTCCTATAGCGAGTCTTGATTGTATGGAAGAGTTCAATGGTAGTACTGGTGGTGCAGACTCGGGGATCCATTGTAGTACGACGCAGCAAGGTACAAAAGAACAACTACTGACGAGTTGCATAACGTCCCAAAGCCAACGTTCACAACATCCATCTCCGGGTATTCGTTACCGCAACTTGGGTAAAAGCGGTCTTCGTGTTTCTAATGTTGGGTTAGGTAAGAACTCACTTACTCAGTTTACTCAATATTTATATTATTGATAGTTCGCTTTGTCTGTTAATTAAACTCGTGCTACGCCATAGAAACGGAAAATCTTTTATACTTTTATTTTTCAATTATATTTTCTTTGTTCTTATCCTTTTAAACGTTCAGTTGATGGCACCTAGCCTTATCAATCAAGTCCGTAAACTTTAAATTCCCGACAGAGGTCCCAATATAACAATAAGATTCATCAATGCGCTAGATATTAAAAAGTGCACGCCTCATAATCTCATTTTCGATGATTAAAATAAAATACTTTTAAATGTTTCGCGCTATTGTCCACCCAGAAAATAAACGTAATGCGCATGTGTTGTAAACAAACCTTATATACATAGATAGATAGATAGATAGATAGATAAACAATTTTATTTGGCTCTGGAACCTAAGCTCCCTCAAAGCCATCAATATTTAAATTACATTGGTTTACATAGGTTACAAGATTACTTAACTAATTAAAGGTTTACAATTAGATTTAATTTCAAATGTTATAAAATCCAAATAGATTATTTAATACAAACAAATAACTTAATTTAAAGTCATAATAATTCTACAAGAAAAAATATTTAAATAAGATCCAAAATAAAGATTGCAATTGTTAATTGTCATGTTCAAAAAAGTGATTGAAGCAAGCATTTTTAAATTCAACCAAATTATCTACAGCCACAGTCTCAGCTGGCAGTGCATTCCAGATACGTATGCCATGAATTAAGAATGAATTATCATACATGACACAATTAGCCTAAGGTATACGAAGATAGTCTTGTCGGACATCACCTCTACGCAGTGCTACAGGCAAAAAGTCTAGTTTTGAGCCGAATAGCTGCCGATAATTTAGTCGAATTTCCTTATAAAACAGACAACCAATTAAATAATCTCTTCTCGCTGCAAGCTTTAGCCAACAACTTTTTGAAATATGGAGTAACATGTTCATATTTTGATACTTTATAGATAAATCTAACACATGAATTCAATTTACGCTGCATCTTTAATAACAATTCGTTTGACATATTGGTATGCGCCGCACAACAATAATCAAAGAGAGGAATTATTAAAGTAGATACTAGCTTAATACGTAAACTTTCTCTAAATATTTCATTGTTTATTTTTAGCTGTGCTAGAATACTCATAACGCGATTGCACAAATTTGTTACTTGGTTCTCCCATGAGAGAGTACTATCTATAATCACCCCAAGGTATTTTACAGTGCTACTATAAGGGATAGCACACCCCTCCACAAAGATTGTGTCGGCTAGTCTGCACATAGATATAGATATACAAACGATCAGTGGATTTTTAGTTTATTGCTAATTATAAATAAACTACATTGAATTAGAACGTGATCTTCAAAAGGACTTAATTTTAAATCATACTGAAGCGTAGAAAAAATAAATGGACTTGATCAGTTAAGTTTTTGGGAAATTATCGTGAACACGCCAGTTTTTATACATACACTGATAGAAAAATTTGTTTATGGTTAAAAATGTTTGTTAATATTTAACAAATCGTTTATTAGAGACGACTTTTTAGTATTAAACAAATATTTCTTAGTATTTAAAATGATTTGTTTGTATTTAATAAATCTGATATTAATTTATTAAATACTAATAAATTTTTTTAAATACTAAGAAATATTTGTTAAGGACTAAAAAGTGGTCTCTAATAAATGATTTGTTAAATATTAACAAATATTTTTAACTATAAACAAATCCTTCTATCAGTGTAGTGTGTAGAATTTTACATTCTTATGTGTTGATTTAACACACTAGAATGTTGAATTAACGTTAGGTTGTGTAAAAACAGTCCGTAACACAAATATTTGTGTTAAATTTAACGAAAATTTTTTTACTGTGTACATTTGACAGCCGGACGTCCACGGAATAATTTTTTTGTTAATTATTTAAAAAGCAAAATGTCTTTTAAAAATGTCATAAGTGTTAAAACTAGTGTTTTTCCATTACATTTATATGTAAATAGAAACAATTTTAGTTATTCAAGAAATCACTTGATTATTGTAAGGCGAGTATAGAGCACAACTTCATTTGCTTCGCTTATGAGGCGTGCAAAAAACAAACCTAAATTTTTCTTCTGAAGGATTTTCATCTAAAAATTTATTCGGACAACAATATTTTTCGTTCACGTAATAAAAACACGAAGAATGTTATTAAACTAAAAGCTTTTTTGGAGAATAAAAATAAATACGTGTTTTTTTTATATTTAAAAAATGTTATTTCTTCCTTTATGGTCTTACTCTTAAAATACTCTTGAAATCACAGGAAAAGGTATTGATTGAGTATTGAAAAGCGTAAAGTCGATTCAACTGCCCCCCGTACAATTTATATTTTTTTTTATTTTAGTATTATATCTCAGTATCTTTTTATTTAGCTCTGTCGTAATTTTTTACTTTCCCTGTATGTAGAATACAATATCATCAGAATTGAAATTTAATTTAAAAATATGAATTGAACTCGCGAATTCCCTTGAAATTCATTGTCTGAATCGCGTATTTATACTATACCGCTTGCATATGTTTACATACTTGTATTAAGCACAATAACGTCACATAGTTCTCTGGTATATTGAATTTTTTTTCACTTGTCAATAAAATAAACTTGCAATATTGGCATCTTTTTTCATTTTTATCACTTTGACGTGTATGCGGACTGCTGCTCTAGTTATATTTTTATATGAGCATAGTTTGTTGTATTTCTATATCATCATTTTCTCTCAATTCTCGTGCATTATTATAAATTTTCTATTTCAGTGAAATAATTCATCCATAATATTATCATAGACAATATTTGCTCTCAATATTATCTTGTTTCAAAGACTCGGTCGCTCTTTGATTGTTCAAATTAATTTAGCATATTAATTTTATGCAATCTACGCACTGAAAGTTAAATTTTGTACATTTTAATAACGATGGAGGATTGGCTCATTATTTATGGCTAAACTGCACATCACATTATTCTAACAGGGTGCTATCATAGAGAATATTACCTGACAGTGTTTACTTTTATTGCACCAATAGAAATCTTGGGACAGAAACAACATTTTCCGAAATTACCAAGTTAAATATATAAACAAATATAAGTTTTTAAGTGCATATTTTGAGTCATTAAATTTTGGATTTTTTTTTTTTTAATTTAATTACTTAGACCATTAAGCCTTGCGGATAAAAGAACTAATCATCTAAGCCTCTAAAAAAATGGGATTCGCTGCTCTGAAATATTACGCTTCCGTGAACAAATAAATGTTATGAACTTTATTTTATTTTATAAAATTGGATAGAAGTTCTCACGCGTGCCAGTTAATTTTACGGAAAAAAGGAAACTTGAAAAATTACATTATAAATAGTAATAAGTGTCCCGTGGTATTAAAAACTAGAAAAATTACAGTTCGAAATGACATTTTTATATTAATTCAGACTTTGAATGTTAATTTTCAGAACTTTCAATGTAATATTTACTTTTTACGATGTCGACGTTCTAATTAGCAAATTGTCTAACTCCATTTTAGAGAATCTTCTATTTGCACAAAAAAAAAAAACAATTAGTTCAAAATATATTATCACTTTAAAAAACCATTTAATATCATTATTATCTAATAGAGATATAATATTTAGGTTTGAATTATTCAAATAATTTATAATTGGATTATTGCTACATCAAAATGTTAAAAAATCACCCTCAAAAAAATAAGGAGTTAGACAAATTGCTAATTAGACCGTTGATGTAATTCTTACAAAATCTGTAATAATTACAATCTGAAACTGTAATTTTTCTAGTTTTCATCACGGAGCGCCACGTTTACATTATATAATGTAATTTTTCTAGTTATTTTACTTATTTAAAATCTTAACTGCGGTGATAATTCTGCCTTAATATCCAATATAAGCACTTTTAATATAAACTTGTGATATTTCGGTAACGCAACTTAACAATAGAATAAAATAGTTGTTTCAATAAAATAAATATTACTTAATATTAGAATTATATTGTAAAATTAGTAGTGAATTATTGAATTTATACCCGCAGTAAATTATATCAACAGACACATTTAACATGTTTCCATGAAATAAACATTATTGAAATAATTAAATGAACTGTCATTATACACAATGTTATTAAATTTATCGTAATAATTTAAACTATTCGTAACATTTGACCCGTGATTGACATGTGGCATCACTTCTACACCACAGGGGGTGAATTTGACCCAGTTAACCACCTCGATGGCTATTTTCGTCCAAATTTAGCCGCCTCCTCCTCCTCCTATCGCAGCCAAATTACATTTAAGCTTGATTACTATATACTTATTTTTAAACTAACGATAAACAAACGGATTCTGATTAAACTGATCAATAACCAATTGGATTTATTTTTAAAAATAAACCCAATTTTTTTCCAAGTTGTTAGACTTTTACTTTGTTTATAAAAACAACAAAGAAAAATATATACTCATATTCACACTCGATCAAGCAAAATTTAGTTTCTAATTCAATTATAGCTAATCGATACATACCAGTTTTAATTATCCTCGAAAATATCGAGAAAAATGTTCCATTACTGTCATTTAAACTTTTATATAAATATATTTTACAGTATCGGTTATTGCTAATCAATTAAAAAAAAATTTAATTTTCGATAATTAAAACAGTTTTATATTGTTTAATTGTGTGTATTTGATCCAGTCTTCGTTAAGAAAGTTCAAAACTTCAGCATTAAGCAGGATCCTTATATATATATCTATAAAATATATGAATGAGTCAATCTAAAGTTTCAATAACTTTATTAAACTCGATAAAATTTCTTTTTCAATTACTTATTTCTTCAACTTTTTACCTCTATTTGTCTTTTGCTGAATTTAAGTAAATACTTTACTAATACTTATTGTTAAATTGATTCAATAAATGGATAAGTGGTATTGAAAATTTTTAAATATCAAAGAAAATATTAAGAATAAGATAAATTGTTTAAAATTTACACTTTTGAACTCGACTAAAAATCTAAGAGAAAATTATTGAATTTTAATTGATAAAAAATTATGAATATTTTATATTTTGCCATGAAAATGTTTCAAATTTTTATGTTTCATTATAAATAACAATTTTCAATTTTAACACGCTGATAAAAAGACTTATGGAATATTTAATAAATTTTAATAACTTTTAATAAATGATTTTTTAACATTAGCTGATTTAATAAATATTTATCAACAGTTAACAAGTAATTTATTAAATGCAAGTTATTTATACTTAATAAAAATTTGCTAATCGTCAAATAAATTATTTTTTTCTAATTAATTTTGAAAATGAATTAGCTTATTTTAAGACAATTTTAAATAAATAATTCTCGATTTACCGGCTGCCAAATTTGGAAACACAGTAACTGACAATTTTAAGATTTTTAAAAATTTTTATTATTAAAATAAAGTTTGTGCGCCAAATTAATAGAAAACACTTGAATATAAATATTTTTAAGAAAAAATACTTGAAATTAAGTTATCTAAAAGTTATAAAAAATGCAGCAATATTAAAAAAAATCAAGTATAAAAATTTTACAGTTACTGTATTTCAAAATTGCCCCCATGAAAAAAAAATATATTTCGAAATCTATAAAAAATATATAAATTATGTATAGTAACTATATTTTTAATAACTAACTTTTGGCCGATTTTCATCTATATTTTAAATATATTTTAGATTTATTTAAATTATATTTTTTTTTTATTTTTAGTTATGAATTTTAAAATATATCTTGAACATATTTAAAATATATAAAATATATATGAAAATCGGCCAAAAGTTAGTTATTAAAAATATATTTGCTATATACATATTTTTTTTCATGGGGGTGGGCAATAATAAGTAAGATTACAAAAAAAAATCTTTCAAGCGGATTTGAGTCACTGAAACTTGCTTCAGATACTATAATTTCATCCTACAATCTTCTTAATAATAAGCAAAATAATAATAATACATTAAATAAGAATCTTATTAACTCAAAATTCAACAAACAAGACAAATAATAACATTGTATAATTTATAATAAATTTTGAAAGTTTATTGACTGCTTATCTCCCATTTATAAATTCACATTTTGCACGCCTCATAGCGCGAAGCGCGTGAGGTTGTGCTTTATACTCGACTCGTCAAGGTCAAGCAATTTTGTGATCTTTAAATGTCTCTATCACAACCATATTACACTTATACAATAATATAAGCAGATGTACACGGAGAAAACACTTAAATTAAACGATCTTTTACTTTCTAAAATCATTTCATGTAGCTATTTTGAAAAAAAAAAACGTTTTGAAAAAAATTTTACGTGGACGTCCGGATGTCACCCCATTTTGGATGTACCAATGATTACTCCCGAACAAATGGATATTTCAAGACCGGACCTTTTTTATTAGTTTACGAATGCGATGAACTGGGTCCGTATTTCATATCAGTAGCTTAGTTTACATATTTCTTTTATAAATTGAATTTTTATTAAAATTTATTACGATATAACCGTACAAAGACAAATGAATTTTTCTTATTTGTCACGTGAAAACTGTAGCGCCACTTGATAAAGCTAGATTTTTTTAGACTGCGTGCGCATATAACAAGAAAAAAGGGCGCTGATATTTAAAAAAAAAAAAAAATACTCTGTAAGAAATTACTTAATTATAATTTTCTTTTTTTTTATCAGTTACACAATTTATTTTTTCTTAAAAAATGAATGAGCGTTATGAGGCGTGCACTTTTGAATTTTCCAAACTTTTTTTATATGAAATTCATAAGATTTATAATTTATTACGAAAATGTCAAGAACCCCCTTGACTTATGATCTTTTAAAAATAATAATAAGTTTGATAACAGACTTAACGTGGGCGTAGTAGCAGCTGTCAATATTAGTGATAAAATAACAATAGATTTGAAGTAGCAATAAACCGAATCATATTATAATGACTTTCGAATACACCGAACTAAATTGAAGTAGGTTGGAAATATTGAGAGGATATATATATAAGCCACTTGAATTTATACTATGGATCATCTTTATCAGAGATGAATCAATAGAGGTGTATGTGTAGTTGATAAACACAGTACTCTGTAGAGGGTGAGATATAATATGTAAGCGCACACATGATATGGATATGTATGGTGAGCCAATAGAAATGTGAATAATATAGTTAACCGAGAAATGTTCTCTTGACTGTTAATTTAGGTACATGGACAACATTTGGCGGGTTGGGTGGATGCACCAGCGAGGAAACAGCAGAAGCTATTGTGGCCTTGGCCTATGACAGTGGTATCAATGTGTTCGACCTTAGTGAAGCGCACAGTGGTCATAGGGCTGAAATCCAACTTGGTCGTATTCTCTTACGACGGGGCTGGAACCGCTCCAGCTACATTGTCACCACTAAAATCTACTGGAGCACCAAGTAAGTTACGAGCCACCATTATGCCATTAAGCATCCCTCAAATTGTTTTCACTAATACGATATCATGCACTTAATTTATCATTGGCTGCACTACACACACACACACACATGTACTGGATTTGACTAATAACTCGCTTAATTTATTACTGCTATTTATTTTACTCATAATTACTCTGTAGGGGTGGAATTTTTAACAAAATGCACGCCTCGGTTATAATGAAATAAAATATAGTTTTTTATAAAATTAAAAAAATTAAAAGTTGATAAAAAATTGAAATCCCGGAAAAAAGTTTAAAGTTGGAAAAAATTTATATTATTTCATTAAAATTATTATAAAATAAAAATTATAATAATAATATTTCTTTTTTTTTGTTTGTAACAAAAAATAGAGTGATCATTCTGGCGGTGCTTGTTTTTTAATTTTTTTTTAACAAACAAAATTGTCCAAAAAAATTATTTTAAAAAATTGCATTTTTTATTTTTTTCAATTTTCACATGTCAATTTTAAAAAAAAAATTTTTTTGCCATAATTTATTTGTTATAAAATTCTTAAAATTATTAAAAATATGCTAAATTAATTATGACATTAAAGTTAGCAGTCAGCTGACCATTTTTTAAGTTTTTTTTGACAAACAATTTTGTTCTAAAAAATTATTTAAGAAAAATTACATTTTTAATTTGTTAAAATTTCTTTATGTCAATTTTTTTTTTCATTTTTTTGCCATCATTTATTTGTTAAAAAGACTTTAAAAATTATTATATATCTGCTAAATTAATTTTCATAAAATTGTGGGTGTGATATAATTTTTCTTTCATAATAATTTTAATGAAATAATATTAATTTTTAAAAATTTTTTCCGGGTCTATTTTTTCCGATTACCAAAAAATTGATATTTTATAATAAATTTTAAGTTTTTAATTTTTTGTAAGAAGAGAAGAACAATTTCGGAGTATTTTTTAAGCCTTTTAGCCGCTTAAGTAAGTAATTCTGTAGAGACCGATAGGTGGCGAGAGATCGCATAGAGTTTTCGTTTGCAAAGAGATAGATCGAGTAATTAAATACTCAAAATTTTCTTTAAATTTCTTTTGAACTTCATAAAAAAAATCAAACGGATTTTTTTGCATAAATAAAAAAAAAATTTATTAAAATTTTATAAAAAACTTGTTACATTTTGAAATCAAACTAATAAAAATTGTCGCTTATAAATTTATTAGTTGTCATTTTAAATTGAGGTGTGCAAAATTAAAATTATAAATTTTTAGAATTTCTTTCACTATTGTTTTAAGAATGAGTTTCCTTTACATAAAATTTTCATCCAAAATTAATATTCACGAATGTTAAAAATATAATTGGATAAATAAAGAAAATTACAATTATCTGTAATAATTTACTTGAATTAATATAAATGTAGAGTAAAAATTCTAAAAAATTTTTGATACAGGCTTTTAAATAAAAACTGAAGACATGCATGAATTTTATTAAAAATAAAAATTTTCTACCGATTTTCAGCACAAGTACACAGTGATCTAAAAATACCATGCGTGTTACTATTTAAATATTGATACAACACCACAGCCTAAAACGAACATTTACTAAAGCAAATTTATCCAGTCATGCTACAGTATAAAAAATTAACAAGCATTTGCATCAAACAGTCGCCACCACAAAAAACTCATTCATTATTATCAGTATTATTATTATTATAATCACACAATATACTTGAATTGTAACCACACACTGTCATGTAATCAATAAAATAAAATATATATTATCAAAAATAATTCATTGATATTATCAGAATCATAAATAATACATACCTATTTCATTATTATCCAAGACCTTGATCTAAATTCATTATTTTCTCATCATATCGATTAAATCCGTCGTAATTTCTATATTGATAAGATTATTATCTATTATCACTTTAAGTTTTTCTTTGTTCATTAATGCAATTTGCGATGCTTTAAATATGTACTCTGTGTCAAGTGAGGAATTTTTTATTTTTTGCTTACCACCTCTGTCAGCTTACATATATTACCATACTAATTATCAATCATCGTCAAATTTTTCAACAGGGCGTGATATCGGCCTCTTGAAAAATTGCTAACAATTTTTTATTTTTTTTTTCTACTTGGAAAATATTAAGCACAACCTACACGCAAACTTTATCCGTTTAGCTATCTGCAAGCTTTTTAATGTGTTATACTTATTTATTTATCATTGTATTAAAACATCTATTGTTAGCGTATAGTTTCGTAATTTTCATTTTACCTTACATCAGTCTTAACATTTGAATGATATTTTTTTTATCAATATAAAAAATGTCCAATAACTACTCTGAAAAAAAATTCTAAACTGTTAATAAATTTATTTATTTGGAAACAATTTATTTATTTATTAAGAATAAATAATTGTTTTTTAATTAAGGAAACGTATGTTGATAATAAATTTATTTTGATTCAAGAATTTCTCTTTTTTATAAAGTTAATAGATATTTTTTAACTTTTAATGAATAACTAGCAATAGATAAAATTTTGCTTCATTAAATAACGATTTTTGTTAAATTGCAGTGTACTTTCTTAAATGTTGAGTTTTTCAAAGATATAAGCTCATCCCGATGTTACACTCTTCAAGAGCTTTCATTTGAGTACCCACTTGCATTTTTGATATATTTTTCATATATACATATATATAATATATATAAATATATGAAATATACAAAAAATTGATGTGGGTACTCAAATGAAAGGTCTCGATTAGTGTAATGTCAAAATGAGCTTATAACTATAAAAATGTCAATAGTTCACAAAATATAAGGTCATTTCTTAATTATGTAATACATTTTAAAGATATAAGCTCATCACAATGTTACACTCATCAAGAGCTTTCATTTGAGTACCCACATCAATTTTTGATATATTTTTCATATATACATATATATATATATAATATATATAAATATATGAAATATACAAAAAATTGATGTGGGTACTCAAATGAAAGGTCTCGATGAGTGTAATATCGGGGTGAGCTTATATCTTTAAAAATGTCAATAGTTCACAAGATACAAGGTCATTTTTTAATTATGTAATATATATTTTAAAAATATAAGCTCATCCCGATGTTACACTCATCAAGAGCTTTCATTTGAGTACCCACACGCATTTTTGATATATTTTTCACATATACATATATATATATAATATATATAAATATATGAAAAATTGATGTGAGTACTCAAATGAAAGGTCTTGAAAAGTGTAACATCGGGATGAGCTTATACCTTTAAAAATGTCAACAGTTCTTAAGATACAAGGCCATTTGTTAATTATGTATCTAGAGACAGAGAATTTTCAAATGCAGCTTAAATACTTATCATAATAAATTGACCATCGGTGAGAATGATATGAAACCTTGAAAAGGGACAAATTAAACTCAAGACTGTTGCAATAACTCAAAATTTTTCTTGTTCTTTTAATAATATGCACTATTAACTTTTAATAAATTAATAAATATTAATTTAATCATGTAAAGTTAAAAAATGAATTATTGACAGTTAGTAAAGCTCATTAAATATTAACAAATCCTTCCTCAATTAATTTTGTTTCATATAAAAAGTATATTGCATATCTAGGAAGAAATGTCTTACTTTACTGCCCTAGGTATGTAATATTCTATTCCTTGTTCCCACCACCTCCGTGACACTAAAAATGATCTGATAGATTAAAAAAAAATAACATAAGTTACATATAATTGTATCGGTGTGTCGTAGAAGTGAGGGACGAGGTCTATCCAGGAAACATATTATCGAAACCGTTCAGGCGTCCCTATCGAGGCTACAATTGTCGTATATCGACATTGTGATGATTCACAAGGTCGATCCAATGTGTCCGATGGAAGGTAAGCCAAAATTCTGCAGATAGGTTATCTCTACGCAGAACAATCAATAGTGTGCACTGTACTAGCGTTGGTTAAAGCTGATGACAAAGTAGCGTCTCAGACACCTAACTACAACCTTATCAGCCACAAAACCTGACCTAAAACTTAAATACTTCCATCACATATCCATTTTACAAATATTATTTATTTAGAATAATTGTATTGTATTGTAAAAATGTTCTCTAGTCTTTTTCTTAGAAGTATCTTTTGGCATTAATTTTTTAGAAATCGTTCGAGCTATGAATTATGTTATAAATAGAGGATGGGTGATGTATTGGGGTACGTCAAGATGGTCACCGGTTGAAATAATGGAAGCTTACTCGAATTGCAGACAGTTTAATTGCGTTACGCCAATTGTTGAACAAGCAGAGTATCATTTATTTTATAGAGATAAACCAGAACTTTATATGCCGGAATTGTACAACAAAATTGGTGATTATTTATAACAGTCACGTATTATTAAGACATTAAATAAAACTAATCACAACTTTGTCTTAAAGTTATTCTAAAGTATTAGATCTTCTCAATTGGCTTCCAGGCGTCGGTTTGATGGCGTGGTCAACCGTTACGATTGGTATGGTTTCGAAGCCCGATGAGTGCGGAGTTTCTTTTCTATCAAGATCCTCCTACAAGGTAAAGATATAATCAATTTATCTCTCATATTACTTTGTGTTAATTTGTAATAGCGGGGTGTTGAAAAGATCTTTTTTATTGCGGTCTCTAAAGTTTGTTTTCTAGAAAACGGAAACACTTCTCAAGATTACTTTATTAATTTATATCTAATTGTGCGACTTTTAAAAATTTTTTTTTTAAATTAGACGATAAAACATTTTTCATTAATTTAATTAATTTTAAAATTTATTTCTTCATAAAATATATATATCAAAAATATTCAAAATTTTTTCTGCCGAAAAAATTGTATTTTTCATTTAAAATAATTAAATAAAAGCATTTTTTAAGTGAAACTTCTTTATCGACGTATGAGAGAAATCTTATAGCAATATAAAAAAAAAAAATCGACACGATTTTCGATTACGCGACATGTTTTTTTTTTTTTTTTTTATCAAAATTCAGTATAACGACGTAAAAAATATGTCTAGTAAACATTATTAATTCTAAAAACAATTAAAAAAACAAATTAGATGGTAATTTAAAAACAAAACAAAACACAATTATAAAATAAAAATATGTATATCTTTTTTAATTATTGGTTTCTAATGATTTATTTATTCATTTTTAAATCTATAAAATCATTGCATATCTACAAGATTAATTGTCATCATATAATTGTATTACTTTGAATAGATAATTCCAACTATTTACTCATAACTTCTGTAATTGAGTAAATTATTAAATATCTGCTTTGAATTATTTTTACTAAGTTATAACATGAATATAAATATTAAAGTTCATTATATAATTTTTGTAAGCTAATTAATTAATTTTTAAATTCATTAATGGCAAAGTCTGAATAATTACAACAATGGTAATAATTTTAAAATTTATTTTTTCTAAAGACTGGTCGGCTGCCCAATTTAGAAGTCAGTAACAGCAAAATTTTTATACCTGATTTTTTTTTAGTATTGCTGCATTTTTTATAACTTTTAGACCTTAATTTCAAGTATTTTTTCTTAAAAATATTTATATTTAAGTATTTTTTATTCATAAATCAAATTTGTCATCAATTTGGCGGGAAAACTTTTTTTTAATACACTGTAAAAAAAGCGGTGTTAAAATGGACTCATTTTAACACCGCTATGTAACACCTGTGTATTAACACCGGTGTAGTGGTGCTCTTTTGCGGTGTTAAACCGGTGTAATATCGGTGTAATACCGGTGTAACAGTAGAATAAATTTACACCTATCGGAGTATGAATATTACATGATCCATAAAACACAATTAATATTCAATATTTATCAAAATGAGACAAGTAACATTTATTTAAGAATTTTCAATTTATAAAATTACGCAGAAATCGATTTAATGAATGTTATACAACAAGTTAAATAGTATTTACAATATTAAATGTTTAGGAACAATATAATAATTATTTTTATCGTAACCATGATGTTTCTCACAATATAATGGATGTTTTAAACATGACAAATCTACAGCTGTGCAAAAATAAATTATCTTTATGAAAATCATTTAAAAAACGTTCAAATTGTCGTAAAATTGTTCTGAAAATGTTTCAAATTTGTTGTAAAAACACTCTAAAACTGTCCAAAAAATATTCCAAAATTGTCTCAAAAATATCTGAAAAATGTCTCAAATGTCTTCAAAATTTGTTCTCAAATAGTTAAAAAAATGTTTTAAGATTATTCAAAAAAGGTTCCACATAAGATTTAAGGACAAAATTTCAACTAAATTGCATTGATTCTAAAATTATCTTAGAAGTATTCCGAAAATCTTAAAAAAAATACTTAAAAGTTATGAAATAATTACTAAAATCCACTATTTTAGAGTTTCCGATTATCTATATAATATCCTAAGATTGTCCTTTAATAATGGTGTTAAAGTAACACGGATTGAAAATTTATACCGAGAGAATTTCACACCACTATTTCACACTACACGGCCGTGTAAAGTGCTCTGGGTCTATTTTTACATCGAAATTTTTTACAGTGTATTTATTTTAATCAAAAATTTCTATCTACTTAATATTTTAAACTTTCTAAATTAAATATTAACTTTTTTTTATTATTTATCTTTAATTATTAAACATAAAAAGTTTAATTATAAAAATTATGTTAGTTAAAATATTATCAACGCCGGAAAATTTATAACACCGATTCAACACCGAAAAAAAATATTTACACCGCGACCGGTGTTACTGCTACACCGATTTCGGTGTTGAATTTAACACCAGAATTTTTAACACCGTACACTGCATGGACTCACACCGGTTTTTTTTTTACAGTGTAAGGAAAATTGAAAAAAAATTTTAAATGTTAGTTACTGTGTTTTGAAATAAGGCAGCCGTGGTTTTTATAATACTTTATATTTTTAGTTTGTTGGCTGTCCAGTATGGTAATAATAATGCATTCATAATTGATGAAATACAATAATTATAATAAAATCAATGATAAAATTAATTACTCATATTATTTGTATGCATGTCTATAATACTAAAATAGCTTTGATCTAAGACGGAAAAAAATTTTTTTTAAGCCTTATCTACCGAATTTCTGTGAAGTTGTAAATAGTAAAAAAATGATATAAAAAAGTTTCACTTCTTACCTGTGTACTCTGGTACACACACACATTTTTTTTTAATAAAACATTTTTGATTAATTTAATTAATTTTGAAATTTATTTCTTCATAAAATATGTAACAAAAATATTCAAAATTTTTATTGCCGAAAAAAATTCTATTTTTCATTTAAAATAATTAAATAAAATCTTTTTTCAATGAAATAATTTATTTTTCTCGGATACAATTTTTTATAAGATTAGAGAGCAATAAAAAAGAATTTTTTCACACCCTCATTTCTGGTACGTTGAACTGAAGCGTACAATTGATTTTAAGTCGAGTTACATTCTTAGTTGTTATTATTTTTGTATCCCCTGAAAAATGGTATGATTTTTTTTATTACTTACAGAATAAATACTCGTCGTTTAGTTGGACGGAGGATGAAACACAATCGTTATACAAAGAAGTATATTATTTATTAATTTTTGGATTGTTGTTGTTTGTTGTTATTAGTCTTTCCATTAAATTTCTATTGCGACATAATTTTTTTTCAAGATTGGATACGTTTCATAAAAAAATATTAAGATAGAATAATGAATAAAAAATTGAATATAAATTTTGCGATGCATGATTATGTGGAAAGACTATCATAGCTATGTCAAAAAGTAGAAAATTTTTCATTAGTTTTTACCGTAAAAATCATGGGAAAACTTTTAAACTATAACTAAGCTTGGAAAAATTTTTTTATAGCTCGCAAATTTTCGATAGTGAAAATAATAACTATATAGTTACGTGGACGCTAGATTTTTTTTAGTTATTTATTTTTTATTAAAATTTTTAGTTTATCCTGACATTTTAAATATTTAGTTTTAGTAATTTATTTTACGAAAATAGCTCCCTAGATTATAGCCCATGTTAAAATAACACTTAAACGGTAAATTTTTAATGAAAAATTGGCTTTTAGCTGAAATTATCTATATGAATAATGACAATTGTATCTTCAGAGTCGCCGTGATCCTCTGACACCAGAAATAAGAGAGCGAACAATGGATGAAGAACCACCCAGGAAACCATCGGATAAATTGCGGGATGTATGTGCGCTGGCTGATCGATTAGGATGTTCCTTTGGGCAACTGGCGATAGCGTGGTCCCTCAAAAACGAAAGCGTTCAGTGCCTTCTTCTTGGAGCGTCAAATATCGAACAGCTTTATGAAAGTTTACAAAGTTTACAGGTTTGTTATTTTTCAATACTAAAAAATTAAAATTTTGCTTTATTAAACAATGACTTTTGTTAAATTACACTGTACTTTCTTAAATATTGACGTTTTTAAAGATATAAGCTCATCCTGATGTTACACTCATCAAGAGCTTTCATTTGAGTACCCACTTGCATTTTTGATATATTTTTCATAAATACATATATATAATATGTATAAATATATAAAATATATGAAAAATTGATGTGGGTACTCAAATGAAAGGTCTCAATTAGTGTAATGTCGGGGTGAGCTTATATCTTTAAAAATGTCAATATTTCACAAGATACAAGGTCATTTCTTAATTATGTAATATATATTTTAATGATATAAGCTCATCCTGATGTTATACTCATCAAGAGCTTTCATTTGAGTACCAACATGCATTTTTGATATATTTTTCATATATACATATATATAATATGTATAAATATATAAAATATATGAAAAATTGATGTGGGTACTCAAATGAAAGGTCTCGATGAGTGTAATGTTAAGATGAGCTTATATTTTAAAAAATGTCAATATTTCACAAGATACAAGGTAATTTCTTAATTATGTACTTAGAGATAGAGCATTTTTGAATGTAGTAAAGATTTATTGTAATAAATCGACTAAAAAAAATTTCAGCTCATACCAAAACTGAATTCGAGTATGATGTTGGAAATCGAAAGGATACTAGATAATAAACCGTCCCGACCACCAATGATTTCAACCCTGGCGCTTAGATGACAATCGGCTGGGCCCCCGGGAAGCACTGGGGGCAGCGTGGATGGAGCTGGAAGTCCTAAAAGCGAAACTGGACAAAGCAATGATCAAGATAAAGATGCGACCAATAAGCTATCATTTTGTGAAATACAATGAATAGTTATTCACACTTTGTGGTGGTTTAATACTCAGGGCACCGTGGCAATTTCAGCTTTAAAGCCCGACCGCAGATTTGTAGTAATAACAGTATTACAATCTCCGATAATATTTAATAATGCTTTGTATTAAAGATGTTACGAAGCTTATACCAACCCACGACAATATTCCGGGTCACTTGAGGTATTTATAATATTAAAACAGTAATATTAATAATAATGATAACAATTGTCGATATTTGACTTTTTAATCGATAAAATTAGTTATAATTATAATAATGTACACATGTGTATACAGTATTGTCCAAATGAAGATACATTTTTTCTTCGCAATATTATTTTATTTACAATAATGTGTAATCGCAACAAACACACTCGATTTATTAAATTATAAATAATAAATTATAATAACAACATCAACAAATCTTATTAAAATTACAAGTAATTAATAATTTGAATTAAAACCAAAAGTCATTGCGTTCAAAAATTTATAGATTTAAATATTTTTTAGTTATCTTCATAGAAGAAATATATATTTATGGTAATGTGCCTGCATTGATAATTTACTAATTATAAATTGTTCGTGACTTTGGAATAAACAGACAGTGAAAACCAACTTCAATCTTTCAAGGTAAAAAATTAATTAATTATTTGTTTTATTTTTTTATAAGAGAACAATAGGTTGATAAAATGATTGCATATAACTTTTAAAATGCTATTAGATAGAGCATATATTGACGTTTAATAGAGGTTAGTAACTGAATTTGACAGGTTAATGAAAATTTAAGTTGGTAATTGACGGATGGCCTATATCATCCATAAAATTAATCTCAGCATTACATATACATTAATAAATACTAACTTTTTAATATGATGTAGATTATTAAATGTGACTAATTTATTTTGGAATTATAATTTGTTGCTGGTCTTTTTACGGTAGATCTCTCGCCAAGTATTTCTACGCCTAAAAAGGAATTTACTTTAATCAAGTAACTAATTTTGAACCATCTTTTTAATTTAAGTAGAAAAATTCTTAAACTAAGAAATTTTTCTTATCTATTATTCAATTTTAATCACATTTATTTTATTGTGGGAAAAAATTTTCATGATCTAGAACTTTAAATTAATTAATTAATTTTTCAATTAATTAATTAATTAGTTAATTAATTAATTAATTTTTCAATCAATTAATTAATTAATTAGTTAGTTAATTAATTAATTAATTTATTAATTAATTAATTAATTTATTTATTTATTAATTTATTTATTTATTTATTAATTTATTTATTTATTTATTAATTAATTAATTTAAGGAGTTGAGTTTCAAAAGGGTATCTTTTCATTTTTGATTGATCGAGACAAAAAACTGGTTATCTTCAATTATAAATATTTTTATTGAACTTTTTTTAATTTAGCTATAAAGTGCTATCGGTTATGAAGCTACAATTCGATTTTCATTTAGAAATCTTTATAATTCTCGAAGTAATTGATATTTAAAAGTTCAAAAAACTGCTTATTTAAAATACGAAAAGATACTCTTTTGAAAATCAGCTCCTTATTTATTTATTTATTAATTAATTAATCAATTAATTTATTCATTTACTTATTGGCTTATAAATTTATAAGATTATAGAATTACATCATAAGTAACAAGTAATTTAGTTATTAGCTTAAATTCTATTATAATCCAAAAATAGAAAAGAAAAAAAATTGATTAAAATATAAAATATTAATCTACAAAGATTATCAATTTTTAAGAAATACAATAATTAAATATTACTATATTAATTTTTAAAAATTTAGTTATCATCTTTATTTATATAAATTAATAAGGTTAGAATACTTGGCGCGAGGCACTACTGTGCTTTGGTTATTTTTCCTCTATAATTTTAAGAGATATATTTTTGGGTCTAACTTATGGTAAAATATATTAAATAATATATTTATCAACGTATTTTTTTTACATTATATTTTTTTAACCACACTCGCAAAAAAATTAATTTAATCAAATAATAGTATTGAAGAAAAAATGATGTCCCAATATTCTAAAAGAAAAAAGAAATATCTAATTTTTTGTAATTAATAACTTAAAAAAAATAATTGTCCAAAACCTCTATAAAAATTGAATGCATCGCACATTATCAATAAAATAAATTTTCTTCATGAGGAAAAATGATAAAAATAAAACTTCAGTGGTATAAGCAACCACTTTTGTACCCAGTGGAATTTCTACGGGTTATTAATTAATAAGCTGCGAGAATGCCAACGAATCACGCGTCAACTAATATATAATTATAAATTATAACAATCGATACCAAATATATAATAATAATAATAATAATTTAATAACGAATAATAATAACATTAATAATAATCGTTTACATTTTTTGATAATTAATCGCGAACAGAACTAGACTATAACTGCATTTTAAAAATTTATAAAAGAAATTTCCGTCAAAAAAATCGACTAAATTGGGATGTTGATAAATTATTTAAAATGAAACTAAATAAAAGTTCTCTGGGTGTACGGTGATCACAGAGTCCATTTAAATATGTCCCTCCAATAAAAAAAAGTAATTTTAAATGATTGCTCACGTATGAATCGCGTAGGCGGGTAATAAAAAATAATTATTCGAACAACTAAATAATTATCAGTTTTAGAACTTTTAAATGAGTAAGTTAATAAAATCTCGCACAATGTAAAAAAAAATTGAATCGCTTAAAAAAAAAAAACTAATAAATTGCAAGTGACTTTTAAGAAATAGGTCAAAAATTTTATTCTCTTGATAATTAATTTTAAGTAAAAAATTAATTAATAATAGAAAAATAAAATAAATTACCGGTATGAAATAAAAAAAATTGTTAGAAGTAATGAATAAATAAAATAAAAAAGCAAATGAATTTTTCTTATAGATTAACGCAATTTTTTTTAAACAAAACCATTCCAAACGCTTGCGATAATAATTAAAACGATAATGTTATTATATTAAATTTAATTATAAAAATAAAAATAAACTAGTTATTAATATTTTACACGTAAATTTTAGGGCATAGGAGGATTTTCAATTTAATAATATTAATACTTTACATTAACGTAACCAATATATATTTTTTATCGCAAAAAATGTAATCTAATTAAAAAAAAAATGCAGAAAGTTGATCGAGGAAATCGCTTTAGATTGCCTTTTACTACGATCTAATAAGAAATTATTAATAAAACAATTAAATATTAGTTTATTATATGTAGATCGAGTGCAATCGGGTGTTAAACGCGAGGTACCGAGTTGCCACGAGTCACAGGCGAGAGTACTCACATGTCTCGAGGTTTATATTTAATTGTACTAGATTTTTATTTTTACTTTTCGTGATAGATATTCGAAATTTATGATATTAAGCGCATTTATCCAAACAAATAATGTTTAATTGCTATAAATTAGTTATTTTCTCCTAAATTATTGATTACTTTCTCTTTTTTTGCGTTAAAATAAAACTCTTTAGAAATAACTAGAGTTTTATTAACATAACTTGAATGTTACACGAAATGGATTACAAAATGGTCGAGTTGTAACTTAAATGGCGAAGGCGGCAAGTTTAAAAATGTTTAAAATTTTAGTAAATATTTTATACTTTAATTTTTGACTATAAATGATAATATTGCACTGAGAAGGATTTATTTGTTAATAATTAAAAAAATCATTAATTAGAGACCACTTTTAGTATTAGACAAATATTTTTTAGTTTTTAAAATTATTTGTTTGTACTTAATAAATCTCAAAATCTTTTATTAAATATTAATAAATCTTTTTAAATACTAAAAAATATTTGTTAAGGGCTAAAAAATGGCTTCTAATAAATAATTTGTTAAATATTATAACAAATATTTTTAACTATAAGCAAATCCTTCTATCAGTGATCGAAGAAAAGCTACTTTTGTCAGGTTATTTTAACATACTTGTATATTTTACGCACACAATATTTTTGTATGGCAAAAAAATTAAAAATTTTCAAACTCTGACGTTACAATTCAAGCAATTTAATATTATTTGTTTTAATAATTAAAATAGTGCCACAGATATTACAAGTGTTTAATAAAAAATTCAGTCGCTTTTAATTTGCAGAAGAAATTTAACTATTTAATGTTACATTGAAAAAAAAGATAATTTTTTTATAGTTTTTCATTAATTATTGCTATTGAATCCTCTGAATCTGTACTTTTAATTATGAAAATTACTTAATATATTATTTATTTTCATTACCTAAATTTTTATTAAAATCTGAACGATATATTAAGAGAAAAAATTTTTTATGAAAAAAATAATTAATGTTGAAAATTTTATTTTTTAGCTGAAGAAATAAAAATATTTCTTACAACAACATTTTTGTTGAAAAAATTTTTTTTCACTTTAGAAAAAAACAATTTTGGATAAAAATTTGCGTTGTCTATCTAAAATTGTATTTTTTGTTTTTTTTCAAATCAAAAACAATTTTTTTTAACAAAAAAAATTAACAAGAAAAATTTTAATTTCTTTAGGTATTAAATAAAATTATTGGGTTTTTACCAAATTATCTTTATTGACGCTAAATATCTTAGATTAAGAATATTTATCATGAAAAAATGAGGAAATAATAACTTTAATATGACTCAAAGCTTAAGCCTGTGAGATGAAATAAAAAAAAAACTAAAAAAATAACTAAACTAATTAAATAATTTAGTGAGTTCTCAGTAAAATTGTCTTTCGCTGAATAAAACTTTTAGCCTTTCTAGATAGGAATAACAGTAATTTAAATAAAACTAAAAAGAACGCAAATAAATAAACAATTAATTAATTAAATAAATAAATAAATAAAATAGTTAGTATAATTATTTTCTCCACTTGAGTCTTCATTGAGTAATTTTATTATTACATATTAAATTATGTAGGTAGTTAAATAAAATAATTAGAGAAATGAAAAAATTTTAAATAATGACGGCAATCTAGTAAACAAATTAATTAGAACATATCGGAGTTTAATAAATTGAATAAATGAAGAATAATGATTTACATATGTAAATATTATAAATTATAACTTTAATTGTAATTAATCTAATAACAACGACGTCAGTATTTCAGCTTAAACTTTTAAATAATTCGAAAATTGTATATTTATAAAATTAAACACGATAAACGTCCACGATATTTAAAATCAAAAAAAACATTGTAGTTAAATTAAAAAGAAAAAAGTTTTGCTGACAATTAAATTTTATCAATAACATTCGCGCAGTTATTGAAAATAAAATCATGTAAAACATGATTATTCCCGGCAGTTATCTGATATTAATTGGTGATCTGATATTAAAAATGAAAAATAAATATATTGAAAGAAAGGTACCAAAAATAACACCATTGTACATCGAACCGAGCATTTTAATCTACCGATAACCGATAATTGGATATTTTAAATCGATTGTCACCTTTAGTACATATTTTTTAACAACTAATTAAATGTCACATTGCATAGTTTCATCGTGTCTAAATTTTTAACGTGAAAAATTTACAAGTCCACTTGCTGCGCATTTTTAAAAATATTTTACGTAATAAAAAATAATTAATTTGAAGATTTATACGCTGATAAAAAAATTAACTTGACTCACTGATAGGATTTCTTACTATTTAAGAAGATTTCTTTGTATTTTCCAAATTATTTTTTAAACATCAATTTTTAGTATTTAAAAAATATTTCTTAGTATTTAAGAAGATTTCTTAGTATTTAAAAAGATTTCTTTGTATTTAAGAAATCATTTTCTAAACATCATTTCTGAGTTTAAAAAATATTTCTTAGTATTCAGGAAATATTTCTTAAATTCTAAGAAATATTTTTTAAATACTAAGAAATGATGTTTAAGAAATGATTTCTTAAATACAAAGAAATCTTCGTAAATGCTAAGAAATCCTTCTATCAGTATTTCTTAGTATCTAAAAAATATTTCTTAGTATTTAAAAAGATTTCTTTGTATTTAAGAAATCATTTTTTAAACATCATTTCTGAGTTTAAAAAATATTTCTTAGTATTCAGGAAATATTTCTTAAATACTAAGAAATATTATAAATACTAAGAAATATTTTTTAAATACTAAGAAATGATGTTTAAGAAATTATTTCTTAAATACAAAGAAATCTTCTTAAATGCTAAGAAATTCTATCAGTGCTCAAGAGCCAAAATCTTGAACCAAGAATATTATTTTGAAAAAAATGATTTTTTTTTGGTCAAGAGAATAAATTTTTGAGACAAGAAAAATTTACTTAAAACAAAATTAATTTTTTGACTCAAGAATTTATTCTCTTGACTCAAGAAAAAAATTTTCTTCTGAATAATATTCAAGATTTTGGCTTATGAGTCGTTAATTTTTTTATCTGTATACAAAACCCAAGCGGCACAAAAATTTTCTTAGTAATATTTTGTTGAATTTAGAGTTAACAATTATTAATTTTTTACTTGCTTAATAAAATTTACCAAAAAGTCGCCAATTTTTCATGTGACGCGTGAGAAAATAAACTCACTGGTTGCGCGCGCATTCCGCCATTTCACATGCGCCATTTTGTTGAACTAACTTCCAACAAACTTGTATATCTTCTTTTTTGCGTACTTTGTAAAATTTCTACATAAAAAATTGATTTTTTATTAATAATTGTTTTTAAAAATTAATAAATTTGGGTTTAATAATTTTTGATTATTAAATTGATGTTTTCATTTGCAAAAATAAATTTTTCTTTAAATATGAGCAGCAAAGGGATCTCTTAAAAAATTTTATAAACCAGAAAAAAATAAAAAAAACGGATTAAAAAAAAAAATAATCATTTTTATCAATTAAATGTCGCATAAACAAACCCAATTATCTGTAATTCACGTAAAACAAAAAAAAAGAATCGCTGCGATAAATGAATTTTTTAAAAAGAAACACAATTAACTATAAATTGGATTATTTTAAATTTGTATAAACACGAATTTTTTTACCGAAACAAAAGTTAATAAATGAAACTGAAAACGTCGATATTTCCAATTATTGTATGTGTTCATCCTTCATTATACATACATACATGTATTTGTATTTGTATATGTATATGATTAACGAAAAAAGTATGCGACAAAAAATAATTTGTAAAAACATTTGAACTTTTTTTAATCGGATACAAATAAATATTTGTATAAAAAAAAAAACACTATTGAACATTGGCAAGTGACAAAAAATAAAGCCTCGATTATAGGCAGTATGTGTGCAATGAGTCAAAAATTTATAAACGCAATGTGTGGAGATAAAATGTTATTAGTAAGTAAGTGTAAAAGTGCAGATGTGTGAGTGTGTGAATGTGTGTGAAATAAAATTGTTTTATTGTTATATATCAAAATGCCAACAATTAAATAAAGTTTCGATCGCGTAAAAATGAGTACGAAATACCATTGTGTATTTATATTATTTATCTTTATTACAATTACCCTTAATCCTTACTCTCATAAATACAATAAGCTTCTTAAGAATTAATTATATTAAATAATATACATTTATTAATTTAACACATGTTCATCACAAGGTCTAGGTTTAAATTAATTTCTGCTAATTAAAACAATATACAATTTTTTTTATAAGAAATAATTATTGACTTAAATTTTTATTTTATCCTTATTATTTATAAATTAATTAAAAATTTATCTATCTGCTGATAGAATTCAGCGATTGATTAAATATTCATATTTATATTTTTATATACACCTTAATTGTATAGTCATGAGATTACTCACTTTATATACAATATACATTTATTAATTTCATTTTATCAATTTAGCGCTGCATCAAAAAATTAAATAATTCTTTATGTTTAATTTATTAAAATGATACAAAATATATTGACTAAAAATGAATTTAATTACTAATTCAATTAATTTTTTCATAACTTTCATCTTGTTCTTTTATTTCTTCTATAATTTTTTTGTCTATCAATAAATAACTAAACTAAATCAGTCTTTCGTGTATTATCAACTACACATACATAAGTTAATTGTTCACAAGTAAAAATATATTCATATAAAAAATTAATAAAACTATAAGTACAATTTTGGAAAATATTTTTTTTATATTTAAAAAAAAAAAATAAAAATTTGTTTTTAATCTAACATAAAAATGAAATTAGCAGGCATCTGACAATTTTTAGGATTTTTCCTATTAAAAAAAAAAAAAAAAAAAAAAAAAAAAAATTAAAAAAATCAATCCATTATAAGTACTTAGGCTGCGTTTAAAAATTCTCTATCTCCAGATACATAATAAGGAAATGACCTTGCATCTGATGAACTATTGACATTTTTAAAGATACCAGCTCATTCCGATGTTACACTCATCGAGACCTTTCATTTGAGTACCCACATCAAATTTTTATATATATTTTATACATCTATATATTTTACAAATACCATATATATAAAATATATGAAAAATACCATGTGGGTACTTAAATGAAAGGTCTCAATGAGTGTAACATTTGGATGAGCATATCCTTAAAATATATATTACATAATTAAGAAATGACCTTGTATCTTGTGAACTAATGACATTTTTAAAGATATAAGCTCACCCCGACATTACAATCATCAAGACCTTTCATTTGAGTACCCACATCAATTTTTCATATATTTTATATATTTATATATATTATATATATGTATGTATGAAAAATATATAAAACTGCATGTGGGTACTCAAAGGAAAGCTCTTGAAGAGTGTAACATCGGGATCAGCTTATATCTTTAAAAACGTCAATACTTAAGAAATTACAGTGCAATTTAACAAATATCTTGTGAACTATTGACATTTTTAAAGATATAAGCTCACCCCGACATTACTCTCATTGAGACCTTTCATTTGAGTACCCACATCAATCTTTGATATATTTTATATATTTATATATATTATATATATGTATGTATGAAAAATATATCAAAAATACATGTGGGTACTCAAATGAAAGCTCTTGATAAGTGTAACATTAAAATGAGCTTATATCTTTAAACACGTCAATATTTAAGAAAGTACAGTGCAATTTAACAAAAATCATTATTTAATAAAGCAAAATTTTATTTATTTATAGTTCACAAGTCACAGCAGTGACATAGTGACTGCAAAGCTGCTAGTTTTCTTTAATTTCTTAATGTTGAATTTTTTCACAACAATTTAGTTATGGAAATCCGAAAAATTGACAAATGTCTGTTAATTTCAATATAAAAATCTAACTTGTATATTTTTTCTATAACATATTATCATTAGTTATACATCGACTAGTTGAAAAAATAATATCAGTCTCCATGAGGATAGCAAATGTCAAAAAAAGTACGTACATAACAAGACAAGCGTATCCAACTTTGCGGTTCAACTGATACTTGTAGAAGGCAGTGACACCAAAAAATCCCACAACACAGACAATTATCGACATAACACTGTAAGCGATGGCACCCGATTCTATTACGACATCGCTTCCTGTCATAATAGTTTTGATCATCCACGGTAAGCCCAAACACAGTAAAATATCCAGCGTGTTAGCTCCGAGTGTGTTACTCATCGCCATATCTCCATTTCCTACGATATTTAAACAATTATTATTATTAATGATAAAATTTATGTCTGAGGTCAACAAGTACATTATCAAGTAACCTTCTCAGACGGCCTTTTATTTTTTAAACATTTATTTACTCTTCTTATTTACTTGTTAATTTAAATTTAAATGAGTTGTCAATTTTTGACTAGATTAACTAAACAAATCAATTCAGCTTTATAAACAGTTCTTACCTTGGCGGGAAAGAATAACAATGGATACTAGTTCAGGCATGTTACCTCCGGCAGATAAAAGTGTTATACCCATAATAGAATCAGATATACCGAGGGTATCACCGACAACAGTCATCATCCAGCTGACTAGATAAGACGATATGGCTATCCACATAATGCACATTATGAAAGTTATCGGATACCACTTATGAAACTTTTTATACCGAGTGTCTGGTATCGTTACGAATAAAATTAGTTTTGCTGGCCATGTCAATAAAAACCAGAATTTTTTTAGAAAACTTCCGCTCGGCCAAACAAATGGAGTATCTGTCAAGAAATCATTTTATTAAATAAAAATTTTAATTGTTCATAAGTTCTCTTGAAAATTAAAATTTCGAAAAAAAAAATTCTTTGCTTGAAAATAGATAATTAAATCTATCGAGTAGTAAAGCATTTCTCTTTGTTTGGAAGAAATTCATAAATATTGCAGTTTTTTTAATGTATCTTGAGAACTATTGACATTTTTAAAGATATAAGCTCATTCCGATGTTAGACTCATCAAGACCTTTCAGTTGAGTACCCACATCTGCCCAATTCTGGCTCAAGTCTGGGTTGCCATTCAACAACGGCCAAGGCTAGGCATCCCAGTCTTGGCTAACGCTCGGGTAATCATTGAGTCAGCCAAAGCTAGGTTGCTCAGTCCTGGCCCAAGTCTGGATCGCCATTGAATGGCCATGGCTGGGAGACCCAGTTCTAGTCCAAGCTCGGGTAGCCATTGGGTTGACCAAGGCTAGATTGCCCAGTCCTGGCCCAAGTTAGGGTTACCATTCATTGGCCAAGGCTAGGTCATTCAGTCTTGGCCCATGTTAGGGTTACCATCCAACGGCCGAGGTTAGATTACACAAACTTGGTCCAAGTTAGGGTGACTCTAGGATTGGCCAAGGCTAGGTTATTCAGTCTTGGCCCAAGCCTGGGTAATCATTGGAATAGCCAAGGCTGATTGCCCAGTTATGGCCCGGGCATGGGACAATATAGGTTTGCCAAGATGGGCTTCTCAATAATGTCCCAGGCATGGCCCCGTCTCGTTCAACTCTGGGGCTTCCTGTATGGGTATATCTTAAAAAACGTCAATATTTAAGAAAGTACAGAGCAATTCAACAAAATTCATTATTTAATAAAACAAAATTAATAAATATTTTTTAATATACCTGGCTCAATATACTCTTCAAGTTTTTCAATAGCATCAGCATTACAAATACCATTTTCAACTTCTTTTTTTCTAGTAATCTGTATACTTTTTCTGTACTCTATTTTCATTTCACCGTGTACAAATGGCTTGTAAGATCCATTTAACATTTCTTTGTTTATTTTAGATTCTGTAATTCATAATTATTAATTACATTATTATTATATTTACAACTTGGTGTTCCAAATCAGTTAAAATGATCATAAGAAAACTAAATATTTAAAGCATTTTTAATTTTTGAATAATAATTGTTTAAATATAACAATTACTTAAAAGTAAACATGTTTTTTTATCAATTTAAAACGGGAAAAAATGCGATCAATTTTCTCTCTTAATCTACTAAATTTGAAAGCGAAATCAATTATCACCCTCACGGTTTTGGAAATGCCGTAAAGATTAGGTATTTATACGATATAAATGCTGTATTTTTACCGTAATACTTCAGTTATTTTAGCCAGTTTTTTTGTCGAATTATTACGAAAAAATTACGAAATAAATTCAAAATATTTACGGCATTACAATAGAAAAATTACGGTATATTAACAGCATTTAAACCGTAAATGTACCGCATATTTACTGTATATCTGCGGCACTATTGCAGCAAAAAACCGGAAAAGAAGATCCCTACTTTCTATTACCGGCAAAATACCAAAAATATGCTGCTTTACTACTATTTTTCAATAGCTTAAAATTTTTTTTTATAATATTATAAATTATCATGAATAATTTTTAAGAGGCTGATAAATTAATTTCTCTGTTATTACTATTATTATCATTTTTTTTAGTCCAGACCGGGATTCGAACCCGGATCGTCTAGTTACGCGCTGAAGGCTCTACCAGTTGAGCTATCAGAGTCACTATCCGCATCTATTTACTCAGTCACCTAATAAGACTCACCGAGTAATAAACACAACCGCCCATCTTACGGTAAAAAGCATTATATCTTTAATTATATCAGTATAAACGCGGTAAAATTGCTGTATATCTTTGGTATTTTTACCGTAGAAATACGATTTTCTTATTGTAAAATTATAGTAATATTATAGTTAATAGATAGATTTTTTACGGTAAAAGTTCTAGAGTTTTACGGTAATTTTATCGTATTATTTCTGAACTTTGCAGCAAAAGTACGGTAGAAATGCTGTATAACTATAGTAAAAAAACTGGCCAAAATAACCACAGAAATACCGTATTGTTTCAGAATTATAACGGTTAATTTATGGTAAACGCATTAATACCGAAAATTTACGGTATTTCAAAAACCGCGAGGGCAGCGAGTCTCCATCAAAATACTCCGATAAAAATAATAACAGATCGAACCCTCGATTAAAATCATTGTTGGTAAACTTTTTCCTCATTAAACCATCTAGCTATTGTTGTTTTATGAATGTTCTGTATACATTAAAATAAACAAGTGCATACACTTATAATTCTAATTATATGTGCCGAGCAAGTAGATAAGGTTTATTGCTTAAGGAACAATAAATTGATAAACATAAATACTTAAAAACTGCAAAATATATTTTGCAAGTATATTTTCTAATTGTTATAACAATTAGATAATTTGAAACACCCATTTTATTAAATCTAAAAACAACTTACCAGTTTTAACGGCAAGCGATGAATTTTTACTAAAATACTCTTTAACATTTTTCGAAAACTTTATAACAAATTTATTTAAAAACAATAAAGCGAAGTACGCTGTAAATAGTATCATTAAAATCATAGCTTCGTACCAAGTAACACGTGCATCCCACATTACGATTACGAGCACACTTACAGATATGATGTAAATAATGCAATCACGTGACAAAATCCACCCGTCTAATTGAATTCCCTGGAAGAAAAAATAAATTTAAAAAATGTTTTTTTAACATATTTAGGAAAATAAATGAACGTTATTGACCTCTTTTAATTTTTATATCAAGAGTATCTACTTAGATAAGCTCGTCATAAGTACAATCATAAAATGGTATTAATGAAAATAAGGAAAAAAAGTAGAAAATGTTTTTTATAAATAATAAAATTTACCTGCGCTGCTGATAAAGCGCCAAAAGCCGGTGTAGCAAATGTATTAAAAACAGCACCTCCTACAACAGTACCGACTCCTAGGTCAGATTCCGTCAAAAAAGTACCGACAACATTGACGAATAATTCGGGAAAACAACTAGCGGTAGCCAAAAATGTCGCGCCCGCAACATCGGCACTTATTTTTAATTCCGCGCAAATAATATCAAGCGCCGGTAGTAAATAATCATTGCATACGTATGCAGTTAATAAAAAACAATAAAATCCAAAAAGTGTATGCAGCAAAGCAGCTCCATGCTGCAGTTGATCTGTTGTAAAAAAATCTTCTGGAAAGTCTTCGACGGAACGCTCATTAGAACAATTTTTAATTTCTGTTAGCGTTAGATTATCTGAATCATAGCTTAAGCCTGCGATAAAACACGCGTTAGAAAAAAAATTATAGTTATTTATCACGAAATCTTACCTTGATCTTCACTGTTGATTGCCTTGAATCCCAGAGATAAAATTATCACTAAACTTAGAAATTTATTGAATCGAATATTCATCGTAAAAGTTTCAATAACAATAGTGTTTTTTTTTTTTTTTTTTTTTTTTCTTAATTGTAAGTTTTGTATTACAGTAATTTTTATAGTCGATATTTATAATTGCTTGGTTGATAAGAGACGATATAAAATGAAGTGAAGCCGCCGAAAGACAAGAAATGAAACTGATCCCTCCTACTTAACTTTATGGATACCCGTTTATTATTTGTTGTCACTAAGTAATCTACAAGACAGCGATGCTTCAACTTCACTTTTTCTTTATTTAATTGTTACTTTTTATTGTAATTAGGACTAAATAGATAAATTTAGGAAGAAATTTTGGTGGTTAGAAGAGCGTGTTCTTTTATTAACCTAAAAAAGACCTTCAGAAGGAATAAAAATTTGAATTATTAATTATTAATAAGTTTTTATTGATCCCCGCTTTAAATTTATTGAAAAATTTGTGATTGTTTTAAAGATATCGATTTAAATAAGAAGATTCTAGTGAAGATGTATATCAGCCAGACAATCTCCGAGTTCTTACAGATAAATCGGGGAATCCCGGTATAGTTTTCTCACTTGCGAATGTACCACTAGCGCCGCCTGGAATCTTTGATTAAGCTATTTAAAAAGCCAATTTTGTATAATGCAAATTTATTTTCTTTTTTTATTTTTTATAAATAAATCTTTCTTACAAAGAAATAATTATTAATTTTTCTTATCTATTTAATTAATTATTTTGAAATAAAAATAATTTTTTTTTTTGAAAAAAAAATTTAATGAAAAAAAAAAATTGGCTTGGATTTTAAGGGAAAAAATAAGTAATAATTTTTAAATAAACAAAAAAGGTTAAATATCAACTGTTTTTTATTTAATAAAAAATATTTAAATAGAAATCTTTGATTAAACTATTTAAAAAGTCAATTTTGAATAGTGCAAATTTATTTTCTTTATTTTTTATAAATAAATCAATCTTACAAAGAAGTAAATTATTAATTTTTCTTATCTATTTAATTAATTGTTTTAAAATAAAAATAATTTTTTTTTTGAAAAAAAATTTAATGAAAAATAATTATTCATTTTTATCTATTGAATTAATTATTTTAAAATAAAAATAATTTTTTTTTTGAAAAAAAAATTTAATGAAGAAAAAATTGGTTTGGATTTTAAGGGAAGAAATAAGTAATAATTTTTAAATAAACAACACAGGTTAAATATCAACCGTTTTTTTTTTTAATAAAAAATATTTAATTACTTTGTGCATGTTACACTGATGTTAATTTTTAACATTATCGTTTCTAAGTGAACATAAGCATGATAACGCTTGGCATATCTATTGTATTATTTGTAAAGTTTATGTTTTTACAGTTTTAAAATATTTGTAAATAAATAAAGTAAACTATAAAAGTGAATTTTTACACTGTTATAAAAAATCACAGTATTTGTAAAATTTATCTATGAAGATTATTGAAAATCACCAACAATTATTTTTATTTGTGAAAGAGGTTTTAGTGCTAATAAAATAGTTATTATTTAAATTAATTGTTTCTGGATTAAAAATTCAAAATTAGTCTTTTATTGATTTAATTAAATAAATTATTAATTTATTTATAAGCAGTAATTGTTTGGATTATATTCCGATAAAAATATACAAAAAAAATTTTTTCAAGTACTTTTGTGTTGTTTACAACAATTGATAATAATTATTATCAATTATAATTATAATGACATAATAATGAATTTATTAATGAGATAAAAAATTTATTTACTTATAAAATACTTCATTAATTCTCAAAATTCTTCTACATTTTTTTCCCATGATTTTTTATTTTATTACACTTATTACTTAAGTGGAAGAAAACCGCCAAGTGTTTTTGGTTGAAAAAACTTATTTGGAATAACAAAATACTTTTAAAATAAATTATAAATAATTCGAGCATTTTAATGTTCTTATAAAATTATTTTGGAAGCACCATAAAACTTGTAACTTCCGTTTATAAGTAGTGTGTCTTTTGATAATGAAAAATATATTTATAACAATATTATAATATATATTTTTTTTCTTACGCGAAAATATTCGAGCATTAGGCTTGTAATAATGAAACTTAAGCTAATTACTCTAGGTCAATGCAATTATTTTTGTTCATAAAAAATATTCTTATCATGTTTACAAAAAAGTAGGTTTCAACAAGGAAACATTTTTTTTAACATGTCGTTGTCAGCTGTCGTTTTTTCATGAAAATTTTTTAATTATAGAAATTATCTTTTCATAAAATAATAATTATTATTTTTATTATTTATATAATATTCAGCTTTCAGTAATATCGCGTTCCTAATGCCAAAAGGGCTTATAAAAAGTTATACGCCCTTTTGGCTTTGCAAAACCAAAAGGGCGTATAATTTTTTTTTTTGGTGCCAATCGTTTTGTAAACATGTTCTAAGCCTAAAAATGAAAATAAAATTTCCAAAGCCAAAAGGGCGTATGTCTCAAGTGAAAGGCCCTTTTGGCTTTAGAACACTGAAAATTTAGTGATCTAAAACCAAAAGGGCGTATAATTTTTAACTTCCCGTTGAGGTGTTTTTCATTCTATGCATACATATTATGGATTTTAACTCCAATTTTATGCAACGGAATCGGTGGTTTGAATTTTTAGGCGAGTAGAGCATACCTACGCTCGCGCTAAAAGTATACAATTAAACAAAAATATATCTTTTATTACAGCTATAGCGGGCAAGAAATTATTATAATAATCCGAAGTTAAAAAATACTAGAAAAAACTAATATCAAAATACGGAAAGTTTATTGGGGTACAATTCCTGCACCTTCTCTACGTACATCTTTTACATTTTCGTCTGAAAAAAAAGAAATCTATAAAAAATATGAACAATCTAGTACGCGAAAAAATTTTTAATTCATATGCTTTTTTAATCATTGGTCTGTCCAAGATGATGAAAATTTAAAGTTACTACCATCGAAAATATTGACTTTTTAAAAATTTTTTTTATACAAACCTTCTCCGGACAATTCAAAATTTTAAAGACTGTTTTTCGAAATTTTGAAAAAATCCTGATTTTTTTTTATACGCCCTTTTGGCTTTAGACCGATAATTTCCTAAAGCCAAAAGGGCGTATATCTTAAGATACGCCCTTTTGGCGTTAGTACGTCAAAAATTTTTTCTCCCCTCCGGGCGGAAAGCGTCAATTTTCTGCCCGCTGCGCTAAATGAAAATGCCGCTTTCCGCCTCCGTCGAGGAGAAAAATAGTATTTTCACCACGGGCAGGAAATAAGAAAGCCTCAGATCACATGTTTGTCGACCTCGGCTTCGCCTCGGTCAACAATTACATGTAATCTGAGACATTTCTTATTTTCCTGCCCTAGGTAAGAAAAATACTATTTTTCTGCAGATCTTTACGTTTTGAGCGATTCTAGAAAGAATGGCAAAAAAAAAATTTTTTATACGCCCTTTTGGCATTAGGCACGCGATATATACTTAGATAAAAAATTTTTTAATATTTTTGATCTTTTTAAAATTCTAAATTTTTTATCAGCACTGCAAGTTAATTTTAAAAAATTTTCTTAAAAATTAAAATAAAAATTCATGTCATTTTTTTTACACACAAATATTGTGTAGTAAAAAATTTTTGCCTTGAATTAGCGAACTAAAAATAATTTATTTATTTTTATTCATACAAAATTTTTTACTTTGTACAAAAAATAAAAAAAATTTTATTAAAAATTATAAAATATAATTAATAAAATTATCATCTGATTTTAAAGTAAAATTTTTACGACCAAAAATAATTGCAGTTTTAAAATTGCTATAATTATATAATAAATTAAATTCTTCTTATTTACTGTCATCTTTTTTAACATTCTTATTTCTGCTATAAAGAGCGTCTAAAAATAACGCAGTAAATACAATAAAAGTACCTAACCATTGTCTGGGAATTAAAGTATTTCCAAACAACAAAACTGAGCTTAAAACAGTGAAAAATTTCCTGGTGGTGGTAATAATTGAGCAGGGCAGTGGACCGAATTCCGATACCGTGCGGAAGATAAAGAACTGCCCTAACGCACCAGCCATCGAAAATGACATAATATGAAAGAGTGAATTGGGATGTCTTTGAACAAACTTAACAAATTCAAACATTTCTCCACTCAGTGCAATAACAGTGCCACTGAACACCATGGACCAGAAGTTCATGTTCATCATCATGTGCCCCGATGAGGATTTATGCTCAGCGCGCATACGCTCTTGTGCTGCGCTCGTGAAACCGTCCATCATTAAAGATAAGAATATCAGTAATTCACCGCCAAACCCAGTTTGTTCACTCTGCTTCTCTGGTGCTGATTTACCGTCTTTGAACATGAACAGAATCACGCCGGCGACGATCATGAATGTGAATAAATATTTTCTCATTGAGTATGACTGAAAAATACAAAAAAAAAAACTTAGTGTTTATTTTAATAAAAGTGAGTGAATATTTATATTACAGAAAAAAAGAAATCGGAAATCATCAAGTTACTTATTTAGAAGTACATCTAGAAAAATAAATAAAAAGATACTAGCAACCTTATCGTCACTTGTGAACTATAAATAAATAAAATTTTGCTTCATTAAATAATGAATTTTTTTAAATTACACTGTACTTTTTTAACTATTGACATTTTTGAAAATATAAGCTCATCCCGATGTTACACTCATCAAGAGCTTTCATTTAAGTACCCACATGCATTTTTGATATATTTTTCATATATACATATATATATAATATATATAAATATATAAAATATATGAAAAATTGATGTGGGTACTCAAATGAAAGGTCTCGATGATTGTAATATCAGGATGAGCTTATATCTTTAAAAATGTCAATAGTTCACAAGATACAAGGTAATTTCTTAATTATGTAATATATATTTTAAAGATATAAGCTCACTCCAATGTTACACTCATCAAGAGCTTTCATTTGAGTACCCACATGCATTTTTGATATATTTATATATATAATATATATAAATATATAAAATATATGAAAAATCGATGTGGGTACTCAAATGAAAGATCTCGATGAGTGTAATATCAGGGTGAGCTTATATCTTCAAAAATGTCAATAGTTCTCAAGATACAAGGTCATTTCTTAATTATGAAATATATATGTTTTAAAGATATAAGCTCATCCCGATGTTATACTCATCAAGAGCTTTCATTTGAGTACCCACATGCATTTTTGATATATTTTTCATATATTTATATATATAATATATATAAATATATAAAATATATGAAAAATTGATGTGGGTACTCAAATGAAAGGTCTCGATGAGTGCAACATCGGAATGAGCTTATATCTTTAAAAATGTCAATAGTTCACAAGATACAAGGTCATTTCTTAATTATGGATCTAGAGATATCTAAACTAGTCTTAGAAAACTTTTTTTTAAAATTGCATTTATAATTTTTATAGCTTCTTGAGATAGATTTTTTTTTGCTGTAATAAGTCTATTAAAAAATGAATAAAAATGATCAGAAGTCTCTAAATTCCAGAATGATAATAAATAATAAAATTGTTTACCTTTTTACCGAGTAAAACTCCTAATAACATAACAGGAATTGGTTTGGCAGATTTACCGACAACTTGTGTCGGATAACTGACATAGCTTAATGCCATATTACTGGATACCATCCCTAATAAGTATGTCAAAGCTGCAAAAGCGTAATAAACTGTTTTTGTACTGTCATCATTCTCCTTCATAACTGTCAGCAGCAAAAACTTTGAAAATACATAATTGACAACACATTGGAAGAAAACAAGTGAAAACATGTAAGTGAATTTTTCACTGTTCTTCTCATCACCGTAGACACCCCTTGTTATTTTTTCTTGAAGCATGCCAAAATAAAAATAACAAACGAATATACCTAGTGCACATATTATTAATCTAGTACTGCTATTACTCGTCATTTTTAATTTAACTAATTAATTAATAAACTAGATATTAGCTAATAAAGTATATCAACACCAATAATGAAAGTGAATATTTTACAAGTGAACTGGAATATGACAGGTTGATTGTTGACATCACCAAAAGGCGCTTGACCGGCATTGCTGCGTGGCCATCGCTCGTTTGTCCCCGTACTTAGTTTGGTTTCGTTGAAAATTCACTCGTGGGGGGTATGTACGGAATTTTCTAATTCTTTTTGACACGTTTCAACTCAACAATACAAAACATATGGAACTACAGATGGTTTTCGTTCAGTAAACACTCACAAGGGTGCGCTGATGGTTTTTTACAAAATAGTTATGGGAATCCCCCAGAGATGTCAATTCTATGCCGGTTTTTGATAAAATTATTTACTTACCGACTTTTCAATGAATTTATTAAATTTTTACACAAGAAAATTATGAAAATAAATTTAGCAGATACTTAATAATTTTTTTTAATTAATTATGGCAAAAAAATTAGAAAAAAAAATTGACATGTAGAAATTTTAAAAAATAAAAAATGCAATTTTTTTGAACAAATTTGTTTGTTAAAAAAAGTTTAAAAATTCTCTAGTGACTGCTAACTTTAATCTCATAAGAAAATTATTGAAATTAAGAAAGCATTACATTTTTATAAATTATAAATTGTGTTAGATAACAAACTTAAAAAAAAATTTTTTTCTTTAATTTAGATAATTTTAGAAGACACCTAAAAATTTTTTTGAGAGTTGTAAGTAATTTATTATATTATATTAAAGTTAGCAGTCACTTAATTATTTTTTAGTTTTTTTTTTTTTTGACAAATGAATTTGTTCCGAAAAATTATTTTTAAAAAATTGCATTTTTAATTTCTACACGTCAATTTTTTTTTTGCCGAAAAAATTCTTAAAAATATCAAATATCTGCTAAATTAATTTTTATTTATTTATTTATTGCAAAAATGACAGATAAAAAACGGCGTAGAAAATTTTCCTACCCAATTTTTTTGCTAAATTTTTTTCATTATGATTTAATTTTTATAAAAATCTAAAAAGTTTTTAAATGTCTTATAAAAAAGTAATAATAATTATTTATTATCGCGCTTAACAGTGACTTGCCTTGAAACTCGTAAATATACGATTATGAAATTCTAATTGTTACCTATTATAGTAAATAACTTTGTTATCAGTATTGAAAAATGGTAAAAAAAAATATGAACTACTATTTTCGCTTGCAAAATAATTTTATTAAAATTATAAATTTGTGTAAAAATATCCGTTCCATTTGAAATAAGTATACTTAATTATAATTAAACATCATCCTTTGCACACCTGAATCCGAGATTACCAGCCGATGTATCTGGTGTGTTTTGATGACGAGCCATGCATCTATACCTAAAGCAATAATTTTCGTGACAAAGATATGAACCCCCTTTCTTAACTTTGTCACTTCCCGTTGCTGGTCCCGTCTGTAAAATTATTATTTATAAAATTATTGAAACAATAAGTGGAAGCAAAAATGATGAATAAACATACAGGATTGTGAGTTTTATCTTTGGTATGTTTTACAGACCACCAATCGGATGTCCATTCCCAAACATTACCAGCAATATTGTAAACACCGTATCCGTTTGGTGGAAATTCAGTTACCGGTGCTGTGCCTTTGAAACCATCTTCAGCGGTATTTTTATTTGGAAATTCACCTTGCCATATGTTAATTCTATAACATAACAATAGTTCACAATATAGCAATGTCAGTTCTTAATTATTGATATTTTTAAAGATATAAGCTCATCACAATGTTATACTTATCAAGAGCTTTCATTTGAGTACCCACATGCATTTTTATATATTTTTCATATATACATATATATAGAATATATATATAGAATAAATATATATATATAGAATAAATATATATTTATATATATATATATATATATATATATATATATATATATATATATATATATATATATATAAAATATATGAAAAGTTGATGTGGGTACTTGAATGAAAGGTCTTGATGAGGATAAAGTCGGGATGAGCTTATATCTTTAAAAATGTCAATATTTCACAAGATAGCAATGTCAGTTCATAATTATTGATATTTTTAAAAACATAAGCGCATCCCGATGTTACACTCATCAAGAGCTTTCATTTGAGTACCCACATGCTTTTCTGACATATTTTTCATATATACATATATATAATATATAATATATATAAAATATATGAAAAAATGATGTGGGTACTTAAATGAAAGGTCTCGATGAGTATAATGTCGGGGTGAGCTTATATATTCAAAAATATCAGTAGTTCACAAGATACAGGGTAATTTTTTAACTATTTATATTTTTGAAGATGTGAGCTCATCCAGATGTTACACTCATCAAGAGCTTTCATTTGAGTACCCACATGCCTTTCTGATATATTTTTCATATATCCATATATATATAATATATAATATATATAAAATATATGAAAAAATGATGCGGGTACTTAAATGAAAGGTCTCGATGAGTATAATGTCGGGGTGAGTTTATATCTTTAAAAATGTCAATAGTTCACAAGGTAAAAGGTCATTTCTTAATTATGTATCTAGAGATCGAGCATTTACGAGTACAGCCTAAATACTTATCATAATAAATTGACTATTAGTGAAAAAAAGACCCAAAAAATTATCATTACCTATGTTTATTATTTGGTGTCAATTTATTACCCCAAGGATACAATCTGTCATCAAGACCGCCTTTACACGTGACTTCCCATTCTGCTTCAGTGGGCAATCTTTTTCCTAACCATGTGCAGTACGCAACAGCATCGTTCCACGATACATGGATCACTGGATGGTCCATTCTGTCTAAAAATAAAAAACTAAAGTTGAACCATCCAAAAAATAATCTAAAAAAAAGTAAACATAAGTACAAGTGATATTAGAGTCCGGCCCTTCAGGATGTCTCCAAGATGCTTTATCAACAGGCAACCACCAAGGCGCCTGAGCGACAGCTTGCTCAATTTTCGACTTAACTTCTTCACTAATCAGCCCGTCGAACACAAAAGAATTGCCAAATTTTTCTGCTTCTGTCTTATACCCAGTAGCGTTGACAAAAATTTCAAAGTTTTTATTGCTGACCTCATACTTGTCGATATAAAAACTGTTCAATTCTACCGGCCTTATTGGGCCTTCGCCGTCTTGGGTAAACACCGGCTTATCGGTACCAATAAAATAAACTCCAGTTTTTATCTTTACCATTTCATTAGGCACACTTTGCCGTACTATTGATAATAAATTGTCACTTATGTCTTTATCATAATCTTCTGAGTGATTAAATTCACTCGAACAATATTTGTTGTCATTTTTAGAACTGTCACACTTTGGACGGTTTAAATGTTTTCCACAACAATTTTTATCTTCTTTATTTCCATCAGCAAAATTTATTACTAATATTATTATTAATTTAAAAAAAATTTCCATTATTAAATTATTTACAATTGCTAATTTTCCCTAAATATAAATGACCTGAAAAAAAAAATTATAAACGTTCAAACGTTGACAAGTAGTTAAAACTTACCTCATATTTCATAAGCGATAAGCTTTGATGTTTAAAGAAAATTAACGAGAAAAAAAACGATAAAAACTTTTAATATATTGATAAATATTCTTTTGTCTTTATTTGGAAAAAATAAAAAAATTTATTGCATTGTCTAACGCTTGAAGATAAGCTGTATTAACGAACGAGAAATTTCTCGTTTATTTCAATTTATTTATTATTGTAAATTGTACTTGTAATTAGACGAAAATGAAGTACTTTTTCAACAGCTGGCGAATTGTCGTGCGATGAAATACAACCACACATTTTTAGCGGTAAAATTTAAAAATGATATGAAGGTATTACATTTATAGCTTCGTATGTTTTTTTTTATTTAAAAAGTCAATTTCATGGTATTGAAAATCATAAAATAATATTATCCCAGTTAAATGACACATAACAATTTTAATATCTTTATTTAATGTCATTTATTACAGAGATATTCGCATGATGATCGGATAATGGTATCATCGGTAATATCCACACATGACGCTGACTTTTTCAACAGTTTGTATGATAATATTTGCTTAATAGCTGATAAAACCTGGGCATTTGATAAACAACATCATTATCGTAAATTAAATCAACGCTTGTGGGTTCAGGTGATGTTATATAATGTTATTATCCTATTATAAATAACTTTTATTGAATTATTTAATAGATTTAATAGATTTTATTCTTTAATTTTTTATAATTCAATAATTTTTTTGATCGCTTAATTTTTACTACACTGAAAAATAAATTCAAGAGAAAAATTCTTGAACCAAGAAAATAATTTTGAAAAGGGTAATTGTCTTGAATCAAGACGAAAAATTATTGAATCAAGTAAAATTTCTTTAAATCAAGAAAAATTTATTAGTTCAAGAATTTCTCTAGTCAAATCAAACTATTAAGTTCTTCAAAATTATATAATTGATTCAAAAAAAATTTTTTTTTCTGTGTAGACTTTATTGAAAATAATTAAAATTTTATTTTCAAATTCAAATTTTAAATGATGATTATATTTTGTCTAGGCGTTAAACAATTTCAAAGAGGAATTTTTTTGCGCATTCGGAAATCCTACTAGCTACATATATCACAATACTAAAACCATAAGGACATTAAACTTTTTTGCCAATCGATCGGATTAAATCCGAGCCTAAAAATAAGAAAAAAAAAACTACTCCAAAAGGGCGTATATATTTTTCTATCGACCTTTTTCTCCCTTTATGTAGAGACAAACTTGTTTCATATCATAAAATTGTACAAAAAGCATTTTTGTTAATTTTGGAAATGATCCGTTTTTCCTAAAAACTTATGATCTTAGTTTTAAAAATCTTATGTTTGAATTTTTATATTTTTATACGAACTATTTTCTTGTTTTTATTAAAAAATTCAGTCCACAGAATGTTTTTCATTAGTATCAATAAAATCCTTCTTGGAGTGAATTTCACTCCGGAAGAACTAAATCAATTAAAAAGTTAATTAATTTACACCCTATTCTCACTTCACTCTTTCTGCTGTAAGCTGTAACATCCTGTTTTAACTATAGGGGCGTAGTGAGTTGTAGTTTATTATTATTCAATTAAATATAGTCATTAAGTTAGGACACAATTTGAGAAGAAATAATTAATCTAGTTTCAAAATTTTATTATGTATTAAAACTTTTAAAAATAATTGAATTAAATTTGACCAAATGGAATTGTAAAGTTGCAAAATAAATGTAAACTCTAAAATTTGATAAAAATTTATCTTTGTGCAAATTTTTCTTTTACATTAAATAATTCATGAAACAAAAAAATTAAATTTTTTGAATCACAATGTAACGTCCACGTTTTCAAAATATAATTATCTAATTAGTCCCCGGCTCGAAATTTGCTCGCCGGAGTCCAGGGTCATAAACGGGGATCACATTATCAATAACAACATATAAACAAAACACTTGATTTTAAATAAATCAAAGAAAAAGGATACCTCTTTATTGGCCTGATCATGTTAATAAACGATATAAACAATATAAGCAAATTAAACAATATAAATAATACATTAGAACACTCTTTTCACACATATTCGCGGTTCAAAATCAAGAAACAGTATAAGCAATATACACTAATACAATAGAAACTTTCTATCCAAACATACACGACGGTATTCACGGTTCAAACTCAAAAACGCGGTCTACAAAATACTAACTAGTTTCCCAATAACACCCCCTACCCCCTCAGGGCGACTAGCCGTCATCCCTGTAGGGTCCTAACTCTACCCTGAGAGCAAGTGGAGAGTATCCTCCTCGCTCCCACCTACACGGCTTATGATCACCTACTGTACCTCAGCTGAAGGCTTCGGCACGGGGAGTAGCACTTTCATCCGGTTGGTTCACGATACTTACCTGGGCCTTGGTCAGACTCCAGGTAGAGTATCATCCTCTAGAATTACTCGGTGAAGAGTATTCGTCCGAGTAATTCTCCCGAGATAGAATTGCCTTTCAAAATTATTTTCAAAACGGAACTTAAGATATTTTTGAATCATCACTACAAACGAAACATCTTCGCCATCTATTGATGCTCGCGCAAGCTCAACGATCGTCGAAAATTTTCCAAGTTTTTATTTCCCAAACACAATTCTTTAAAATAATAATCGTAATTTCTTTCATTATCCATCCATTCGTTTCGTCAAATTCACAATTCTTTATCATTTTAATCGTAATTTCTTTCATTCTCTATCCCTTCGTCGATTTCCCATACTAAATCTTGCTTGGTATGTATGGGACTTATAAAATTTCCGCTTACCTAAATTATTTCTCACAAAATAATAATCGTCATGTCTTTCATTATATATCCATTCATCGCTTTCCCATACTAAATCTTGTTCGGAACTTAAAATAATTTTCCCATTATTTTAATTTCTTTTACAATTAATTTCTTTTGCTCGATTAATTCGCTCGGCTTCATTATAATTTCTCACACGCTTAATTTCTTAATTTAATCATACCTTCGGTAACAATAATATAATATTATTAACTAAATAAATACAATAATTAAAAAATAATCGCCTCACTAATAACAATAATTGTTTCTATTAATTTTTAAGTAATTAATAAAAATAAACTAAAATACTCAAATACAAAAAGTAAAATCTGGGTCATAACAAATTGAACTTAAGAAATTTCAATACTTTTATACATTAAAAAAAAAAAAAACTTTTTAACAACTTATAATAAGTAAAAAAAGAAATATTTTGACTGTAAATTTCAGAATTTCAAGTGGATTGAAAAGTATTACGATAAAAGTTCACCACGTCGTGTACGTGACGTAATTCCTGATTCTTTGTTGGCACAATATGGTAACTATAAGTATAATGAGGCCCGAGAGAGTCTGTATAAATCAAGCCAGGAAACATCTATATTTCATAGTGTAAATTTACATTCACCGGATAAACCAACTGAGCCATGGATGCTTGATGAAGTTGAAAAATGGTTTGCCCATTTAACGCTAAAAAGGTCCGCAATTAACTTTAAATTCGCAATTAACTTTTACCCTTTATTACTTCAAAGCAATTATCTAAAATATTAATATAATTTATTTATCTTTCATAAGTTCATTAAACGGGTTAAAGGGTATCAGCTTCTTCGATGAAAGCATCAAGCTAACTACTGATAATGATGAATATTACGACAAATGTTGTCCATTGCTTTACACAATCGACAGTGCCACTGAGTTAGAACTACAAAGACGTATTGCTAATGACAGTGTTAAATGCCTGTGGAGGTCAAAAACGACGCCAGCAAAAACACCGTCTAATCACGAACAAGTAACACAAGGATACGATTGTTCACGCGTTAATCAGCAACACCAGCTGCGTGATAATGATCATAAAAGACTTACAAGTGAACGAAAAAACGACGATGAATCATTTAGCAAATGTTTTCAGTGTCCTTCTGGCGTTAATAAAAAAAAATTGCCTGATTATGAAGAAAAAGACTGTAAAATATTCCAGAAATCGTTACCTTTGTTGAGCCCAGAAGTACCGGAGTTCTTTCCTAAAGAAATGATTGTAGGCCCTACACGTCTGGATGTTCGCTATGAGTCATCAGTACCTCTACCTCTCCATTATATTCCATTAACGTCCTCGTCAGCCACAGAGAGAAATTATTATCATGATAAGTTATTTCCTGTTATTAGCAGTAGACCACAGTTGCCAAACTTCAACGCGATTTTTCAAGTAATTTTCATGCTGTATTATATTATTTATTGTGCAGTAAAAAATTTTTTTTTACTGTCTAAAAAAATACTTGACATTTTTTTTCAACACAATAATAAATTGTTATTTTATCAGTTTATTTTTTTCATACTAAAATAATATTTTCTAAATGTTATCTTCACTTATTTTATCCTTGACTACACCCAAAAAAGTTGACTGATCGTTTTTTGAAAATTTTTGTACAAAATTTCATTTTTCTTCTAATCTAATCACTCAGATTAATTAATTGGCTATTTAAAATATTCAAAATTCTATTTTGGAGATTATAAAGTACATAATTTTCATTATAATATTATATTTTTAACAATGTAATCAATTTAAGAAAAGATTGGTCAAGAATTTAGCTTCAAAACAAAATGGTTCTATTTTAATAGCTGGCGCATCGATAAGTGCGCGAAATTTGAATCTAATATCTAGTATGGGATTAAAAATGACAAAAATTTGGTTTTAAAATTGAAAAATTTGAGAATTTATATATTTTATATTATTATTATTTTTTGTTAATAATAAAGAAGAAATATTTCTTAATGTTACACTGATTTTAATAAATGATTTTAAATAGGCAAGAAAAATTTTTTACTGCATGTGTACTGCATTTATGCTTGTTGAGTAGAGAAGCGAGACAAAGCGATCTATAAATAAATTTCTGAGAATATTAATACATTAAAACCAAAACCGATAATTTCAATTATAGAACCCGGGTATTCCACTAGTTACATCGCCTATAATGACCCCGCTGATCAGATCACCTCACCACTGGATTCCACGAATAGCTCCTCCTTTACAAATTCAAATTCCTGTCTGTTGTTCAATAGTTCCACATCAGAATATTGCGTCATTGCAATCAATTTGTCCTATTAACCATCACCGGCCGTCACCAATTCAACTAAACGATAAAATAATACAATCATCGCCGTCGGCTAACAATTTTAATAATCAATCGGCGATTCCTGTTTATCAACAGCCTCCTGAGTTGTACCATCATGATTACAAGCGTAAATCTCACGGCGTTGATTTTAATAATTTGATACTGCTCACGAAGAGTGCCATGAAAGTGAGAAGAAACCAGTCAAAAAATCCACAGCAGAGTTCAAGTTTCATTTTGGAATCACGCCAGTCGAATTTGAAGTCTGAAGACGATGTACTTCAATGGCTGAATAAAGGTTATCAAAAAAGAGCTAAAGAGTTCATAAATATTAATTCTCTTGATACAGATTTGAATGAATTTGCTGGAAAGTTAGACAATGGTGATAATGACAAATTTGATAACAACGCTGATTTGTTGGAACATGATAATAATGATGATGAATCAGTGATTAATAATGAAACCGAAAGTTTAAAAGTATGAAAGTGTTTTATATTGTTAAGTGTTTTTGTAAATTAGAAATATTTTATGGTTAATACTTGTTAAATAACACTTAATTGTTCTTCATTGTTTTTTAACATTTCTTCTTTAGTCTAATAATTGATTTAAATGTATGTTTGCTTTGAAGAAGACACACGTTTTCTCCGAACGTGAGAAAATTTGAACATTTTGGCGAACATATTATATATTCGAAGCAAAAAGGTAAATTTTGATCACTTTATTAAAATTTTAGATAACTTATTCTAATTTGACATTATTCGACGTATAAATTAAAATCAAAAACTGTTTCTTCTCTTATTTTGATTGAGTAATTTACGATTCTTACATACACACTAACAAATGACAAATTATGGGTTAGCTCACGTCAATATAAAATTATAAGATCAATAAATAATTGGAACATGTAAAAAGTCATTCAATTATAAGTTGAAAACTTTTACAAGTACAGTTTCAAAAGTTAGTACCATCAAGATATAAACTTTCTAAATTGACGGTACGTTTTGTACTTTGAAGAGGAATAGTTCTTGAAAATACAGGGTTTGTGCTAACCCATGAGAGGTGAAGTTGTGAACTACAGAAGACATAGTTCCAACTAACAAAGTTTTTGAGAAACCATACTGTTGACTCATACCGATCAATAGAAAGTCTTAAATCCGTGCTTCAAAAGCTTGAAAATTATTTTACATTTTTACAATGTATGTATGTTAGGTCATTATTGATAAATCCGAGTGTAATACTAATTTTTTTTGCACACGTACTGTATAGAGTCATTATTTTAGAAGTGCTAGCGTGTGCATCATTACGTTCCCCTAGCTTTTGCATAATTAATTGAATCTACCCCGGAATTCATGCTTCAGAGGTTTTCCAACTACTATCCAGTAATTACGTTTAAAACACTTAGGGGGGCTATCTGTATTAAAGACCAAAATCAAAAACTGCAGGGTTTATTTGCTTAGCAACTAGTAATTTCCTAGAAGTGGACTATTGATTTTGAAATTAAGGTATTTCTGTAAGGTAGGAGCGAACAAAATATAGCGTAACCAACCCTGAGAGCTAGCCCTAAAACTTTTCGCTGTCGACAAGCTATCTGAACTCGGAAGTATTAGATATATACCAAAACTTTTGGTTAGTTAGCAAATAGTTATCAGTTTGAAATTCTTGTTTGAGGAAACTCTCAGAAGAAAAGGTTAAATTGTGGTCGTGATAACTAAAAAGGTTTGTGAAGATTTTATTCTAGGATTGATTGATATGGCCAATAATTTCTGCGTCACTTTGAATAACTCCAATTTGCAATAATTGTTTTAAAAATAATTAACTTTTACGAGTAGTTTATAAAAATATCAATAAGAAAAATAATTAAACTAAGAAATTTATCTTGGTTTAAGTAAATTTTACTTAATTCAAAAATTGATATGATTAAATTCTTTAAAATGATCTTTTGGTTCAAGATTTTTTTTTCTTGAATTATATTTTCATTTTTTGTTGGTGTAAGAAATTAAAAATTCATCCAATACCTCTATTTTTGTAGTTAGATTTTACTCAAAGTTTTCACACAGAAATAGACAGACTTATATATATATATATTTTATCACGTTTTATGCACACACATATTTACATACATACATACTGATATAGATGGTAATATCCGTACCTATAAATAGAAAAAAGTCTTGTGATATTCTTTAAATTTAGAAACAAATTTTCCATCACAGCAGTTTTATATTATAGTTCTATATTTTGATAAAGGTTTTAGAGCATATATATATTAATTAAAAAAATCACTCACGAGAGCCGTTGAGTTTCTATTACTCAATAAAAATCTTGACAATTAAAGATTGATCGATAAATTTTATCGTCGAAGAATTGAAGATACACGGAGAAGAGAAACAAGGTCATGTCAGTACTTGAGTCCATTAATTTAGATGACTTTTATAGCTTTTTCAATGTTACTAGTGATCATTATTTCTGCATTACTAGCCAGAGTGTAATTATAATAAAGAAAGCTTCGAAACGAAGATTTTGAAACAACGAAAAAAATTTCTCGGTTCCTTTGTGATGCGAAAGGAACAAAAGTAAAAAAAAAAAAAAATCATAAATTTAAGTTATAGGGTAGACAGCTGGGGAAACTTACAACCATGAACCTCAATATAATAGTAGTGATTCCAGCAACAGGGCATTTCTGTCAAAAAGACTACTAAGGTTTCAAGGGTCTGAAGTATCAAACGTAATATTATTTTCTACGCTAAAGATTTTTTTCTATCCAACAAAAATTGGTTATTATTTTTTGTTCAAAAACTTTTTTCGCAATCTTTTTGAAATAAATAATATTATTATTCTTTTTCGCAATCAATTTGAAATAAATGACTTAAGGAAATTATAATTATTTATTTGTACAATTTTTCTTATAGGTCAATTAAATAGACGTCATTAGTGACGATTAAGTATTTAAGGTAATTAAGATTACCGTGATGTTATCAAAATTACTTTAAAATGCCATTAAAAATTGGTCAGTAATTAAAAAAAAAAAAATAATAATTGAAATGAATGTAGAATTGTTATTTCAAATATTAAGTTTATCGTTTTAATAGTGACGATAAAATTTTATCAAATAAAATACCGGTGTATTATTTTTTATAGACTGTAGCTGATTAATAATGAAAAACGTCGAAACGGTTAGATATATTTATACAGCTACAATTATGATTAATCAGCGTGTAGCAAACAAAAAGACCTTGAACTGCTGATTTTGTTCAAGCTACGTTTCATGATTACTATACGCTCTGGCAACGTCGCATCAGATCGAGTTCAGTCAGCACAACCCGTCGCCTAGCAACAACCCGAGTCTGGTAAGGTCAGCATAACTCGAGCCAGGTTACTTTACAACTACGTAGAGTATAACGCATAACTTATAACTATACGTTAAGAAACGATGCGAATATAAAGACCCAGAAATTGAAGTAACTCGATTGAATTTATGGCACGTTTAAATTTATTTATAACTTGTCTTGGATACATTTTTTTATCACTATACTATACTAACGTGTATTTATTTTTTAAATCTTATCTTCTATAATCGATATTGAAAATCTGAAGAGATTATTTAAAAAAACAAATTCAAGCGAGAAATTTTTTTTATTTTAAGCGAATTTCATAAAAATTTTGATAGTTTATATTTCAAGTTAAATATTTAAATTACGTAATGCAGCAAATTTTAATCGATTAGAAATTCTTTTCAAGCCTATCAAAATTTACGGTTCAAGTCGGAACATGAATAAATTAGCATTTAATGAGATACAGTAGATGCAACAGTCAGGGCCCAGGAGACAGTTATGTCTGTTGATACATGTGTAGTGTGTATAGTCAAAGTCAAAAAGCAGCAGGGAAGGGATCAGCTGCAACTAATTCCTGCTATGCGTTGTTGCCAGATTCTCGAACTACGTCATCGTGAAACAGAAATTGTTACGTAACGTAAGTCGAGAGAAATAGGAACTAGTAACTGCCATTAAATTTAAATTACGAGCGTCTATAAATTTGTGGTAATATACTAAAAAGGTGGCAAAATTAATATCCTATTTTACGATAAGCATTTTAATACCAGAAATTTTATCAGGCTATTTTGGACACACTTACATTAAATATTTTATAGCTTTCTATAAATCTCAGAATGTCCTTAACTAAAAAAAAAATAATAAAAAAAATGTCGAATTTGTACTGTAGACAATATTAACAGTGAAGATAAAATAATGGCAGGGAAGTAATTTTACTTTATCAGTAAGATAATTACTATAATATCTACTAATGCTTTGGTCGTTACAGCGACAGCGTTAATAGTTATACAAGCATTTTTGTGCATTAGTAGGAGGAAATATATCATAGTAAGCTGAACAAAAGTTTTCAGGAATAAGTTTTTATTTGTAGTGAGTGTCGTGAAGGTTAGTAGCTAGTGAAAAGAAAAAAAGGGGGAGGTTAGAATAATCCAGCAGCAAACGACAGACCGACAGACATTGTACATTCATTTCAATTCCCGTGCTGAATTATCCCACTGCATAGTAATTCCTGAAACTTTCGTCAGTTAGTAGTTTCACTAAATCCCCACTTCTGGCAGTTTACGTTTCCAACAGCCGTATAATCAAGAATTTCAGTGGGGGTAAAATCAATACGTGGAAGTTCCCAAGCCTGGCTCTGGCTCAAACCTATTAAGCTCTTGCTGAACATATACATAGTGCGCAGTATACACACTGAAGCATATACTATACGTATAGTAGATATTTATATAATATAAATGAAAATATACAGCTATAATGCCATTGGAAGGGCGGATACTGTTCCCCACTGATTTTTCCGCATGGAAAAAATAATATAAACAATGTAGCTCAGCGTTCCGACAGGAAAAATTACTATTTAAACTCTACTGAAACTTAAATAATCAATACAAGTTTAGAATTGGTCGGTTCTGACTGGTTTTGCCATCAGCTTTGACTATTCTATTATACAACATCCGTTCGCTTTACAACTACAGAACTTACATGTGGAAAATCATTAAAGTTCATATACATCAATACATCAATACATGTAATGCTCAAACAAGTAATTAAAGTGAACTTAATCGCCTTTAATCAGAAGATAACATAAACGCTAGCATAACAGCAATAACGCTCAAACTAATTATTAAATACTTATAATATATAATTACAAAAAGGTTATTAAATTTTCAATTGAGTACATTTTATATCATATAACTCAATTAACTATTTGATTCTGATATATTGTACAGTTATATCTTATATCTGTATTTTCCGGCTGGCATATTTTGTGAAAAGATCATCAATTTTGAGGTAGGGGCTTTTATGTGTTGAAAAAAGCTAAAAAAAAACTACCATCTGATTCTAAATACGCATGCACACAGTCTACTTTAACGCTATTGGCTCCCCACTCTTGAACCTCGACGAGTTAGGTTGCTCAAAAATAAATAAACTTCAGCTTTCCCCCGTTTTAAGCGGTAGATTTTTTGTTCGGTCTGTTAGGAATAACGTGAAATAGAATGGAAGCAGATGAAATTAAAACTTAAATCCTGAAGAAGTTATACGAACGTATTGTAAGGTAGTGTTGATTGGGTTTAAGACTGCTGTGCGCATGCTGAGTACATGTGGTGTATGCCAGATGTAACTGTAATCCGACTCCTACTCCTACTCCTACAAGAACCCATATCAAGTTTATGTCATCCGCCATCATACCATCAAGTCCCATACCAATACCAAGTATTTAAAGTTTTACCAGTACAGCACAGCACAGCACAGCACTGTACCATACCGTCTAGCAAATATGTACAGTGTACAGTGTACAGTGTACAGTGTACAGTGTAATTTGCTAATACAATGTAATGAGTTATTAAACCCAACGATACTCTAGGGACTGACAGGCAGGGGCAGGGACAGGGGGAAGTAAAGCAGGCAGGCAGAAGCAGCAGCAACCAGCACAGCACCTAACCAGCAGAAGCAGACATAGAAAATTAAAGAGACGAAGTGGGGACGAAGTAAAGCTCTTTCTCCGGCACGATCGCGATGTTTCATCACGCTCGGCGCATGTCGCTAGCCGCGTTCTCTCAGAATACAACACAATACTGAATACTGACACAGCATACATACCAACGCTGAACAGATTTCTGAAACTCTGACCGCGGTCATATCATATCACGTTTATTTCATCTGTCCTGTTATGTGAATTCATTAACGCGCCGCCATATTTGCTGACATTGCGTACCGGGTAAAGACAAACACTTCTGAAGGACGATTGGGTACGATATTATTGTTGTGTACTTTAATAGTATAGTACGTATCTACTATGGATACTCATACTTATATAAATATTAAATACATTTGTATATATACGTTGAGATATAAATGTACGCATACTTATTAATGTAAATATATCATTTATATAGTTAAATACTCAGTGATATATTATATACCGCTAATATTTAATAATAGCTTCGAATATCGCGCGTTATATTTTATTTTATAGAATAGTGTATCTATAGTGATTTTAACGTCAGCCATGTTTTTTAATCAACTATTTACTACTATTGTTAAATTGTTATTATGTGTCATGATCTATTGGATTATATTGTTATTTTACCAACAAAATATTAAGTAATAATTTCAAACTGTTATTGTTTATTATTATTATTATTATCATCAGTTTTAATATTTTGAATCTTGATAGTTGTTTCTTTACTAAATTCAATTATTTGGTGATTTATTTAAATTGATGTTGATTAAATTAACACTTTTGGCGCTATGATATACCGTTATTTATTTATCAATCTATAATAAAGTGTAATGTGAAAAAAACTTGTTGCTTTCTAATATTCTCTAGTGCTCATTAATTTTTGGCAAAACTTTACAATAGAAAATTAATGAAATTAGCAGATATCTGATTGTTGAAGTAATTTTATTTTATAATTGAAGTAATTTATTTAAAATTTTTGTTTATTAGTATTACCTTCATTTTTTTCCGATGACATCAAAAACTCGGACGTCTGCTACTTTCAGTATAATTAGATGATAAGATAGTTTGTTCTTAATAAATTTAGTTAACTTTAGCTAAGATTGAAATTAACACATATTAATGTAATGCTCCTATAAATTGCAGCGAATGAAATGGCTTGTTGATATATTAAGATATATAATAAATAAAAATATATGCAACACTAACTAAAGCACACGATTACGTATACGATAATAAATTGTTTATGATTGTCATCATTACTGTTGACAATGAATGTAAGTAATATTTACTAATAAATTTATTGTATTTTTGATAGTTTATTTTTATTTATGAAATTGTAAATTATTACTATTAGTTTTTTTTTTATTTTAATTTTTTTATAAATATATTTTAAGGGTGGAAATGAACAGTCCAATCCAGGAACCAGATTTTGACGGATTTGATTTCCCAGAAAAAAATAATAAAATTGATACTACTGAAGAAAACGAAACTGGATTACCAATATTAGGTTAGTTTTTTTTTATTATCATTTAATTTATATTAAATAATTAGGAATACATTTTTTTTTTTTTTCAATTTTAAATTTAAAAACTATTGATTTTTCCATGAAAAAATTAATAAATAACATTTTTTTATTATCTGAGCATTGTATGAATAAAAATATAGCTAGCCATAATTTTTAATGACATTTTTCAATGCATAACCTCAAGACATAAATTTAATAATAGACCGTAAATAATTTAGCGCAGAAAAAGGAAAAATGATAAAATTTTAATTTTTAACTAAGATTATAAAAAATTTAAAACTTACGATTGTAGCGAGATATGTGATTAATTCCCAGTTTATTGGACTATTTTTTAATGGCGGGTAATTTAAAATGTGTTTTTTATTTTGACAACACAATATTTCAAGACTTAAAATAAAATCTATTATTAAATATTATTCAATGTAAATTTATGGACTATTAATGATGAATTATTGTGATTGGAAATTCAAATATTTAAAGTAGGAATTACTTTTTTTTTAATTCTAAAAGTAACAGCCGCGCCTCTGGCGGTAAAATTTTTATAGCAGTAAAAAAATTAAAAAAAAAACAAAAGGTTAAAAGAGATACCGCGGCGGCGTCAGTTGATCCCACGAAAAAGTGTAACAAACATCAAATATTGGCAATCAGATAATTATTGTATCCAATAAATAGATTATATTGGTGTATTGAGATGTGTAACAATAGTTGTATTACATTTGTGGAAACAAGTGTTTCTCCTAAATAATTGAATCTTAATCAACAATTCACACATCAATACATGTGTATTTAGTACCGTGGTGGGTTAATTGTTGTTTACATTAGTTATATATTACATGTGGTTTTTTTTATTTAATTATCCAAACATATAAATCTCTACAAATTAGGTTTAATTATTTTTTATTGTACAGAATTCTAAATTTTAATTAATATCTTCGGAAAAATTATTGATTTTTTTTTAATTTGAGGTTAATTACCCATTAATTAAATTTCAATTATGATCACAGACAAAATGATGTGAATAACAGATTTTAGACGTTGTTTTTTAGTAATCCAAATTTACACAAAGAATTTTATAATATTTGTTTGAAAAATCACTGACATTTTTGGAATTATTTTTTTTTTATTTTATAAATTACAAAATTTTTTTTTCTAAGTGTCATTTAAATTATTAAGTTTATTGTCAATAATACTAAAGTTAGCCGACGTTTTTAATGTTTTGATTTTTTTTTTTAATAATTAAATTACAACAAAAAAATATTTTTAAAAAATTACACTTACAGTTTTTAAAGTTTTTTACAAGTCAACATTTTTTTTTTATTCTTTCGTAATCATTTTTTCAATAAAAAAAAATTCTAAAAATTTTTAAAACATGATTCATAAAAACAATAAAAAAATACATGAAAATATGATTCATGATTTTAAACAATTTTATTTTTATTTTTTTTTTTTAGTCAGTTTTTTCAGTGCAATAAAAAATTATCACTAATCTTGAAACATTTGTTTCATAAATAAAAATTATGAATAAACCAGTAGGAAAATTTTATGTGAATGGAAAATCACCAGTATGAAATAACTTTTTCTCACCTCCGGGCGGAAAGCGTCAACTTTCGTCGCGCTGCGCTAAACGAAAATGCCGCTTTCCGCCTCCGTCGAGGAGAAAAATAGTATACACACCACGGGCAGTAAATAAGAAAGCCTCAGATCACATGTTTGTTGACCTCGGCTTCGCCTCGGACAACAATTACATGTGATCTGAGACATTTCTTACTTTACTTCCCTAGGTGTGTAATATACTAATTTTTTTATCAACAAAAAAAAATTCTAAATAAAATATTTAAGGTGCAAAAATTGATTTTTTTAGTTTTTTATGTAAATTTTCAAATATTTTTATTTAAAGTTGTAAAATTTATGTTTAGCTTCTCAGTTTTATTTATTGAAGTAATTAATATTGATTTTTTAATTGTCTATCTTATAATAAATTTGATTATTTATTATATTTATTAATAAAATAATAATAACTGAATAATTTAAGTAATTAATCGATAATAATATTTTAAATAGTAAAAAAAAAAATTAAATTTAATAATTAATCCTTCAATTAAGTTAATAAATTTTTAATATATATAATAATAAAATTAACCGACATTTTTTATTTTTTTATTTTGCTTTATTAAATTATAACTAAAAAAATATTTTTAAAAATTGCACTTTTAGTTTTTAACAAGTGAAAAAAATTTTTTTAATTTTTTTGTAATAATTCTTTAATAAAAAAAAATCAAAAAATTTTTTTAAAAGTCGGCTAACTTAATTTTCATATATATATTAATAATACTAAAGTTGGCCGACGTTATTAATTTTTTAATAATTAAATTAGAACAAAAAAATATTTTTTAAGAATTTTACTTACAGTTTTTAAAGTTTTCCACAAATGAAGATTTTTTTAAATTTTTGGTAATCATTTTTTTAATGAAAAAAAATCTTAAAAATTTTTAAATGTCGGCTAACTTAATTTTCATTATATATTATTGCAATTAAATGAATAAAAATTTGAAATAGTACTAATTAAAATTAATTTTTATTTCAGAGGAACAAATAAATATTGTTAAATCATTGGAGTGTGTGTCGGAAGAGTTGCCACAGTGTGAAGTCTGTTCGCAGCAATTTTTAACGAAAAAAGAGCTAAGATCTCACATAACTCTCCACCTTGGACAGCCTAGAGTTGTATTAAAAAGGTGTTCAAATTTGCATTTGGTAAAAAAAAAAGAAAAAGACAAATACAGTTTGACTCAAGAGAAAAAAGGTTCGCTTAAATTAACACTGAAGAAACAAAATCACCGTGATTTTGCGGTAATAAGCCGTGATTTGGATTTCGACAGTGATAATTCAGAGTCTGAAGAGGTGGCAGGTTTAAAAAAAAATAATAAAAACGAGGAGGAGGAGGAGGAGGAGCATGAGGATACTCTGGATGACAATAATGGCGACCAGACAGATCAACCTCCACATGAATTTGAAAATGTGATGGTTAATGAAGACGATAATTATCAGGATGATAATTATGATAATAACGATGAGGATAATTTTCTTGAAGATAATGAAGAAAGACCATCCGTGGAAATTAACGAAGGTGATTCTGGGGTAGGGAGTGATATGGCCAACACTTGTGAAAAAGATGATCAAAATGTTGACGATTTACATAACGTAGATAATTATCAGCATGAAGATGATGATAGAAATAATATAGAAGAACCTGATGACCCAGAAGAATCAGACCCCATTGACGCAACTTACAGGGAAACTATTGAGAATTTAAAAAAAATTGGTGAACAAACTAGGTACGATCATGTTTTTTTTTTATCATTTTAATTAATTTTAAAACCAGTTTATAGATAATACTTACAAGTATCTATCTATTATTTTAATGGCCGCAATAAGTGCAAATGGCAGTGACCAATTATTTGACAAAGTAGTTTATCATTTATTTTTATCGAATTGACTTTTAAAATTGTCTAGGCTGGTAATAGCAAATGTATTTTTAAAATAATTACTTTTTAAAATTATCAACACTAATTAACTAGACTTGCTAAATTTTTATTTTGTTTATTTATTTATTTATCAAAATTTTAAACCCTGAAGCCTTAGCTCCCTAAGGGCCTTAAAAATGAGTACAAAAGAGATAAATAACATAATATCACTAATAACAAATAAAATAGTAATAACTAGCAACCTTGCAGTCACTATATAACTTATGAACTATAATAAAATAAAATTTTGCTTTATTAAATAATGACTTTTGTTAAATTGCACTGCAATTTTTTAACTATTGACATTTTTAAAGATATAAGCTCATCCCGATGTTACACTCATCAAGAGCTTTCATTTGAGTACCCACATACATTTTTGATATATTTTTCATACATATATATATAAATGATGTGGGTATTCAAATGAAAGGTCTTGATAAGTGTAATGTCGGAGTGAGCTTATATCTTTAAAAATGTCAATAGTTCATCAGATATTTGTTAAATTGCACTGTAATTTCTTAACTATTGAAGTTTTTCAAGATATAAGCTCATCCCGATGTTACACTCATCAAAAGCTTTCATTTGAGTACCCACATGCATTTTTGATATATTTTTCATATATACATATATATAATATATATAAATATATAAAATATATGAAAAATTGATGTGGGTACTCAAATGAAAGGTCTTGATGAGTGTAACATCATGATGAGCTTATATCTTTAAAGATATCAATAGTTTACAAGATACAAGGTAATTTTTAATATTTAAAAAACTTGAAAGCTGGGGTAGATAAAAAGATAAATAAATATGTTTAATTATAAAATTAATAATTCCAGTACAATTAGAGAAGAAATGTCTCCAAGAGACGAGGACGACAGTCCCGATGAATCATCATCAGACGCAATGACCTCCCGGATAAACGACAACGATGCCTTGAAATTACTTTCCAACAACTCAGCAATAGAGCTTTACCCAGCAAAAAAAACTTCCAGCAAACCTACCAAAAACAACAACGAAGCCCCCCGGATAAACTCAACAATAAATTGGAACCAGATCGAAAACCTATCCTCCAGAGACAGAGACGACAGTGACGAGCATGTAAATAAAGATGGTGAAGCGTCCAAAGACAACGCAGACAACAGCACCGAGGCGGGTTTGTTGCTACAAAATTTGCTAACAGAGCATCATCACAGGAAAAACAACGAGGAAAGATCCTCTCAAAATTCCTCCGTAGAAACTGAGTATGTATCTCTCGAAAGATTAGCTGAGACAGTGAACAAATGTCGTGTGTGCAATGAAAAATTTAACGACATAACAATGCTGGATGATCACAGACTAAAAGCCGGTCACTATCAGTGCAACGTACCAGATTGTTCATCTCTAGTGTTCACAACCTCCGGTGAATTATCGCTGCACAAGTTACAGTCACATGAACCTCATAATAACAATCATCCTCTATCACCAACAATAAGTATTATCCCATCCCAAGTGAACCACCAATTATCACCTAGAATTACTGAAAGTGCTGCTAGTTTAGGACACAACTCCCCGGGTATGACAAACCATCGTTCCCCGTCGACTATTTCTCCTCATACAAACTCTCCTCACAATTTATCCCCGCATCCAATGAGTTTAGACCCTTTGAACCCGCTTCAGTTAAATCGTTCCTCGCCGCTGGCTTCTCATCAAACCCACTCGCCTTCATATTCCTCCCAGCAACACCATCATCTCCAACAGCAACAACAGCAACAGCAACATCATCCGCAGCAAGACCACCACTCGCTTCATCATCAGCAGCAAATGATTCCTCCGATAAATTTCGACCAACTACCACCTCCAGTACAACAATTGGCCCAACAAGTCCAACGAATGGCACTACCTCAGCCCCAAATGCCTCCGACACTACCACCGGGTGCTAATACGATGATACCTGGGCCAAATTACTTCGTTCAACCCTCGGGCAGACCTCCGATGTACCACCGCATGCCTGGTGGTCCGGGTCATCAGCCAGGTCCTCCTCACAATATGCAGTATCCACCTCACTTGGCCCACCTATACGGTCCTCAGTACGGCGGACCGTACTCTCAGTACCCGGGTCCGTCCCAAATGCACCCACAAATGCTGCAGCAAATGCAGCAGCAGCAGCAGCAACAACAGCAACAACAGCAGCAGCAGCAGCAGCCTAGAGGTCGATATCCCCCAAGTATGATGCCAAATGCGAGAGGTCCCAGACCGATGGTTCCTAACCAGGTGCCTAGGCAGAGGCTCAAGAGACCTCTTCCTCCGCAACCTCCCCCGGCTCAAGGCCAGCCTCAGCAGAGAGTTGCGGAAGCTAGTACTAGCAAGCAGAGGAGGATGGATCTGTTGATACCTGATAGGAATGAAGACGCGGATTGTCATGTTATTGCGCAGCAGAAGAGGAATGATGGAGTGCCGATTATTCAGAATGTCCAGGGGGCTACTGGACAGCCGAGCTCTAGGAGTGACTCTACTATTCATTTAACTGATTCTATTACTCTCAGTGTTCGTCAACCTGGTGAGTTTTTTTTTTTTTTATTTGTTTTTTGGGTTTTTTTTTTAACATTTTTTCTGTTGGATTTTTTTTTTTTTTTTTTAAAGTATCTGTAAAATGAGAGTTGTTATTTATTAATTGTTGAGGAAATATTCGAGGGATTAATTTAAATTGTTTGGTATAAAATATGAAATAATTCAAAGAATTTAGAGGAAATTTTGAGAAAAAGTTTGCGTTGAAGCTACGGTTATTTTACAATTCTAAGAATTTAGTTGAAAGGAATTTGATGAATTTTTTATGCCTTTAAAAAATACTTGGGGAGTAAGTTTGCTTATTTAACTTCAATTTTCTTCTCTTGATTTTCTCTTTATTGATTTTTCGCCGAGATATTCGGCTGTGAGTTGGGCAAAAAAATAAATTTTATCTTTGATCATCGATATCTCAGTAATTAATCACTGTAAAGTAAATCAAAGGGCGGTTTTGAATATTTTAATAAATTTCCTGAAAAAAAAATTTTCAATATTAATTTAAAAAAAATGTAAACTTGATTCAAGAAAATAATTTTTAAGAGGGTGTCTTGAATCAAGACGAAAAATTCTTGAATCAAGTAAAATTTCCTTAATTAAAAATCAAAAAAAAATAATATTAGTTTAAGAATTTTTCTACTCAAATCAAGAAGATTAAGTTCTTCAAAATTATATACTTGATTCAAGAATTTTTTTTTTCTGTGTAATTTTTTATAATTAATCTAAAAAATTGAAAAAAATTTTTACAAAAGTAAAATTTTAAACTAAATTTTTTTCTTCAAGTCAGACATCTCATTTTACGGAATTTTTACTTAGAGTTATTATTTGTTGTAAAAAGTTATTTTTTACATCTGAAAAAAGGAAAAAGCCAACGGAAAATATGTGTTTGCTAATCTGAAGGTTCCACTCCAGCTCAAGTGCAGAATCCAGGGACGACTCCTGCGAAAAAAACGGACGCTAAAGCCGTAGCCAATGTTTTGGCGGCTCGAGGCATCACAGTGACACCTACGGCGAATAAAAATAAATCTGGGGAACAGCAGAAGCAACAATCACCGGCGCAACAACAGCAACAACCGCAGCAACCTCAACGGACTGCGGCCTCGACCTCGCCTTCGGTTACCGCTCTAAATTTAAACTCTGCCATTTCTATTATTCCTGCGAGTACTCAGAGAAAGCAACAGCAGCAGGCAGCACAACAACAGCAATCGCAACAGCAGGACCAGCAGTTTGCAGTACCTCAAAATAAACAGAGCAAACAGACTAATCAAGAGATCGAGAGGCCGCCGAGACCGCCGACGATTGATCTTACTCAAGAGTCGGGACCGTTGATGGCTCATACAAGAAGAGGAAGACCAACCAGGTAATTTTATTTATCACTTCTTAATTAATCTTAATTAACGCTTTTCATTTTTCTTCTTTAAGTAACATTTTTATAAATTATAATTTCTAATCCTGATTTATAAAAAAAATGCTTCAAAATTTTTTTAATGTTGGAAAATATTTAAAATAATTTTGATTAATAAAATCTAGTTAATACTTATGGATTAATTTAATTTTATTAAAAATTAAAAAAAAAAAAAGTTGTATTAAATTCTGTATGTCATACTCTAGTAAATTTATTCCTAAAATATTGTATATGAAATATTGATGTTGAAAAAAAACTCTCGGAAAGTAAAATTAAAAAAGTTAAAATCGGGTAAAAGTTTAAATAGACACGAGTTTTTACATTTTTAATCATTAACGCTTCAAAAAAATTTAATGAAACTTTTTATGAGTTCCAAACGTAGATATAAATATAAAATTAGATAAATAAAAAAATTTTTTTTTTAATAAATAAATGAAATTATTTTTCAGAGCTGCATTAACCTGCCAAATATGCGATAAAAGTTTTCAAAATCAAGAAATTTTAGTTCAACACATGGCATCTCATCGCACGTCAAATAAATTAGACTATAAGTAAGTCAATTAAATTATATACTAATACATAAATTTTTTAATTTTCATGATATAAAATTAATTTTCATAAAAAATTTCTTAAACAAAATAAAAAAATTTTTTTTTTATATTTACTGTCTTAAAAAAAAATATAGTCAATATAGTTTATTTTAAAGTTTATAATGAACAAATTCAATCTAAATTTTTCCTTCCTCGGAATGAAACTCATCAGTTTCATCCGCTAATTTTGCATTGATCTGAAATTGTTTCGCTTGGAGTGGCTCAACTCGATATTTAAATCCAAGTAAAATGAAAAATAATTTATTATTGATTATTGGTTATTTAAAATTGTTAATTCAAGCACTGATGAACTTTTTATTATCATTAATAATTCATGGTAATACTTTGACATTTTTAATAAACACAACAAATTGAAATAATGTAGACTCTATAAATTATTACCTCCTGAAAGTAATTAATTATCAGATTCTCTTGAATTATTAAAAAATAATTACTAGTTCATCGACATAGCCCTAATTAAAAGTATTGGTGGAATAAAACCATTAAAATTGCCATAAAGTCAATTTATTATGATAAATATTTAGGCTGCATTCGAAAATGCTCTATTACTAGAGACATAATTAAGAAATGGCCTTGTATCTTGTGAACTATTGACATTTTTAAAGATATAAGCTCATCCCGATGTTATACTCGTCGAGACCTTTCATTTGAATACCCACATCAATTTTTCATATATTTTATATATTTACATATATCATATATATGTATATATAAAAAATATATCAAAAATGCATGTGGGTACTCAAATGAAAGCTCTTGATGAGTGTAAAATTGGGATGAGCTTATATCTTTAAAAATGTCAATAATTAAGAAATGACCTTGTATCTTGTGAACTATTGACATTTTTAAAGATATAAGCCCATCCCGATGTTACATACATTAAGACCTTTCATTTGAGTACCCACATCAATTTTTCATATATTTTATATATTTATATATATTATATATGTATATATGAAAAATATATCAAAAATGCATGTGGGTACTCAAATGAAAGCTCTTGATGAGTGTAACATCGGCATGAGCTTATATCTTTAAAAATGTCAATAGTTAAGAAAGTACAGTGCAATTTAACAAAAGTCATTATTTAATAAAGCAAAATTTTATTTATTTATAATTCACAAGTCACGATAGTGACATAGTGACTGAAAGGTTGCTAGTTTTATTTATATACATGACTAATAATTTTTTTTTTGTTTATTAGGTGTAATCTTTGTACAGCGGCGTATCCAACATCACAAGGTTTAGTTTTGCACAAGCAGAGCTATCACAAGGAATTGGACAGCGCTCCAACAAATGGTGGCACAGAGTTAGCGATTCCAGTGGTAGATTTGAAGTCACCGCAAACGTTGTCCAGATTGACTAGTTTGGGTATTCAAAGTTACATACCTCTGTCGCAATTGAGTGCACAAACTGGTGGTTATTTTGCATTACCAATAGTTACTATAGACAGTCCTCGTAATCCTAACTCATGTAATCTAGGTGCACTTGGTGCTACGTCGATACTAAGTTTAGGGCCTTTAAAACACCTGTCTAACAGGTAACTATAATAATTTTAAATAGAAATTAAAAATATATATATATTTATATGTTTATCAGATTTCTAAGATACATTTACTGTTGACTACCATTTTGATGTTGGAAATAAACCATGACATTATTTTTCTCATTTTGATCGACGCAATTTTAAACAGAAAAAAAAAATAAGTTATCATTAATACTGTTAAATCAGTTGGAAAATATTTTATTTTTATTAAGATGATTTACTTATTGTTAAAAATTTTTTATTAAAATGTAAAAAATTTATATTTACTTTGCTTTTTAAATTGTAAGTAAAATTTATTTGAAAATTTTTATTTACTCAATCGAATTATTGTGTTCTATAATTAATGGGGCAAATAAATCATAAATGCATCCTCAAAAAAAAAAAAAAAAATAATCAAATATTTTGTAACTAGAAGGATCAAAATATGTTGATCATAACTTTGTATATAAAGGTGAAGTTTTTTATGACTATCATTATCATAAAATTTAGAAGTTTAAGTATTTATTGAATCATAATAATAAATAAAATAAAACAAAAATATACATTGATTAAACAACAGCTCAATGATAAATTGTCAAGTATGACTAAATGCATCAATTACTTACTTTTTTATATTTTAAATAGAGCAGTATTTTTAAATTCAAATTTAACAAGATATTAAATATTTCCCATAATGTAAATACATTTAAAAAAACTTTTAAAAACATTTGAAAAAACAAGTTAAGCTGATAGCTGAATTATGATGATTTATAATTAAATTAAATTAGCACAGTGCCTCCTCTCTAAGATATTTTAGCTGCGTCCAATTTTTTTATTAGTTACTATTAACAGAGAAAAAAATAACTTGTTGTACATTAGAGATGGAGCAATGTACTGTTTGAGTTAGCGTGCATTTGAAGATGTTCTGGTTGTATTTAAAGATAGGTAATATGAATGTAAAATTTGAAATATTTTTTTTTATTTTATTAAATTATTAAGAGTTATGATGGATACTCAAATTTGTTTTTATATGTATATATGTAAATTTTTGTGGGCATAAAAAAAATTTTTTTTACAAACGGACGGCAGATTTTATACTGATAAAAAAATTGACTTGACTCAAAAGCCAAAATTTTGAACCAAGATTTAAAAATAATGATTTTCTTGAGTCAAGAAATAATTCTTCAACCGAGTAAATTTTTCTTGTCAAGAATTTATTTTCTTGACTCAAGAAAATTCATAATTAATTAAAATTTATAATTATTAATTATTGTAATAATTATTAATTATTATTATTATAATAATAATTATTAATTAATTATAATAATTATTAATTAATTATAATAATTATTAAGTAATTATAATAATTATTAATTAATATTAATATAATAATTATTAATTATTATAAAATGGTATTCTTGGTTCAAATTGGCTCTTGAGTAAAGTTAATTTTTTATCAGTGTATGAATCAATAATTACCAGAAGCTATGGTATGATTTATTTATACATGCATACTCCATAAAAATTTACTTGCACAGAAAATTGGTCTCTTAAAATTTTTCTTAAACTAAAAACAGAGCATGTTCAAATCTACTTTTTCTTTAAAATTTTAATGTTTACGAGGCCTAAAAATAATTTTTTTTTATTTAAATTACAAATTTAACTACTATTATTTTTATACTGTTGACGCATTTATTAAAATGCATAATAGTAATTTATAAAAAATAAAATATCGAATTAAAAAAGACCCGTGTCTAATAAAAATTCCGATATTAAAGTGATAATTGATAATTAGATTAAAAATTTATTAATTTTATATGTGATGGAAAAAGTTTTTTTTTATTAATATCTTAAGCTTGTTTATTGAGGTTCATCTCATTTATAATATAATTAACGACTAAAAGGGTATATTTCATTTATATTATTAAATATTAAAATATAAATTATTTATTGTCATTAGTTATTATTATTACTTACGCGAGGATGTAAAAAAATGTAAAATTTTTTTCATCAAACTAAAAAATAAATAAAACAAAACTCATAGGCCAGAACTGATCTACGATTATATTATTACTGTATATACTTTATAATGTAAATAAGTTTTTTCAAGAGTAAAAATTATTCAAATAGCCGTAATGAGTTTTAATGAAAAAAAATATGATACATGATGATAAATAAAAATATATTGTTAAAAGTATCGTGACAAATATTTCTCAGAATAGAGTTGTTTTATTATTTAGTCATATGATTAATGATAATCCATTATTGGTTATTAATTATTAATATTAGTAATATATATATTTGACATGCAATAGTTTAATATATAATTGTAAAATATAATATATTATCTTATCATTTAATTTTTGTATACGATTATTATAATTATTATTTTTATTATTAAATTTCAGTATTTAAGAATGAAAATACTTGAACTATGTTAAAAAAAAAAAGCACGTGCTAAAATATATAAAATTTAATTTCATAAATAATTTTATATATGTCTATTGCATATTCCTAAAAAAAAGAAACAAATTATTATACAGAAAATAATAAAATTTTTATGCAAAAATATTTTTTTAATTTATTTTTTACTTGATTAATTTGTTTAAGTGACAAAAATAAATCAAAATTATTATATAATTACTTCTGTCATATTTTTCCTTTTTTTACAATTTTAAATCAAAATTTCCAGTATTTTTATGATATTAAATCTAGCTGTCAAATTTGTTCCAAAAAATTATTTTTAAAAAATTTTATTTTTAGTTATTTGTTAAAAAAATTCTTAAAATTATCAGCTAAATTAATTTTCATAGTATTTTTTATAATTTAATTTTAGGAAAGAATTACTGAGAGTTTTTATTTTTCTTCAAATTTTCCAGTAAGTAAAATAAAGGCTTCAAATATTAATCAGTTTCGATAAAATTAACTTAAATACATTATTTATAAATTAACTAAAAGAGTTCATGGACTAAAAAGAGTATTATTTAATTTATAGCAGATATTTAATAATTTTTAGAATTTTTTTTTAACAAATAAATTATAGCAAAAAAAAAAATATTTAAAAAATTGACATGTAGAAATTTTCGCAATTTCTTAAAAATAATTTTTTAGAATTAATTTAATTGTTGAATAAAATTAAAAATTAATCAAGTGACAGCTAACTTTAATGTCATATTAAATTTTGCATAAATTGATTATAAATTTACTTACCAAACATGGCGAGGTTAAGTTCTCTTCTAATGACTAATTTTCACAAATTTTGACATTTGCACACAAGCTTATTTTTTTTTTTTTTATTATTATAACACCTGTGCACGCACAAACTTTTGTTTAAACTATAATTAAAAATTAATAATCACGCACTGAGTATAAAATTAAATCACTAGATTTTTTAAAATCAAATTATCACACAAATTGAAGATAATGAAAATTAAGTTAGCCGACATCTAAAAATTTTAAGAATTTTTTTTCATTGAAAAAATTATTACAAAAAAATTAAAAAAAAAGTTGCATTTGTAAAAAATTTGAAAAACTTTAAGTGCAATTTTTTAAAAATATTTTTTTGTTCTAATTTAGTTATTGAAAAAAAAATCAAAAAACTAAAAATGTCGGCTAACTTTAGTATTATTGAACATACCATTTAAATTTTTTAGTTAATTACTTCTGTTTTTATTATAATAACAGTGCACGCAAAAATTTTTATTTAAAGTACAATTAAAAATTAATAACTACGCACTGAATATAAAACTAAAGTATTTTTTTAAAACAAATTGTCACACAAGTTGAAGAAACCATTTAAAATTTTCAGTTAACTACTTCTGTTTTTATTTGCAAAAATTGGCGGGAAATTAATTAATTTAAAATTCTCTAAAACTCAAACAGAAAACGATGGCGCTAGTGTATCAAAACTATTATTGTTATATTATTATTTTATTTTTTACAGTTTATTGTTTATTTACAACAATAACAGATTAACCTAATATTGAATTATTAATTTAATCAGTAAAATTAAGTACATAGTAATTATTTACTTAAATGAATTAATGTTAATTAACTATTGTCAACTATATCAAGTTATCTATATCAGATAAAAGACTTTCTTAACCTCATCCATATGTTTAGAAATTTATTTATCGAATTAAAAATTAATTAAATAAATGTAAGTATCATAATAATTTTTGTGGAAAAATGTTTGGAACGCTGAAAAGTAAATTTCAAACTGTACAAGATGGTATTTCAGCAAGGTAAATTTAATAATTATTTGTGAAGTAAGAATCATTTTTTAAGTACTTTATTGTTTTATGATTTACGATTGAATGGTTCAGTTTTAAAGGTCTGACACTTGGCGAAAGTCCAAAGCCTAAAAAACCAAATGCGGGTACTGACCGAGTTAATTACAATGCCGGAGCAGATGTTTTGCATCACTACCAATTGCAGTGGAATGAATTGCATGAGCTCGCTGAAGAAAATTCAATTAAAGCCCATGAAGTCGATGTACTTGTTGGAACAATATATGAAAAACTTAATAGAGAATGGAATAATATGACAATATTAAACTGTACTTTGGCTTCAATACCTAAAATAAATCATGATATTCAAAATCTCATGGATCAAATAGGTAATGTCAAATAAGTGCTCATAATTTATGATGTTTAAATTAGATGACATTAAAGTTAGTAATTACTTGACTATTTTTTAATTTTATTACACAAACTAATTTGTTAAAGTTTTTACATGTCAATTAGTTTTTCTAGTTTTTTTTTTAATTCTTAAAATTATCCAATATCTGCTAAATTAATCAAGGCTGCATTATAAAATGCTCTATCTCTAGATACATAATTAAGAAATGACATTGTATCGTGGGAATTATTGACATTTTTGAAGATATAAGCTCATCCCGATGTTACACTCATCGAGACCTTTCATTTGAGTACCCACATCAATTTTTCATATATTTTATATATTTATATATATTATACATATGTATATATGAAAAATATATCAAAAATGCATGTGGGTACTCAAATGAAAGCTCTTGATGAGTGTAACTTCGGGATGAGCTTATATCTTTAAAAATGTCAATAATTAAGAAATGACCTTGTATCTTGTGAACTATTAACTTTTCTAAAGATATAAGCTCATCCCGATGTTACACTCATTGAGACCTTTCATTTGAGTACCTACATCAATTTTTCATATATTTTATATATTTATATATATTATACATATGTATATATGATAAATATATCAAAAAAGCATGTGGGTACTCAAATGAAAGCTCTTGATGAGTGTAACATCGGGATGAGCTTATATCTTTAAAAATGTCAGTAATTAAGAACTGACATTGCTATCTTGTGAACTATTGACATTTTTAAAGATAAAAGCTCACCCCGACATTACATTGATCGAGACCTTTCATTTGAGTACCCACATCAATTTTTCATATATTTTATATATTTATATATATTATATATATATGTATATATGATAAATATATCAAAAAAGCATGTGGGTACTCAAATAAAAGCTCTTGATGAGTGTAACATCGGGATGAGCTTATATCTTTAAAAATGTCAATTTTTAAGAAAGTACAGTGCAATTTAACAAAAGTCATTATTTAATAAAACAAAATTTTATTTCTAGCACAAATTTATTTTTGAAATAAAACTGAAAATTATGAAATTTTTGTTAAATAATTGTAACCAATTGATTGGAAAATTTTATTTCAGGAACTCTGGAAGAAGCTTTTGAAGAAGTTGAGGCTGCATTATTTAAATTAGAAGATTTAAATGAAACTCTTGAGCTCCAAAGTAAACAATTGGATCATAGATTCCAGTTAGCGTTATATAAAGAGAAAAAATTATCTGAATTGGATAACTACAGAAGTACTTATTAATAAATAATATTTAACACCAATTTCTTAAAATTTCAAAAATTTTTAATGCATTATTATTTTCTGTCAATTTAGTCGCATTGGCTAGTGAACATTCTGAACGCGTATTACAGAAAGAATTGAGGCAACAAAAAATGTTGAAAGAGCGACAAGATACATTTGATGAAGTATTCAGAGGTGAAATTGAAAATTATAAAGCGACGGGTGTAGTACCACGTAAGTTTGCTATTCTATTTAGACATTAATTGTGGTTTGCAAGTAAAATTAGAATTAACAATTGTATAATTAAATAACTTGTCTATTTTCAGGAGGAGCAACATCACAGCAAGGCCCTGCACTAGAGGAAATTGTTTTAGAAGATGATTCTACAGATTTCGTTGAATTTTTACAAAGTTAAATATCAATGAATTTTAATTTTGTATTGTTTTTTTTTTTTTTTTTTTTTTCTATTATATTGTTTATTTCAAATTTATTATTAATATTGAAATTATTAATATTTATTCTAAATTATATCACAAATGAAATACATATATATAAATATATTTAATATACGTGGTATTAACTGTAGAAAGCTTTATCTATATTTATGTACGTTTCAATGTGAATATATATTTTAAGTATACTCTATGTTTAGTTTTTAATAAAAATAAATTTATATGGAAAGATAATAAACCTATCACTGGCTAATTAAAGTCTAAATTATTTATTTTACTGACAATTAAATAATTTTTCTCAAAAATAAATAAATAATTAATTTAATCAACTAAGAAAATTTATTTTTAAAAAATGAGCAATGTTGCAATAAAAAATTAATTTGGTTATAATTTTAAACAATTTTATTTCTGGGTAAAAAAAAAAATTTCTAGATTTGGAAAAAAAATAATTTTGGATAATTATTCGCAAGTTTTTTTTCCAAATCAAAAAAATTTTTTTTAATAAAAAGGTCTGAAAAATTTTAATTTCTTCAGCTAAGAAATAAAATTGTTTAAAATTTAAAAATAAGAGTAAATAAAATATTAATTATTTTTTACAATTAAAAATAAAGATAAGAAGTCCATAGTCTTCCTAATTAATAAAAAACTTTCTAAATTTATCTCTCTCTCTCTCTTTCTTAAATTACTTTACATAAAAAAATGAATTACTCAATTTTCTTTTGTAAAAAAGACTACTTTTTAAACTAATTAGGATTTAAGCTAAAAATTTCAAGTACTGATTGGATTTAATGATAATTTATTCTAATCAGAGTATTAGTTTAATTATTAAAATTTGAATGAAACTCAGCAATAATAAGCAGTGACAATTCTTTAGATATGACTAATAAATTTATCTTAAGATCACATTTGCGTCATTTAAATATCTTTGTCATTCTAAACAGCGTTTATGAGTGCAATAATTTTAATCCGTATTATCATATTTTCGTTATCATCATCATCATCATCATCACCGTGATTAATTATCATGAAAGATTTGCTTCTGGGAGTGAGTGTGCTGTCACAGTACAAGCAACGGGTAATTAATATTTTATTGATCAAAAATTTCGTTTGTATCACCCACAGACTTTATTCTCAGATTAAATTTTATAATCCGAGTTAAATTAAATAAGAGGTATGCTTATGCAGTAATCTTGGAAGATTTTGAGAAACGTTCATTGGTTAGCTAACAAAACGCGCATGCGTTCGAAATTGTATTTATGAGTGGGTAGATTCTTTGTAAATTTATTTGGGACTTTTTTTTCAGACAATTACCTTTATTTTTATGTCTTTACGGAGTTTTTCGGGTAAATTTATTAAAATTTCAAATACTGACGTCCTGAAAAATCATGATTTTTTCATTATTTTTTTTCATTCAAGGTACTGTATCCTAAAAACAAAGCGAAAATTAAAATTTTACCATTGTTAATTTTATTTTTAATTGTATAGTTTTGCATTACGCAAGCGCTGGCTTCAAAGTTGACACACAAGATTTGCGATTTCTAGTTGGTGAAGAAAAATCATTTGATCTTTATTTGACGTGAGTGATTTGATTCTAATGTTACGTCAATATTTGATCTCGTAGTGTTATGTATGACGTATTGTTTTATTTCTGCAGAGAAAAATTACCTAGTGAAGCGACTGTGATATTGAGCTCTACACAAGCAGGTCTAGTTAAAATAAGACCTTCAGTGTTCAACATAACTAAGAATGATCAAAATTTACATTGGAATATCAGTGTGACGGCTTTATCACCTGGGTATTTTGTGATCAGTACTAATGTGACTCCCGATATTACAGAGTGCGTACTTTTAATTGAAGTATGAAATTTTATTACAGTGTTTTATCATGCTAATTTTATATTGTGAATCATTAAAAATTTTTTTATTCACTTTTTAGAAAAAGACATTGTGAAATTTTAATTTTATTCAATTAATTACATTTTACGATTAAAAAATAATAAATGCTTGAGTTTTTGTATTTTGCATCTATTTTATGACATATATGTGCATAATTCATCACTGCATCTTTCTTAGAAAAAAAAAAAAAAAAAAAAACCTTAAAAAAATGTATTTTAACATAATAAACTATACAAAAAAGAGTTTTTATTATTAATAAATAAAATAATTGTAAACTAGCAACCTAGTCACTATGTGACTGCTGTGACTTGTGAACTATAAAAAATTAAAACTTTGCTTTATTAAATGACTTTTGTTAAATTGCACTGTACTTTCTTAAATATTGACATTTTTAAAAATATAAGCTCACCCCGATGTTACACTCATCAAGAGCTTTCATTTGCGTACCCACATGCATTTTTGATATATTTTTCATATATACATATATATAATATATATAAATATATAAAATATATGAAAAATTGATGTGGGTACTCAAATGAAAGGTCTCAATGACTGTAATGTGGGGGTGAGCTTATATTTTTAAAAATGTCAATAGTTCTCAACATACAAGGTCATTTCTTAATTATGTAATATATATTTCAAAGATATAAGCTCATCCTGATGTTATACTCATCAAGAGCTTTTATTTGAGTACCTACATGCATTTTTGATATATTTTTCATATATAATATATATAAATATATAAATATATAAAATATATGAAAAATTGATGTGTGTACTCAAATGAAAGGTCTCGATGAGTGTAACATCGGGATGAGCTTATATTTTTAAAAATGTCAATATTTCACAAGATAAAAGGTCATTTCTAAATTAATTATATACTTAATTATCAGTTTAAACTTTACGAAAATGTCAAAAAAAACTAGTTTGAATTGTCACGCTGCTTTTGTAATTCAAATAAATTTCTTTAAGATCATTCTTTACTCCCGTAAATTTTTGTAATAATCTTTATCGCGTAATATTTTTGCTTAATGATAAAATCAAGCCTATATGCGAAAAAATATTTGATTTAAACACTTGAAAATTGTTTAATTAATTTTTCAACAAAACAAGCAACCACTAATGAACTCTTTCAATTTATTTTCCAGTATTTCTAGTGCATTTGTCGTGGTAACAATAGAAAAATCGCTATTTGTATTTTACTTAAGCGATGTTGTCGGTTGGATCTACTTCCTAACATGGACCATAAGTTTTTACCCTCAAGTATACGAAAATTACAAGCGAAAAAGTGTGGTAGGATTTAGTTTCGATTTTTTAGCGCTCAATATTGTCGGATTTGTTATGTACGCCCTATTTAACTGCGGGCTTTATTGGATACCAGAAATCGAAGTACGTGAGTCTATGAAAAAAAAAAATTAATAATAATAAAGTAATACTAATAAAAATATTATTTCAGAGACAATATTCCGAGCGATATCCAAGAAGTTTGATCCCAGTACTATTCAACGATGTTTTTTTTTCAATTAATGCTGTTGCAGCTAATTTACTAATCATATGGCAATGTTTTATTTATGAGGTGAATAGAAGAGACTACTAAGCTTAGATTAAGTATATAAAGTAATAATAACAATAATTACAATAACAAAAATAATAAGAATAAATGATACAGAATTTTCGTAGATTGGCTCGCAAAGGGTTTCTATCACCGCGAAAACAATCAACGGAATATTTGGAATACTCGCAGTAGTTTCACTTGCATTATCTATCGCAAAAGTAACTCTGTGGCTCGATTTTTTCTATTTATGTAGCTATATAAAGCTAGTAATAACAATAATCAAATATATACCGCAAACATACTCTAATTGTGTGAGGAAATCCACATCTGGTTGGAGTATTGCTACTACTCTCTTGGATATTACCGGTGGAATTCTCTCTATGCTTCAAATGATATTGAACTCTTACAATTACAGTAATTATTTTTTTTAAATATAATTGTTTTTTAATCAATCGAACTTGATAAAGATTTATCTTCATGATTTTTTAGATGACTGGGAAAGTATCTACGGCGATATCACTAAATTCGGGCTTGGTTTAATTTCAACTGTGCTTGACGCAGTTCTTATTTTCCAGCATTACGTACTCTATAGGTTTGTACTTTTATTCATTAACTAGCAGCCTTGCAGTCACTGTCATATCATGTAATATATCATAAGTTGACAAAACACAATGTCATTTCTTAATTATTGACATTTTTATAGATCGACGTTCTAATTAGCAAATTATCTAACTCCATTTCAGAGAATCTTTCATTTGTACGAAAAAAACAATTGATTTAAAATTTAATATCATTTTAAAAAACCATTTAATATCATTAATATCTAATAAAGGTATAATATTTTGGTTTGGATCATTCAAATACTTAATAATTGGACTATAGCCGTATCATAATGTTAAAAAGTTACCGTCTAAAAAATAAGGAGTTAGACCAATTGCTAATTAGACCGTCGAAATATAAGCTCATCTCGATGTTACACTCATCAAGAGCTTTCATTTGAGTACCCACATGCATTTTTGATATATTTTTCATATATACATATGTATAATATATATAAATATATAAAATATATGAAAAATTGATGTGGGTACTCAAATAAAAGGTCTTGATATATGTAACATCGGGATGGGCTTATATCTTTAGAAAAGTTAATAGTTCACAAGATTGCAATGTCAGTTCTTAATTATTGACATTTTTAAAGATATAAGCTCATCCCGAAGTTACACTCACCAAGAGCTTTCATTTGAGTACCCACATGCATTTTTGATATATTTTTCATATATACATATGTATAATATATATAAATATATAAAATATATGAAAAATTGATGTAGGTACTCAAATGAAAGGTCTCGATGAGTCTAACATCGGGATGAGCTTATATTTTTAGAAAAGTTAATAGTTCACAAGATTGCAATGTCAGTTCTTAATTATTGACATTTTTAAAGATATAAGCTCATCCCGAAGTTACACTCATCAAGAGCTTTCATTTGAGTACCCACATGCATTTTTGATATATTTTTCATATATACATATGTATAATATATATAAATATATAAAATATATGAAAAATTGATGTGGGTACTCAAATAAAAGGTCTTGATGTATGTAACATCGGGATGGGCTTATATCTTTAGAAAAGTTAATAGTTCACAAGATTGCAATGTCAGTTCTTAATTATTGACATTTTTAAAGATATAAGCTCATCCCGAAGTTACACTCACCAAGAGCTTTTATTTGAGTACCCACATGCATTTTTGATATATTTTTCATATATACATATGTATAATATATATAAATATATAAAATATATGAAAAATTGATGTAGGTACTCAAATGAAAGGTCTCAATGAGTGTAACATCGGGATGAGCTTATATCTTTAGAAAAGTTAATAGTTCACAAGATTGCAATGTCAGTTCTTAATTATTGACATTTTTAAAGATATAAGCTCATCCCGAAGTTACACTCATCAAGAGCTTTCATTTGAGTACCCACATGCATTTTTCATATATTTTTCATATATACATATGTATAATATATATAAATAATATAAAATATATGAAAAATTGACGTGGGTACTCAAATGAAAGGTCTCAATGAGTGTAATATCGGGATGAGCTTATATCTTTAAAAATGTCCACAACAAGTAGTTCACAAGATACAAGGTCATTTTTTAATTACATGTCTTAAAGACAATATTTTTCTCTTTGTCCGTGAAGTTTATTACTCAGATGCTCGACAGTGTCTCGCGCCAAGGACATTAAATTTGCATTGATCAATAAACCAATCGGTTAGAGTGTAATTTTTTATAAAAATTACTTAACAAAAAAAATTACAGGTCATTAGCCTTTTCACAAAGATTAAAATTTATAGCAGAATTTACTGAAATAAACATACTAATTATAAATTATCACAATACATTGTAATAATAATTATTGTGCTACTATCGTCAATAACTTCTTTTGTTCTCCGAATACTTGTTTTTACATAAATATAGCCCGAGTTTAAAAAATTAACTTAAATGAACTTAACTGCTATACTAAAACAATTGATTTAAGCTCATGTATGTTCATTTTTTCGACTCGGGAGTTTACCAACACGGATTATTGTATGTAATACAAATTTTTATTGAGCATAATATAGTGTTATCATCTTAGCCTTTGTCAGAGAGTAAACACCGATAAATGTAATAATAATTATTATGTGATTATGATCTATAAACTGTTAATTACAGGTATGAGCCTCAGCTGATAAAGTCTCATTCGTTCATAGATGTTTTGACATGAAGATATTGCAATCAATCTTGAATTTTTCCAAGGAGTCAACTGATAAAATTATTGAAACTGACTTAAAGAAGATAAAAGAACTGTCGTTATTGTATTTTTATTAATTTATTTTTTAAAAATTTAATTTAGCTTGACTCAAATAATTTTTAAAAATTAATATATGGTTATTTTTTTTTATTTATTAATAAATTCATATTGCAATTCATGCATTTTCATTAATATTTCTTAACTTCTTAACATCATTTCAATTTGAAGAATATTGGGAATATTTTTTTTAACTATAAATGAAATTTATATCAGCCGAAATTGTACAAGAATAAGAAGATACGTCACAATTGTACCAGCAATCTAAAAGTTAATATTAGAATTAATAATAATCTCTATTATAGTAATTTCTAATTATAAAAAAAAAATTTGAAACGATTTCGGATCGTAAATTTTGCAACAAATTGTGGCAATTTAAATTCAAGTGATCATAAACTGTTCCAAATCCTTTCTTCTAATCAGCGACATTTATAATTAACATTGTTATAATTACTGAGTGTAAAAGAAAACCATCCAAGTCAACAATTCTGTAGACAGTAAATTTAACATCCGTATGTAAGAGATTACATGAGAATTCAATCAGCTGTAAAAAATTGTTATCTTTAATTATTGTTAAATTATAAAAAATTTGAAAATTACGATATTTGTAAAGAGCATCAATACACAGAAAGAAAAATTTCTTGACTGAAGAGCAAAATTCTTGGCTCAAGAAAATTTTCAGGTGCCTGAAGGAAGACCGAAGTTGTGTTGGCCGAAGTAAAAATTTTTCTTGAAATTTTAGTCTTGGTGAAAGTAATTTTTTCTTAATTCAAATTAATGTAAATACTTGATTCAATAAATTTTTATATTTGATCAAGATTTTTAGATACTTTAGGGAAGCAGCGCCACCTACTTCAGCTGAGAAAAAAATTTTCTCACCTTGAGAAAATTTTTCTCGAGAATATTTGATACCCATTTTATATTATTTTAGCGTGCAATTATACATATTGAATGAAAAAAAATGACGAAATATTATTTGATCTTCCCATTTGACATGTTAAGTTAATCAATAAAAATATTAATAAAAATAATTTACTTCTATCTTTATATTTAATTTTTTGGAGCAAAAGAGAAATTTTAAATAAATTTTCTTGGATCAAGATACGTATTTCTTAAAGCAAGAGTGTTAATTTTGTTGGAATAAGTGAAATTTCTTGTGTCAAAAAAAAATTTTTTTTCGCTCAAGAAAATAATTAGGAAGAAAAATATTTTCTTGACTCAAGTGAACCTTTTTTTTTTTTTCTGTGTAATTAAAAGTAAGTAGAAGCAAATTACCATATTTCTGACTTCAGGATATTCCTTACATCGATCCAAAAGTAAATGAATGCTATAAGCGATATTTTTTACCTGAAAATAAGAAATTTTTTGTCACTTAAATTGAGTAAAAATTACTAAAATTTTAAGTACTTCTCTCGAAATTCTGATGGTATTTGTAATCAGTCCAAGGAAGTTAAAAAACGTCATAAAAAACGTTGAACTGGTTTCGATATAAACGAAAGTTGAAAAATCTCCATATTTGTTAGTAACAAACGGTTCTAATACGTAGTACAAATCATACGTAGCAATTGCCACAAAATAGAGAATGGCTCCTAAAGTCGGAATTGAGTAAAATTCCGCAACTTTTCTGCTGATTTCACATAGACTTGTGTAGTTATAATTAATCGTTTGCACAGCATTGATAATAGTCGATTCACTGACAATAACTTTTGAAACATAAATCGAATCGAACTCATATTCAGTATTGATATTTCCAAGTTTCAGAATCATTTTGTTCAAATTTCGAAATCGTAGAAGAATGCTGTTCAAAAAAAGCGTGTACTGAGTCAAAGTCCAGCTGCTGATCATATAAGGAATTGCCCACATTGGCTGTGTAATCTTAAAGTATAAACAAAACTCAAGTAAAAATACGCCATTGCAAATAACGAAGTTGCCAATGAATACTAAGTACATAAGATAGTCTTTTTCCGGTGAGTAGAATTTGCATTTTTTCATGTTATTGTCCAGGCTGTGCAAATCGTTCGCAATATTAACGATGTCTTTTTGATAGAAAATGTAAATCAGCCATATGATTTTGACACTCAGTAATCCAAGCCCCATAATACAATACAAGATTATTTTCGATGCAATCGTATTTAGGCTTTCCAAAGTCGGTATGTCGAAAACATAGACTAATATTAGATAAACACATAATAACAAAATTAGAAAAATATTGTAGATGTATCCATAGGTTGAAACTTTGTGTGGATTTCCAAGATCGCCCCTTGTAATTTTTGAGATATCCACTTTCCAAGGCGCCAATCCCAAAATTTTGAAAGTAAATATATAGCAGTTTAGGATTATTCGCTGGTTTAATGAGAGCGAAGGTATTTGAGAATTATTGCGCTTGTAAAACAGCTTTTGATCCATGACTGGTTGCAGTGTGATGAATTGCGGTGTAACTGGATGATACATTTTATAAGAATCAATCGGAGATATGGATCTATATTACTTAACCTAATTAATTAAATTAGCGTTTAACCATTTATTTTGCGGTGACGTTAATCGCTTTAATTCTTGGATAAATATGTGAAGGGCGTTGTATTGATTACTGAGGTGTTGTTATTGAAGACGGAATTGGGTGAGAATGATTACATATGTCACAACTGAACCAAAAATCTAAAATTTTTTAATTATTATCATTATTATGTGAGTTACGATATGATAAAATATGAAATATCAAGCTGGCATATTACGGAGTGCAAGAGAGATCCATCTAGATCAATGACTTGGTGAGCGGTGAATTCAAAATTTCTGTGTAAGAGATCGTGTGACAATTCTATTAACTGCAGAAAAATTGTTTTAAAAAAAATTGTTGAATGTGTAATTAATAATCAAGAATAAAAAGATTACCATTTGTTCAATTTTTGAACTTTTAGTGCATTGATCGAGTAATAGATGAATGTAGCCTGCTGTTTTTTCACACTGTAAAAATTTGGATTAAATTTATTGAAGATTTTATATATGTATTAATACTAAATTATAATTATAGTATGAATATTAATACTTCTCTCATAGTTTTAGTCACGCAAGTAGTCAAAGCAACCAAATTAAAAATTATTAGAAATAACCATAAGCTAATGTCGGCAAGAAGAAACTCGCGGGATAGCGAGGAATTGATTTTGTGATTCACTAGTAAAATAAAGTAGCGTAATTCTACAATCATTGATGCTGCGAAATAAATAACAGCGACTATAGTTGAAATAGCAAAATAACTTGAGAATTTTTTAGAAATTTCATAGAGATTTCTATGATTGTTATTAATATCCATAATATCCGCAATGATTGATTCAGGAAGAGGAACCCGAGGAGCGATCAGCGTCTGAATTTCCATTTCAGTATCTAGTCTTCCCATTTTAACAATAATATTATTAATGCATTCGATATGTTGAAAGATTATCGATAGTATAAGGGTGTGTTGTATCAATACCCAACTCAGAAGTATTATTGGTGTGTACCATAATACTATTATATTGAATGGATAAGCTATAATCCCTATAATCATTATTAACGAGCACAAAATAAAGTTTCCAAAGTATGAAATGTTAATGATGTTATTATTTTTTAGTTCACAATATTTTGATCGTCGCAAATTTTTGTTAACACTGTTAAGTTCGTTAGCGTTATTAACGAAATCATTTTGACGCAAAGTACAATAACACCAGATGAAAATACTGACAAAACTTCCGTTGGTGATTATAATTACTTGAAATAGCATCATTGCTGATGCATATGCATAAGTTCTTGTCCATTCTGGTGATGAATACAACACTGCAGAGTATCCTACCAACAATATTATCAACAACGCATTGTATAAAAGCCCGTAGTTGGAAAATTCACATGCATATTTATTTTTAGTGCCGTTATCGTTAGAGTCAAAAATATTAGAAATATTTACGCTCCATGGTGCTAATCCTAATAGTTTAAATGTCACAACGTTACAATAGATTACGATACGTATGATTAACAGAGACAGTTTATTGCTTTTTCGATCCATACTAATAAATTGTAATTGTAATTTGAATTTATTAAGTAAAAAACCTTAATATGATTCAATCTACGGATGATGCGACTTATAAATGTGAAAATATGAGCAATTGTGGTGGTACTTAGAAACAATCAATTAATTTTATTTATCTTTATGAGACACGTCACAGTAATAACTTTTTCAATTATCCATTTAAAGTAATTGTTAGTATTTTAAATTGATTGTTTTTTAATTTATTGAATGAATTGTGGAAGGTCTTAAAATTACTTACCATACTCAACAAATTAAAATTGAGAAATAATTGTTGGATTTAAATTTACAAAACATATTATTTATAAAAATAACAACTGTCCTTTCTGCAGAATGATTAATGATTGAATGATTAGACTAACTTTTAAACCTATATGTATTCAACTTAAATTAAAAAATCGGCAGGTATATTACTATGAATTAATAACAATCGTCAATTAAAGAAGGATATTAAAAAATATTTATTTTTGTTTTTACAATCAATATCAATAATCTGAAGAAATAACGTCGAATAAATGAAAAAAATAAAAATCATTTAAATACAATAAAAATTATTGTCTCACATTTGTTTTAATGAACAGTTTTATGTTATTTGCTTCGGAAAACCACAAAAAACCTGATCAAGTTACAGCCGGCTACCGGTCAAAGCCAACTATTGATTTATACTACTTGCACGCAACGTCGTGTGATCTTTGTATTGTTTATTGCAAAAATACAGAAGAATGTTTTTATAGAATTGAGACAGATAAATTTTAAGTATCATTTAGTGACGCGATAAATTAGTCAAACACGCTACTCGCCAATCGATAATACATATGTGTGTAAAAAATAAACTACTCACGCAACATACAAGTTAATATAGTTAAAAGTGACTGAAAGAGAAGTCTTGTTTTAAGATGATTCTAGTTTGCTCAGATATGATACACACGGAATTATTTTATTAAAGTTATTTAGATCTTACGATATTTTTCATCGATTATGTAGGAAATAATCCTTCACGGAGAAAAAAATATTGTTAGAATAAGGATACGTATCGTTATTCTGACGCCGTATAGTCATTTTTTTTTTAGAAATACACTGTATAGCCAATTCAGCTATACGGCGGATCATAAAAATGACGATCCGTATCATTATTTTAGGCATAACATTTAGTTAACTCAACTATGCAGATCCTTCGGGTTAACAAAACATTTGTCTGTTTTGACGAAACTACATATATTTACAAAAGCTATTCTCTGTATGTTTAAATCAAACAAATGAATCCTTAAATCAGAAATCCGGATTGTTATTTTAAGAAAACGTCGTTTGAGGATACGTTGGATAGTCATTTTAACAATATTTCTTTTTCCGTGTTATTATCAGATCTAAGATCTACCTATATTTTCCATGATGTCATCGGAAATAATCTCAAGATAAATCATACCTGTGTAAATGTAATATTACTATTGCGGCAATGCGTTGTTATTTGTCTCAAGAGGGTCGTAATTCTCTGACAAACTCTCTGTTTTATCTTTTTCAATTTTTGCAAGCGCTTCCTCTATTCTTTCTGACTCTACATACTAATTCGACCAACAAGACGAAAAGTGCAACGAGTACAACGATCGTGAAACACCACAAAAAAGATGAAAAGTCAGTTAAATCTAAAAATTCGCATTGTTCATGAGCCTCAATTCTATCAATTCGTTTTTGCGTCTTTAACTGGCGCTTCAATCGATTTTTTCTCTCAAAATAGTTTAAAAAACCAGCCTCAACAAAATTCAACGCAGTTTTATCGATTTTGTCTTTTAGCGGAAAATTTTTCCGAGTTGTCAGCCTATGATCGCTTTTAAATAAAGATTCTTTCGATATATGAAGATCATCAATCTTAATATTTTTGAGCAGATAGTCAGGTAATATGCAAGCAGCTGAATCCTTATGAAGATTTTTACTGCAGGATTCAAAATCAGGTATGACATGTAAGTACTTATTACGTGTCCCATTTTCCCAAATTTTTACATGTTTCAAGTTTTCCGTAAGGTAATCGAAATAATGCACATTATAACGATTATTGTGCAATTCATCTAAAGTGTCAATATTTTTTTCTACGCTCGGAATGGTCATCACTGATGTAAACTGACTCTGAAGTTCCGGGCCGACAACAAAAACAAATAACGTTGCGCTCAAAAAAGTAACCCGTGTCAATAACCGATTCATGGGAGTTAATATCTCCATGCCAAGAATAAGTAGCCAAAGATCTATTAGTGCTGCTGCAAAATGGTACCAAGAGTTTAGCAGAATAATTACGAATATAAAAAATAAAAATAATGTTGATAGTGATAAAGTTTCATAAGCAAAGGAATTGCTTGTCACTTTAGTGAAAGCTGAAATCGTACTTTGTTTTTTTGTTACTATCATGAAACTACCTTGAGTATAAATAGGAATGATACCTAAGAGTTTAAAACCTTCGTCATCCAGGTCCTCTATGATTTCTAACTTCATATCGTACGTACCATTTTTTAGTAAATTGAATTCTCGCACGAAATCAGCATGATTTACATTTTTTAAATAAATAATCGGTGTAACATTTAGAGCCGTAAAAAGTCCGTTGTAAATAAAATGTTGAGTTGCTTCTTCTTCGAAAAACGCCTCGGGTGAAACTTTACCTTCGAAAACTTTATCGGTGAGGCCAAACTTATAACCATTCAGAGGATATCCATCCAAAGAACGAGTTTTGTCGAATGTCAAACTGGAACAGGTGCGTTGGTCTGCGAAAAAATGTAATGAATGTAAAGACAAAAGTTAATGTTTTCAAAGTTATACTTTCGCAGATTGTTTTGACATGACTTACCATTTTTAAGGTGTTGCCGATAAAGCGTCCATTTGTCATTTGGTTGATCCTCTGTTTCTACCTGTTCCCACTGTTTTGGCGCCCTTTGCGTGAAAGGGTTGAAGGTATAGACGAGGCTTTCACTCATCGACCCACACTGACAATCGTAATAAGATTTCAAAGCCTCAATCTTCCAGATCGCCTGAAGAATTTCCGATGCTCTAACACAATCTTTTCCAACAGCAACAATTACTGACGCTGGGTTCCAAATGGTTGATGATTTCATTTTCCTAAGGGTATCCTGCAGTCTGTCCATTGAATCAGCCGTTATCAGATAACTAGGATGTCGTGTGTAGTACTGTTTCATAACATTTGAACTGAAATCGTTGTCAATGACAAGAATCGACGAATTGATAATTTCATTTTTTTGAATCTCGTACATCAAGTTCATCAGCTCCGCAGAAATCACCACTGGATTCATTTCGTTCAGAAAACACAACTCTAGCAGCTTCCGCTGTTTTGAAACAACAAAATCGGTTAATTAATTAATCAATAATTATCATAGAAAAAACTTACAGCGTCGATGTGATGAGCCGGGCTTTTCGGTATTGAAGAGTCGTAAATTGATATCATATTGCACTGGATTACACTCATGAACAAAAAACACAGTATAATATCTTTCATCCCCTTGATTATTGTCAATGTTGAAAAACGTTCAAATAAGTACTTTTCAGTATAAAAAAAATGGTCACGCTAGTTACGCCTGTTACGCCTGTTCAGTTAAGTTGTTTGCTCGTAACTGACTCAGTACAAGAGTGATATGAAGTTCCCACTTCACTACATCAGTCGTTGAGGATACGTGTCCATTTACAAGAGGATGTCCTCGATGCACGTCATCAAGCTAATCATGTATAAGTGCGTTATTTGAATACAAAATTGCATACATATGTACGGTCGCCATAGAGAAAAATGTCAATTTTGAAATTCAACTATTGATTGGAAAAATCTAGCCTTCCTCAATTCCAGGACTCTAATTCTATCAAGTATAATTTTATTACTTACATTAAAAACGTTAAAAAGTGATATCATACATGATAACGCAGAAAAAATATGTATAATTTTTATTATCACAGAAAGTTGTATATTTTTTGCAGATTTACAAAACGATGCAAAAAAGTTCTTTCTAAATAAATAATTTTTTTTTTTTAAATCTAGATGAATAATTCTTTAATGAAAAAATTCTAAATTGAAATCAGCTATTTTAAGTTCTAGTTTATAAATATGAATATATTTTTTATTTAATAATTGATCGTGAATCTATATTTGTGAGTTGTTGATCCATTATTCATGAAGGACGGAATTGAAACAGTAAAATGAGGTTCGTAACAATGGTCCCAAAAATCTAAAAATTTTAAATTTAACTCAAAATGTATCATCGCTTTTAGTATATCATTTTATAACACAATAAACAATGAAAAATTACTAATACAAACCGATGATATGAAAGAACCATTTAACTCAATTATTCTGTAATTACTTAACCCGAGATTTCTATGCAAAAGATCCCATGAGAATTTAATCAACTGCAAAAATTACGAATTTTATTTTACAATTTTCGTAACATAGTTCTTCAAAATTTTTATAAAAATACCGATTTTTCCACTTTTTGGTTCAGAAGACATCTGTCCATCAGTAAATGAACGCAGGAAGCTGTTTCTCCAAGCTTAATAAAAAAGAATAAGAAAATTTTATAATCAAATTCATGATGTTTGAAGGAATTCATACTTATGATTACTTACTTCACGTTCAATCCTGATGACGTTGGTATTTAACGCAACGAAACAATTCAAAGCTACTAAAACCGTAACGCCACTTTCAATCGCATCAAAAAGCGTTAGCTCGTCACTTTGGGTAATAGTTGCCCCAACCAAAAAGTATAAATTCATCATAGATATTATCATGAAATAAATTACTGTTATCAACATCGGAAATGTATAAAAATCCGCCATTTTATTACAAATATTACACAGTTCCAAATTGGCATGATTTACGTTTTCAATGTCATTGACGATCGGCTTACAAAGAGTAATTTTATCATTGAATATAGTGCTTAGTTCATCATCTGAGTGCATATTACCGAATTTGAGGATTGTTTTGTTGATGCTGTTGAACCTTTGAGTTATAATGCTCAAAAATAAAGCATACTGTGCCAATAAATAACTGCTGATAGTGCACGGAATCATCCATAGAGGCATCACAAGTGAATGGTATAAAACTAAATTAAGTAATAATAGCCCTCCAGAAAAAACAGAGTTTGCAATGATTATATAGTAGGCATGAGAGTCATTAATTAGTGAGTAGTATTTACAAATTTCTAGATTAGTATCGACGGTATACAGCTCATTCGCAATTTCAACAACCGTTTTTTGATAATAAATATAAACGAACCAGATAATAATTACGCCAGTTATTCCAAAAAATCTTAAGTTTGTTACGACTATTTTCAATGAATTTGAACTTACATAATTTGGAATGAACATGTCTTTGTACATAAGCACTATTACATAAGCGCTCAAAGTGAAAATTAATAAAGCGTTGTAAAAAAATCCGTATTTTGAAACTTTGTATGGGTAAGAAATATTTCTGTTGATGTTACTTTTTAAAACTTTTGAAATATTTATTGCGAAAGGTGCTAATCCAAGAATTTTGAAAATCAATAAAAAACTGTATAACTTTAAATGTGAGCTGTATTTACGAGAACTACGTTTTTGGTAGAACTTTTGATCCATTGCGCTGTGCTAAGGTTAAAAGTGACTTAACCAGACTATTCATTTTCTAGCGCTGGCAATTTTTTGTGAGCAATGCATCAAATTCTGTGGCATTATCGTACTATGAAATCGCAAGATTTCAATCACTGGTTAAAATAACTAAATTAATGGAGTGTAGCATTATGAATTATAAATTATTTTTATACGGGTAAAATAATTAAATAATTTCACATATAATAAATATTCTTTAGTGGGATTATAGATAATGGATGCAAAAACGATTATGATTAATATACTGTAAATTTATTTAGTTTTTATTTTTTTGTTGAAAATGACATTTGAGCATCATTAATTATTAATTCACAGAGTTCTAATCTAGACGGTTTACAATATTCTCATTTCATCTTTATAGAAAATTTTTTGAATTTCTTTTCTTAATAACGAAAGAAAATCCCATTGGATTCATCGTACACGAAATTGAGTGAGAATAATCAAGTAGGTTACGATTGTACCAAAAAACTGAAATCAATAAATTTAATGTTGAATTATTAAAATAATTATATTGAATCGCTTCTATTAATCATTTGATCAACTCACTGAATGTAGAAGAGAACCATCAAGTACAGTAATATGAAAAGCGGTGAATTCAACATTTCTGTGCAATAGATCTCGTGAAAATTCAATCAACTGTAACAAAAATGTTGTTTTTATAATAATAAATGAAACTATTCCCATAAAATTATGGGAAATTATGTGAAAAGTACCATTTTTTCCGTTGGCAAATCCATGGTGCATCGATCTAACAGCAAATGAATATAAAGTGCCGTCTTTTTGAACTATAAAATCAAAATATAGTGTCTTCATTAGTAAATTAGCTTGAATTAAATCACTCACCTCTCGAGTAGTACTAGTAACACTGGAAGTAAATGCAGTGAGATCAAAAAGTACTATAACAAACCAAGAAACACTGTCTAGGTGTATCAAAAATGGAGGTATTGTTCCATAGCTTTTATTAGTAATCGCCAAAAACAGATAGCGTAACTCGTAAATGGTCGTCATAGCAAAATATATGATTGCCGATAAAATAGGAATGGTGAAGAAATTAGCGGCATCATTGCATATTTTGCACAGTTTCTTGTTAGCATGATTCATGTTAATTATATCTAGAATGATTGCTTCACGAAGAGGAAATTTAGTAACAAATAATTTCTGAAATTTAATCTTGGTATCGACATTTCCCAGCTTCAGAAGCATTTCATTTAAACAAGCAATATTTTGGTTGATTACAATCAGTGTTATTGTATACTGGATTATAACCCAGCTAACCAAAATACACGGTATGCTCCAAAACGGAACTGATACATATTCATGAGTGGCTATTCCAACTAGCATTATAAAGAAGCACATAATAAAATTTCCGATAAAAATAAAGTAAATAAAGTAATTGGTCTTCAGTTCATAGTGTTTGCACCTTTTTAGAGCATTGTTCACTCGGTAAATCTCATTAGCTATGCTTACAATAACACTTTGTTTTAAAATGTAAATAAACCAGATGATGACGCTGGTTGTGGCGCCCAAAATAATGAGACCTTTTCCGATTGTACCTAGTGTACACGAGTGGATGTAGATTTTTTCCCAAGATGGAGATAAGTAGAGCACTACGAAGTATGTCGTCATGGATATTAACAATAATGCATTGTAAATAAAAGCATAATCTGACACTTTGCATGGCGCGGTTAATTTAATAGTCTCGTGCTTGTTTTGGTTATTGAAGAAACATGAAATTTTCATTTCAAAGGGCGCTAATCCTGATATTTTGAAACAAAGTAAGTAACTATAAAATATAAGACGCTCACAAAACGGCTGAATGTTAAAAAATTTACGGCAAAACTTTAGTTCCATCGTCTTTCAACGAATGGTTATAATTATAATAATAATAGTAAGACTTAATGAGTTTGTATGTGGATCGATCTGTTTCGATTACTGGAAAAATTTAAACTGTGTTCAGTTGGATGTTTATGCAGGGTAACTTAATTCAAATGTACCTATTAATGCTCACTTTGTATTGCTGCGACGTTTTAATAGCCCAATCATTCTCATTACCACTCAAGCAAATTGATTTTCTGTGATGAATAAGCTCTATTCTTAACTTATTGAAAATAAAATTGTACAAGAACAATGAGATACGTACTTCTCTTCTATTTTTGATGATGTTTATTAGCTAAAATAATTACACGGAAAAAAAAATATTGTTAAAATGACTATCCAACGTATCCTCAAATGACGTTTCCTTAAAATAATGATCCGGATTTCTGATTTAAGGATTCATTTGTTTGATTTAAACATACAGAGAATAGCTCTTGTAAATATATGTAGTTTCGTCAAAACAGGCAAATGTTTTGTTAGTTTTGTTAACCTGAAGGATCTGCATAGTTGATTTAACTAAATGTTATGCCTAAAATAATGATACGGATCGTCATTTTTATGATCCGCCGTATAGCTGAATTGGCTATACAGTGTATTTCTAAAAAAAAATGACTATACGGCGTATAGTCAGAATAACGATACGTATCCTCATTCTAACGATATTTTTTTCTCCGTGTAGATCATAATGCGATTGCAAACGACAACATTTGAGATGAAATATAGGCGAAAACTCTTCATTACAGTATTTAATTAAAAGCACAATTATAAAATACAAACTATACATAACGGTTATTATGATAAATGCAAGAATGCATTTTTTCTTGAATCTATATAGAAATGGTACCTCAAAAAAATAATTGATAATTTATTGCTGGTTACGAAACTGAATAAGAATAATTAGATAAGTAACAATAGTTCCGTAAATCTGAAAAGAGAATCATATCTGATTAATGATTCTTATTAGTGATTGTATGTAGTTGTTACCGTTTGCAAAAGAGAACCATTAAGTGCAATTACTCCGTAAGCATTGAAATTGACATTTCTGTAAGATAGATCACGTAGGAAGTCCAATAGCTGTAAACCAAAGTTCAAAATTATTTACTCTTTTCATAATAAAGAAAAAAAGTATAACTTACTGATTCTTTAGTAGGTGAATTCATTGCGCATCGATTTAGAAGCAAAGAAACATACTGGGGAGTTTTCTTAAACTAAAAAAAAGTTTATTAACAAAATTTGAAACGTTTTTTGAGTGGATATCATAACATACTTCTCGTGTGATCCTGGTGACATTTGAAGCAAGAGAAATCATTTCAAAGGATACGATTAAAAACCAATTTCCAAAGTCCAAAGAAAGTTTCAATAAATCATTGTCAGTTGTAATGATTAGTGATAAAATTATAAAATATGAATTAAATGTTGTAGATGTTATAAAATAGACAATAATCAGAAGTATTGGGATCGCATAAAAGTCCGCGACCTGATCACAAATGTCACATAATTGCATGATCGCATTACTGATACAATTGATATCCTTGATAGCCAAATCACGTAGCGAAACTTTTGAACGAAGCGCTGTTTGATAATAATTTTCTGTATTTATATCGGCGAGTTGAAGAATTTTGAGATTAATGCTTTCAAAAAATTGAGAAATGACGTTCAATAGAAGTGTGTATTGCATTAAAACCCAACTACTGGTGAAAAATGGTCCAATCCACAAAATAGCTGTATACAATCCGGAAACTGAACATTCAGTCACGATAATACCGAAGCACAGACAAAAATTGATTACAGAAAGAATATAGAACCGACAATCACTTTTGAAGGTAAATCTATCACAACTTTTCAAATTGTTATTAATACTGTACAATCCGTTAATGATAATTATCATTTTTTTCTGCTGCAAGACATAACTCAGCCAGATTACAACGAGGACTAAAGTTCCATAAAACATCAGACATTCATCGATCTTGTCGACCAATTCTGATTTCACGTAAGTCTGCGAGTATAGTTTTAATGATAATACCATTGCACAGTAAGTAGATAAAACGGTTGCCAATAAAATGTTGTAAAAGCTTCCATATTTTGATGCTTTAAATAGATCCACTTGATTATTGTCTTGATTTTCAGTTAATATTTTGTACAAATTAACTTTCCAAGGTGATAATCCGAGCAATTTAAAAACGGATAATAGCCCATAAAATATGATACGTTTGCATAGTAAATTAAAGTTATAATTACTTGTATTTCCACGTTTACGGAACAATTTTTGCTGCATTTTACACCGTTATATTTGGTAACAGAAATGAGGTCGCGAAGGGTGTCTGAGTAGACAAATGATTGTACCCTTCAATCATCATGTATGACATTAATATTTTATGAGTTTATGTAATTACTCATTCGTTTTAAAGCACTTACTGCTATTTTTATTCTAATGAATTGCTTCAGCGGTATTATTAATCAGTTATTAATGATATTAGTTATTAACTATACTTATGAATGATTGGAATTGGTGTCTTAAGAGATTTTATGGTACCATATTATTATGTTAATCATGAAACTGGACAAGAATAATTAGATAAGTAACCATGGTTCCAAAAATCTATAAAATAAAAATAGTATTTGATTAAAATGATCGATAATAATGACTTAACAGGATTATTACCGTTTGTAAAAGAGATCCATCGAGTGTGATCACTCCGTAAGTAGTAAATTTTACATCCCTGTGTGATATATCTCGTAAAAGGTCCAATAGCTGAAATAAAATATGTATAATATAAAAACGAATCAATATACCATTAATTCGTTTTATAATTTAAAAATTATGACACGACTTACTGCTTCTCTGATGGAAAAATTCATTGAGTATCGATGAAGAAGCGAACAAATATGATGCGGAGTTTTTGAAAACTGAAAAATAGTATTTTTTTCGTATCTATTATATTAATTAAATTTTTAGACATAATAGACTCAATTTCTTTTAAATTATTCCTAGATGGATATTTAAACTTACTCCTCGAGTGATTCTGGTGACATTTAAAGTAACAATCACCATATCAACGACTGTAATGAAAGTCCATATGCCAATCACCGTTGAAAGTATCATAAAATCTGACTCCTTTAACAAAAATACCGACAAAATCACATAATATATACTGTACGTAGTTGTTGTAATAAAATAAACAATGATCAGTAATGTGGGGATCGCATAAAAGTCCGCGATCTGATTGCAAACGTCACACAATTGCATGATCGCATTATTAATGCAATAAATGTCCTTAACATCGAATTCTTGGCGTAAAACTTTTGAATTAATTGTTTGGTAACGATTTAGATCCCTAAATTTAAGAATTGTGGCATTAATACTTTCAAACAGTTGAGAAATAATAATCAATAAAAGTGTGTACTGCATCAAGACCCAACTACTTATGATGAACGGTGCGAACCACAACACTTCGGCGTATATTTTCCGAACGAATAGTTCACATACAAACAGAACAAAGCACAGAAAAAAGTGGACCATAAAGACAACATGCATGCGACAATCACTTTTGAAAGTATATGTATTACAACTTTTTAAGTTTTTATTAATACTGTATAATTTATTAATGATATTCACAATTTTTTTCTGCTGTAGAATATAATTAAGCCAAATTACAACAAGAATCAATGATCCGTATGACATCAAACATACGTCGATTTTGTCGATCAAATCTGAATCAATGTACTCTTCTTTCCACAGCCCCATAATGATTATTGTTGCGCAGTATGCAGGTGAAATTATCATCAGTAAAATGTTGTACAAGGATCCATATTTTGATACTTCAGCGAGGCTTTCTTTATTATTATTCTGATTTGGTACTAATATTTTAAATAGATTCACTTTTGACGGCGATATTCCGAGCAATTTAAAAATTAATAATAAACCGTAAATTGTAATATGTTTGCAAAATAAATTAAAGTTATACTTATGAGGGCTTTTACGTTTATGAAACATTTTTTTTTGCATTTTGCAGAACTATATTCAGAAACAGGAATGAGGTTTGAGTGAAAAAATGGATAATACTTTTCAATCATCATTTATGACTCATATTTATTTATGTTGTATCTCATTAAAATTGATTTTTTTATTATAGCACTTAATACTATTGTTATTCCAATAAATTACTCCGATGGGAATATTGATTGGTTATTAATGATAAAATGATATTGTAGTTATACTGATTAATGATTAGAATCGGTGATTTGTGATAAACACATAGTTAGACAAATGGATGAAAATTTCAATATTGCAATACTACAAAACATTTAATAATTACAAATTTTATTGATAATTATGATGATACAATGAAAATTAGTTTATAAATTGAGTGGCTTAAAAAAAGTCTACTATTTGATCACATAATTCACACAATTAATATCACCGCGTTATCCTAATATAAAATTGAGATGAAATGTATGTGGCATCAAACTATTCGTAACGTGATTGGTCGAATATATCATAAGCATGAAAATATATGCAAATGCTACAGTCAGGCGCGCGCTTGCGCGCGCAAATTCAAATTCTAGTCTTCTACTAAAAAGTTGATGGCCAGATGTCGTATCGTTTTACGCCACTTATGTGACTATTTTATTCGGTTGTTGATTGGTTGACTGAGATAGTGGCGGGATTTTTGAAAGAATGAAGGCGAGCGTGTTACGCCTAGTTATAATGAATAGTTATTAAATTGTTAATTATGAAACTGGACAAGAATAATTAGGTAAGTAACCGTGGTTCCAAAAATCTAGAAAAAAAAAATTGATTAAAATAATTCCTAATATATTATAGGATTATTACCGTTTGGAGAAGGAATCCATTGAGTGTAATCACCCCATAAGCAGTAAAATTTACATTTCTATGTGATATGTCCCGTAAAAAGTCCAATACCTTGAATAAAACATATCAATATCACTGTGAAAATTTCTTATTAATTTTTACTTCGTATGCTAATCGCTTTTTACTATTTTAAAATTGATTCTATGTTAATTCAAAAAATTTTAAACAACTTACTACTTCTTTGGTAGTTGAATTCATTGAACATCTATGAAGGAGCAAGCAAATATGGTGTGGAGTTTTTGAAAACTGAAAAAATTTTGGAAAGTTGAAAAGTGGACGGCTTATTCCGCACATTCAATTTTTAATAAAAGTTTTCATGCATCTGAAGTTTTAAATTACACACTTTTGTGAAAAATTTTTTCTGTCATTTTGTTCTCTGTTTTCCTTTTTAATACAGTAAAAAATTAAAAAATATGACATCGACCTTTATTAAGAAATTTCTATATAATAAAATTTTCGAATAAATATTGAAACATACTTCTCGTGTAATCTTGATGATGTGTAAGGTGAAAACCACCAAATCGAAGGCTACTAATGAAAACCATGCGCCTATAGCCCAGTAAGTCATCGCCAAACCCGGCTCTTTTTGGAACAGTAGTGACACAATCCCATAATACACATTAAATGTTGTTGTTGTAATAAAATAAATAATAATTAACAGCACTGGAATCGCATATAAATCCGCTACCTGGTCACAAATGTCACATAATTGCATGGTCGCATGATTTACACAAACAATATCCTTAATAGCGAACTCTCGAAGCGGAATTGTTGAAGAAAGTGCTGCTCGATAATAATCTTCTATACTTATACTACAAAGTTGAAGAATGATGGCATTTATGCGTTTGAATAATTGAAGAATTACATTCAGGATAATTAAATATTGCATCAAAATCCAACTGCTTGTGAAAAACGGCACAAACCATAAAATTCCTGAAAATACGTCGTTGATGAAGAATCCAGTGACAAAAAGAAAGAAGCACAGGAAAAAATGTACTACGAAGATAATTAACAAATAACAGTCATTTTCGAAGATGTGTCGATTACAATTTTTCAAATTTTTGTAAATATTGTACAAATTGTTAGAGTTATTTACAAAATTCCGTTGCTGTCAAATATAATTCAGCCAAACAACAATAAGATGGAAAACTCCAAAGGACATTAAAGAAACTTCAATTTTAGCCACTAAATTTGATTCCACGTACTTTTCTTCCCATAGTCCCAACTTTATTATCGTTCCGCAGAATGTTGGTGAAACTATTATCAGCAAAATGTTGTACAAGTATCCATACTTCGTTATTTCAAGCAAATTTTTTTGATTATTATCCTGATTTTCATCTTTCAATATTGTTTCTACATTAAATTTCCATGGAAATAATCCGAGCACTTTAAAGACCAATAATGAACCGTAAATTAAAATACGTTCACACGTTAATTTAAAATAACTCTTCTGATTATTTGCTGGTGGACAGAACAGTTTGTTTTGCATTTTGCACGATTGTTTTCCGATTAAAAATATTGTTTAGTCTTTCTGAGAGAAACAATATACATTCTATTCTATGCAATGTATATAGATTATTCAAATTAATATTTTATTAATTTCATTACGTATTTAACGTGCGGTTAAAGTTTTATTTGTAATAAAATCTAGAGAGCGATATTTATAAAAACATTCTCATTTATAAAACGTTTTTACTGCACTTTACACAATAATGTTCGTTAACTAGAAGATATATCATTAAAGTTACATTTCTAAATGTCTAACCAGAAGATTGTATCTTTTAATTACCATATGAGATATTAATATTTAATGTGTTGCATTTGTTAAGCTTGAATAATTGAAAAATCGATTCTTTCGAGGTTTTATTGCTGTTCATATAGTATTATAGTGTTAAAATCATTATTATAAGAATAAGAATTGATACATTATATGGTAGTAGTTATTGAAAAACTAGTAATTAATGTTATTGGATTGAATGAAAAAAATTAAATTCCAAATTCACAGCACAGCCTCAATAAAATATTAATTATTTAATTGTTAATTACGATACTGGAGAAGAATAATTAGATAAGTTATTATGGTTCCAATAATCTAGATAAAAAATAATAAATTATTAACATGATTCCTAATGACTTGATCGGATTATTATTATTACCGTTTGTAGAAGAAATCCATCGAGTGTGATTACCCCATAAGCAGTAAAATTTAAATTTCTGTATGATATATCACGCAATAAATCAAATAGCTATAATAGAATATGAGGTTTTTATGTAAAGTTTAAACATTTTTAATTGTTTTTACGCTAATTCAAAAAACATTAAACAAACTTACCGCTTCTTTAATAGTTAAATTCATTGAACATCGATGAAGGAGCAAACAAATGTGGTGTGGAATTTTCGAAAGCTGAAAAATGTTTAGAAAATTAACAAGCCCACGAATCATAACACGCATTTAATTTTTCAAAGAAGTTAATGTTTTTTTCCAAGTTTTAGGCTTAACTAAATAAATATTATTTAGTAATTATAGAATTAATTTTTTTCGACTTATACATATGTATACACTGAAATAAATTTTTTTTTTCAAATACCCGTTAAATTCACTGTAATCGTGAGACATAATGCGGCCCTTTTATTTATTACCATTTTTTAAATAAAAATTACCGATTACCGTGAATTTAACGGTAATTTTTAAAGAAAATTTCTTTCAGTGCACAGTAAAAAATTTTACGTTATTGCGTCAAAAAATTTGGTGTTAAAAATTTTTATGTTAAATATTTAACACATTTTTATGTTAATTTAACACAATAAATGTTAAATCAACACAAAAATTTTTAACACTAAGTTTTTTGACGCAATGACGCAAAATTTTTCACTGTGTGTAACCTTATTAATAAATAGTTACCGACTTTTTTTAGTAGAATAGCCATAATTTATAGCTAAATTTGTCATTAAAGACAAATTTGGGAACTTTGGAAATAAAGGATAAAAGGGGGGGGGGAGGGGGGACCTTACTCAGTAGGAATTTTTCGGTAACCGAAAAAATAGTTCGGACTGCCCAGACCGGGACTCGAACCTGGATCGTTTGGTTACGCGCCAAAGGCTCTACCACTTAAGCTATCCAAGATATTGTCCGTAACTACCATTCAGTCACCTAATAAGACCGACCGAGTAATAAAGAATACGAGTAACAATAGAAAACTTCAATTTTTCACATTGTGATTCGTGTGATATGTGATAATAAAAAAAAAAAAATTATCAAATGACTATTTAGACATACTTTTCGAGTGATCCTCGTGACGTTTGAAGTAAAAACGACAACATTAAAGACTATTATCAAAATCCATGTAGTGATATCCAAGCCAAACATCGGGAACTCTAATTTATTGAAGAAAAGTTCTACAATCGTAACATATAAAGCGAATGTTGTTGAAGTAATGAAATAAATAATAATCATCAATGTCGGAATCGCATAAAAATCCCTTATTTGATCAAAAATTTCACATAGTTGCATGATTGAAAAGTTTATGCAATTAATGTCCTTAATATCAGACTCTTTTAGTAAAACTTTTAAATTGATTGTCTGGTAAAAATTTTCTTCATTTATATCATTTATACCACCGAGGTCAAGAATTTTGGCATCAATGCTTTCGAATAGTTGAAAAATAATATTCAACAGAAGTGTGCACTCGATCAAGACCCAACTGCCTATGATAAGCGGCGTAATCCACAGAGATGCTATATGAATTCCACAAAATGAAATATGAAAGCCAGATTGACAACCACATAAAAAAAAATTTATCAAAGGAATGATGTACAACCGACATTCACTTTTGCAGGTGTATCTATTACAACCCATTAGATTGTTATCAATACGCCACAGCCCGTTAACGATATTCACAATCTTTTTCTGCTGCATGACATAATTTAACCAGATGCCAACAATAACCAAAATTCCATAATACTGCAAATATATTTGGACTGTTCTTACCAGATTTGAATTCCTTTTCTCGTCCTTTCCCTCCGCCAATATTATTTCCATTGCAAGGTATGCAGGTAAAATTATTATCAGTAAAATATTGTACAATGATCCATATTTTGACACTTTCGCGAGGCTTTCTTGATTACCGTTCTGATTTGGAGCTCCTAATATTTTAGATGTATTAATTTTCCAAGGTGATAATCCGAGCACTTTGAAAACAAATAATAAACTGTAAAATGCAATATGCTTACATAATAAATTAAAGCTGATTTTTTTGTGAGAATTTTCACGTTTGTAAAATATCCTTTGCTGCATTTCGAACAACTGCAGTTGTTAGCTAAAAATTGCCTATTTGAATTCTCGAGCGAGATTGTATCTTTTAATTGATATACATTACTTTTCAATTTTTTATCTATCGTATGCTTTTAGCGTAAAAGTTGTGATGGATAATTTTAAAATCGATTGATTTAGACTTTATAAAAATATTAGCTGCAGTATAAATGTTTTTGATTCAGAACATAGTTATGGGAACCGTTATTATTTTTAACGAAGTCGATTTTGAATCAATGAAATTTGGAAAACAGAATATTGAAGAATATATTTAACCTTTGTGTTATATATATTGTAACTTATAAAAATACAATAATATAACTAATTCTAAACAATATTCTAAAAATCACTAAATGTCATTATACAAATATGAGCTTATAAATTAGAGAACAAAAAAAGTAACTCCAAGTTTACAGCACAGTGTTAATAAATAAGCGATGATTTTGAAGTTAATTACGAAACTGGACAAGTATAATTAAGTAAGTAACCATGGTTCCAAAAATCTAGAAAAAAAATTGATTAAAATAGCTCCTAATATATTATAGGATTATTAATTTATTACCATTTGCAAAAGAGTTCCATTAATTGTGATTATCCCATAAGTTGTGAAATTTACATCTCGGTTTGATGTATCACGCAAAAAGTCTAGTAGCTGCAATAAAAAAGAAATACACATAATCATATTTTTCTGTATTGATTAAAAAAATAACTTACTGCTTCTTTGGTTGTTGAATTCATGGCGCATCGATTTAGAAGCAATGAAATGTAGTGTGGAATTTTTGAAAACTGAAAAAAGTTTGTAAAATTATAAGTACACGACCTATAACGCGATTATTTTATAAAAGTTAATACAAATGATCGTGATTCAATGAATCAATTAGAATTATAATATTTGGAAGAAAATTTTATGAAAATGAAGCCTTCTCTGATACTGTAAATCATAAATGATATAAAACATTAATATCTTAAAATAAATTCCTTCAAATAATATCCAAACATACTTCTCGTGTGATCCTGGTGATATTTGAAGTGAAAACAATAAGATTAAAAGCTATTGTCAAACACAATAGGCCAACATAAAAGTAAAGTTTGAATAATTCGGATTCATCTAACAAAAATAGAGAGACAATCAGATAATATACATCGAATATTACTCTTGTAATTGTATAAACAATAATCATCAGTAGAGGAATCGCATAAAAGTCCGCAATCTGATCACAAATCTCACATAATTGCATAACCGCATATTTTACAAAATTGATATCCTTGATAGAAAATTCTCGAAGTAAAACTTTTGACCGGAGAACAGTTCGATAGTAATTTTCTACATCAATATCTCCAAGTTCGAGAATTTTCGTGCTCATACATTTTAACAGCTGAAAAATGATATTCAGCAGAAGTGTATACTGCATCAAAACCCAACTGCTTATTATTAACGGAGTATCCCATATAGATGTTATATAAATTCCAGACTTTATCATATCAACGATAACCAAACTCCCACACAGGAAGAAATTTACTAGGGGGAAAACATACAAACAATAGTCACTTTTGAAAGTGTATCTATTACAAATCATCAAGTTGTAATAAATGCTGTACAACTTGTTCACGATATTTACGATTTTCTTCTGCTGCAAGATATAATTCAGCCAGATAATAACAATGAGCAAAGTTCCATAAATCATAAGACATAAGTCAATTTTATCGACTAAATCTGAATCTATATAATCTTCCTTCCACAATTCCAACTCTGTTATCGTTGCACAATATGCAGATGAAATTATTATAAGTAAAATATTGTATACAGATCCATAGTTTGATGACTCAAATAGGTTTTCTTGATTATCCTTATTTTTATCTGTTATTTTGTAGTCACTAACTTTCCATGGAGATAATCCAAGCACTTTGAAAACAAATAATAAACCGTGAATTGCCGTACGTCTGATGAGTAAATGGATAATATATTGATGAGTATTTTCGCGTTTAGACATCATGTTATGCTGCATTTTTCACGATTATATTTTCCTACTAAAACTGATATTTTTTAGACTTTCTGTTTTAGCTATTAAAATTAATATTTCATGAATTTGAATACGTGTTTAACGTGTAATTGAAGTTTTATATGGAATAACATCTAAAAAGTTAAATTTATGAAAACATTCTCGTTTATAAAACGTTTTCCACTGCACTTTAAACAATTATGCTAATTAACTAGAAGCTATATCATTAAAGCTACATTTCTGAATGTCGGATTGGAAGATAGTATCTTTTGAATAACATATATGATGTTAATATTTAATGTACTGCATGTGATGTACAGTTAGATTTGAATATTTAAAAATCGATTCTTTCTAGTAATCATTGCTATAACATTAATTGACGGAACATTATGTGTAAAGTACAAATACTGATGTGAGAAATTATCTTGATTCGAGAGAAAAACTCTTAAACCAATAAATTAAACTATGCACACCTTAGTACTTGGTGCAAAACACTGCCGTGTCTTTGGTTAAAAAGAATCGCTAATCCTGAAGACAAACTTATTAAATTATTGTATTGTCATCGGTGGTTGATAATTGTTCAACTTTTTAATTTAATCTGACGTTTTGAAGTAGCCCAAATTCGAGTTCAAAGATTTCGTTGCATACGTAGATACCGTTGAAGCTAATTGAAGTGTGTTACAAATTAAAACCTACTTATCCTTGTATTTAATTGTGATCAATACTTTATTTTATTGTGATCAATACTTTGAATATTTTTTACTAGTATTATCCATAACATAATTTCTTCTTTTTGAGCAAATGTATAACCAAGTCGTGGTTCAAGTTACCATTAATAACTTTGTGATCGTAAAATAATCCTTATCTACAACTCATAACTCAACTATGAAAGTTCCGCTATTATCTACTGCGTAAAAACTATCCTCTCCCTATCCTTTACAATCATCGCGCACTTCCTACATAAACAGTTAGCGCGTCATAAAATCTCGACAAATATCCCACATGTTTATTTAAAAACCCTAAGCCTAATCGCAACAAATGACTTGCAAATGTAAAAGCTTCAAAATAAGACTCCTACCCACGCGGCAGAAATTCATTTGAATGTTATGAGAAGTTACAAATGTATAAATTTTTTGATCTGATAGTCATGGAACGTTTTTAAAAGAACCTGAAGATAAATTTAATATTAAACTAAAAGCGACACATATTTCACCGGAGTTTAGTTACACAGGGAATACTAAAAAGCTAAAAGCTAGATGTCCACAAAGTTAAATTGACGAGGACATCCCTCATTGCCCACGGCCCACGGCTCATGGCTTTTTCTTCCTATCATCGTCTTTATCATCTTCTCTTTCCATTTGCCTTCTATTCAGGTAGACCAGTAGTACAGTGGCTTAAGCTTCGTACCACACCAACTCACCTTCTTTTTTCCTTTTTAACCCAGAGAATTCTACACCAGTCGATCGGGTGTTCTATCCTCCCCATTTTCCTTTACAACCTTGGCCTGTATCCCGAGGAGACAGCTCAACCGGGTCGCGTAACCCGCTTTCCTTTGAAATAATTTCAATCGGGCACCAAGATCAAAGTTACAATTTATTGAGCCTCATTATCTGTCCAAAAATTTATATCAGATAAATCAGACTCCTAAATTACTATCATTACCATTACTATCAGTAAAGTCGATAAAGAATAAAAAGAAAATAAAAATATCTAAAGAATTATTTTTCATTGCATGTTTCATTGATTTTATATTATATTAATTCACATTTTCAAAATAATAAACTCACTTTTGCTTATACTACTACATTTTTTAATTTTATATCAATTTATTTTGATTGTACATAATTTTATTTTTATTATATACTTTCATTTTATTCAAACTCAAAAATTATAAAAAAATTGTTGGAATATGCGTCATTATTTAAACCCCAGAGTTCAAAATTAATCCATGGTAACGAATACTATTTCAAGGAACGAATATTTATATGATAAAAGATGTTTATATGATATAGGATATTTTTTTATATGCTTATAGAAATAAGTATAGTTATAAGTTTTATTATTATTATTCTAACTTAATAGCTAACTGAATAGTAATTACGAATAGGTCTCGGATAGTTTAACTGGTAGAGCATTTGGCGCGTAACCAAAAGATCCAGGTTCGAGTCCTGGTCTGGGCTGTCCGAATTATTTTTTCAGTTACTGAAAAAAGTTACACAGAGTACAAAAATTACATCTTTCTGTAATAATAATTGTCAAAACAAATTTTAATTGTTATCTTTGCCTAAATTTTCTCTGATGGTATGAGACCTCATACCGATAAAATATTATGGTGAACAAATAATAATGAAAAATTAATCATTCTCCAACAATTTGAATCGGATATAGTGTGGGTTATAATATTAACTATCTTTGATTTATTAAAATTATTATTATTGTTATTATTAAGTCTGAAAGATCATTACACTTTTTTGGTTGGTTAAAGTTTAAGTCAGTTGGTTACAAAAGCGCTCCTTGTAAAGATATTCTTTTCGAGTCATAATTTAATAAAAGCATTATAATAGAAGAAATAAATTTCGTTATTTATTTAAAATATTATCCCCATAATTTATAAAAACTATAGCGTGGAAAAAGAATTTTTGAAACTTTTTCAGATTCAATAGTTCTTTCTCTAGTATAAAAATCTCTTTGCGCATTTACCCTATAACTCTACTTTAAATTCAAATATTTAAAAAGTGACTCATGTTGTCTGAATTACTCATGCAAAATAAACATCTATTAAGCGTATAAAAGTTGCAACTATTGCCTGAATATAAAAACGACTCGTTAATTTAAAATGTACCTACATTGTTTCAACAAACTTGAGCTTTTAGTCCAGCATACTCTACAAAAGTATCAATAAAAACAAAGAAGAACAAATAAATTCGAAGCTTTGTCAGCATAAATAGCGAAGCATGGAGCAAAAGAATGCTTAAAAAAATTCTTAAGCCGAAAGATGACGTCTCAGGATTATTAATTCGTGGAGGATTATTAATTTACGTCGTAACTCGGCGTTATTTAGCAGCTCTCTGGTAGTGGTGTGTATGCCAAGGGCAGAGGAAACCTTGACCCAAATAATTAACGGGGAATTAGGAAAATCGAGAGGGAAAGAGTTCGGTCAGGAGAGGAAGCTAGATATTAGTGTATATCGAAAGAGGCGAGAGTAGACCTACGGGGGTTTGCACACTGGTTGGCATCAAGAGCCACGTCAGTTGCCAGTCGGGAGAGAGAACGAGATGACTGAGTACACAGGTCGAAGACAAGGGTGAGCGGAGGAGGGTTACAGCCCCTAGCCCCTAGCCAAACGAGCTACCTGCAGCCCAGACCTATAATATCCAGGCAGACAGTAGCAGGCCTATACCCTGGGCAAGCTTGCGCCTGCGTATGGATTCTTATCATTACCTATACCGGGACAAACGCCACGGCTGAAGGAGAACAGCCAACCTATAGTAGCACATAGCACACAGCACATAGTAGCTGCCACGAGAAGCTGGTGGGAGTTGGAGAAACCAGAAAGAGAAGAGAAGAGAAGAGAAGGTTCCTCTCCTGTTATCCTGTAAACAGGACCGCTGGAGCACTTCACCACCGAGACAACCGACATTATTGTTTCTTCCTCCTCGCATCAGGAAGATCGTTGTCGTGGTAGTCGTTTTCGTGGTGCCCGGCGCTTCCTCTCCGTTCACGTTCACGTTCTTCACCTTCCTCATTTTCACTCTCTCGCGTTTGTATCAACATATATAGACGTATATCGCCGCTCTCATTTACCTATACATGCATCCCCCGTTACTCGAGAACACCCGAACGTAATCAAGTCAGTTGATCGCCGGCCTCACGAATCACCACGTCGCGGACACACTTGTTGTTGTTGTTTTTGTTTCATTTGATACTTTTTGTTGTAGTCATCAAATTGGTGCTGCTCATCGTTATTATTTATCGTATGAGCCGCTTTTAAAAAGTTTTTTTTTGGTACTTTGAGCCAAAGAGCCATTCAAACAGAAGACACACTTTCGGCAACAGGTGAGAGAGACTCATTTTAAATTCAACTTTTACCCTTTTATTTATTCATTCGTTTTAATTATAATTTTTTGTTAAAATTATTTTTTAATAAAGGTTTATTCCAATCAAGCACGTAGTTTGTGTTTATATCGGATTAGAGATGAATCAAATCGCAGGATTAGATTTAACGTTTTCACCCCGTGGGCACGTTTCAAATTTAAACGCCAATTTCGTTCATCGTGCTTAGTTATCTTTGAGGGATTACCGGGTTTTATTTTAAAAACTCGTGTGATGTTTAATTAATAATTGATAATTTATGATTTATAATTGAGGATTTAGGATTGGGATTAATAGTTATTAATAGACACTAATTTAAATCCATCAATTAATCGATTGGCCGTTTCGACAAGGTTTATTCAGCGAAAGTTTTCTTTAACTTTTTACCCTTATTTAACTTTCATTTTACGTCTCAGCTTTTAAAGTTTGTTTGTTTAAATATTTAATTGGTTTATGGATTGGGAATCAGGGACCCGGAAAAATATTTCGCTCAAGTATTTTTATTTTATTAAGAAGTATGGTAGAGCTTATGATATTAAACATAGAATTTTTTTTATTTTATAGCATTGATCCCTTTCTTTGAATGAGCGTGTGGAGGAAATTCTAGGGTAAACAATGGAGAGGATAAAGAATTATGATTAATTAAACACAAGTGGTATAATAACAAGATTATTAATAATAAACGGGAGAGTATTTTATTTTTTTTTTTTTTTTTTTTTTTTGTTTCATTTTATTTTATTATAAATTATTCAACTATTTAGACATTGAGGAAATTTTTTACAATTATAAAAACTCAATAATATTTGAGTTAGTTTTTTAATTTGTTTGTCTAAAAACAAATTTTTAATTTGTTCAAAATTTTATAAAAATAACAAATAACTAAAATTTATAGAAATATTGAGCCGATATATTGTACAAATTGATCCGATTTATTTGCAGTAGAAAAATCTGTGCTTTCAAATCGCATCAACATTTTCAATTGTTACTATTGTTGTTGAATTTTGTACAATAGGGAGAAATATCTTGATTTTTTTAGGAATTTTCATTTTATTTTACGATAATTTGAAGGGATAAAAGTAAGAAAAAATTTTGCTAATTGTTTATATAAATTTTTTGGAATAAAAATCATAAATATAATTTTGTTTTAATACGGACTTAAGATTGAGATGTAAATTAATGAGTTCTTGTAACTATTAGTTAATAAATTTAATTAAGCATTAAAGATTAATTAGGGGAAAAAAAAAATTTCTTCCCCGACATGAAAGCTAAATTTTCCAAAGTTAATTTTCCCGTTTAAACACCCAATATTTTCTCAAAAGAAAATTAGCTCACTACTTAGATAAAATAATAATATAATTGGTCTTTCACCTCACTGTTTATATTAAAATATGTATATGATATAAAAGTAACGTCTATAAACGGCTGTTGCTGTGTGTCCCCAGAGAATAGTAACGACGAAAGGAAGAAAGAAAGAACAGGACGGAAGGACGGAAGGAAGGAAGGAAGGAAAGAGCTAGAGATCTCACTCTCAAGTGACTGATATATAAAATGAGCAGTAGTGTATAGTGTAGGCGGGAATAAAATAGGATCGCTCTCACTTCAAGGGGTTATACTTTTAAAATTTTATATATAGTCGAGCTAACTTTGAAATAGTATGATAAAAAATAATAATATTTTTTTATTACTGTAAATATTTTCTCTCTTTATTTTATTTATATTTATTTTAATATCAAATATAAATTTCCCGGTGAATTCTATTTATATATTCTTCAATTACTCGATATATTTTTTTCTTAACTTTTAAATTGCAACAAGCTTTTATTTAGTAGCTCTTATTTTTTCAAAGCTCTCGATATTTATTTTTCTCAAGATTATACGGATACAAACAATAATCATAATTATATTTCAAAGCTTTAAAAACTTTTTTATTGCTTATTCCCTCTCGAGTAATGACAGGTTAAAAATAAATGTTGTATACTTTCAGATATTATTTATCTTATTATCTGTAGGTCCAGGTTTAATTATATTTTAGCAAACTGATTAGATACAATTGTATTTTGACTAAATGTACCATCAAACATAATCAGATCTGATAATATCAGATCTCATCATATTTTCCGGGAAAAAAATTAAATTAAATGGAATATGATTAAATCTGATCAGATCAAATTATATTTAAGCTACATCCAATATCAAATATAATCAGATTTGATAATATTTGACCTACATATATAAGATCTCATCAAAATTCTCGGAAGAATACGTCAGATTTGATAAATTGGGACAAGATTTAATCATATTTTAACTAAATACAGCATTATCATGATCAGATCTGATAATGTTTGACCTCATAAAATCAGACCTCATCATATTTTCCGGGAAAAAACATTAAATTAAACGGAATATGATTAGATCTGATCAGATCAAATTATATTTAAGCTACATACAATATCAAATATAATCAGATCTGATGATATTTGACCTAAATATATAAGATCTCATCATAATTATCGGAAGAAAAGGTCAGATTTGATAAAATCGGACAAGATTTGCTCAGATTTAATTATATTTCAACTAAATACAACATTAAACATGATCAGATCTGATGATGTCTGATCTTACAATATTAGATCTAGGCAGATCTTATTTTACTTCTCGGGAAAAAATATTCAGATCTGATAATATTTTTCCAGATTTTAGATTAATAAAGTCCTTCTCTGAAAAATAGTTGAGATTTTGTTTTTATCTATTCGGATCTAAATCAGTTAATTCCATAATTAGTTAACAAGATTATTGACATCTCATTACGCATTTTCAGATCTGCAAATCTTGCTAAAATCATTTAATTTTAAGCTTCTATAAAAATTTAGATAAAACATAAAATATCTTTAAAATTGAGGTTCAATCATATTGAATTGACGAGAATAATTAAGATCGAATCTTTGATCCCGAAGATCTCTCAAGAATTTAATTAACGACTAACCTGACCTTTTGACCAATGGACTGAAAGTAAATACACTTAATTCCCTTGCATTACTCTGGCATTACAAAGTTTACCTCATGAAAACAAACTTGTGTAATTAAATAAATGTTTATGCTGGTTTTCAAACGAAATATTTTTAATTAAATATTTAAAAGGCAAATTTTATGGCTTCGACGTACAAAATAGATTCACTAGCTTTTAGCAAATGTGATGTTGAAAGATATAAAGGTAGAGTATGAGACTTGGATACTCTGGATGCTCGTTTGCACATTACTGAGTCTCTCAAGACCCATGCCAGTAGTAGAGCCGTATAACCGAGTAGCCATCAGATATAGCATCCTACTATCTATCTATCTATCTATCTATCTATCTATCTCTTTGCCCTCGTCCTGCATTCCGTCTATTCTCTGAGGAATACTCCATATCCACCCTTAATTGCACATCACCCGAGCAAGTAAGACGAATGTTATCCCATTACCAACACATCCCTTGCCTTTCCTTAACTTCCTCTTTACTTGCTTATAAAATCATTCTCTACGTCAACGTGGGTGTTTGTTGAGAATTAGTTTTCACCTACTGAACCATAAAAAGATTTTAACTTAAAAATAACAAATCACTAAAATTCAATATATCTTTTTTTATTTTTATTATTTTATTATAATTTTTTATTTTTAAAACTAATTTCAATGGAAAGTTATCTTTTAATACGTTAGTATTCACCCGCATGAAAAAAAAATATAAAAAATATATTTTAAATATATTAAAAATCTATAAAAAATATGTATAGTAAATATATTTTTAATAACTAACTTATTTTAGATATATTCAAGATATATATTAAAATACATAGCTAAATATTTAAAAGAATATATTTTGAATACATCTAAAATATATTTAAAATATATAAAATATATATATGAAAATCGGCCAAAAGTTAGTTATTAAAAATATATTTACTATACATAATTTATATATTTTTTATAGATTTTTAATATATTTACATATTTCGAAATATATATTTTTTTTTCATGGATAGTTTTTCGTGATTGCGTCAAAAAATTTTGTGTTAAAAATTTTTAGGTTAAATATTTAACACTTTTTTGTGTAGATTTAGCATACGGTAAAAATGGTTCACTTTTAACATTGATTAAATGAAATTTAACGGATGAAAATAGTTATTACACGGAAAAAAGAAAACTCAAAAAATTACATTATAAATAGTAATAAGTGTCCCGTCGTATTAAAAACTAGAAAAATTACAGTTCAAAATAACATTTTTCTAAATTCAAACTTTGAATGTTAATTTTCAGAGCTTTCAATGTAAATATTACATTCTATAATGTAATTCTTATAAAATCTGTAATAATTACAATCTGAAACTGTAATTTTTCCAGTTTTCATCACGGAGCACCACATTATATAATGTAATTTTTCTTTTTTCCGTGTAAATTATTTGACCTTTAAATTTCTAATAATATTGTTATAAAAATCAATTTGTTAAATTATGTGATACGACGTATTAAAATGCCAGTATTGAAATATTAAATTTACATATAAAAGTGTTAAATATTTAACACTAAGTTTTTTGATGCAATGCAAAATTTTTTACTGTGCATACTTTATTGCACTTTAAAAGTAACTAAACACACAGATACATTTAAATAAATGCAAATCATTTTCCGACACGTTAATAATTACCGCGTAAAAGTCGGTTAATTATTTCCTTTGAAACTCAATCTATTTTCGCTTTACGGACCGGTCAAAACCCTTTTATATACATCAGTCTTTTGTTCAAGTCAACTATAGTATACTATACTGTATTATTTACTTGTTTAATTGTATAGATCTGTTTCACCGGTTATTTACTTAAAGCTTTGATCAGACTATTTCTGTCAGAAAGAAATTCAATAAGAAAAAAAAAAAATAAAAATAAAAGTCTATTGAAGAATAAAATATCATCAATTCATTTCCCGAGATAATTGAGGAAAATAATTATTGATAAACTTTTAATACACTTAATTCAATTTTCATTATAAAAACTCATCCAATAAATTAAACTAATAATTAAAATTCTATTATTAATAATTAAAACTTTTTTCAGTTCTTTAAACTTGTATAATAAATCAATGACTTAAAAGTTTTCAAGGGATCAATTATTTTTAAATTTACAGTTATTTAAGGCTTACAACTTTTATCCATAAGAATATAATTGACATAGTTACACTCTTAAAGTTTTATCGATAAACTAACTTAATTTTTTTTTAAACTTAAATAATTTTCAATTTCCTTGTATCACTTTTAATAACTTGCCGCTGAACTTTAAAATTTAAACTTATTGTAGAACAAAACTTTGCTAATTGGAAAGTACGATAGTTGTTATAACTACAAACTAATTTTTTTTTTGTTTAACAAGCTCGACCTTCACACACCTTACCGATTAAACTATGCAGTTAAGTTGAATCCAAACTTATATCTGCGTAAACAATTTATTCAATACACCTAACTTTTGTTTTTGAATCTTTTTAAATTTAAATCAAATATGTACACGCCTTAGGCGCTCAAGTTATTCAGATTGAATATTCATATCGAACTAAATTTTTCCTCGATTTTCTGGTTAAATATCTATCGACAAATTCCGATAAAAAATTTTAACGCTTCGACGCCAGCCAATAGTATATTTTTAGACGATCTGTTGCAATATGGAATTACAATAGAGCCATTTCACGGCAAATCAGACAGTTCTAAAACTTTGATTCCTTGATTGTTTAGAAGTTCCTCTCTATCTTTGTCTACTTTTCAATACATATCATTTTTATCTACTCAGCTGCGATATATTGATTTCTTCTTTCAATAGTCACAAGTCATAACTCTACTTTTGTAGCATTCGGAAGTGCTTTTATTAAATATGATAACAGTAAAAGGTTACATTGTTCAAATTTAGTGTAGTTATTTACTATTTACCAGTTCTTTTTTACACTTTAAGACATCAACAAAAAATTTAGTCTTGATTTATTAGCCGAATAGTCATAGTACATTTTTTATATCACTGAGTGCATTGAGAGAAAAAATGTTTTTTTTTTTTTTTAAATGAGCAATTAATTTGTTGAAGATTTTATTTCTTGGCTGAAGAAATAAAGATTTTTCTCACAGTAACTTTTAAAAAAAAAAACTAGCAACCATGCAGTCACTGTGTGACTGCCGTGACTTGTGAACTATAAATAAATAAAATTGTGCTTTATTAAATAATGACTTTTGTTAAATTGCACTGTAATTTTTCAACTATTGACATTTTTAAAGATATAAGCTCATCCCGATGTTATACTCATCAAGAGCTTTCATTTGAGTACCCACATGCATTTTTGATATATTTTTCATATATATACATATATATAATATATATAAATATATGAAAAATTGATGTGGGTACTCAAATGAAAGGTCTTGATGAGTGTAACATTGGGATGAGCTTATATCTTTAAAAATGTCAGTAGTTGACAAGATACAAGATCATTTCTTAATTATTGATATTTTTAAAGATATAAGCTCATCTCGATGTTACACTCATCAAGAGCTTTCATTTGAGTACCCACATGCATTTTTGATATATTTTTCATATATACATATATGTAATATATATATAAATATACAAAATATATGAAAAATTGATATGGGTACTCAAATGAAAGGTCTCGATGAGTGTAACATTGGGATGAGCTTATATCTTTAAAAATGTCAATAGTTAACAAGATACAAGGTCATTTCTTAATTATTGATATTTTTAAAAATGTAAGCTCATCCCGATGTTACACTCATTAAGAGCTTTCATTTGAGTATCCACATGCATTTTTGATATATTTTTCATATATATATACATATATATAATATATATAAATATATGAAAAATTGATGTGGGTACTCAAATGAAAGGTCTTGATGAGTGTAACATTGGGATGAGCTTATATCTTTAAAAATGTCAATATTTCTCAAGATACAAGGCTATTTCTTAATTATGTATCTAGAGATAGAGCATTTTTGAACACTTTTACCTTAAAAAGTATTAAAATAAATTAAAAAAAATTTATCACCAGTGAACAATAAATTGTTATTAAAAAAATCATTATATATTTCTAAACAATTACTTAGCATTCATCAAAATAAACTTCTGAAATTTAATTAAATAATTAGTTAAATTAGATTGTCGACAGCGAGATAAATGAATACAGTTTGTGTTAAGAAAATTGTAACTATACAAAGTAACGATTTCTCACCTGTTCCACAACTTCAGACTAACCGTCCTCGGTAAATTCTGGAATCTAATTAGTGCCAAACTCGGGTATTCCCTTTATTTTTTATTTCACTATTAAAACTCTATTCCTATTAGTTTTCTCGCTTTTATTGATACACTAATTAACCATCTCTCGGGAACTCCTATTTGATATTTGATAGGATTACCCAGAGGACAATGCGAGGAGTAATTAATCTGCGTCCATATTCAACAGCGTGCTCGTCGAAAGTGGGTTATCACTGAAAACAAATAATAGTTTCTAAAAATAAAGAAAAAGTATAAAAATACGAGATCGACTTAACTGAAAACTGAAATAGTGAGTTTTAAAGAAGAAAAATATGTTAGCTTATGTTTACCCTAGGGTACTGGATAGAAAGAGAGACGTTGGACTTATTTTATCCCAGCAAACGACCCTTTTCAATTTTCTATGGATATATATATTTTTTTACGAGATAAAAGACAGTATATGTGAATCAATATAAACCGGGTATATTTATATATTTGTGTAACCGAAGGAAAATTGATTTTTTCAGATTCTGTATTGTTCGACAGCGGGTGTAAGAGTAAGAGTGGGAAAATTTATTAAAAATTAACACCGAGATATTGACGTTTACTTCAAGCGGCAATCAATTAAATCGGAAGTAGAGATAATAATTATTGAAAAATAAATAAAGTAAAATTTGATGAAGAAAAAAGAAGGGCAAATAATTAATACTTATCATCATTAATAATCATAATAGTTGGAGAAAGATTGATGATGATCGTTTGATTTGGATGGATTTTTACCATGTTCAAGTTCAAAAATACTCAGCCCAACATCGTTGAAAGTAATCCAATATGGGAAGAATTTGCGGCTCGGAAACAAACACCGGCGGCTACTGCGGGCCCGGAACATGTTTGGAGGATCTTTGACGCCTACAAAAAAAGCGACGGACAAGTATTTATTTCTCTTTACTTAGATATCTTTCTTCAGTACCCTCAGGAATTTTTATTGATATTAAAACTTTTAATTATTATCGCAGAGAAAATATTTCTGATGTACTATTTGTTTATTACTTAGGACGCGTCTGTGTTTGTCTTCGAAAAAAGGTCTGTTGAAAAATTTCACAAGCCCAAACACAAGGAGACTGTTACTGAAATTTTGAGAAGGTGTGCAAGAAATTTGGAGGACTATCGACATCCTAAATTACTTCAAGTAATTGTTTTTTGTGTGTTGTAGTTTTGTTCTGTGAAAATTGAAGGGATAGAAAATTTTTTTTTGATTAAAAACTGTTTAAATGTTAAAAAAATAATTTTTTTTCCTGTACTTCAGTTATTATATTCAGTTCAATAGATTAATAGTGCATGCGCATTTTAACTATCAACAATAGGAGCGCCGGTATGTCAATAATTAGATGAGCCGGTTTTGTTGACGTGTCAATAATTGATAAATTTGATTGATTGATTTTATCACTAAGATTTTATTGTTTTATTGAATAAATTTATGCTTGACAAGTAAGATTGATTGATGAATATTAAATTAAGCATTTAAATGTTATGAATTATGGAAAAATATAAATTGTTGGTGTCATTAAATCTCAATACTTCGATATTTTAACAAACAGGAAATTGCGATTAATTACTAAATCGGATTATCTGTATATGAAATGATCAAGTAGATTTAACTGTGCACTTTTGACAGTGTACGTCGGGATGATTTTAATGGAAATAATACAAGTTCTAATAGAATATAATTAATCAATTATGAAGGTAATTCATCCAGTAAAAGAGTGCGCAGAAACGCTGGCATTTGCAACAGAGCCTGTCCTCGGAAGTTTAGCAAATGTATTGGCCTACAGGGAACAAGCTGCAACAGCAATTCCAACCGCCGCTAATCCAAACTCAAATTATGCGGCCGGCCCACAGAATCCTCATCAGCAGCCACCAGGACATCGACCAATTCTAATTAAGGAATATGACATGGTTCCAATGGAGATAAAGTATGGGTTGTTACAGGTTGTACATTTTATTTTTACATTAAACTTTCATTTTTATCCTTACAAATCCATTATTAAATAGTAAAGAAGCATTAAATAAAAAAAATAATGTAATGAAATAATTATTTTTAGATATTTTCGAGACTATTTTTCTGAAATAAAATTTTTCTAGCTAAAAATATAAAGAAATTAATGTAGAAGAAAAAAATCCTTATCTTCATCATGAAGCACAATATTTGTTTAGACTCTTTTTGATTTAAAGTAATTTACAAACATTAAAGCAACACAGTAGTCAAATGTGATGACTTGTGAATTATTTTCCATCTAGTCTCGTACATTTTTTATAATAGCTTTTCACTCCCATTCTATTCATGTTCACTCTTTTCATCTATTTTTTTGTCATCAACAATATTCACTTGACACGTCCATTGTAGATCACCGAGGCGCTTTCTTTTCTTCACTGCAGCTGCAAGGTTATACATAAGAATGTCTGTCCCAGTAGCATTATCATAACGAAAAAAGGAACATGGAAGTTATTTGGCCTCGAGTTTGTTGGTAAAACTTATATTTTATATCATTTTTATATAAAATATAATATATTTCTATGAATTTTTTTACTTTTCTATCCTATTGGTTTTATAAAAATAAAAATGATTTTTAGAAAAAAATTTATTTCACTATTTTAACCCATCAGTACTCGCGCTATTGGATTTTCTTTTTCGCAAAAATTTTTAGAATCCTGAAGGGTTAATTATTATATTTCTACCATTTTTATTCATTAATTAACACTTATAGAACGGACTAATGACAATGGCCTAGATCCAATACCGTGTCACCCATGGACCAATAAATTATCGAAAATAATTCAACCAAACCTTGATTATATTGCACCGGAAATACAATTAACAAAATTATCCAGTATTCGTAGCGATATGTTTAGTCTTGGAATGGTTATTGCTACCATTTACAATGACGGCAGATCACTTATACAAGCCAATCATAGTAATTCTGATTACATTAAACAATTGGATAATGTAAGTTTTAACATTTATTTATTAATACCTTATTTTATTTGACCGATACAATTAATCATAGTTCATTTATAAAATCTATTGTTATTTTTATAATTTTTTTCTACCCTCCACTGACAAAAAAATTATTTTTCTTAACAAATTACCAATATTTTAATAAGAAATTAATTTGTTTAAAATTTTGAAGAATTTAAAATTTTTCTGACAGTAAAAAAACTTTTTTTCAACAAATTATTCAGCATTTTCTAAAAATTCATTTCTTATTACAAAATTGCTGATTTTTTTCAAAAGAAATTTTTTTTTATTATTTTTAATTTTTTAAATACTAATTGTAGTTTAAATTAGCAAAAAAAAAAAAAAAAAAAGGAATTTTTTTCAATAATAAAAATGAATTGAACAAAAAATATTGAGAAAATATTGATAAATATTTTAGTAAAGTGAAAATACTGACATTTATATTTGTGTCAAGGTTAGCATGACCTGAAGCGTTAATTTGATCTACTGAGGGTTAATTTTAAAATCAAGCAAGCTTCTGATACAATTTATTTCAAAAATAATTATTTGTATAAAAATAATTCTTTTTGGTATTGTTTTACAATCGATTGTTGAACAAAAAAAAAAAAAAAAAAAAAAAACACGATAATATTAAAAATAATTTCCAGCTGAATGAAAATGTAGAAAACCTTCTTTCAAGAGTACCTATTGCTCTCCACGAAGCAGTTTCTAGATTACTTCATAAAGATCCCGAGGCAAGACCCATAGCGAAGCATCTTTCGCTCATAAAGTACTTTAGGTAAATACAGTTTAAGAAATAATGATATTTGAATTTAAAATTAAAACATTAAATACACACTTGTAATTTATAAAATAAATCATCCCTTATTTTGATACTATTATTTCCAGCGATCCTTCAGTGCACGCGCTTCAATTTCTCGATGTAATAAACATGAAAGACCCAAATCAGAAGGCACATTTCTATAGAAATACGCTCAAAGAGGTGCTTCCTTTTATACCTCTGGTAAGAAATTGGAATTTTCCCTTTAAATATTTCCCTACTGTACTTGGAAAAATTATTAATCTTTTTGCCGTCAACGTCGAAGTAATCTTAAATTTCAACAAAATAAAATTATAGAAATTGTGGTACCAACATATCTGGCCTTACCTCCAAGCAGAATCAAAATCCCAAGAAGTATTTGCGTCAGTACTGCAACCAATGTTATTCATAATTCAACAAAGTAGCACCGAAGATTATGAAAAAATAATCTTGCCCTCATTTCGTGAACTATTTTCGAGTCCAAGGTCCGTTCAAGGGACAGTCGTGCTGCTGGAAAACCTCCATGTTGTCTTTGAGAAAACTCCCAGTGAAATAATTAATGGAGAGATGCTCCCAGTACTCTATTCATCATTTGAGAGTCCAAATATTCAAGTTCAAGTAAGCTAAAATAAAATTTATTACGACTATCTTCAACAATTATTTCTAAATTCCGGGTTTAATTGTGTCCATTAGGCAGCGGCATTTGTCGCAGTGTCGAAAGTGTGTGATTATATTGACGAAAATTCGCTGAAAAATATCGTGTTACCGAAGTTAATGCAGGCATTTGAGGGTAGCACGACAGACTCTCGAGTCTTAATGAATTGTCTCTCTAGAATTCTTGAACAATTGGATACTCAGCAAATAACCGACGAGGTATTTCCTTTATTGTGGGAGATAAAATTACAAGAGCCAGATGCCGTTTTGCGGGTAGTAAGTAAGTATGGCTCAATTCAAAACTTTATTCGTAATTAATCTCCTAATTGGAAAGGTTCTAACTCAAGCGAATCTTACAATCCTCTAATGGATTAAACTTAGCCCATATTTTTAAGTCTTTGGTAGGCGTGAGTTTAATTCATCATTTTTTCCAATGAGTAAATTATTATTAAGAATTACACCTCCATTCATTTTAATATTTTTATATTTTTATATATAATTTAGCCTTCAATAAAATATTTATTAGGTTCCATTATTCTTGATTCCCCGACAAAATATCCCCAGACACACTGATAGAAGGATTTCTTTGTATTTAAGAAATATTTCTACTATCTACTATTTCTAGTATCTAAGAAATATTATACTAAAAAATATTTTTTAAATACTAAGCAATGATTTCTTAAATATAAAGAAATTTTCTTAAATACTAAGAAATCCTACTATCAGTGCAAAATATCTTAAATAATTAAATTAAAAACACATAAGCTTGTTACCGTATTGTACCCTTTTTATCATAGATTTTGTGTAATATTTAGTCTCGGGGATATATATTTTTTTTGGGATATTTTGTCGGAGATATTTTGTCGCCTGATACCATTCATTATCCCTGCGCATGCGCACATTTCATTCCTTTGATTTTTCGTCAACTAAGTAGCCAATATAATAATTTCCTTTTAATAATTTTGATCAAATTTATTAAAAAAACTTTTTTAAATTATTAAAAATCTTCCATATAAATATTTTTTTTAAGTTAAAAAATAACAAAACTTTAAAAAGATTTATAGAAAAGTTTAGAAATAAGTTTTTTCAACTTCAAAACTTAAAAATTGAGATGAAATTTTATTTCTTCATTTGATTTTTTTTTTTTTTTACTTGAAACTAAATTCAACATTTAGTTCTTGACAATTTAGTAAATATACTTTTAAAAATAAAACATTTTTCACGAAAATTAAATATTGAAGCTATAAAAACTTGCAAACTAATAAATATATTTATCTTGAAGACATTTATAGGCTTCTGCTGAGCAACAAAAAATACGGACTCTCGATAAACTTATTAGCAACCAGAGTAATGCCCATTCTTCTCCCAGTCACCGTAAATCCGTCCCTGAATATAGATCAATTCACGGTGCTAATGGAGATCCTGCAGGACATGCTAACGCGTATCGAGAGGAACCAAGCGAGCAAATTAAAACTGTCGATGTCAAGCCCAGAGCGTCATCGACCATTGAGACACCAATTTAGCACCGAAAATATGCACGTTCCGCCATTTAATATTCCTGGATTGCGCATTGAGCAGAGAAAGACGTCGTCTGCTGAAGACATGGTCCGTAAAACTTCTATTGGCTCGATGTCGATGACTGCTTCTGCTGAAAACATGACGAGGAAAAATTCAATGTCTGGTAGTATATTGTATAACTATAATCAATAATCAACACATTAAATTTGGATTTATAGGGGTAAATCACGCAATACAATATGCACACTTACCTTGAATAATTAATCAATAGGTTTACTGGGTGGTTGGTGGTTTGGTTCGTCATCATCAGCAAACGAAGGTGGTTTCCTACGGGTTGCCAGTGCCTTCCCAAGTCGTCGACTATCAGACAATACTCTTATGACACCCAAGATACGGATTGCGCCGTCATGCTCAAGCTCACCTGGAGGCACTCCTGGTGGCGGGTTACCTATTAGACGTCATTCCAGTACGGGACCACAAGAACGTCGTGGCTCCAATGTCAACCTATCACCTCCAACGGTAATTATTGTTGTTGTTCTATGCGATATATCCGTCAGATGGTAGATCATAATTAATAGATCCCTTGATCTAAATCTTGTAGACAATACAATAAAATAACTTTTATAAATTCTTATAATTTGAGGTGCAAATTGCTTATTAAATAAATATTTTTTAATATTTCTAATATTTTGGCTGAATAAATTTATAATGGAATCTTCAAATTTAGGATATTTTTAAGATTTTTAAAATATACTGATAGAAGAATTTCTTAATTAACATTTAAGAAGATTTCTTTGTATTTAAGAAATCATTTCTTAAATATTAATAAATATTTCTTAATATTTAAAAAATATTTCTTAAATACTAAGAAATGATTTTTTGAATACTAAAAAATCCTTTTATCAGCGTAATAGAAGTTTTTCTTTAAGTTCAAGTTAAATATTTTGACTTGAAAAAAGATTCATACTACTTGATTGAAGAAAAGTATTTTTTTGAAAATTTTACTCTTGTTTTAAAACAATCAATTGTCTTCCAAAAAAAATAATAGAAAATAAAACTGAAGGATAAAAATAAAAATTTATTTCTTCAATAATTTTAAAATTTTCTCTTAAATTACTCGAATTTCTATTGTTATATCATCCAAAATCCGTCTCAAATATATTGTACAATGAATTCAAGTAAAATATTTCAATTAAAATCAAATAGTTTATTTATATCGTCTTCTCGGATTTTAGACGCGTTACCACTTTAATAGCCGAGACAAAGGACGGACTAATTACAAAGTACTATTGTTATTATTTAATTTAGGGCGGAATGCCGGCAACAAGTAACAGTGTACCGTACCTTCTGAGCTCGAGTATGACAAGCATTCGTAATTCCCGTCGACCGTCAGTGTCATCAACAACATCCCAACAAGGCTCGGGTCTGCTGCAGCAATTTGGCACCGGCATGGTAAGACAACTACCCCCCATCTGCCTGAACCTGAATGGGCTACCAACACCACCATCACCACAACTACCACATCTACCAATACCACCACTCTCTCCATCAATCCAGCCATTGGGACAGCCTTCCCACTGACCCTTGGTTAAGATGTAAGAATCTTCTGTTTCGTCTCTCAGACAAAACTCCTTACCTCTGTCTAATTATATTTTTATAATTTTATTATTTTGTCTATTTTTATTTTATTTATTGTTTGTCATATTTTAATTATTTGAACCTCTAAATTGATGTGATTGATGCGATCGTTGAAATTGGCATACTTTATGATTGTATGTGTTATTAATTGATGAAGTTAGCATTTTATTTAATTGGCTTTGTTGTTACGGGATATTATTATTTGAAAATTTCGTCTGTTATTCTTTGGTTGCAGTGCCAATTGTTCTCTGGTCGGTCTTAAACAAGTGGCTCTGTGGATTTTGCGGTGTTGGTTGGTTATCAAGCGTGCATACTCATCAATATGTCAGTACACACCAACATGCTATTATAATCATCACAGTAGTAATAGATATTATTACAATAATAATAATAACATCAACAACATTATTAATCATCTTAATATCAAGAATAAATACGCGACACACTGGCATTTCCGCATTGATACGTTGCAGAATCAACGGGGTAATTGGGATCATTATTATCCGGCGGATGATGACATTACGCCATCAACGAACCAAGTAGCTATTGTCGTGACTATTGATGGATCTTCCGGATCATCATCCACTGAACAAATACGCCCGCAATAATAATTATTATCATTTACACTTAATACTTTATATACTTTCAGTATTGTATATACCGACACATACATATGTATTATATACAGTCAGTCATATCATTTTACATTTTTTTTATTAGGAAGAATATATTTATATTATTAGAAATTATTGTTATTGTTATCCGCGTGGGAAAATCGGGTTAAATAAGCTTTCTAATTTTTTGCACGGGAGAATTTTAAGCTTCGAAGAGATTAATTTAGTAATCGGGATTTGTTTTGGGGAAGAATAATAGTCTTGAAATTTTTTTCTAATATTAATAATAGTTTTTACTATTTTAAAAGAATTTTTAATTTTTTAAATAAATTTTTAACTTTTTTTATTTTCAACATTAAAAAGTAAAAAAAAATTTTTTTGACATACAAAATTTTTATACTTTCTTTTAAAGCCAATTTTTACAATTGATAAAAAATTATTATTTTGTAAATTTAATAAAAATCGGAATTTGTAAACAATTTTAATTTTAAAAAAAATTTTTTGAGTACAAAAACTCTTCGGATTTAAAGTTATAAATAAATTAAAGAATTATAATTTTATAAATTGGAAAAAAATTAAAAATACTTTAGATTTTAAAAATTATATCAGTTTTTTATTGATAATTAATAATTGCATTTACAAAAAATAAAGAAAATCATTTTCTTATTTTTTTGTATCAAAATTTGAATGATTTTACAAAAATTCCAAGACAATAAAATTTTTATTTTTCCCTGAAATTCTAAAATTCTCCATTGTAAAAACTTGGAAAACTTTTTTTCGCCGATACCTTTTATTTCATATCAAAGCGATGATATTTAATAATTATTTATAATTATAAAAGATATTTTATTAATTTATCGTTTTATATACCCGTATATTTAAATTGTGTGAGTAAAAAATCATACGTGAATGTTTATATATTTAGAAAAAAAAAAAAAGATTTTTCAATAATTGGATTAAAATTTTAATTAAATAATTTATGATATTAATTCTAAATAAAATTCCTTAAAATTAGTAATAGAATTATTTTAATTAAGAAAGGACAATTCCTGTGCATAGCACAAGATTTTATTTATAATAATAATATATAAACGAAATGCAAAGAAAGTATAGTTTGGAAAATGCCGAGGTAATTTACAAAAATAACAAAAATAAGTAAAAGACCATAGAAACTCGGTTATTAACTTAAATAAATACTTGGTAACATATCCTCGGCCTCGTCCAAAGATAATATTTTTTTTCAACAATAGATTTAATAATAATAATAATAACAACAATAACAATAATAATATTAATAATATGATTAAAAAAATATATCTAAATATATATTCTATATAAATTATTTCTTCATTAAAAAGTCTAAAACTTATATTACAGTTAATATGAAGTGAATAGAGAGAAAAACAAATATTAAGTAGAAAAGGCCAGATCTTATCTGACTTGTCGTCTTAATGTCAATCGTCAATTTTTGTCTACTTTAATTACCTAATCAAATTGCATTAACAATCACTACTTCTAAGATTAGATTTTATACTAGCGATGATCGTAAATTATACGAGGGACACTTTTCAATCTGGACTGCAATAACTGAATGTTTTAGTGGATTTGCTGCCCTCAAAACTTCGAACAGTTGATTTTGCGATGATCGATCGATTATTTTTTATCTAATGCAGATATTCAAAAATTTTAAGTAATTAATCAATAATAGTAATGAAAATTAAGTTAGCCGATATCTAAAAAATTTTAGAATTTTTTTTTAATTGAAAAAATTATTACAGAAAAATAAAAAAAAATTTCCATTTGTAAAAAACTTGAAAAACTTTAAGTGCAATTTTTTAGTAATAATTTAATAAATGAAAAATAAACAAACAATTAAAAACGTCGGTTAACTTTAATGACATATAATAGTAAAGTTAGCCGATATTGTTAATTTTTTAATTATTAAATTACAATTAAATATTATTTTTTAAAAACTTATAGTTTTTAAAGTTTTTTAATAAAAAAAATTCTAAAAAATAATTCAAGTTTCATAATTAATCAGATGATATTTTATATTAAAGTTTTATATAAAAAAAAAAATTTTTTCTCCAATCAAGCAACAATTTTTTTACTCAATAGAAAATTCATTAATATTTTTTTATAAAAAAAGAATTTTTCTTCTTAATAATTTACACAATAAATCAATAGAAGCATTTAAAATAAATGGAAAGTATAAATTTTAAAGAGTATAATTAATATAAAATTAATTATTAATTTAATTCTCATAATTAGTATCAATTACAACTAAAAATATAAAATTACATGTTAAATTTAAAAAAATAAAATTATGAAAGTGACGATATTGAAAGTTTAGTCCAGAATTGCTTCTTAAAGACTGTTACAAACCTCGTCGATCATCGGCTGTTCGAAGAAATGAAAATAGATAATTTATTTTATCGACGCTAATGAAATGCTTTAAACTACACTGGCCTTTTAAAAACATAAATAATCAATGACCTTAATTAAACAGATGAATTAGCTGCAGTATAAAATATATTACTGACTCACATAAGGTCACAAATAGACCGTTTTTGTACCTGTAATGATACATATAGAAGACAATTTATTTATCTACCGGACGTATATATTTATAAATATATTAAAGTATCTAATTGGTCTAATATATGGAGATATTTATGAAAATATATATTATTCACAAAGCAATTTCATTTTTCGCATTGTGCAATACGAAAATAAACAAATAAAAGATATTAACTATTCAAGATTAAATCAATGATTATAATCAATGTAAACAATATTAATAAAATAAAGAGAGGTGCTGGTCGCCGAATTTAACACGATCGTCTCGAAAAAGAGTCTATAAATGTTTAATCAAAAATTAAATAACAACTCACTTAATCAAATTACTGCTATCATAGCATTATTAATAATAATAACAGTTACAATAGCTGTGCATCCAATTTAGACAACTTTTTCCATCGAATAAAACTTTACAACTCTCAATAACAACTCTTAATAGGAATTCTAAGTGGTAATTGCATAATTGGGCTCATAATCAATTCTTCATACTCTAGATATTCAGTAACGCAACTTAACACTTGCATGTTTAACTATTTACTTGCATGATAAGTAACATGCACAAGCGAGAAATATAACAGCGGTGGAATTATACAGCCACCTATCGAACAAATGACTAATCACTTTTTTCCACTTCTGTGCATTAAATTAATGATTCATGTGTTGAGCGTTTGAAGACTACAAAATTAAGTGTCCTTAAAATTTAAGCGAATAACCACGTACAGCTGAGATATTTGGAGGCTTTTACCTTGTATTTTTATTGTTTAGATTTTTAAGTTTGTGTTTTTTGAGTGCATTTGGATGCTCTAGTTAAATATACTGCTGCAAAAAATTAAAAAAAAATTTTTATTGCTTTCATAGAATTTATAGTTTTAAATTTGTTAATTTAAACTTTGAAAAAAATAATTAAGCTTATAGAAATTAAATTTAAAAAAGTCTTAGTTTTTAATAACGCTTTTTATAAGAAGAATTTTTTAATTTATACTTGAAAATTAATATTTAAACTATTGAATTTATTTAAAAAATTTTCTTAAAAAAAAAAAAAAAAAAAAAAAATAACTTTGCTTTAAAATATTTTTAATTGAAGATAATCGCTATAATTAATCACAAAAAAAATGTTTGCTTTATTTAAAATCAAAACGCGTGACACTTAATTTTAATAAATAAATATATATATATGACAAAAATTATTGTTCCTATAAAAATAAATCTCAAATCAATAACAACTTTTTTTATTTTTTTTTTTTACTCTTCATTTGTTGAAACTCTGTCAAAAAAATATTTTTTGTTAGTAAAAATTTAAACTTATAAAGTCTGAATTGTAATAACTCAAAAAAAATGAAAAATTCAGAAATTGTTTTGTAAGTCAATCATATATTCATAATTAACATATCAAAATAAAAAACTAGAGAATTGAATGCACTCCTGAAAGACAATGACAATCATTGACAATCAAAGTATTTAATAATCAGTTTTAACCCTTCAGCACTCTCGCTATGAGATTTTCTCTCACGCTCATCAATAACTCAAATTTTCTTTCAAATTTAAAATGGAATGACTATGTGATTTTTTTTCTATCTGCCAAAAAATTAATATTATTTCAGATTGCAATATTATTATTTAAATTGTTCTATACTATAAAAAAATAAAATAAATTTTATTAACTCTGTGAGATATTTTCTGATCGCAATAGTAAAGTAGAGGGGTCAGAATTTAAAAAATCGGGTCTGATCGGTACAGTTCGGAGGTTCCCGTAAGAGTGCATTTGTGTTTGTTTTAGTAAACAAATATAAGTTTACTAAATTTTTTTGTTTTAAAAAATTTATCTTGTTTGAGATTTTTTAAATTAAAGGGGCTATAAGCATGCGTGCGCTTCCACAAAAGGCGTGAGAGTTTTTCTTATCGCGCGAGTAATGATAGTAAATCGTTTTGCGAGAGTGCTGAAGGGTTAAAAAAATTTTTAAATTATACATTCATGATTATAATAATTGTTTTGCCCCCACATATTGTGTGCAACTACTTAAGCCAATCGAGACAATCGATCATTTGGAGACTGTTATTTCATCCAAATGCTAAAAAACAATATATTAATAATTGTACTTTTAAGAAAGTGAGAAAATAATAATAAAAATTCCTTGTTTTTTCGTTAGGTTAATTTTTTTTAAGTAATCACTTATTGTTATGATCTTCAATTGTACATGCGTAGAATGAAAATAACAAAACTTTATAAAATCTGAAAACACTACTGCATTCACTTTTGTGCGCTTTTAATCTACTCTATAATAATCCTAGCTACAAAATATAAATAATTGCAAGTAATTTTTGATGACTTATAAAGATAAAGTGAAGATAAATGAGTAAATACAAACGGCAAGGCAAATACTTTTTTAATTTGCAACACAGAGTCAATAAAAGCAATTGGTTGATACTGTAAAGACTGTCAATTGTATTAAAGTGCGGGAAATGTAAGAATTAATAAATTTAATAAATGAAGCATAAGTAAAACGAATCAGTAAGCAGAATTATTAATAATAATTGTTAGGTACAATTAAGTTGGCCTACGATAAAAAAACGCAGAAAGAAAATATATTTTTAACAATAAATTTCTTGCAATTTTAAATATTTAATAATATAAAACAGAACTTCACTTGAAACTGAATATATTTTAATGGATAATCATGATAATTATAAGACATAAGAACTATAGAATTAATGGTGCAACTAATTACCAATACAAAAATAAAAAAGTCAAAAAATTTCTCAAATGACTGATTATTATTTTGGAAAGTGTAACAAATTCAAACAGTTAATGTATGATAATAAATAAATGTGGGAAGTAAATTCAAATTTTTTTATTTACCTGAACTTTTTTTTTATTCAAATATCCTAATTAATCAAACCTTTCGAAAACCATGACTCCAAAAAAATACAATTAATTTTTTTCTTTAATTTTGAAGGATCTCCTGAGGAAAATTCAGTTTTTTAGATTATTTTTTACAAACAAAACGACACTGTCTAAAACTAAACAATTTATAAACTTTCAATTATATATTCTGTATTAAAAACATGAATATAAAAGCAATAATTTTTTTTTCTTTCTAATAACAACAATTAAAGTCTAATTAAATCGATTTTAACTTTTTCCAGTATAACCTTTACGCTTAAAGCATGCAATGCATACAATATTGAAAAAAAAAAAAAAAAAAATGTATATCAATTAAAAGATACAATCTCAGTCAGGCATTCAAAGAGCCAATATCTAGTCAACAACCACAGTTGTGTAAAATACAGCAAAAAATTGACAGTTGAAAGGAAAGTCTTCGAAATGCAGCAAAAAGTATTTTACAAACGTGAAAATTCTCATAAACATAACTTCAATTTATTACGAAAGAAACTTAAATTTTATAGTTCATTGTTTGTTTTTAAAGTTATCGGATTATCACCTTGGAAAATTAATGTTCATAAAATTTTAGCCGCTCAAAATCAGAATAATAATCACGAAAATCTATTTGAAGTATCAAAATTTGGATACTTGTACAACATATTACTAATAATTATTGTAATTACGTACTGCGCAACGTTAATAATATTAGGACTGGACAAGGATGGGTTCGTGGATTCAGATTTGGTCGATAAAAGTGAAGTCTTTTTGATATTATATGGAACTTTCGTTCTTGTTGTAATCTGGCTGAATCATATTTTGCAGCAGAAGAAAATTGTAAATGTCGTAAACGGGTTGTTCAATATTAATGACAATTTAAAGAGTTGTAATAAATACACTTTCAAAAGTGATTGTCGTTTATATACTATCTTCATAATCAATTTTTTTCTTTGTTTCTTCAATTTGGTATCTGGATTTTTCATTAGCGATCTAAATTCAACAGTTATATGGATTGCACCACTTATCATAAGTATTTGGGTTTTAATTCAATATTCACTTGTTCTGAAAATAATTCTCCAGTTATTCAAACTCATTAACGGGATAATTCTTCAACTCGGGGATATGAATATTGAAAATTGTTATCGAACAGCACTTTGCTCAAAAATTCTATTACGCGAATCTGTAGTTGAGGATATTACTTGTGTGAATTATGCGATTATGGAATTATGTGACATTTGTGATCAAATAGCAGACTTCTATGCAATTCCAACATTAATGATAATTCATTATTTCATAACAAGAATAACATTTGAAGCGTATTATATATTTGTGACGCAGATTTTGTTAAATAAACTGGAATCGCTTAAGTTTTGTGTCATCATCAGTATAATCTGTTTGACAATAGTTTCTAGCTTGGTAGTTTTTACTTCAAACATCACCAGGATCACTCGAGAGGTATGCTTTAACCCGCATGGAAAAATATATATACGAAAAAAAATTTTTTTGAGGTATATTTCTTTGCGCTAAAAATATTGTTTATAATAATAAATAAATACCACATATATTTTTTCATTAAAAATTTATGAGTTATGCAATTCATAATTTTCCAAAATTTTTTCAGTTTTCGAAAACTTCACACTACGTTTCTATGCTTTCAAAACGATGCGCTACAAATTCAACTACTAAAGAAGCAGTAAGTTATTTAATAATTTATCAAATTAACATGAAAATAGTTAATACTGTTCCAAAATTACATTATATACCTGGTTTTTTTGTAGTTATTGGATTGTTTACGTGACATATCACAAAGGAATGTAATTTTTAGTACGTACGGAGTGGTCACACTTGATAATTCTCTCCTACGAATGGTAATAATCTCACAAAATTGTCAAAAATGGTTTTAACCAGATATTATTTTCTTTCTAGATTTTTGGAGCCATTGTTACCAACTTAATTATTTTTGTTCAGTTTCATAAACAGTGATTAATTACTAACTAATTTTCTTATAGTGTCTGGCTGTGAATTTCAAAGTTCCTCTTTTTTCTTATTTTATAAAATAAATGTATCATTAATTACTGATTTTCAGATACAAGTTATTGCATTGCGTATTAATTGAAGGATATTTATGAAATTATATTTTAGCGTGTATTAATTATATTTATCAATAAAATTTGTATTCATAATATGGCACCAACTCAGATTTCAACTTTTTTCTTGACTCCAAAAATTAATATAAGTAATATTAGTTGGTAGCATACTTTTGTTAACTTTTAAAAATTTTTCAGTACCTATCGAAAAATCTTTTCACTTGTTTTAAATTTTGAGCCTCTTTCCGCCTTGTAAATAATTTTTCTGCAGACGATAAGATCAATTTCATCATAACCATCGGTAAGTTAACAATTAATTTATCATAATATTCATTAAAAAATCATAAATAAACATTTTAACCCTTGAAAGTTTATCATAATCTATAAATTGAAAAAAAAAAAAAAAAAAAAAAAAATGTAAAATGCTTAAAATTTGTCGCTAAATTTCATTAAAACATGTTTATTAATCAGTAATTTAAAATTTTCCCGCCTGCGCAATAGATCTGCGCACAACCGTAAAACTCTCTTGCGCATGACTGAATTCAAATTTAAAAATTCAGTAAAAAACGCTCTCGAACACCCATTTAAATTAATGATCCTCCAGGTTCAAACACAAATTCGCATTATTAAGTCTAACGATTGTAATAAATTGCACAAATAATTTGTAACAAGTTTTAAAAATAACGTAGGAATAATTTACGAAACAATGGCGGGGGAAAAGAGAAAGGATGATAAGTGTCAGGAGGGAAGGGCTTGAGTTGAAAAGAGACACAAATTCTCCGTAATTACAGAGCAAAGTGAGAGGGAAAATTACACCGAAGAGGTGGAGGTGTACAACCGACGATTGTGACCAGATCTGGCAGTCTTCTCTCGTGGATTCAAACGATCGGTTTTATCCAACTTGTGTCTATTTGTTCGAAAGATTATTCACTTTGTTTACAATTATTTCTTCTAAAAAAAAAAACAATTTAAAATACACACTGTGCTTTGTGTTTTAGTGTTGTAATTTTCCCGCCATTCTGCCGAAATTAAATGATCGAGTGTTAGCGAAAATTTAACAAGTAACATTCTTTATTGTTTTTATTATAGATTTTTGGAGTATTGATACACGTGTCACGTGAAGTTTCACGAAAGTGTGGGTCCTAGGGGCCCTGTTTGGATTTAAATAATTATATCGATAAAAATAAAGTAGTTAAGACGATTATTAATATAAATACGAATGGTGAACGTAAGTATTTTTATTTAGTTAATTAATTATAATTATTTTTAATGATTAACAAGACATTATGTCACTGGAATAATGAAATGTGAAATGTAAAATGTAAGGCAAAATAATTAGAGGGAATTGCGTAAGCTATTAAAGGGTAAACGGTAAGGATAATAAGAATAAAACGGTGTAAATAAAATTTTCACCTCAACTCTTAAGTTAAGAGCGAGGTCGAAACTTTCGTGTCACGCTCTGGCGAGACCCGTATTTTTTATTCTTAACTCGGCACGCACGCGGACCAACAACCAACATTCGATCGCAATTTCTCTTCTAGCCGTATAGTATGTACCGGTATTTAATTCTTATACTAATATTCTTATTATTCTATATTAATTATTCGGGTTGTTTCCGCTTTTTAGATCCAAGCTCGACAAAAAGAGATCATATGCAGTTACAACTGCAATTAACTAATATAATAGTTGATAATGATGATAATAAGCAAATAGAATTTCTATCATCATCACCTCGTTAATAATTTCAGATTAGTAGAAACCGGGAATAAATGAATACACTTATCGAGTAAGAGTTAATAATGTATACGCCAATTAATTAATTGAGGGATTAATTGAGGATGAGGGATAATGTATTAATGTGTATAATGTACAAAGCTAATCGTAGGAGGATAATGAAGAGAAGTTATCCATATGTGGTTACAAAGAAAGACGTTTGTGCGATTCTCCGAGCCAATCAATTGTTGATCACCGGTACGGGTGAGTGTAAACGATTTGCGAAGGCGTATTGCAATTATAGCTAACGTGTGTAGGCGTTCAACTACTCTTCGTATGTCAAAATAGTACCTTTTTTAGTTAGATAGTTTGTATAATAATACCTGTCGGCATTCTATATAATTTACCGGGATTATGTATACTTGTCACGTGGCTTTTAGGTTTTAACTACTGCCTTATTGCTTCGTGCTTGTTGCTCAATATTTATTGTATCAATTTGTAATTAGTTTTTTATTTTTGTAATCAAAGGTGGAATTAACTATTTTTTTTTATTAGAAAATACCAAAGAAATTTTACATTATAAAAAATGATCTGAAAAAAAAATTAACTTGAATCAATTCTTGTGGAAAATTTCTCTGAAATATTTATTTATTTTATTTATTGAATTTAAATGCCAAAAAGCCAAATAGCAAAAAGTAAATACATAGAATTTTGTTTCAAATAATTAATAAAATTAAGATTAGAAGTATTAGTAAAAATTTTTTATTATTTATTAAGTAAATAAAAAATTTAGTACATTCAGAAAGAGTAGCATGGTTACAATTTTAAATATCTTAATATATCGACGGTCTAATTAGCAATTTGTCTAACTCCTTATTTTTTAGAGGGTGATTTTTTAACATTTTGATGTAGTAATAATCCAATTATAAATTATTTGAATGATTCAAATCTAAATTTATATCTCGATTAGATATTAATGATATTAAATGATTTTTTCAAGGTGATAATAAATTTTGAACTAATTGTTTTTTTCGTACAAATAGAAGATTCTCTAAAATGGAGTCAGACAATTTGCTAATTAGAACGTCGATATACATTTTTACACTTTACCAGTATTTTAAATAGAAATTTAGCAAATCTAAACTTAAAAGAAAATCAAATAACTTGGATTTAAATGATTGTAAGATTTGATAAAAAATTTTAATAAGTACGAATAATAGTTCATAATGTATTTTATTTTCTTAAAAAGTCCGAAAAAGTCTTTTTAAGTCGGAAAAACTCTTTATTCAGACTTAGTAAGTCAAATTTTTACCAAGATTTGGGACTCTGCTAGAAGGGTTATTAAAACTTCTTATAGTAATGTTGTGCGGCTATCAACAGAGTTTTCTTAATTTAAGAAAATAACTTCTTAACTCAGAAGAAAATTCTTCAAAATTATTCACTTGATTCGAATAAATTTTTTTTTTTTATACTAAAAACTAAATTTTTTATAAGACAAAGTAGTTTTAATTTTAAAATTTCAACCCTTGATTAATATAAAATTATTTAATTTGATAGATAATTCTAATATTAAAAATTAATAATTTTTAATAAATTTATTGTTATAAATAATTAAAAGCAACGAAAAACTTTTTAAACCAATAAATTTAAAGAGAATATTTTGATATTAATCTGAAGCAGAATTGAGAGTCTTGACAAAACCGGGTCCGTCTTATATTAACTTCTTATTCTCCCGACCTCGAAACACACAAAATACCATACCAACAACACAACAACAATCCAAGCATCAACTCTTGATTCAATATAAAGATACATAAACATGTATATAATGCACACATGTGTGAGTATGTCTTGTAAGTTATAAGTATATATTATGATGATACTTGTGCTTATACTGATCATTACATGTGAGTAACTCAAACATAACAGAAATGTGTATAATACTTTTTACAAAGTTCTTTCACCTGTAGGCACACTACACTTAAACTATAAGATGATGCGCATGAAATTAACGATCGGTAGAAAGTTTATTTCAATTCAAGTACAGTACTCGATATTCCACTAATTAATTTTTATTTTACGGCTTTGCTGATAAAGCTTTAAGTCGATAATTCTGTATGATATTAATCCAATCAAATGTATGTCTAATTAATTAACCAAATTAAACATACACACTGATAGAAGGATTTGTTTATAGTTAAAAATATTTGTTAATATTTAATAAATCGTTTATTAGAGATCACTTTTTAGTCTTTAACAAATATTTTTTAGTATTTATTAATATTTAATAAATGAATATCAGATTTATTAAATACAAACAAATCATTTTAAATACTAAGAAATATTTGTTTAATACTAAAAAGTGATCTTTAATAAATATTTTGTTAACTATTAACAAATATTTTTTAATACAAATAAATCCTTTTATTAGTGCAGTCTTATCCATTTTTTAAAATATTTATTTTTTATCTAATTAATTTTGCAGCAAAAAAATAGATGTTAAAAATAAAATATTTATATAATGATATAAACTAAAAATAAATATATAAAATAAATAAAGGGCAAGCTCTATTACGACGAACCACGACCACATACACTCAAGGTCATCTTGACCACGTCAGAGAAGAACAAAAGCAAAACAAAAAGGTAGACAAAGGATGTCTTCATACTGTATAAACCAAACCAGAGATTAAAGGTTAGCAAACAATGGATTTACCTGTTAAATGATCAAAGGGCTGGACACGATATTTTTATTGATCTGGATGTTGATAAAAGTAAATAATACCAGAGAATTATTTTAATTATTTTATTTGGATGTTAAACTCCTGATAATATACTGCAAACTATCCATTGTGGGATTTAAGCTTAAGTAATAATAATAACAAAGAGATATTACAATAATACTAAGATGTTTTAAGGTTCAAGATCCTTTACTTGTGCATAAGAGAGCTCGCAGAACAACTATTATACGCTAAGGCCATGAGTTCATGTACATTTCTTCACGTCTCCATCTTCTTGTAAGATATGTCTGGAGCATTATTATTTTATCTTACAAGATATCAATTACAGTCCACTAATAAACTTTTTATTATTTATATTGATTGTAATTTATAATAAATAATCACATTCATTTCTATTAGTATTACTAATTTCATCATTAATATTAATTTGCAATAAATTTTATCAGAAAAATTGTTGTAACATATTAATAGTTTCATTTTATTAGTCAGTGAAAGTGTTTTATTCTGCTGAAGGCTATATATTCAAATTAAATTATGATTATATATATTTTAGTGATTGTAATATTACTTTATTAATTATTATTTAAGTATTTAATTTATTGATTGCTTGCCGTGGAAATTATAAATTTTCATAAAGTTTTTATTTTTCTCCTTTTTTTTTACAGCTCTAAATTTATTTATTTATTTATTATTAAATTGAATGAAATTTTATTTATATATATAATACTTTAATAATTTATTTATTTAATAATTTATATTTTATATGTTATAATTTCTAAACTTAATCATTATTTTTGGTGCAGAAAATTAATAATTTTTTACGCCAAAAAATTAATAATTTATAATTAATAATAATTATAATTATAATAATAATAATTATAATAATTAATAATTAATAATTTTTTTTTTACATGAGACTAATAATGCACTTAATAAATATTTTTATTAAGAAAACGACTGCTTCAAAATTTAATTAAATAACTTAATTATAATAATTTATACACTATAATTATTTCAAATATTTTTTACATATGGTTTAATTGATTTTTTCTTTTAATAAATATTTTATTAACTCTATCAAAATTTGAAATTATAAAAAGATCAATTTAAATTTTATATTTAATATTTGTCAAATTAGCTAGCTCAATTTATTATAACGCAGTAAAACATTTTTAGTCTAAAAAATAAATAAAATTTTCGGAAAATTATAATAAGAGGGGGAGTATACATTTATGTATATAATAAGACAATGCGAATTAAAATATATATCCGTTATAAGCACAGTCTTGCTACTCGTCGTAACGGGAAACAAACATGAGTATATAACATAAGAGAGAATTCTCGTGTGTACGTTTGTAGTGCCCTGATGCACTATGACCCTTCTTAATTCAAATTAAATTCAGTTCACCATACGAATAACACTGCTAGATGTATCATATTTGCACCTGAAAATAACGGAGTTTTAAGTAATAATTATTACCTTTACTGCATTGTTTCTTTCAAGGTCATGAATAGGTGGATTGTATTTTTCATTACAGCTTTTAACTTCATCTAGCCGCTTAACATCTTATCTTTATTGCATTATTTATTACTAAAGAACATAATTGCAATTAAATAAAGATAATATTTAACCCATTAATTTTATTTTATATTTCAACGGTTTGATCTTAATTTCAACTGCTCTTAACTTAAAGTGTTTACGGCTAAAAAGAAATATTAGCCATAATATATTACGTTTGTACATTATTATATTTACTATATCTTAGAAATAGTGAAACTCTAGCTTATTTTTTAATGTATAAGATATTAAACCTTTGAAAGTATTCAGAGTTTTAATTAAAGTAGGTTGAAAAATAGATTTGTTATACTTGACAACTATTTTAGTAAATTTATATCAAATAACTGACTGGAATATATAGATGAATACTTAAATTTTCAATTGAATGATGTCAAGTGTCTTTCACTTTAGAAAAATAATTTCACTAAATCATTAGGACACAGTATGTACTAAAAATTACCTCAAAAAGAAGAAAAATTAATAATTATTGTCAAAAAATTGTATTTTTTATTTTTCTGAGGCAAGTAATATCATAATTTCATATTTAAAAGCAAAAAAAATAAATCCTTCATTATTATTATCGACTTTAATAAGCAACAAAATTATGAAAATTAAGTTAGCCGACATTTAAAAATTTTAAGAATTTTTTTAATTTAAAAAATTATTAGAAAATAAAAAAAAAAAATTTCATATGTAAAAATATTAAAAAACGATGAGTGCAATTTTTAAAAAATATTTTTTAGTTATAATTTAATAAATGAAAAAATTAAAAACGTCGGCAAACTTTAAAAATTTTAATAATAATTTTTGAAAATTTATTTTCAAAAGAAGTGAATAATAAACGAAAAAATGGGAATTTATTTTTGACTCTAATCCTGAATAACTTTTCAAGAAGCCGATTTTTATAATTAGTTTTTTTACTAACTACATAATTCCAACCTTTTAAAATCAAATCGTAAAAATAGATCAATCTTCAAGGCTTCATTAAATGGAAATATCTAACGAAAATTTTCTAATTGGACCTGTTTATATTTTTATTTATTTATTTATATATTTATTTATTCAATTTTTATGTCAAGGCAAACTAGCCGAATGACAATAATATATATAATTTTCATAATAAAGTACACATATAACAATATTAAATATATAAGACTAACATCATCATATTTTAAGGAAGTTAATAATTTTGAATGATTTAATAATATAGTTGCAAAATTCAATAGTATTGTACTATTTATAATAATGAGAACAACAATAGAATCAATGAGCAATATTTGAAAGCTAATTTTTTCAATGGTAACATATTAGATACTTTAGTAATTTAGAATGTAAATTTTTGATTTTAAATTTTTAAATTGCCTGTTTGACATTTATAGTACATTTTCTCGTTCTAGTTTCACAAAAAATTCAAAAGCTTTATTTTTGAAGGGGTCTAGGCTGAGTGATTCTATGACTTCAGTGGGTAGCTCTTTCCAGATTCGAATTGCAGAGATTACAAATGAATGCTCGTAGATTGTAGTCAAAAAATTTGGCATTTTGAAAAGAATGTTATTAAATTTCGCTGCAATTCTGTCAGATCTTCTGATATCAGATGGTTCTTCTATAAAAAGACTCCTAAGGAACTTGGGTTCACCCGAGTTTAGAAGCTTGAACATAAAGCAAGCTAAAGCGTAAAGTCTTTTGGTCTATTTTCTTTAAAAATTTATGTCGTTCAAATTTTTTCAAAATTATAAAAAGAAAATACGTTGAGAAAAAAATTAAAAAATTGCCATGATAGACCTTCTAAAATTAATATTAAGATCCCAAACTTTGTCAATGATTTTTTTTCACCCCGAATTAAATTTTTGGTACATCTTTGAAAGATTTTTTGACCCAGTCCAGTCCATATAGTCATAAATAATTTTTTGGCAATTTTTTAGCATATTTTGTTAATAAATTGATGAAAAATTAAATTATTTATATTTGCATTAAAAATGTACAATATTGATAAAAATCCAATATATTTGTCACGTAACAATTACAATAGAACATGTCTAGAAGCTAGATAGAATAACAAAAATAAAAAAAAACCAATGACTCTTTTGGAATAATTCTGTCTGGCAATGACGCGTAGTAATTCACGGTTGAGAAAATTCAGGACAGTAATTTAAAATCGTCGGAACTCGTGAAAGTATCAAGAATTATTACTAGATTAAATTTGCGTGAGAAGTATATCAATCGAATTGAATAGCGTTTCGTTTATTGAATATAAAATAAAACTATAATAAGTATAATTTCATTTTCTTTACCGTTGGCCGTAACGATGACAAATTGATAAATGAAAACCGTTTGAGAAATTAGTTAAAATTATAAATTATAACTTTCACCTCAGCTCCAACGTAAGTGAAGATAAGACTTAAGACCTGACGCAAGATATTAATAACAATTACACCTTAAAAAAAAAAAACAATAGTTAAATTTTCTTACCACGCCTTTACTTGTTTTGTTCTGGAATGCCAAGTTGCATCTCTATTTTATAATTTCCAAGCGCTGATGTAATTTATGTTTAATACTTAATTGCCCCGGCAATTCTTTTCTTCCTAGTTTTATAAAAAAATAATTCTTACAAGTACAGAAAAAATGATAATACCAGAACTTAGAGCGTAGAAAAAATTGTAGTCTCGTTACATCGTGAAGTAGAATTAACCTGGTCTCATCTGGATTAACTCGCGCTAAAGAGCTCGGGGAAGATATAATAATGATTATGGCCGCATAAAGTGAGGCGTTAAAGTGCGAGGAGGAATATCAGGAAGTATAGGAAGTTATAAAAAGGAAGGAAGAAATGTTCGAGTTGTTAGAGGGTGCTGACCTCGATAATCTAAAGAAACTCGTCATCATACTTGTTTATCGAGGTCAACCGCAGGAACTCTGTGCGTGGGTACTCCTGGTAAATCTATACGCAACATCAAACATTGCATAATACACAACATACTTTGTTAATCATTTTTTTGTTTAATACACTTTTATTTTATTATTTAATACTTAATAATCATTTTTTGTTTTAATTAGCAGATTTAAGATAAAGATTATTTTTAAGTATTTTATATTTTTATTTAAAAACTTTGGATTAAAGAGATAATTTTTTTGTATTCTATAAAATATGAAATTTTTATTGATTTTGAAAGTAAATTTTTTTGAGTAATAACTTTTTTTATGGTTTAAAGCCTTGAATATTTGATGCGTATTTATTATATAAAATTGTGGGTAATTTAAAAAATTATTACACTTGAATAGCTGATTTTTATTAAAGTTTTACAATTTAATTAAATGTATTTTCATACTTTTTTACTTTCGAAGAATGGATTATCTTAAACTTTCTGGTTATAAAATAAGATTTGAAAATTTTAATTAGCAATCATAAAAATTACAAACCAAAGCTTTTTTAAAGTAACTAGATTGTCTTTTTAAAAAAATTTTTAAATAAAAAAAATTACTAAAAATTTTTGATTTTTTTGTATTAATTAAATTACAACTAAAAAAATATTCATAAAAAATTGCACTTATAGTTTTTCAGGTTTTTTATTTATGTGAATTTTTTTTTTAATTGTTTTAATTGAAATTTTTTCAATAAAAAATTTTGAAATGTCAGTTAACTTCATTTTCTTAAAAAAAATAATGAAAATTAAATTATTTTATTGAAAAATAATTTTTTTAAAATTAAAACAAAAATTTTCACATGTAGAAAATTTTAAAAATTATCTGTGAATTTTTTAAAAATAGTTTTTTAGTTCTAATTTTTAATTAATAAAAAAAACCAAAAATTTTTTAGTGTCGGCTAACTTAATTTTCATAAAAAAATATTTATATTGTTAAAAAAAAAGTATTTATATTGTTAGTCTTGAAAAAAAACTCTAAGCCTAATTAAAATATATTTTTTTCACACCCCGTATATACATGTAATTATCGAAAATATATATATAATTAAATAAAAAATATGCATTGTACTCTTAAAGTACGAGTGATTAATTTTTATAGCTAGCCATATAATTAAATTGTCGGATGATATTTTTAATTTAATTATATTAAATTTTTTTCAGGACGTGATGAGTGAGTACGAGCGGATCAAGCGGGCGTGCTTGAAACGCGGTGAACTGTGGGAGGATCCTGAATTTCCGGCAACTCAGGCCTCAGTTTTCTATCATCAGACACCACCGTTTCAGTTTCAGTGGAAAAGACCAAAGGTATATATTTATTTAAATAAATCAATACAAATTTTATTGCTACACAGAAAAAAAAAAATATTTGAAGAACTTCATGTTCTTGATTTGAGTAGAAAAATTCTTAAACTAAGAAATTTTTCTTGGTTTAAGTAAATTTATTTGATTCAAGAATTTATCGTCTTAATTCAAGACAATGAAACTTTCCAAAGTTTTTTTTTTTGGTTTAAGAATTTTTCACTTGATTCAAGTTAATTTTTTTTTTCTATGTATTACTTAATTTTTTTTTTTTTCAGTGTATTACTATTACAAATAATTTGTTTGCAAGGTTTAAATTTATAAAAAATGCTAACAATAGTGTTGTAGAAGCAAAACTTGGCGTAATAAAATTTATATTTGCATTTTCTATTGCATCTTATTCTATTATTTTCCGTCCTATTCATTTGTTCTCAAAGAGACGTTCAATGTTATTCAGTCGGTGATTTTGAATACGATTAGACTAAGTAATATTTGTGGCAACTAAACTTAAAACGGCTGGTTAATAGCGAGGTCGTTTTGTTGCATCGTTGAGCTCAACTTTCATGCTGATGAGTCTCTTGTTTCAAACTCAAAATTTATAAGTCAAAATTTAACAATTATGAAATTAAGACATTGAAAAATTTTTTATTATTATTAATAAATAAAAAGTGTCAGCTGAATACCGGAAATGATAAGTATAGAGGACGGAAACATGGCAAATTGCGGTCATAATATATAATATATTCTTCATATTATATATACCCGTCATACCTGAAGACTCTTGCGGTGACTGTCACAGCTAACGGGTTGTTAATTAAAATGTAGCGTGTGTGACACGTGATACACTTTACTCTACAAAACTACTTGTTTATTCATATCATTGACTTGTATAATTAAATAACTTTTTTATTTTTCTCCCAGGAACTATGCAATCGACCGATTTTTGTCAGCGATACACCCACGCAATTCGACGTAATACCTGGCAAAATGGGTAAATATATTTATATTTATCTTTACTATCCTTATTTTATGTTATGATAGACATCGATTTTTGATTTATATATAGAAGATTACTTTTATTGAAATTGATATTGCAAAGGTCTTCACTTGAATTTATGTCTTTTCAAAGTTTCATATTATTCTCACCGATAGTCAATTTATTATGATAAATATTGAAACTGCATTCGAAAATGCTCTATCTTTAGATAATTAAGAAATGAGCTTGTATCTTGTAAACTATTAACATTTTTAAAGATATAAGCTCATCCTGATGTTACACTCATCGAGAAATTTCATTTGAGTATCCACATCATTTTTTCATATATTTATGTATTTTATATATATGTATATATGAAAAATATATAAAAATGCATGTGGGTACTCAAATGAAAGCTCTTGATGAGTGTAACATCGGGATGAGCTTATATCTTTAAAAACGTCAATAATTAAGAAATGACCTTGTATCGTGTGAACTATTGACATTTTTAAAGATATAAGCTCACCCCGACATTATACTCATCGAGACCTTTCATTTGAGTACCCACATCAATTTTTCATATATTTTATATATTTATGTATATTATATATATGTACATTTGAAAAATATATCAAATATGCAAGTGGGTACTCAAATGAAAGCTCTTTATGAGAGTAACATCAAGATGAGCTTATATTTTTAAAATATATATTACATAATTAAGAAATGACCTCGTATCTTGTGAACTATTAATATTTTTAAAGATATAAGCTCATCCTGACATTATACTTATCAAGACCTTTCATTTGAGTACCCACATCAATTTTTCATATATTTTATATATTTATATCTATGAATATATGAAAAATATATCAAATATGCAAGTGGATACTCAAATGAAAGCTCTTGATGAGTGTAATATCAAGATGCGCTTATATTTTTAAAAACATCAATATATAAGAAAGTACAATGCAATTTAACAAAAATCATTGTTTAATAAAGCAAAATGTTAATCATTAAATAGTTGCCACACATTACTAAAAGTAGACATCAATATAAAAAAAAATATATTAAGTGCGAGGTAAAATAATAATAAGCGTGACACGACTCAACTCATGAAAAAATTATTAACTAACCCAGTGAAAAAGATTAACAAATCAAACAACTTGAGTTATTTAGTTACATTACTTAACCAAATACCTCAAACCTTAAACTGATAGCTTTAAAATAGCTCTCAAGTATTTGAAATTCTACGACGGTCAGAAGCCAGTTTTTTATTATAACAATAACTATAATTAAAATTATAAAGAAAAATCTAATCCGCCCTCTAATTCAAATTTAACAACCGAAAAAACTGTTTTTTAAATTTTCAATCTCCGATGATGAATAGATTTATTTAATGATATAAATTATAGCCTACTACTATTTCGCGGTCTCAGAATGTGCTTGCATCACCCTACTAATGAGCCCAACAAGTGTATTCGAGATAAAACCGCATTTTTATAAATTTCTTACGCTAACATCTGTCAGAGTTTTTAATTCTGATTCAGTATCAAAGAACAAATTTATAAAATAAATTTTTTTTATATTAGAATAATTTATTTTTCCTTTAAAAATTTTTATTTAAAAACAAGTTTCTTCATTCATAACTTCAAAAAAAAAAAAAAATAATATGTAAATCAAATTTTAAAAAATCGTCACGTCAAAACAAAACATACTGTCATTAATTAAAAAACTTACGAGGATTGATAAAATCTAAATAACTTGTTCATGCGTTAATAAATAATAATAAAAATATTTTAATAGTATCCTTGTACTTTAACTTTATCAATGAAATTCAAATGTCAGGACCAAAATAAACAGCTTAATCTTTGAAAAACAGTAATATTAATATCGGAAAGATGATAGTTTAGTTATATTCTTCTTAAAAAATAAAAAAAAAAAACAGTGAATAATCTAGGCACTAGAAAAAAATGTAAGCATAATTAATATTTATAAAAAACGTGGGTAAAAAATTTTATTAATAAAAATAGCTGGGTGGATAGATGAAGGAAGAGAAGATAAATAAATTGAGTAGGAGGAGAGTTGTGTGTAGTCTTGATACCCGGTGAAGAAGATGGAGAAATGGAAGAGAAGAAGCAAATAAAATTTACACGAAGCTAAAGCAGTAGAAGCTACGAATAAATAATAAAAATAATAAAAAAAGTTATACAGAACGGGTCGTTCCGGTTTGGTCCTTTTTATATCCTCGGTAACGTGCCCCGCGGAATGTTTTGCGATAGCGCGTAATGATATAGTTTGCGCGGGTATGAAGCTCAGAAAAAGGAAAACAAAAAGGACTAGAAGCAAAAAAATAAATAAAAATAATCCAACGCTTACGCATAACCAATGAATAGCGTCATGAATCAAAAAGTATATCATTAAAGTTAAGATGCTTATCCTATTTATAGCCAGCTTTAAATCAAGTCACGCGTCTATTGTGTACTATAAAAACCATTTAATTATATCGTTATTTATTATTTTTCAATTAATTTATTGTTGTTATCAATTATCTCTTTATTATCACTTTCCTGTCGACTACTGATTATTAATGTGATTGATAGATCGGCATCGGCTGAAATTTAAATGGAAAATTAGAATTATAAAGGCGCATTTATGTCTTTTATACTTAGTATGAGCTACTGAGTATAATTATCAAGATTGTTCTTCTTCATATAAATATTATTATACGCTTAAAACACTTGAGGCTATTTCTTCAGGATCAAATGCCAATAAATCAACATAACCTTGCACTGTAAGCTTAATCTAACCTCAACTGCTTCCGCGTGTAATACTTTCTTTTATTTTTAATATAACCTTTAATTACTTTTTACTTCATTACGTCATTAGGCGATTGGGCGGACGGGGAGTGATTTATAAGAAGACGATAACAATTATTTTGACATACAAATAATAGGAATAAGTTTTTTGTATTGATGACTCGATAACCTACAAACTGAAATATGTCTGAGGTTAAATGAAGAAATAGTCGATTGTTTGGGATTATTATTGTCCATTTTCATCATTTGATTGTGTCAGCTTTTATGAATAACAATTGTTACATGAAAGAATAAAAGAAAACATTAGGATTAATGTAAATATTTGTTTTTGTTCCGAGCGCTGCGGAACTATACGGAAAGAAAAATATGGGAACTATTCCCATAATTTTATGGGAACAGTTCCCAGGCAATTATAGGAACTGTTCCCATGAATTATGGAAACTGTTCCCATAATTATAGGAAATTTTCCCAGAATTATGGAAAAATTTCCTATAATGATGGGAATGGTTCCCATAATGGTATAGGAATTGCTTCTATAATTATAGAAATGATTCCTATACAATCATAGGAACCATTCCCATAATATTATGGGAAATATTCCCATAATGATATAGTAATGGTTCCTATACCATTATGGGAATCATTCTCAAAATAAAATAAAGATAAAATCTTCGTGCGGAGTGAAATCGAAATGATTCCTATAATATATACACGGAAAAAAAAATTAGGGCAGCCACATGATTTTTATGTTGTAGGCAATAATAGTTGAAACAGCAATAATAATAAAATAATAATAATAATCTATATTATTAAGAGAATAAGAAAAATTTTGTAGCCAGTGTATTTATGTGATAAAATGGGTTTTTGCTTGGAGTGGTGCCTTTTCAAAGTTTCATATCATTCTCACCAATAGTTAATTTATTATAATAAGAATTTAGGCTGCATTTGAAAATTCTCTGTGACTAGATACATAATGAGGAAATGACCTTGTATCTGGTAAACTATTGACATTTTTCAAGATATAAGCTCATCCCGATGTTACACTCATCAAGAGCTTTCATTTGAGTACCCACATGCATTTTTGATATATTTTTCATGTATACATTTGTATAATATATATAAATATATAAAATATATGAAAAATTGATGTGGGTACTCAAATGAAAGGTCTCGATGAGTGTCACATCAATATGAGCTTATATCTTTAAAAATGTCAATAGTTCACAAGATACAAGGTCATTTCTCAATTATATGTTTAGAGATAGAGCATTTTCATTGCAAGAATGCAACCTAAATATCTATTATAATTTGACTATCGACGAGTATGATATGAAACCTTAAAAAGTCACAATTTCATGTCAAGTCCTTTGCAATGACTAAATTTCACTAAAAAATCGATTTCATCATGTGACTATCCAGGAGACAAAATTTTTCTTATTTTCTTAATAATATAAATTATTATTATGATTATTATTTAATCATTATTGTTATTTTAACTATTATTGCCTGCCACATGAAAATCATGTTACTGTCAAATGAAAGTCATCTATCTTCTACAGGAATGTATCATGCGGCAGCCTCAATTTTTTTTTTCCATCTAGGATTTAAACCTATATGTTGTGGGAACCATTCCTATGCTATTATGGGAATAGTTCCCATAAATTATGGAAACCATTCCTATAATAGTATAGGAATGATTCCTATAACATTATGGGAACCATTCCCATAATATTATAGGAATAGTTCCCATAATATTATGGGATTAGTTCCCATAATGATATAGAAATAGTTCCCATAATTTTCTTTCCGTGTAGCGCCAAAGGTGATAATTTTGATAACTTTACTTTTAATAAATTGCATATAACGACGGTCTAATTAGCAATTGATCTAACTCCTTATTTTTTAGAGAATGATTTTTGAACATTTTGATGTAGCAATAGTCTAATTATAAATAATTTAAATGCATTTTATGATCCAAACCAAAATATTATACCTCTGTTAAATATTAAATTGTTTTTTAGAGTGATAATAAATTTTAAACTAATTGTTTTTTCGTACAAATGGAAGATTTTCTAAAATCGAGTTAGACATTTGCTAATTAGAACGTCGATAATCTTCTATAAGAAGCGAAATTTACAGAAAAATTAATTAATCAAGAAATATACTTCATTCTTTTGAAAATTTTTAATTAAGAATGATTTAAAACTAAAAAATTCTATTCAGAAAACTTAATAATTTTTATTCTTCGTTAGAATTTAATTATAATAAATTATTAAATATGTATTAATGAAAATAAAAACAAAAAAGTGTTTTCTATAAGATTTACTCGAACCTTCTAAAGAGAAATTCTTTTCTCTCTCGCACCCAAGAGGACAAACCGTAGCGCAAATAAAGACTTTTATATTTTTACAATAATAAAATTATTTTTATAGTGTTTTTATTAATAAAAAATTTAAAAACAAATAAAATGAGCTTTTTCGATAAAAAGTTTTTAATAGTTAAAAAAAAAATACTATTTAATTTTATAAAAGTGAAATTTACAAACAAAAAATCAATGACGATTAATTTGCATTGTATTTTCCCATTGGTTATTAAATTTCTATCATCAATCAAAATTTCAAATACAAATAGTGTTTTTCTCCAAGCATATAATCATTTATTACAACTAGTAATTTTTCATTTAACAATACATCTTTTTACTTTTTATATCTTACAATTACTATAAACTTTTCTTCTATAAATCATCTTTAAAAATTTCACTCACTTCTTATACACATCTAAACTTTCAAAAGTAATGGTTGTTTTTATTAAAAGTTTTTCTTTCTATGAACGGAATTTTTTATGAATTAACAGCAAAGTTTTTTCTTGAATTTTATAATTTATAATTCATAATTATGTGTTACAATATTTCGAAACATTTTCCTGCTAAATATAAGAGCATATATACACAAAAAAGTGTTATGAACCTTGAAAAAGTCTCACCATATAATATTTCTCTTCTAAAAGCGTAATTTAGATAAAATACAAAATAAAATTATCCTGCACGAGTACCGCTGACAAAAAAGGCCCTAGGGCTTTTACTATCCGAGAGAAAAATATTGAACTACTTTTATTCGGTTCGTTAGAAAAAAAAAAAAAAAAAAAAAACTGCATATAAATTTATAAATAAAAATGAGTGAAAGCGTATGAAATTTAATTAGTCGAATAGAGTTTTATTAAATTTTGTTCAACTTTAATTACCAGTTATGACTTATATGTTTGTTAAAATATTAAATTATATGATAGCTAAGTTTTCCGGTTTTCTACGTGTCAAAAATTCAGTACGCGCTTATGTATACATATTATAATAACTAAGCGATAACGCACGCGGAAAAAAACGGATAAGAAAAAAAAATCATAACATTTATGAATAAAATCATAACTATAACTGTTGAAATGTAACTAGTGAAAGTAAGTACTATCGGTATAACCGTGGAATTATTATATTATCTCGCTTGTAAAATAAAAAAAAATTAATGCGGGTAGATAAAAATATACGACTGAATTTTAGTGTAAAATTGATGTTTATGTTTTGGTTGGTTGAGAAATGAAACTTTAATGTTTAATGGTAATTACTAATGACAATCGCTCTGCAATTTACTCTCTTTTAGAAATAAACTATTTAACATTGCAAAGATACGATCAGAGATTATTTCGAGTATGATAAAAAATGAAAGAAAATTGTGTAAATCATTAGGAGCTCTAATCCCAGAACGAATATTACACATATATAAATTATTTTTTTCTATTTATTAATCGCTTTTTATATCTCTTAAGCGATGTAAAAAACGGAGTTTAAATAGAAAAATATTCAAAGATTTATTGCTGTTAATTTAATCGCATGCGGAACATAATTGAGAATAAATAGAAAATTAGGTACAGTCAGTTAGAAGCTCACAATTTATAAGAAATTTTAGTATGTTAATTTCTGTTAAGTCTATTACAAGTTTATAAATAATAGAAAATTTTCTTTTCTTCGTTGAATTAGAAATAAAATAGCGAAATTATGAAGATTAAATTTCGATTCGATTTCTAAAATTTTAATAGCTTGCAAATCGTTTCACAAAATTTTCTAAGTGATCAAAAAATTATAAAATATAAAATTAAAAAATTATAAAATTAAAAAATTATAAAATATAAAATTAAAAAATTATAAAATATAATTTTGTAATAAATTTAAAGTTAATAAGTGATAATAAATTCAAAAAAATTTCTTGATGTTATTTTTTTTTGTAACAAATTAATTATTTATAAATAAAAAAAAATTTACCGTTAATTTTTATAATTATAAAATGAAAATTTATAAAAATAAATTATTAAAATGTCTTTTTGTAAAACATGTTTGATTTTGAAATCGCTAAGTTAAAAAAAAAAAACGTAATTATACATGAAGAAGTAAAAAAATTAGAGTAGAGTAAATTCAAAGGATTTTCCCAGCGATACAATTGACTTTGGATTCTTCAGGTCGTTGCTTAACTTGTCTCTAGTCCTCACCTCGGGGCAATGAGACAGTGAACATAAACAGTCCATTGCAGTTATATTAAGTACAGTGAAAGTAGTGTAGTAATGTATGACTGTGCTGGTAAATAGAGTTCTCTTTTATACTTATACAAGCGAAGCATAAAAGAGAACTAAACGTAATCAAACGATAATAAGAGCTGTGACCTAATGGTTTACAATAAATCTTCAATTATCTACGGCATTTGTCTCTAGCTTTAGTTATTAGTCATTATTTTGTTCAATCCGTCTGGTCTAACACAGTAATATAAAATTGCAAATAAAAAATTTAAACATAAATCCAGTGAGTTTAAGTCTGACTTTCGTTTTCGAAGGTCTAATCTGTTTTATGCTCGATTTACTTTTACAAACTTGTTTTTATCTTTCGAGAATAAGATCGTGAGATATAGACCATTTTTTTTTTTTAACATTAAGATATTCGATACTTTTTTCGGACAAATTTTTGCTCCGTTAAGCCCAAAGACAGTTTATTTGCGAGGTTAATTTTTTTCATGCGAAAAAATGGTAATGACAGTGTACAATAGAAGAGTTAATTTTTAAATAGAAAATTACTGTTTGCAATAAACAATTACCATCTCTGTTTCGTCTTAAATTTTACTATCGGAAGAAATCACAATGCAAACTAATAACTAATAACAACTTCTCATTTTTTTACGACGTATACACTTTGCAAAGCTAAAATTACTACTTTTTATTCTTATGTTAATAATTTTTGATTGTTTGTTAGTTTAATAGGCGAATAAATTTTGACTTTTATTTTTTTAATTTGCAGAGAGAAAGAAAGATTGGAAACTTTTTTTTTTATTACTGAAAATTTTCATCCTAATTTACTTATGAATCTAGCAATCAGGTCAATGACATGTCGAATAAATTAACGGATGTAATATTTAAATCAATTTTTTATATTCATGTTTTTAAACGTACAATTTTGTTCAGAGTTGAAGTTATTGGCGTAAAATGTTTTAAAATAATGATAAAACAAGACTGAAAACTCATTGGAAGATGGAGCGACGTTCTCGTAAAAATTTACAGTTCACAATCGGAACAAGTAGTACTTTTCGGTTTTTACAGTACTCATTATAAAATTTATTGTACTATATAACGCGCCTTAAGACCCTTAACTTTTTTAAGAACACTATGAAAAGTCCAAAAGGTGCAAGTTGTTTCTTGTTTCTCATATCTTATGTAAGCGCTGTAAATTTAAATGGAAAATTTCCTGCATATCGATCATTTTCTGCTGAAAAAAATGAACAATATTGTCATAAGAAATTAATTTGTTAAAAATTTTATTTCTTAGCAGAAGAAACCAAAATTTTTCTCACAATAATTGTCTTGTTGAAAAAAAGTTTTTTTGATTTAGAAAACATTTTTTTCTTTCAGTGTACTCAACCTTATTATCTAAATTATAAAAACTAGCAACCTTGCAGTCAATATGTGACTGCCGGGACTTGTGAAGTATAAATAAATAAAATTTTGCTTTATTAAATAATGACTTTTGTTAAATTAGACTGTACTTTTTTAACTATTGACATTTTCAAAGATATAAGCTCATCCTGATATTACACTCATCAAGAGCTTTCATTTGAGTACCCGCATGCATTTTTGATATATTTTTCATATATACATATATATAATATATATTTTGAATATATAAGCTCATCCCGATGTTATACTCATCAAGAGCTTTTATTTGAGTACCCACATCAATTTTTCATATATTTTATATATTTATATATAAATATGTATGAAAAATATATAAAAAATTGATGTGGGTACTCAAATGAAAGGTCTTGATGAGTGTAACATCGGGATGAGTTTATATCTTTAGAAATGTCAATAGTTCACAAGATACAGGGTCATTTCTTAATTATGTATCTAGAGATAGAGCATTTTTGAATGCAGCCTAAATATTAATCATCATAAATTGACTATCGATAGTTAAACCATAAAAACTCATTTTATCATATAAATACACTGGCCACAAAATTTTTCTTATTTTCTTAATAATATAGATAATAACAACAACTAATCCCTTTTTTTTTTAGGTGACAAATGGCTCGTTTCATGTTTAGGAGTCCTCCATCTGAGTAAAGGTTTATTTTACCGAGTAGTACCAGCAGACCAGGGATTCGGTAACTTCGGAGAAGCGTCTGGATCACCGACAGCAGAGTATGCGGGTGTCTTCCGCTTCCGTTTATGGTGGTGCGGAGCATGGGTAGAGGTGCTGGTTGATGATCGTCTACCAGCCGTTCACGGTCGGCTTGCCTTCATCCAAAGCCGTCACAGCGACCAATTCTGGCCGGCTTTATTAGAAAAAGCATATGCAAAGTAAGCCTTTAACTTTATCAACTTTTGACGACTAATTTTTACCATAATAAAGTAAAGTACTTAGACAGATTTTAAAAAGCATGATAATGGCGAATAAAGTTTTGAGAAATATGTAGGTTTGACTTAATGATTTACGAGGAAGAACTATAAACCCAGGATTGCGCTCCTGATAACTACGAGCACGACCTCGAGAAGGCGGTTCGCCGCGGTGAAAAAAATATAAAGTAAAAAAGAAGACAAGAATGAAGTAGAGTGAGAAAGGTAAGGAATAAAGAGTGAAGAGATAATAAAAAAAAAGAGAAGAGATTGAGAGAAAACAACAAGGAGAAAATGTATACGGTAGAAAAGATAAGATACTCAAGTCAGCCTTGGAAGCCACCGAGTAACTTCTCTCTTTCAGACTACGCTTTTCTGTGCACAAGATCCACCTCCGCGACTTTACGTACTCGGGTCTTCTACTTCAGGGCTCTGGTAATGGTCGTAATACCAATCACGACTGTTAACTCTTCCAAGTCTTCAGTCTAAGAGAGAAGACAAGGAAAATTTATATCCAGTTGATCTTACCATCATTTTCAACTCCAAACGAGCTTGACAATACTCACGAAACAGTTTTTGTATTGATTAGGGTTATCTGAAAAAAATAATCTTTTTTTTTAATACTGTACTGCTTACCGAAGATGTACTTTACGCTTAAATCATGTCTATTGTTGTCATAATCCTTAACATTAATATTAAACATTGAAGTTTAAGGAGGACACTTGATGGCGCTTAAGAATTTTTTTCTTAGACTAGAAAATTGAACGCGCTTCTGTCAAAATGTTTATTATCGACAATTTAATTAATCAATATTTTTACAAATTTTTCTCATTAATATTTAACCATTGCCGTAGTAAACGTTTCTATGGTAACCGATGCTATAGTAACTGTTGCTATGGTAACCGTTGCCATGGTAACCGTTGCTATGATAACCATTGCCATGGTAACTGTTGCCAAAGTGGTTAACATAGCAACGAAAAGCGACAACAATGAAAACGTTACATCAACTTTTTTGTTAAGGATGAAAATGAGAAAAAATTTTCACCGGAACACGGCTGCCCAATATTAAAACGCAGTAACTGCAAAATTTTTATACCTAATTTTTTTTAATATTGCTGCATTTTTTATAACTTTTAGACCTTAATTTCAAGTATTTTGTCTTAAAAATAGTTATATTCAAGTATTTTCTATTCATAAATCAAATTTTTCATCAATTAGGCAGGCAAAATTTTTTTTAATAAGAAAAATTTTAAGAAATTTTTAAATGTTAGTTACTGTGTTTTGAAATTGGGCAGCCGAACATCTTTTAATGGATTGATTTTTTTACCTGAAATTTAAAATGAATGATTTGATTAATACAGAACAAAAATTCACAGTATGAATTAAAAATTCATTAATAATTACCGAATAAAGATAAAAATTCTAAATCAGTTTTAGTTAAATTAAATTTAAATCTGATAACAAACTTTTTAATTGTCTGTTCAAATATTTAATAATTTCGTGGTCTTATCAATCAATATGGATTTATTTGTTTCCATTTTTATTCATTTTTTGAAAGTCAAATTGGATTGAATATTTTCTAAATAAAAATTTTTAGTTTTCTTCATGAAAGTTAAATTTATTTTAATAAAAACTATAAGAAATATATTTTATAGAAATTGTTTTTAGTAACCAAAGTAAAAATATTTAATTCGAATTTTTTTAAAAATAGCAATAGTTGACAAGAGTTCATTGACTGTTTAATTGTCACCTTTCCAAACAATCGCCAGCGTTTCACTTGAATGAAAGTCAACCTGGACAACGTAAACAGGTGTGTCTGTTACAACGTTCTCGAATTACGAATCACATATTTTATAATTTAAAACCTATATAAAAACGGCAAGCTTAAAATTTAATATAAACATCAAGCATCAATCGAAAAAAAAATTCTAATAAAGCTATTAATTTATCATTTTCAACACGTAATACAATTTAATTTTTTTTTGTTTCGCCCATACCTGCCAAAATAAAAATTCATAAATTCAATAGTGAGAACGGAGTATAAAAAAATTAAAAAGTTTTTTTTTAATACATTATTCATAAGAAATATTACCGTAACTCATACGTTTAGAATTATAATGAAATCTTTTCTAATAAATTTTTATTACAACCTTCTAAATATTCTTTTGAAGAAAACATAATTCATAGTAATTACATAATTAAACTTTTTTATCCATAGTTTTATGTTATAATATTTTTCAATTATAAAAAAAAGTTCGTTTTAATGAAAATGGGTGTGACAAAAAGTTATTTTAACAAGCCGTTATTTTAATTTATTTAAATATTTATCATAATTAGGCAGTAATTATTTTACGATGTGATAATTATAATTACTTTTAGTTTCAATTTCAATTATCTATTGTTACAGTTAATAGAGCATCACGTTCTTGTAATAACATCAGCTTTAATCTCTTCACTTAGGCCTATTTTTTCACAATAAAAAACACAATGTCAATGAAAGTGTACTTGACACTTTCAAAACGACTCAAGAAACGATATACTTACAGTTAACATCAAATTACTCTGTTTATTATTAAACAATTAACAAAAAAAAATGAAAGTTAACTATTTAAACTTTATATTTTTTAATTGCAAGATAACTTAAAATTAAACAAAATAAATATTTCATTTACCAAATGCATCACTCAGATGCAAAATTGCTGATACAAAATCACCAAATCTTAGAGTTCCGTCTTTTCTCATGTAAGGTAAAAGCCCCAATAGATGATCACGTACCAGTATATGATCACTCCATGTATTTGTATATCTATATTCACAAATATAGGTATACAAATACATGGAGTGATCATATACTGGTACGTGATCATCTATTGGGGCTTTTACCTTATCTGAGAATTAAAACAGCTAAAACTTCGGTATTTAATTGGAATCCTGTAATTAAATAATATATTCATAGGTTGTGAGTAAAAATTTATTAAATATTATTTTATATAAATACTTTTTGTTAAATTGCACTGTATTTTCTTAACTATTGATATTTTTAAAGATATAAGCTCATCCCGATGTTACACTTATCAAGAGCTTTCATTTGAGTACCCACATGCATTTTTGATATATTTTTCATATATACATATAAATAATATATATTTTAAAGATATAAGCTCATCTTGATGTTACACTCATCAAGAGCTTTCATTTGAGTACCCACATGCATTTTTGATATATTTTTCATATATACATATATATAATATATATAAATATATAAAATATATGAAAAATTGATGTGGGTATTCAAATGAAAGGTCTCGATGAGTGTAATGTCAGGATGAGCTTATTTCTTAAAAATTACAAAGCAGAATGACTCCTCAAATAAAAGATTAAATTTCAAGATTTTTCGAGTCATTAAAAAAATATATTGCTTACTTTAGCAAGACATATAATTAACATTCAATCCAACTGATTAAAACTTGTTTAAAACTTAAAATTTCCCAAAAATAAATTTCTAAATTACAATCCAGGATATATTGATTATCGTAAACAATAATATATAGTTTTTATCTATCAAACCTCTTTTATATTAATACTTTTATTTTTATTATCATGATTTTATAGTTGGTCGGTATTTCTTGTTCTTCCTGTACTGGTCAGTATAAGCATAGCAGTCCAATGATCTTCGTTCGTTCGTTCATTCGTTCCTTCATTCGTATATTTTTTATTTAAAGCCTTTTTTTTTAACTTCAATCGAGAAATTCCTACAGATCGAATCGGCTTCCAACTAAATCACATTTATCATGTCATGAATCAAACGTACATGACGATGCATATTAAATTGATGCAAGGATCTACAGCATACATTCACAATAAATAAATATAAACATACAAATATATATTTAGTAACTGATAAATATTATTATTGACTCACTACAATAATAAATAATAATCATGTTAATATATTCACTGTTTAATAACACAATTCAAGTAGCCGGTGTTTTAGGATCACGTAGATAATTGATTTATCATCACCATCACGTTCTACTCTTCCGTTTAAATATTTAAATCCATCGTCATATCAAATCAATCATTAACTTAAATGTATATAATATATTTAATATAATGATATCAAGTACTTAAAAATATAACTGACAATTAAATAGACTTTTAAGCTATTAAATGACATTTATATTACAGGCATTCTTATTAGTGACATCTCAAGATATTATCCGGTTTGTTGTCCACTTAAACCTCCTGCACACACATGTATTTAAGCTAAATAAGGAAACTCAATAGGAATTAGAATGATGTAGGTAGAAAGCTCTTGTTTAATGTCCAACGTGTTTTACCGCGATTTCCATTAGAAAATCCACATACATTTTATTTATTTCTTCAACCATAACGCTCACAATAATTCATACTTGCGTTTATGAATAAATGTATTAGTGGTATTAGTATGAATGCGCAAAATATTAACTACAACTCTTCTTCTTTCTTTTAACTTTGTAAAATCTCATCTTTTCTTCAGCTTCATTATTATCTACACATATATTTATACACAAAAAATATAAATGCTCGTTCCAATAATGCACCAGACGCTTTCACCACTCTCATCTCCACCAGCATGTCCTCTTTCTTCTTTCTCTCTATTTAATCTCCTGGATATGGACCTACAATTCATGGGATCGTTAACCAACGTTATTGAGGTCATTAATCACCAAACTATTTATTTAAATTACTATTTTTTATTGACTACAATAAAAGGAAAAATTTTATTTGAAAAATTAGCAATGCTGTAACAAAAAATTATTTTTGTTAATTGTATTATTTATATTATTTGTTGAAAAAAAAAATACGAGTTTTCTGAATAATTAATTTATATTTTTCGTATTATAATTAGTTTAAATTTAGATAAAGAAAGTAAAATACAATTACACTAGAAACGATAATTTGAAGGAATAAATCAATGTATTATTGATGTAATTACAATATAAAACTTTATTCAATTAAATCAAGGATAGAAATTTATATAAAAGTATATTTAATGAAGATTAGTTGAAAATAATTAATAGTTGTTTCTATTAAAAGGATTATTGTAATAAAATGACATAGATTTATTTATTTTATTAAAAAATAATTTAATTTTGATGAAATAAATGCACTAATAGAAAAATTAAAAAAAAAAATGAACAATTTTGCAATAAAAAATTAATTTTTTGAAAATTTTAAACAATTTTATTTATTAGCTGAAAAAATCAAAACTTTTTTATTGAAAAAAAGTTTTCTAAATTTGGAAAAAAAAATTTTGATAAAAATTCGCAAGTTTTAAAATTTCAATTTCTTTAGTTATAAATAAAATTGTTAAAAGTTATAAAAAAAATTAATTTTTTGAAAATTTTAAACAATTTTATTTATTAGCTAAAGAAATCAAAACTTTTTTGTTGAAAAAAAGTTTTCTAAATTTGAAAAAAAAATTTTGATGAAAATTTGCAAGTTTTAAAATTTTAATTTCTTAAGCTATAAATAAAATTGTTAAAAGTTATAAAAAAATTAATTTTTTTTTAAATAATGTCCATTTTTTCAGAATAATTTTTTTTTCTCATTGTATTGTAACATAAAACAATAATTATTTTTTTTACATTGCGAAAATATTATAGTACCTTTATTTTTTTTCCTACAATCCCGATAAGTACCATAATACCTGTCTCTACTGACCAAAAGGTATTTATTTATATTTGTCCTTGATTTATTGTATGCTAAATCAATTGTTATAACCATCATGATACTTTCACTTGCAGTAAATATATTATAGATGTTATTGTAATTTTTATTACTATTACAATTGCGAATCAATGGACCCGAGGTCAGTGTACTTATGCCCACTGTCCATGGACTTAATAAATCATTTCAATACATATTTAGTTAATAAAATTAACAGACTGCTTGGATGATTATGAATTACGATAATAACAATAATCTTCTTTCTTTTCACCTGTAATTAATTTAAATAATACATTATTAGAGTTTATACATCAGCGCGGAATTGTTAATAAAAAAGGATAACTCTTGCTTGAGATGGAAGGGAAAAATAAATTAATAACATGCCGATTAATAGAAACGATAATCATTAAAGATTGAAGAGGAGTCTTGTACTTTTATATACTTTTATATACGGAAGAAGAAAAAGAGTGAAGAAATAGTTTAGCAAGGAGGAAATGAAATGTTTTAACTGAATAAAACGAGCTGCGTTGATAGCTATGTCTAGCTCGCTACAGTTTGTAAGACGTTCTTCCTTGAGAACGTACTCATGGAATTCATACTTACACATCCACGTGTGAGAATGGTTACAATAAAATAATCCGAGTTAACTTTAAAAGTAATTCAGGTGTTGTGTTTACACTTAATGTGGTTCATTAGAGTAAATAAATTAAAGATTTTAATCATCGCTCGTCTGGAAGAAAACAAATAAGATTAAATTAAAGAACCAGGCTTTCTTATTTATTTTATTCCGAGTAATCTTTATCTGGATAAAACTTTCCAGTTGTTTAAATTCTTTTTAAATTTATTATTTATAATTATTTTAACTTAAGAGTTGTATTTATCTTCACCTTTGATTTCTTACCAAGAATCCTGATTTTGTCTAATTGTAATTTGTTTTATTTTATTTTAGATTACATGGATCGTATGAAGCGCTAAAGTATGGAACACTTTTGGACGGACTTTCTGATCTCACTGGCGGTATTACTGAAAGTATTGCTATACGTCAAGATCCCACTGGATGTGGCAGAGCACTTGCTAAGCTTCTTGATATGACTTCACTTATTACTTGTACAGTTAATAATAACAACAATAATCAGCAACAGCAGCAGCAGCAGATACGTACCAGCAATGAAAAACTTGCTAATGGAATTCAAATGGGGATTAATTACAGGCTTTATGCAATCGAGAGGGTAAATATTTGTTTTTATAAAATAATAATATCAAGAAATCTTTTTTTTTGACAAGAAAATTACTGTGAGAAAAATTTTGATTTATTATTAACATTTTTTTTACACTTATAATATAAATCAATAATCGTCTAATAAAAATAGATATAAATTGAATGTAGGCGTAAAAAGTTGACTATTCTTAATGTATAAAGACTATCAATTGCCCATAATAATAATTAAAATTGTTTATAATTACGCGGCGTAAAATATATTTTTTACTTATCAACTGTTCAACCTGATTAATAAATCTTCGAGTAATGTCCTCTAACAAATCCTTGAAATACTATCAACGCATTCCACGAATTAATTAGAAAAAAACTAGAACAAAAGTACTGAAAAAAACAATCATTAAATATTTTTATGGGTCATACTATTCTTCACTGAGATACATAATTAAGAAATGACCTTGTATCTTGAGAAATATTGACATTTTTAAAGAAATAAGCTCATCCCGATGTTACACTCATCGAGACCTTTCATTTGAGTACCCACATCAATTTTTCATATATTTTATATATTTATATATATATTATATATATGTATATATGAAAAATATATCAAAAATGCATGTGGGTACTCAAATGAAAGTGCTTGATGAGTGTAACATCGAGGTGAGGTTATATTTTTAAAAATATCAATAATTAAGAAATGACTTTGTATCTTGTGAACTATTGACATTTTTAAAGATATAAGCTCATCCTGACATTATACTCATCAAGACTTTTCATTTGAGTACCCACATCAATTTTTGATATATTTTATATATTTATATGTATTATATATATGTATATATGAAAAATATATCAAAAATGCATGTAGGTACTCAAATAAAAGCTCTTGATGAGTGTAACATCGGGATGAGCTTATATCTTTAAAAACGTTAATATTTAAGAAAATACAGTGCAATATATCAAAAGTTCTCAGTGTACGACAAATAAGTAAATCAATCAACAGGTAGAAACATTTGGAGGTGAAGCAATACAATTAGTAAAATTACGCAACCCACTGGGTCCTGGAGGTGAATATATCGGCGCCTGGGCCCGCGGAAGTCTCGAATGGGACGAAGTGCCGATCATCGAAAGAGATCGTCTGGCAGTTCGGAATATGGCTGAAGGAGAATTTTGGATCTCGTACTCTGACTTCGTGAAGACATTCACGCACTTGGAGGTTGTACATTTGGATGCCGAAACTTCAAGAGACGAGCCTTCGTTGCACAGTAAACACACATGGCAAATGAAACTGTACCAAGGTAGTTGGAGACGCGGAGTTACTGCAGGTGGATGTAGGAATAATCAAGGTTTGCATAATACATTCTTTATTATCTAGAATTATTATTATTGCTATGTAATAATTTATTTTTATTAACAGAAACATTTCACATAAATCCACAATTACACTTAATTTTGAGCGAAATGGAAGAAGTTATTGTGTCCTTGAATCAACATTCAATTATGGAACCAAAGGTACTTGTGCGCTTTTTGCACTAGTAATTTTATGCTCGTTTTATTATTTAATATACCATAATAATTTAATTTTTAATTAATTATGAATACTCGTTCTTTACTACTAATTATTACTATCTTACTATATTAAAGGTAATTGGTTTTACGGCGTACACATTGCCAAAGAGCAGCACAGAGTCAATAAACAGACAATTTTTCAAGAAAAATAAGTCACTTGTCAATTCGCAATACACAAATAGTCGACAAGTCAGTCACAGGTGTCTTCTTGAACAAGGTGGATATCTGCTTATACCAACCACTTTTGAACCTGGACAAGAAACTAATTTTACATTAAGAGTTTACAGTAATAAACCTCTTAAACTCAAGTAATTATTGTTAACATTTAATGAATCGCGTTACTAATGCTAAAAGGGCGTATAAAAAATTTTTTCTTCCAGCCAAAATGAAAAAAAAAATTTTTTTTGTGTTTTTCAATCAGATTTTAACTTTTTTCACCATCTAAAGTTGAAAAAAAAATTTTTATACACCTTTAGGCTTTAGTAACGCGTAATTTTTAGAACTTGAATTAATTCGTGTTAATAAAATTTTTATTTTTATTATAGATTACTAGATACCGTTCCGACGTTAATAAAATCAGCTATTGTCAAGGCTCCAGCTTTAGAAGGCAAAGGATTTTCACAGTACGAAGCAGTATTTCTTCAGTTAGCAGATGAACATAAGACTGTTAATGCATTTGAGCTTCAAGAGTTGCTCGAAGCATGTCTTCCAAATGATTATATTAAAAGCTGTGCTTCTATGGAAGTTTGTCGACAAGTAGTACTTACAATGGATGTATCCTTTTTTTTTTTTTTTTCAACTTTGTAGAACTGTATCTAAAAATATCTTTATAAAAGCTGTAAATATTGTCAGAAGTATTTGAGTTGATATAATATTTTATTGATATAATCATTACGTATTTCAATGAAGCGTATGTAATGAGCAAATATTGCGTCGCGATAAAGTTGTTATTTTTATATACTTTGAAATTCAGATTTAAAGATACAGTTATGTATAAACGTCTGACACTCATGAATACATTTGCTCCTTGACAAAATTTTTTTAGAACTCTGGTAGCGGCAGACTTGAATTTAATGACTTCAAAGATCTAATGTGTAGTTTGAAATACTGGCAAGCAGCTTTTAAAAATCATACAAAAGAAAGAACTGGTATTCTCAAGGCTGAAAGACTACGTGACGCTCTTATAGAAGTTGGTGAGTAAATACTTCATTTTCAAGTATTGAATTTTTATCAATTTTATTGTTATTAATTATTGTCTATAAATTTTTATTTTTTATATCTATAATCTTATATCTCTAGATTGTTAATTAAGAAATATCCTTGTATCTGATGAACTATTGACATTTTTACAGATACAAGCTCATCCCGATGTTACACTCATCGAGACCTTTCATTTGAGTACCCACATCAATTTTTAATATATTTTATATATTTATATATATTATATATATTTATATATGAAAAATATATCAAAAATGCATGTGGGTACTCAAATGAAAGCTCTTGATGAGTGTAACATCGAGATGAGCTTATATTTTTAAAAATATCAATAATTAAGAAATGACTTTGTATCTTGTGAACTATTGATATTTTTAAAAATATAAGTTCACCCCGACATTACACTCATCGAGACCTTTCATTTGAGTACCCACATCAATTTTTCATATATTTTATATATTTATATATATTATATATATGTATATATGAAAAATATATCAAAAATGCATGTGGGTATTCAAATGAAAGCTCTTGACGAGTGTAACATCGTGATGAGCTTATATTTTTAAAAAATATATATTATATATATGTATATATGAAAAATATATCAAAAATGCATGTGGGTACTCAAATGAAAGCTCTTGATGAGTGTAACATCGGGATGAGCTTATATCTATAAAAATATCAATAGTTAAGAAAATACAGTGCAATTTAACAAAAAGTATTCATATAAAATAATATTTAATAAATTTTTACTCACAACTTATGAATATATTATTTAATTCCAGGATTCCAATTAAATACCGAAGTTTTAGCTGTTTTAATTCTCAGATACATGAGAAAAGACGGAACTCTAAGATTTGGTGATTTTGTATCAGCAATTTTGCATCTGAGTGATGCATTTGGTAAATGAAATATTTATTTTGTTTAATTTTAAGTTATCTTGCAATTAAAAAATATCTTGAGACTGATAAGTGAATGACCTGCAGAAATTATTTCTCAATAAATAATATAGTAGCCTTTAAAAGGCTTGTTTTGATTTAAATAAAATGTTTTGTTAATGATAAGCATTTTAACAATACAAGCATGAGTGGATGAAGGTGTTATGTAAACTGCGATTTTGAGAAACTCACATCGCAATGAAAGTGTTCCTTTAGTTATAGAAACTGCTTTGTAATAAATATAATAGTAATAGTAATTTAATTACACTCATGGTATTCAAGTCTTTATCATTTACGGTTAGTATCGAATAAAGAAACTTTCTTTGTTGGTTTTTTTATATGCACCGTCATTCAATATGTACACAAATGGGTTATTATTTATGATAAAAAAAAAAAACAATTAGTGATGAATGCGTTAACTTTATTAAATTAAGTAAGTTTCTTTGTGTATTATTAACAAAAGTATGTACTTAATACTGTACATAACACTTTCTTCGCTTTTATTCTAAATTACCAATCAAATTTTTTGTGGATGTTAAAAATAAAAGCTGAACATTATTTTTGATATTTTGAATGATTTATTAAAGCTTTGATATTCTTTATTATGAAAATAAATATTTTATGTCAATAAACACCTTCATTAATGAAAATATTATTGTTAACATTAAAGTGATTTAAAGAAAAATTATTTATAAGTATTTAATGATTATTTATTATTATTATTTAAAATTATTGGAAAGGTCTTGAAAAAAATTTGTGCTTTTTGGTTTTATTTTTTTTTTTTAGTAGTCAATTTTTTATGTTAAATTTTTGGAGAAGTTTTTAATAGTTTTTTGGTTCTATAAATTTATTCCAAGTTATTTTTTCATTAAAATATTTGTAATTAATCTTATTAGAGTACTATTATTTTTTAAATTTATTTAAAAAAAAATCAAGACTATCTATGTGATTATAAATATCAAAAAATCATTAAGCTAAAATTAGTTGAATCTTAAAAACTAAATCATTTTTATGAAAATTAAATTAGCCGACATTTAGGAATTTTTTTTTTTTGAAAAAATTATTAAAAAAAAAATTCATATGTAAAAAACTTGAAAAACTGAAAGTGCAATTTTTAAGAAATATATTTTTGTTCTAATTTTTTCAATAAAAAAAAATCAAAAAATTAAAAACGTCGGCTAACTTTATTATTATATTTTTGTTTGTCATGAAATATTGTGAGATATTTTAATTGCAAGATATTCTTAATTTAATTAAAAACATATCTTAAAAAAAAACTAATCCTTAAAATATTTTTCCAGCTATCTTTGAAGGAAAAGATCCTTTACAAAATGGCAGTATAAAACTAAATTTATCTGAAGTAAGTTTATTAAAAAAAAAAATAATAAAACCTTCCAAATTATTTATAAATAATCATTAATTTTGTAACTTTCACAGTGGCTGAGATCATCTTTGATGTGTTGAAATTTTTCAACAAAAAAATCCCAGAGTACCATGACTCAGACAAAAGGCACTTCACGTTTTACAACTCAATTACTCGGTCATAAATAATTGGAATTTCTGGTTGAATTTATTCGCAAAAAAAAAACTAATTTTTATTCCTAGTTTTTACCATAATAAATAAATGTAAATAATAAAAATTATTTAATAATTGGTCAAGAAATTCTCGCAAGCCATATTTTTAAATAACTGAGAGAATTACTTACTATATATATATATATATTTTATTTTTTACTAAACACTGTAAAAATTATTTTATTTTTCTGAAACTTTTAATTTAAAAATAACAATTTGTAAAATATAATTATAAAAAGCTTCTATATTATTATTATAAATATATAAATGATAGAATAAGTGTAATAAAGTTATTTTTATTTTGTAATAAGACTAGAATATTTTTTTTCATTGTTTACCTTCATTAAAAATAAATAAAAATCCTTTAACCTGTTTTCCTCAAACAAAATAAATAAATTTTACAATATTGTCTTTTTACTTTAATTAATTTTAAATAAATGAATCAATTAATTAATTAATTACCTAAAAAAAATTAATGCGAAAAAATTTTAGTACCTACGTAATTATTAGACACGTATAAAATCATGCCTGATCATATTGAGTGACGTGGATGCTAGGTTAGGATTTTCTGACCAGTGAAAATAGCTCGTGTAGATATAAACTAAAAATATATGTATTATATTTAAATAAATAATATATAATAGTTAATAAATAGATAAAAATATGTTCGAAATAACGGATACACAGAGTAAGTAATCAATAATCATAAAAGTATTAACTTACAGTAGATTTTTAATAATGTTTACGGAGTACATTTTTAAATTGATACCTAATTTATTTTTTTTATAGAAATCGGAGTAGGTCTAGCTGGTTTTGGAATGTTTTTTCTTTTCCTAGGAGTACTATTGTTGTTTGATAAGGGTTTATTAGCCATAGGAAATGTAAGTAATTTATTTAAAAGAATTTTTTAATGTATTTACTTATGTAAATTTATTTTTTTCAGCTTCTATTTATTTCGGGATTAGGGTGTGTAATTGGGCCAAGACGGACGCTAAGTTTTTTTTTCCAGAGGCATAAACTCAAAGCTAGCTTAGCTTTTCTAGGAGGTATTATTGTTGTTCTCATGGGATGGCCTCTTATTGGAATGATTTTAGAAACATATGGATTTGTTTTGTTGTTCAGGTAATTTATTCATTTTTTATGAGAGCATGTTGAGTTTATTTATTTTATTGTAGACTGATGACAAGATGATCAATGAAATTATACTACTGCATTTACAAAATTTATTAAATAGTTACTTTTGTTAAATTGCACTGTACTTTCTTGAATATTGATGTTTTTAAAGGTATAAGTTCATCCCGATATTATACTCATCAAGAGCTTTCATTTGAGTACCCACATCAATTTTTCATATATTTTTCATACATACATATATATAATATATATAAATATATAAAATATATGAAAAATTGATGTGGGTACTCAAATGAAAGGTCTTGATGAGTATAACATCGGGATGAGCTTATATCTTTAAAAATGTCAATAGTTTACAAGATAATTGTTAAATTACACTGTAATTTCTTAAATGTTGATGTTTTTGAAGATATAAGCTCATCCCGATGTTATACTCATCAAGAGCTTTCATTTGAGTACCCACATCAATTTTTCATATATTTTTCATATATACATATATATAATATATATAAATATATAAAATATATGAAAAATTGATGTGGGTACTCAAATGAAAGGTCTTGATGAGTATAACATCGGGATGAGCTTATATCTTTAAAAATGTCAATAGTTCACAAGATAATTGTTAAATTGCACTGTAATTTCTTAAATGTTGATGTTTTTGAAGATATAAGCTCATCCCGATGTTATACTCATCAAGAGCTTTCATTTGAGTACCCACATCAATTTTTCATATATTTTTCATATATACATATATATAATATATATAAATATATAAAATATATGAAAAATTGATGTGGGTACTCAAATGAAAGGTCTTGATGAGTATAACATCGGGATGAGCTTATATCTTTAAAAAAGTCATTAGTTCACAAGATACAAGGTCATTTCTTAATTACGTATCTAGAAATAGAGAATTTGCTTAATAATCTAGATTATTTTATTTTTTTTTTATTTTCAGTGGATTTTTACCAGTGGCAATAAACTTCCTGCGCCGAGTGCCTATCTTGGGAACATTTTTAAACATGCCAGGAATCAGTCGAGTAATGGACATGCTTGCTGGCGACTCCAATAGAACAACTGTATGACCTTATTATTAAATATTTAATTTTAAAAAATAAGATAATTAAGCTCAACAATTAAAAATAATAATTTAAAAGGTAATCATTGTAAATATCTACACGCATTTCTTCACCTAGTTCATTTAAGTTTTCATTCCATAAGTAACTGTAATTTTTCTCTTAATTAAGTAATTAGTTTATTAATTACATATAAATAATCAAAAGTTGCCAATCGTTTGTAACAAACTTCATGTATACCCGACGAAGTTCAACTGAGTCACGTAAATTCCAAATTTGTATTTTTATTTTATTTACGTTTCTAAAATACGTACTTTGTAATTCAGACCATTAATAAAATAAATGTAACACGATTTTTTCTTTGATTTCAGGATTTTTAATCATGTAGGATGCCTTCAAATTTATATTTTAAATCATAAAGCATGAAACATTCCAATTATTTTTTTATTTCTATTTTTATCAATAAACACTATCATCATTTATTGATTAAGAGAGCTTATTTTATTTCATTACACATATTTGTCAACTGCTTTTTAAAATAAATTCATAACAATACTCTAACTATGTTTAGAGACACTAGACAACATAGAAGATACTTACGAATTTTTATTTATCGTACGACCTCAATCTCTTGACCTTTAGATACTAAATGTAGAACGAGTACTATGAACATTAGTTTTTTTTTTTTTGCATATCAAAGAGATATATCAATTAAAGTAGGTAACATAAGCATTTATAAATCAATTTGCTGTACTAAATAAATATAATTATAAAAAAACTAAATAATATTATGATACTTAAATTAGCCGACGTTCAACAATTTATTTTTTTCATAAATTTCTCAATAAGAAAAATTATAAAAATTTTCAAATGTCAGCTAATTTAATTTTCATAATTTCAAAATTTTGCTTTATTAAATAATTAATTTTGTTAAATTGCACTGTACTTTCTTAACTATTGACATTTATAAAGATATAAGCTCATCCCAATGTTACACTCATCAAGAGCTGTCATTTGAATACCTACATGCATTTTTGATATATTTTTCATATATACATATATATAATACATATAAATATATAAAATATATCAAAAATTGATGTGGGTACTTAAATGAAAGGTCTCGATGAGTGTTACATCGGGATGAGCTTATATCTTCAAAAATGTCAATAGTTCACACAATACAAGGTCATTTCTTAACTATTAGCATTTATGAAGATATAAGCTCATCCCGATGTTACACTCAACAAGAGCTTTCATTTGAGTACCCACATGCATTTTTGACATATTTTTCATATATACATATATATAAATATATAAAATATATGAAAAATTGATGTGGGTACTCAAATGAAAGGTCTTGATGAATGTAACATCAGGATGAGCTTATATCTTTAAAAATGTTAATAGTTCACAAGATACACGGTCATTTCTTAATTATGTATCTATGATTATCCTGGGAACAAAATTTTTATTCTCTTAATAATATAGATTAGAGAAATAGGATTAAAAATAACAACACAATAAATATAACTTCGACTTTCTTTTATTGATTTTCATTAAATATGCATACATCCTAACATGAACAGATTAGATGTATACAGAGACGTATCTGTAAAGTGAAGTATTAAATTTTTAATTTTTTTTTCCAGTAATCATCCCCCTAAACTCGGTGTACTGTTCACGGATACTGTTTAATAATTAAAGATGATCTTGTTTTTTTTAATTAAATTTTATTTCGTATTTAATAATTATCAATTACGCATTATTAATTATCTACAATGGGCCGAGATTAAGGGCGGGGGCAGCCCAGGTCTACGTGCCCCGCCATCGCCGTCGATGGATCTTCGATTCGTCGCACGTCCCCTGTCTTGTTTGTTTAATTAATTTATTTTTTTTTAATTTGTTTTATTAGTTAGTTATCATTACTATTCATCAATTACTTAATTAATGAATCATTTAATATTTTTCTTGATAAAATAAATCTTCCCTTGTATACATCTCAATGATCTTCGCAATCTCAAGGACGCGCATTGTCCATTAGATATTTTTTTGAGCAGAGATTTTAACTCACGCTTACATCACTTGATATTTATCTTAATTATTGTTGTTGTTATTGATTTTATTTATTTATTGGACAGTCACGAGTAGATTGACTTGCCAAATAATTTAACAAATGTTCACGCCCGCGATCCACAACGCAAGCGCAAGTGTTACGCGATAAGCAAAGTAAACTAATGAAAAAAAAAAAAAGTCAAAAATATTTATATAATAATTAATTATTAATATTATTAAATTAATTATTTTTCTCTTCATTTTTATATTTTATTAGACGGGCCGAGTGCCGTTGTAAAAATAAATACTGAATTCGGCAATAAATAAAAAGGAAAAATAAAAAGAAAAAGAAGTAAATTAAAATTATCTAAATCTCTATTAATAATATTAAGTTTGCATAAATAAACCGACACTTAAATATTGTTTTAGTGTGCCAAGGTTTGTTATTTAATAAAATTTGTGAGCCACTAGGTTAAATAAATCTCGTCACTAATTTTATATAAATTACAACGAGTGTTACTTAAAAAAATGGTCGAAAAATTTGATAATTATTATAACGCGTAGATCGCGAGTTGGGGCGTGACAGTTGTTTCTATTTATTGTAAACTGATGTTTGTTTAAATTTAAGGGAGTTGTGGCATTTAGTTGGACTTTTCAGTTTTTAGTTTAAATTTAAATTTATTCGTGTTGATGATTGTGATTGTGTGTTTTAATCATGAAGGTGAAGGATCACTGATGGGGTTAAGGAGGGAGGGTCAAGTTTTTACAGAAGGTTCTTGATCTCGTCGTAGAGTACCAACACAAGAGCACCACCAGTACCACGGAGAACGTTTGAGAAGGCTCCCTTGAAGAAGGCACCACCACCTTCGGATTTGTAGATGGTTCCCCAACAGTGGAGTGTGCTCTTGTACAACATTTCGGTCTTGGCACGACCAGACTGCATCATCATACGCCTACGTACTGTGTCGAAGGGGTAAGATACGATACCAGCAACAGTGGTGACAACCTGAATATTAAAAAATATTTTATTAGTTATTTTTTTTTTTTTTTTTTTTTCTAATTGATAATAAATTGTATGATAAGATTGACCAAGTACGATTACATACCTGTGCAATACCCCATGAGACAAG